>NC_136424.1:245591052-246247552 GCF_052625555.1 Lactuca saligna | reverse complement strand
TGCGTTTTCAAGTTCGAAAGAAATGAAATAAATTTTTTTTGTAGTTAGGAGAGAAAAGAAAATAAAACTAAAACTAAAGCGGCGTTTGGTTCATAGAATATTTTTGAAGGAATTGGAATCTATTGAGGAATTGAAATCTGTCTTGAATTGGAATCTAATTCAATATTCTATTTGGTTAGCAGTAAATGGAATTTGAATTTAATATTATATTTTGTTTGGTTGGCGGAAAATGGAATTTGTATAGTGTAAAATGACAGAACTACTATTTTTGGTTTTTGCTTACTTTTACTTTTTTTATAATTATATGTAAAAATATATTATATAAATTATAAAAATAGTAAACGGTGGTGGTGGCGGCGGCGATAGTGGCAGAGTGACGGTGGTGGTGATGGTGGTAATGTGTGGTGGTGATGAAGGTGGAGGTGGTGGTAGTAGTGACATCACTAGTATTAATCGTAGAGACAATGGTGGTTGTGGCGGTAGGTGTTAGTGGCGGCAGCGGCGGCAGTGGTGGTGGGTGCAGGTGGCGGCGACGGTGGTGGTGGCAATAGAGGTGATGGTGGTGATGATAGAGTTAATAGTAACTATGGTAGTGGTAGGGTTGTGGTGTAGGTGGTAAGTTATGGGTAGTGGTGATAGTAATGGTGTTAACGATGGTGATGGTGGTAACGGAAGCGGTGGGTGGTGGTGTAGAAGGTGGTGGTAGTGGCGACATTATTAGTGAGGATGGTTGGTGGTGGTGGGTCGGTGGGTGAGTGTCGGAGGTGGTGGTGGTGGGTAGTGGTGGCGAAGGTTGTGGTGGAGGTGGTCGCGAGTAGTTGGACATATTTAGGAATCCAATTCTTTCCCAAAACTTGAACCAAACATAGGAAAGTGATGGAATTAAATTCCAATTCCTTCCGATTCCAACGAACCAAACGACCCCTAATTCTTTTCCTCCATTTTTTCTTGAATCCGCCAAATTTAAGAGAATTTTTAAAGGGAAATATGGCTCCAAATTTTTTTTCATCCTCACCGTTTATTTTCATCAATTAAACTCGAAAACACGATTTTCTTTCGACATCTATCGTTTTCCTTCCATTCATCCACATCTAGTGGTGGACACAGACCACTTCAATAATGGTTCCACTAATTTTTTTTTGAACAAATGTAAAATAGTAATGACAATGGTATTCAAAAGGTTACATCTAATAAAAAATAAATACACTTATAGACCGAATCGGATTGGTGGCCTCGGACCCTAGGCTCCACATACATCCGTCCGAGTCCATATCCTTTCTCAAGTAGAATTCAGGAATAATGCTGAAAGTTTAAACATTACAAAAACATGCAAATCTCTCTTTAAAGTTGAATTACATTTTAGATGTGAAAATTCATAAAAGTAGGGACTTATCAAGAGTTCGAAGAGGCAAATTTAGAGAAAGTTACATATCTTGATGCATAATGTACAATTTATATATACGATAAAGTTATAAAGTTATAAAATAATAATAATATTAAAAGATATCGTCGTTACCAGGCTGAGGAGCTTCAATAACCGGAAAATTCGCGTCAAGATAAGAAAAAAACAATCAGAAAACTCGGAAAACCGTCGTATCACCGCCCAGTCCTCCGCCACATGGCAGCCTCTCCGTCGCCACCGCCTCCGTCGCTGCCACACCCAAACAAACCCCTAATTAGAACAATCACCACCACCACGGCTGCATTATTTCACTCCTCTTTACACCGTCGCCGATCTCTCAGCCGCAGGAGGGTTCACATTCAGTGTGAACACGGCAGCTTCGATAACGGGGCGCATCACCTCCAACCCCAACAACAACAGTGGACTGTCGATTGCGTCACTGGAAGTGATCCGATTCACATTATTATCAAGCCTCCTTCCTCTAAAGCATCTCCGATGCCGATGAATTCCGGATTGAAAAACTCTAAAAAGGTTTGCCTCTTTTATGCCGCTGAAATGGAGGCGCTTGCACAGAGGATTGCTGCCCAATCCGATGCAATTGAGCTTCGTAGTATCAGTTGGAGGTATGCCATTAACTTCTTCGATCCGATTGTCTCCAATGCAGATTAGGGTTTACTTAAAGAAGTAACATGTAAAATTAAGTATATACAACATTCTGTTACACCATTTGATGATCAATTTTTGTTGTTGCTAGTATCAAACCCGATTACTCGACCTAGATAAAGCACTAGAAACTATTTATTGCGACTTAGATAATCATATTGCATAAACATTGAATGACAGAAAATTTGAAGATGGATTTCCAAACTTATCAATACCTAATGCCCATGGAATCCGAGGAGAGCATGTAGCTTTTCTTGCATCATTTAGTTCTCCTGGAGTTATCTTTGAGCAACTTTCAGTTAGCTATGCATTGCCAAAATTGTTCACTTCTTCCTTCACTTTAGTCCTTCCTTTCTTCCCTACTGGCACTTCTGAACGAATGGAGGATGAAGGGGATATTGCAACAGCTTTCACTCTTGCTAGATTCTTGTCAAACATTCCAATATCAAGAGGAGGCCCCACTAGTGTGGTAATCTATGATATTCATGCCCTGCAGGTTGGTTCCAATTCCATTCTTCAAAAATTTGATCTTGTTAGTTGTTATCTTTGGTTTTATTTCTTGCCTATGTCAACTAGTTTGGATATAAGTATTCATATCTTTTTCCTATTCATGGATTTTTGCAGGAAAGATTCTACTTTGATGATAATGTGTTACCATGTTTTGAGAGTGGGATTCCTTTGCTTAAAAGTAGGCTCCAACAGCTCCCTGATTCTGAAAATGTAATGCTCTTTTCTTGGCAAACAATCTGTTATATTGATTGAAGCTTGATGTTATTTGAAATTACAATTTTTTTTTTTTTTTTTTTGTGAAAAAAAAAAAGATATCAATTGCTTTTCCAGATGATGGTGCTTGGAAACGGTTTCACAAGCAGTTGCAGCATTTCCCTGTGGTATGGAAATAATTACTTTTTTTTTTTAATTTTGAATTTGTTTTGTTTCTTTTTTCATTGTTGGTTGGTATTGTTGTATGTGGTAAGATTATTTGTGCAAAAGTTAGAGAAGGTGACCAAAGAATTGTACGCATTAAAGAGGGAGATCCAAAAGGACGCCATGTAGTCATAGTTGATGATCTTGTTCAGTCGGGTGGAACTCTGATTGAATGCCAGGTCAGCACTCACAAATTCTTTCAATAATTCAAACTATTCATGGCTTATAATGATTTTGTAATTTTTTTTTTTTAATTTTTTTGTAGAAAGTATTGGCAGAACATGGAGCAAAAAAAGTTAGTGCGTACGTGACACATGGTGTTTTTCCCAAAAGGTCTTGGGAACGTTTCAAACATGATACTGGAGGTACACATTTTCTTCTTTTACTTCCACAACACATGACTGAACTGGACTGAACAGAACAGAACAGAACAGGTTGCACTGTGTTTGACATGCATTGGATTGGGACTGATATGAGTAGTATAATAATTGCCACCTACTCCTTTGGTCCCACAAAAAAGATGTTGCAAGGTAGGAGAGTATTGTTGACTCACTCTTGATCTCTCGTATGTGGAAAAAGACAAAAATGCCCTCATTAGAAACTTTGGAGATTAGGTGATATGGTTCATGAATTTGTCAGGGCGTCCGGATAGCGGATTGACATACTTTTGGATTACGGACTCGTGTCCTTTGACGGTGAAGGAAGTGAAGAACAAACCTCCATTTGAAGTCTTGAGTCTTGCTAGTTCCATAGCAGCTGCCTTGCAAATATAAGCTCTTTTTTCTTTGTTCTTAATTGTTATTATTCTCTTTTTTGCCTATTTATAGAGTATTTGGTTCCAAAAGTGGTCCCAAATTTTGCGTCATTCATTGTTGTTTAGGTGGTGAATAAATCTAGATTTTTGTCACCAAGCAAACGAGATTATTTGTGTATGCTATTTTGTTAGTTCTACAAAATCGTAATTCATATGTTTGTTGTGGCGAGAATAAAGACATCTTTTTTTACAGTAGGTAAGCATGTGGGATTCATACCAAGGACATTTAAAAAAAATCAATAGCATGTCCTTGTTTTACATTTTTAGGTAGGACAACTTGATTTAAATTGTTTTAAAAAGGTTTATTAAACAAGAAGATAGTTTAGTCATTCATTCATCCACAATTTGTTTTTATAAGTTATTTATAAAAGAACCACTCTTCATCAACCTCTTTCGTAATGAATCTATCTGAATCAAGAGGGAAGAACTTTTGTGGTCTTCGTTTTCAATTCAAACATGGGTTTGATTAAAATTCCATGTTCCAAAAAATATTTTCCATCTGATTAGAGGAAAAATGGAGTTTTGTGTAAAGAATGCATTGAGAAATGGTAGATGTATATAACTTTTTCCTTAAAATGGAATTTATCCCAAACAAGATAGATTCCAAATCCCAAAAAATCACAACTTTGTCATTTGCCATATATAAATTCCAAATCCTTTGTCAGATTTTACAAACCAAACAAAATTTTACATGATTGATTCCAAATCCCACAAAAAGAGTCCACAAGGAAAACACAAACACACCCTAAGCTGTAACATTTAGTACAAAAACAAAATCCTTTTCAGTGTCAAAGGCACATTGTGTGTGTGTGTGTGTATGATGAAAAGAAAATATATATATATAAAAGATAAAAATTTCATTTGAGTTTATGGGAAATCTTTATGTAACTCAAGAATCGATTAAGTGCCTTGCCACTATCGATGGCATCCCTGGCTCTATCAAGGGCAGTTGACACATCTTCTGCACCCGAGCATCCAAGTAGATGATCTGTCATTCCGGCGTTTAATACAATCCGATCATACGCGGGCCCCTTTTCTCCACGTAACGCATCTAACCCCAATTCTATGTTTTTCGAAACCTTAAAAAAAAAAAAAAAATCATTTTGATATTAAATTTCACTGCATTCCTTATCATGTCAACCAAATAGTTAAAATCAAGAGATGAAATTCTTACAGATCTATCTGTTCTTGGAGTTTCCGAGGGTTCGAAACCATATTCATTTGCATCCACTATTAACGAAAAACTCTCACGTGACACTCCTGTCAA
The DNA here is from genome assembly GCF_052625555.1 of Lactuca saligna. NCBI lineage: Eukaryota > Viridiplantae > Streptophyta > Magnoliopsida > Asterales > Asteraceae > Lactuca > Lactuca saligna. Next base: position 246,242,479 of record NC_136424.1, on the reverse strand, counting down.
AATTAAAATATCATTAAATAAGAAATAATAATAATAATAATAAATAATAATAATTTTATGTAGTTACCATCCACATCATAATGTGGTGGGGTGTTGAGTGAACGAAAACCAGAACAGTAGTTGACAGGAAGCCCTTTTGATGCATTAATCGATCGCATTTTCATTGTCATTGAAAGCGCCCCTTCTTCCCCCTACATTTTTAAATTAAACTTAATAACTTCTTTTTTTTAAATATTTCTTTTTTAAAATTATACATACCTTCACCACCAAACCAGCATGAACACCTCTTCGTCTCATGAGCATTAAAAGTGGTTCTTCATAACCTTCATGGTAGAATCCTGCAACCATTGCTTCTTTACCTGTAGCCTGTAATATATTTAAAAAAAAAAAAAAGAAAGAAAGGTGTTATATAATATAAGGGATCCACATGATTTTAAATGAAAATGATAACTTACCCTCACAAATTGCTGAACCTTCTCGGTTGTTGCCAGTGGTGGACGTTTCTTTATATGTTCCCTCATTTCAATGAGCGAATATCTGAACAAACGTATAAATCGAGAGTCAGGAGATGAAACAGAAAAGGGCAAAATGGTCATTTTCACAAATGTAACAGTTAGATGTGCCAAAATGAAAAAAAAAAAATAACATGATGCAATCTTGCTATATATATTGCATTGGCATTGACTAAAAATGTTAAACAAGGGGAAAATGATCATTTTCAAAAAAAAAAAAAGTTGTTACATTTGATGACTAAGGGACCAAAAACAATATGAAACAATGACATAGGGACTGAAAGTGAAAAAAAAAAAGATTCCTTTATGGACCAAAGATTAAAATACAGCCAATTACAGGGACCAAAAATGATTTTTATTGTTGCATTGGAATTGAATTCACTGGATTCTGATTTTTTCTTCATTCATTGAATTTAAAAAAATATATATATTTTTTATGTCTGCTTACAAAGAGGGGCGAGCTTCACGTTGACTCACATAAGCAAAGCCAACTGCTTCATCCTGAAGACACAAATTTTAAAAGTAACATAACATAAAAAAACAGAGAAGCAATGTAATTGAAAATAAAATGTAAAAACAACAATAATAAAGACCTCAAGAAGCGTTTTAGCTTGCAATGGTGTTATACAAGTATTTGCTCCCATGAATTTTAGCATTTGCTCCTCAGTTATGCCACCCTGTGCACATGATAAGCCAATTAATATGATTGATTTTTTATATGGAAAACTTTTATTCGAAATCACACCTCTTATATCCACATAATGTTAATGTTTGGTATTATTACAAAGTCAAGAAAAAAAAAAAAAAAAAAAAAAAAAAAAAAAAAAAACCTTGGGTGGCATCCAATCAACACCATGGAGAAGAGATGCTTCATTGTAACAAGATCTTACAGCAGCAACAAAGAGTGTGCTCCTAAAGAAACGTGTGTTTCCATCATAAGGTTCACCATAATGAGTCAATGATCTAACATCAGCTATTGGAACAGGACCTAAAGATTTAATCAAAATAATAATAACATTAAACATAAAATATTTAAATTTATATAATCTTTTCAATTACCCACTTTATTAATCAGTACCAAGCTCATCATCAAATGCAAGGCAGTATGCTTTAAGCTCACGATCTGTCTCCCTGTTCATTCTTTGACCTATCAAGAATGCTGATAGTAGAGACTCACTTACAGTGTCATGTTCCAATAAAGGAAGAACATCTTTTAAAACACCTTGAACCTCTTCATACCCAAGATGCCCACCTGCTAAAACTTCCCTTAGGGCACCCACAAGTCTCATTTCATGACTCCCATTGCCAACATATTGTGGCCCAATTGAACTCCCGAGTCTCATTATGGAACCTTCTGGATCTGCTAGAAAGATTATGTCTGAAGGAAGGGTTCGAACTAAATGAGGCCAATATGCATCCATTGCACGTCTTTCACCTTCACTCCATTGAGTTGCTTCTGGAAATGTATTTGCACGAATTGTCATGGCTGCAAAGAAGGCTCCTAGTTGAGCTTTTGATACCTGTTCTTCATCTTTTAGGTCTCCCTTTGCTGACATAAGCATAAGGTTAATACATGAATCACTTAAATACTCCTAACTCCATTTCAGTTTGAGGTTAATGGATGAAAGTGGAAAAACAGGCAGGTTTAATAACTTCAAAGAAATTCAAACATGGAAGTATTGTAATACTCATTGGACACCCTAAAATTTGAATTTGTTTCATGACTAGGAGGGTTACAATCAAATTCACCATATTCTTTTTATAATACTTGGATCTTATTGATTATGTTGTGATTGAATGCATCTGAAATCTGAAGAACTAAATGTCAATCTGAAGTCAAAAATTAAACCATTTGATCTCAAAAATGAAACTATGTCCGGAAACGGGCTAGCATCTACTCATCTAGTGACTAATCGCTTCATTTGAGTTTAATTGAACTGATACAACGCAAGAATTGAAAGATATAATGTTCATGAAATTAAGCAAGCTTTATAATCTAATCATAGAAACTAACACACTCAAAGAGTAAGCGGAAAATATTTTACCAGATCGTAGTATAGTATCTAAAACTTTGAAAGCTTGTGCTTCTGTAAGTGGTTTGGTTTGTGTTGGCCCTGTACAAACCCTGGTCTGAGCTTCTAACACCGTCGGGTTAGGTTTCCTATCCCTCTGACTCCGAAACGAAGTTGACAATGTAGGATTTCGTGCATCTGATTCAGTAAGTCCATAATACTGATCAACTGAAGCTGAATCAACCACGGAATTGACGGTTAATTGGCGTTTCTGTTGTCGGGATAAGAGAAATTTTGCACCGTTTGCTCGGGGAAACTGTAAATACGCTCGACTGTTGGATTCAATCGATGAGGATTTGATTCCAGACGAACGGTTGATTGAGGGGATTGTGTTGTGGAGCAGGGATTTCATGGCGATCTTAGGAACTTTGCTTGAAATTTGGAGACGAATACATGAAATCGGAACTTATGAACGTGAAAATGAGTTGAAAGTTGAAACCAGAGAAAAAAAAGGCGGATATATCAACGTAAGGAAGTGGAAAGATTGAATATTGTATATGGAATTGTGCCTCTTGGATAATAAATAAATAATCATAATTGATAAGATAAGAATAAAGCAACACTAAACATTTGTTTATTGAAATGCATTAACTTTATAAACAATATTATTATATTATTTTAGCCATGAAACTATGGGGGTGCTGTTGTTATTGGCATCTAAAACCACTTTTAAAAAAGTCAAAACCGTTATTATATGGAGTCAAAACCATTAGATAAATAAATTTTCCATTCAATGAGTCTCCAAAAGACCAAAACCCATTACAATAAAAATTTTACTACTTAGTCCTTTACTTTATAGGGAAAATAACATTCGAGGATAATAAAATGTTTGTCTTGTATTCATTAGGTTCATTATTTTTTTTTTCTTTATTATACCATTGAACTTAATATTCATGCTCACCAAAACCATCGCGACCGGATATCACATGTTTTATCGGTTACCACATTTAATTAGAGATGACTAAACAACACTAAACATTTGTTTATTGAAATGCATTAACTTTATAAACAATATTATTATATTATTTTAGCCATGAAACTATGGGGGTGCTGTTGTTATTGGCATCTAAAACCACTTTTAAAAAAGTCAAAACCGTTATTATATGGAGTCAAAACCATTAGATAAATAAATTTTCCATTCAATGAGTCTCCAAAAGACCAAAACCCATTACAATAAAAATTTTACTACTTAGTCCTTTACTTTATAGGGAAAATAACATTCGAGGATAATAAAATGTTTGTCTTGTATTCATTAGGTTCATTATTTTTTTTTTCTTTATTATACCATTGAACTTAATATTCATGCTCACCAAAACCATCGCGACCGGATATCACATGTTTTATCGGTTACCACATTTAATTAGAGATGACATGTCATTTTACGTGGAAATAGAACACATTTCATACATGTTTCTCTTTCACCCCCTTTCTCCTTACAGTTAGGGTTCGGTAAATTGAAGAAAACAGTTTAATCGAAGAATACGGTTACGAAATTGAAGAGAACTGGCGAATGCGAGTGTTATAGTGAAGAAGATGACCTCGATTCCAAACAATGTAAGTATTTGACAGTTTATATTCATTATAATGGTTTATTCACACAAAAACCATTAGTGTACTTGAACGTTGTTGTTGTTTCAATCTGTGATGTCGATTTTGGTTCAATGGATCTCAAAGAGTTTAAGTTGTTCATTGCAAAGTTGATTGAAGGCAGTTGCGATAATGTATATTACTGCACTAGAAATGAACCATTGGCAGAGGGTATTAAGAGAATTAGGAATGATGCTGACTACTTTGAGTTTATTGAAACGGGTTATAGTGATGAAGGTGTTCTAAGAATGAATGTGTATATAGACCACGAAAATGAACCTGTACTTGATTGAGCTGATATGGAAGTAGTAGAAGATGATGAAGGGCATTATTCTGAGGAAGACCCGAATGATGATAATGATTCACAACTTTTTGATGATATTCCATATGAGCATGAAGCAGATGATTACATTCCTTCTCTTGACAAGACTATTGGTGATGAATTCTTACATCGGGTGTCAGGTATGTGTAAGGATATAAATGATGAGGTTGAAACCAAGAATGGGGATGACAAACCAGTGTACCCTGTCCATAATGAGAACCATAAATGGGACAAGATGGTGCCAGTTCTAGGTATTAGATTCTCTAACCCCATGGAATTGAAAATTTGTTTGACTAACTATGCAGTGAAGAATGGGTATAACCTTTATTTCGAGAAAAATGATAGTCAGAGGTTATTAGTGAGATGTTGCAAAGATAACAAGAACCCCTCTTGTCCTTTTAGATTGTGGGCTTCCTGGATGAGTAGTGAAAGGTCTTTCCAGATTAAGTCTTTAGTTGATGACCATAACTGTTCAATAGTCTTCAAACTTGGTTCCATTGTAACATATAAATGGATTGGAAAACATTTTAAGAATAAACTTTTGAAGAACCCCAAAATGAGCATAAGGAAAATGAAAGCCAAAGTAAGTACAAAGTTTAACTTGATTGTTAGTGTCAGTCAATGTAAAAATGATCCAAGGTTCGAACCTTGAACCTCCTTTATGGAATTTCGTAACTACAACTCCCATTGCCGAGGGAAATTTCGAATAATTTAAGGGGTAAAAAAAGATATTTTTATGCTTATAATTTTATAAACGGTGTTTCTCAATCATCTAAAATTTGTTTAAAATGTCAAAAATCAAAACCTTTCTTAAAAAGTTTCGACCATTGTATCGAAAAAAATAAAAATTATGGATAACAACGTTAAATTTCTACTACATCAATGAGCGTTTTGAGACCGAATAAAAAATTCTCTTATTCTAGAAAAAAAATACTTCTAAAACCTACCTAATCTGATAAATCGGATTTAAGCAAATATGGTTTTCCTTAGTTTGAATATTGATTGGATTTCAGATTTAAAGAAAAAAAAGTTTATGTCTATATCTGTGCCTACGTGGTAAGAAGCCTAAGCCCTAGAGTATAGATGCACATTGGCGTCCCAAACTGGTTTCAGGTCGGTCTCAAAACTGTCTGGTCTTTTTAGGACTGATCTCGGAACAGAACGGTCTGGTCTTCTTTTGAACCGCTCTCAGATGATCTCGGACTGATATTTTTCAGTCTGACTTTTTCCTAACTAGTTCTTTTCGACTTGGTCTTTTTGGGACCGATCTCAGTATTTTTCAATTCGGTTTCACAGTCTTTGCATTCTTCTTTTTCGGTTCGATTTTGGTTTTTTTATTTTTTTTTTTGGTTTTTTTCCCGTTAACATATGTATGATTAACACCAAAATTATACATTAAGATACAATAAAAATGATACACTAAAATTTAATAAAAAAAATGAAAGAAATCGAGTAATGTCATTAAAAAATGTGTAACTAACACAAAAATTGTATATACGGTATCAGGTCGATCCTGGACTTGTTTCACGTTGGTCTTGGAACGATCCGGTCTTTTTTGGGACAAGTTTCAGAACAATCAATTCTTTTTTTGAACCGATCCTGCATGGTATTGGGTTGGTTCATATTTTTCGACCCGTTATCATTTTAGAATGATTCGGTCTTGATTTGTTTTCAAAACCGGTCTGATGAAACTGGTCTTTTAATTCATGTCTACCGAAAGTATTATTTAACCTTTTTCATTCATTCATCGAGTTGTTTATTACAAAACGACTAATTACACATGTCACATGTGTATTTTGCCTTCCTTTGCTCCTTAGACTTCTAAGTGGGCTTGGTAAAATGGGCTTGTGTGTTTCACCAGGCGACCCAATAGGCAGCCCGCTGCAACCGATTTGCAATTTAGCACAGCGCAGCGTCAAAAGTAGACTCCATAACCAGAAGCTCATCAGCCTTAAATTCCATTTAAACACAAATTCATACGGATCGCACCTCGAAATCGTCTCTAGAATCTGAGTCAGTTCTATCGGAATGTTATAGACAAGTAATGGCTCATTGATTCCCAGAAAAAATCATTTCATTTGGCAGCAGATCGATCAGAAAGTAGATCTTAAATCGAAACCAATATCATACATCAATACGGATCTGATCTATCGGTTTTGAGTAATTGATGGCAGGGGCGGCCTCTGCGCTGTTCCTTCTCGACATCAAAGGCCGTGTTCTTGTATGGCGTGACTACCGTGGCGATGTCTCCGCAGTTCAGGCCGAGCGTTTCTTTTCTAAACTGATAGAAAAAGAGGTTTTTCCGTTACCTCAATTCACATGCTGTCTTTTATTTGATTCTCTATTCGTTTAGCATCACAAGCGTTTATGCAAAAATTGAAGCAATATACCAGTATGCTGTTCACATTGTTAATTAAGATTATGTTTTAGTAGGTTTTGGATAAACGTCGTTTTATCTAGCAGCTGATCGATGCAAAACATATAAATCTTCTAAAAACCCACAAGTTTATTGAATCTGTTCCATTATATTCTTCTTCATCTCGTTTAATATATAGTGTAGGCGAAATTAAAGGAATAGCGTTTCATCTGGATTGGTTAGTTTAGAATTGAAATTAAACCCCGATCAAAATGAAGAAGTCGAATTCTGATTTTATTCAGATCGAATTGGATAAGTCTTGCTTGAAGCACTGTTATCCAAGTGATCTTATACTGTTATACACCTATGGTTGTTGTGTATGCAAGCAAATTAGCAATGACTAATTAATTAGTTTATGGTGTATTGACTAACTTCAGGGTGAACCAGATGCTCAAGATCCTGTTGTGTATGATAATGGCGTCACCTATATGTTCGTACAACACAACAATGTATATCTAATGACTGCATCCAGGCAGAACTGTAATGCAGCTAGCCTTCTCCTCTTTCTACACCGTGTAGTTGATGTAAGCACCATTCAGTAATCACTAATGAAATAAAATAGCTTTCATTTCTTTCACTATAATTCAAGAAAGACATAGTTAATGTTAATATCCTTACAAGACATGAAACTTTACGTATGAAGTTCTTTATTTGTGTTGGCTACAGGTATTTAAGCATTACTTTGAGGAGCTAGAGGAGGAATCACTTAGAGATAACTTTGTTGTTGTGGTATGTGTATTTTACTACAATATCTGATCTCACCAAATATTATAAGAAGGAAAAGTGAATGATTTTTGTACTTTGTAGTATGAGTTGCTTGATGAAATGATGGACTTTGGTTACCCTCAATACACTGAAGCTAAAATTCTGAGTGAGTTTATCAAGACAGATGCTTACAGGATGGAAGTTTCACAGAGGCCTCCAATGGCTGTCACAAATGCTGTCTCATGGCGTAGTGAAGGGATACGATACAAAAAGAATGAGGTAGGTGTTGCTGTTGTGAGGGCAGATATGTAATTATCTTAGAATAAAACCTTGATTGCATTTTTCAGGTGTTTTTGGATGTTGTGGAGAGTGTGAATATACTTGTCAACAGCAATGGTCAAATCGTAAGGTCAGAGGTTGTTGGGGCATTGAAGATGCGAACTTATTTGAGGTATAGTGGTCTTTTGCTACTTCTTGAGGTTGAGGGTATATTTTGTAATTAAGTTAAAGAATGAGGGTTGATTTGTTGCAGTGGTATGCCAGAGTGTAAGCTTGGTTTGAATGATAGAGTATTATTGGAGGCACAAGGAAGATCCACAAAAGGAAAAGCTATCGACTTGGATGACATCAAGTTTCATCAGTATGTTATGTTCTAAGTTCTTCAACCTTTCTTGATTTCTTCCTATATTTTCTTCAACTATATGTTTATTTATTTAATATTTTTTAATGTTTAATAGGTGTGTTCGGTTGGCTCGTTTTGAAAATGATCGCACAATTTCATTTGTGCCCCCTGATGGAGCTTTTGACCTCATGACATATCGACTCAGTACTCAGGTTCTTACACTTTATATATGTAAATATAAATATAAATTGCTTTTTATTTATATAAATTGAATAAAACTAATATTTGATTTGATTTGATTTGATTTGACAGGTAAAGCCTCTGATATGGGTGGAAGCTCAAATCGAAAGGCATTCAAGAAGTCGTATGGAAATAACAATCAAAGCCCGCAGCCAGTTTAAGGAGAGGAGGTATTAATATTATTATTATTATATATAAGTTGTTCCAGTTATTTATGACTTCAAAAAGAAAAAAAGAAAAAAGTGTAGTTATGGATGGTTTGACCAGAAGTGTTGACTTTGCAGCACTGCAACAAATGTTGAAATTGAATTTCCAGTGCCTGCGGATGCCACTAATCCAAATGTACGGACATCCATGGGATCAGCTGCATATGCACCAGAAAACGATGCCCTTTGCTGGAAAATTAAATCATTTCCAGGTGGCAAGGTATTTTTTTTTTCTTTTTCTTTTTCTTCTTTTTCTCACAATATCTTCACAAATTCAAGATTTTTGATTTTTTAATTTTAGGAATACATGTTGAGAGCGGAATTCAGACTTCCAAGTATAACAGCTGAAGAAGCAGCCCCTGAGAGAAAAGCTCCTATTCGTGTGAAGTTTGAGATACCATATTTCACAGTTTCAGGAATACAGGTGACACCTCATCACTTCCCCCTTTGCATTTCGATTGATCATTTTTCATTATTGTTTGTTTTTACTTTTTATTATAGGTGCGTTATCTAAAGATCATTGAGAAAAGTGGGTATCAGGCTCTACCATGGGTGAGATATATAACAATGGCTGGAGAATATGAACTAAGACTTGTGTGAAAAAAGCTCTTATTATTATTATTTCAACAAACTGTTTTTGTATTCAAGTCCCAATTATTATCTTCGGATATTATTATAATATCATTTGTTTGTTGAACGAAAGTTCACTCCCCCAGCCTCCATTTTTTTTTTCTTCTTTTTGTACTTGTAGAAAGATGTTTGTTATTTTTACCTACAAAACATTAAATTTTTCCATGCACTTTTGAAATATAATATTCATCTTTTGTTCTACAAGTCCACAATAGAAATCTTCGCATTTTGCAAAATGAGTGTCATATATTATGAAAAACAAAAAGATAAATCAAAGTTAAACACAAAAAATGGTACAAAGAATGTCTAAGTAGGACAAATTCTACACTATCATGGAAAACTCATCTTTAAAAGGAACCAACCTCTCATTCAATGTTCATTGTATTGGGTAACAGAAGTTACGTATCTACACTTTTTACCTTATGTGTATGTTCAAACCCAACCCATCCCATCCCAACGTATTTCTCTCCTCCCATTATATTTGGTGGTAAAATCACCCGTGTATGTGGTGAGGTATTTCCTCTTTCTAAATTGGTGAAATTATCTCATCTCATGCTCTTTCATCTTCATTTTCTGCTGTACAAGTCGCAGCTTTTTCCTGTTAAGTTGAAGCACACTAATCATTAGAACGAGTTACATACTAATAATGTGCAAAAAGACGTAAATGCCCTACTCCTAATAGAAAAATGTCTAGTCTAGTCATGGTAAGCTTGCTTGCAAAGAAAAAGCAAGGATAATGGAAAATTTGTAAATTCCAACCCAAAAGGAAACAATGAGAAGACATTGGTGGCTACCTACCTTTTCAATGCTGCTGCTATTGTATTCCATCGAAGTTTTCTCAGCTTGATTGGAATCAGAAGACGTAACATTTCCATTAAGAGACTTGATGGAATCGGAATCGGAATCAGCTTTTTCATGATCTACTTTCGTGTCTGTGTCTGTGTCTCCCTTGATGGCTTCCTTTGTTAATGAAATCTGTTTAGCTTTTTCCGCTTCCTTTTGTTGTTTCTTCCTTGCTTCTTGTTCCTTTAACTGTTTAAATCTGGAAATTGTCCAAAGAATTTAACAAACAAACAAACAAACAACGCATCCAAATCCTAATACTCAAAAACTGTTGTCAGAAGAAAAGAATAAACAAGGGCAAATTTGTAAAAAGTTCAAACCTAATTTCCCAGATTTCCTCTGTTTCTCAACTATTTTTTTAGGAAACAGTGTGCTACTAACCTCTCACCAGGGAGATACCCTTGTGCATCAGGCTTCTCTATTTTAGGTGCTTTAACTGATGTTGTTTGCATTTGCAACAATGATTCCTCAACCTTGGGCTTATCTTCTTTAAGAGCTTCATAATTAATTTTTTTTATTGCTGGATTATTTGCACCCCCCATTTTTTGAAGCCATATTTGTTGTGCACTACTTAATATATTGTTTGTCAGCCTGCAACAAATATATCTCAACTTACATTCATAAACATATCACCAAAAATATTAACAATTTTTTTTTTTTTTTTGTCTATATTAAAATACCAGTAAAGGCTTAGACCAGAAGGCACTGAAAGTGCAAAATAACCAATCATCAATGGCAGGAATTTGGTTATGGCTTGAGAAGTCTTCATATTTGGATCATTGCTCTGAAATTATAAACACCATAAATAAACACCTAAATAGTAAATAATCCACTTATTTATTCAAGTTACTTCTGTCTTTTTCCCATTTAATTAATAATGTTGAAACAAATATTGAGATAATGAAAGCACACAAACGAGGGTAAATTTGTAAAAGCTAAAAAGTTTGTGTATTCAGTCAAAAAAGAAACGTTTATTATATTAGATTCATAAACTTGTATGGATAAAGTGGTTGAATGGGTAAATGACAATTTTACCCTTCGGTAGAAGACCTAACCTGTGGTTGTGTTGACTGCATGATCTGAACAGATATGTATTGAGAAACCACAAGGAGCACAGGCAACACAAGATATGCAGCTGTATCTGACCACCCAAGTGGAGGTTGACCATCCTGCAAAAGTTATTACTATTTTCTAGTTAACTTTAGAAAATAAAATCATAATTCAAAAAAAAAAAATTGTGAATTATTTTTTGTTTTTTAAAAATCCAATAAAAAGGTGATAGTATTAGTAACACTTTACAATGAAAGGGAAGAGCCAAGAAATGCCACTGCCACTTTGTCTAGCAGCAACCGTTGTGGGGCCAGCAAGGGATGGAATCCAAAAGAAAGCTTCAGCCAGAAGTCCCTACGAAAACCATTTCACATAATTTATTTATAGATATTATTATTTATGTAAAAAAAATATAATAATAATAATAATAATAGAGTTACAGTTAGTTAGTTACCTCATCTGCAACATTTGATAGGGCTCTATATAGACCAATCCAAACGGGTATTGTGGCTAGGGTTGGCAAGCATCCTGTTATGCCATTCACAGCATAATAGAGTGTAAGCTATTTTTTATGATGAAGATGAAGAGGGCATTTATGTCTTTTGCACAGATGAGTTAAGAAGCTTGAAATATAAAATATAAATACCTGCCAAGGGATTTATCCCTGCAAGTTTGTACAATCTTGCAGTTTCAAGCTGAAGGCGCTCCTGCAAACCCATGAAATATATTTAAACTTAAAAAAAAATGCAAAATGAGGAACATGTTTTTGAGGGTTTAGGGTTTTAGGGAATTAAGCATTCCATAAGGAGCGTGATTCATTTCATTTTTTTTTTCATTTTGTGATCGAATGGAATGATATGTTACAACTATAAATTTACTTTTATATATATATATATATATATATATATATATATATATATATATATATATATATATATATATATATCCTTCAATGACCTTTAAGAAATTACAGAACTTTAATTATATTATTATTATTATTTTGAATAACTATATGGATTTTCATATTATAGTTCTACTTTAAGATTTCATGCTATCTTATTCAATTAAAATTATAATCTTGGCAAACAAATTTTTTTAAGTTATAAATAAAAGTTTCTTTTACTATTTGAAATATATATAAATATATAACATAAACATGAAATATGTTTATACATAACTTATAGTGGTATATCTTAATTGATTAAAATTTGTTTTTATAATATAATGAATTATGCATAACAACAATCCGTTTGAATGACCAATTCCATTCCTTCAATCCAACAAACCATGATAATGGAATGTAATCACCCATTCCATTTCTTCATCAACTCCATTCCATAATGTATTCAGCACTTATTTCTCTAAAGTTTAAATAAATAGTTCAAAGTCTAGGCCTTTAATATCCTCTCCACTTAAGTTATATTTTGCATCATTTTTGGCAGGAGAACAGGAAATAAAATAGGACAGGATTTGTAACCTGATCACCAGCATACCGTTCCTGAATAGCCTTTATTTGAGGTTGCAAAGATCGCATTGCCATTGCAGATTCCACCTTCATTGAAGTTTTAAAATATTTATTTTTATTCAAGAAGATGACATTTTTCACATGCTATTGAGGTTTTCATTGAACGAGTATCGATGCAACAAACCTGCTTTTTTGACAGAGGAAATGTTGCAGCCTTCACAAGAACAGTAAGGAGTATAATAGCAAAACCATATGAATATGGAACATGGAGCGTAGAGAGACCATCCTTCAAAAACTGAAATGAAAAAAGTTCCATGTTCACACAACAATAATGGTAATAACAATAATAACTATTATATTGCAAACCTTGAGAACAGTTTCCATGTAATTAGTGATTCCAGAGAGCCAATCATTACTCTGTTTGGTTCCAACGTTCGTGGTGATACCAGAATCAGGAGTAGCAGAAACAATAGCGTCAGCAATCGTATACATGATACCTTCAGCTCTATCAATCAGGTCTTTGAAGTTTTCCGGGTCAGGAAACTGAACCTGCCCAGGCCCGAACCTAGCCACCGTTAGGGTGGTGCCACGAAGAAAGGGTTTATGATGTTTGGTTAAATTCGCAAATTGGGTTCTTGGGAGAATTGGGTTTATGGTTTTGAATCTGGTGGAGTCTGGAAAGGGGGAAAGCACTGTGCTTGACCCGATTTGAATCAAATTCGCCATTTGTTGTTGAATTAGGGTTTATTGGTTATTGTTGAAACCCTAGAAATTAATAGGGTACAGAAGGCTGTATCAGGGGTGTTGACTGGTCTGAGTATCTTGGCCCTTGGGTGTAGGATTCAAGAACAGGGGAAAGATTGCAAGAGGATGAGTGAATGAGAGCAAATATAAAGGGTAGAACGAAAGGAACGAAAACTACGACCCCTGAGTCGTGACCAAATGTAACACTATAAGTCTATAATGTAAGAGGGTTATAGGTTTCAATAGGGTAAACAAACTTAATGGCTCCACTTAGATTTTGGGTGCTACTATGGCTTAATGGTAAATTCACCATGCCACACTTTCCACAGCGAAGACACTCTCCTCACCTCCTTTCCAATTTTCTTTGGCTTAAGAGGCGTGACATGACAAATATGGCTAATTTCCCACTCAATCAAATGAAATAAATAGAATGTCTAACCGAATGTTGTGATTATAATTGAGATATGAATTTAGACACAAACTTTCAATATTGTGATTATAATTGAGATATGAATTTTGATACGAATTCTGCTATTCAGAAGTATAAATTTCAACAGAAGAAAGTTTTGAAAGTTACACAAAATAACTCTACTTTATTCATAATGGGCAATACCCTTATTTATATACGTATATAAACTATTCCAGAGTCTCTTACACATATAATTACAAATAACCTTTAACATTCTCATGTTTTGACAAATGACAAACTTACATTATTACAAACTATTATTATAAGTTATTATTTTACTCACATTATTATAAACGCATTGTGAACAAAAAGACTTAAATCACTCACATTATTAAAAACGACAATAGGTATTATATAATATGTATTTTATAATTGTCTTCGAACATTAATGCTTACAAATTCTCTTTTGTTGTTATTCATCCATACACGTACAAAACTACTGTTTCAAACACGATACAATTATTATTATCTATAAAAAATGTAATAGTTATAAGATATTGTTTTATGTCCATTATATAATACTAAGTATCAAATATATAATACTCAACGATGCATAATAGCATCAAATATATGTCTTATGTAATAATGTAAAATTAGGTATATGTCTAGTATAGATATTTGACTAACAATAATTAGTTTGTTTGTCATTTGTAAAATATTGCCTATATAAGGATCATTGATCCTATGAAATAAAGCATAATGAAAATTTATGAAATGAGTTTACTTTGAAGTTTATATGTTAAGTTTTAAACTTCTGAATAGTAGATTATAGGGTTTTTGACACTGTAACACATCAATGTTTGGTTAATTTGCACATTTAATCATTTAAGTTTTTTTTGTGCTCAATTGATCCTTAATGTTAGTAACTACCGGCTAATTACCCCCTTATGCACCCGGTAAACGGAACAACCGGTGATATTGCTTACGTGGAATAAGTTTACATAATATAATTCATTTATTTTATCCATGTAGGATTTGGAGTTCAAAATAAACACATTTATTTAGCTAGAACACTCCTCATTCGTTCTTTCTTTTTCTCATCTTACAGTGAATACGAAGCACTAAACCTAGGGTTCGAAGTCGTTTTCTCCGATCGAAGTCAGTGAGCAGTCAACCAACCCACAATGTCTATCTCGATGCCAAACCCTGATGGACTCTACCCTATAGTGGAGCTGAACTTCAAAGGTATTTTTCTTAGAAATCCTTTCTCGTATAACCATGGTATCAATTTCACTTTCAATGATCACGATTTTTCTGGAATGACATACGGTGAATGTATCACATTTCTCGAACGGTTCATGCAAGAAAGTATAAAGAAGTTATACTATTGTGAACCAGGTAAGCCCTTAATGTCTGGGATAACTGTTATCGCTAATGATGAAGACTATGGTGGTTTCATTTTTCATGCATATGGGACAGATGGTAAAATTTGTATGCATGTGGACCATGATGGTCAAAGAATAGAAGATTGGTTTGGTTCTGAAATAGAAGAGGAGGATGGAGATGATTCTTGCATTGATGGTGGTGTGAATAACGAAGAAATTGATAGCCTAACAGATGTGGATGTGGACTTTAATGAGGACATAGTCACTATGAATAGGACAAAGGGTGATGAATTTCTAAATAGATTATGTGGCGAAGATGAAGAGGGAAATAATAATAACATAAATGATCATGATGGGCATGAAGAGGATACCAATGTAACTCAACAACATTCCATTTTTAATGAGTTAGTTCCATGGAAAAAGCAGATCCCAATACTTGGTATGAGGTTCAAAGATCCATCTCAATTAAAATCGATGTTATGCAACTATGCTGTTGCGAATGGGTACCAACTTTGCTTTGAGAAAAATGATAGGAAAAGATTGTTGGTTAAGTGTTGCAAGGGAGTGCTCATTTAGGTTGTGGGCATCTTGGATGAGTGATGAAGCAAGCTTCCAAATTAAGTCTTTAAAGCCAGTCCACAAATGTGCAAGGAACTATAAGTTAGGGTCCATGGTCACTTATGCTTGGATAGGGAGTCATTATACAAGAGAGTTCTTACTTAGACAAAAGATGAGTGTTAGAAAGCTAAGAACAGCTGTGTCACAGAAGTTTGGCATTCATGTTAGTGTTGGTCAATGCAGGAGAGCTAAGAAATATGCACTCCAACTAATAGATGGCACCCTAGTTGAACATTATGCAAAGTTATGGTCGTATGCAGAAGAGATTAGGAGATCAAATCCAGGTAGCACTGTGAAGCTTGATGTAAATCATATGCCAGATGGGAAGAACTGCTTTACTAAGTTCTATGTTTGCTTTGATACATTGAAGAAGGGGTGGAAGGAGGGATGCAGGAAGATAATAGGTTTAGATGGTTGTTTCCTTAAAGGGATCTGTAAAGGGGAGTTATTATGTGTTGTTGGAAGGGATGCAAACAATGGGATTTATCCTATTGCATGGGCAATAGTATGTGTGGAGAATAAGGAAAACTAGAGGTGGTTTTTGGATTTACTCATTGATGACTTAGGACTTAATTTGGGCTATGGATACAGTGTAATATCTGATCAACACAAGGTAATTTAGTTGTTTGTAATTAATTTTCCTATCTATTTGCATCCTTATTCACTATATTTAGAATTTGTTAACAGGGTTTGATTGAGGTTGTGAAAGAACTCCCTCCTTATGTAGAGCATAGGCAGTGTGCCAAGCATATTAGCCAAAACCTTAGGAAAAGGTATAGTGGTGCTCAATATGAAAGCATTTTCTGGAAGGCATGTAAAGTAACAACAAAGGTAGATTTTAAGGTTGCCATGAAAGAGCTTGAAGTGCTAGCCCCAAGTGCTCATCAATATCTGATGGACAAAGACCCCAAAACATGGTCAAGGGCCTACTTCCAACCAGGAAGATGTTGTGATGCTGTGGAGAATGGAATGTCAGAAAGTTTTAATGTTGTGATTGTTGATGCTAGGAAGAAACCAATTATCACCATGCTAGAGGAGTTGAGGATGTATATGATGGAGAGGGTGTTCAAGAAGAAATGCAAGGGTCTAGGATGGGGCAACCAAAATTGTCCAACAATTAGAGAAATAGTGAATGACATTAAGAAGGGTCTAAGACATTACCAAGTCTTACCTAGTGGACTAATTCAGTTTGAAGTAAGAGGAACTACATATGCTTATGAAGTGGATCTTGAAGAAAGAACTTGCTCATGCAGGATATGGCAGCTTAATGGAATCGGTTGTGTCCATTTTGTTGCAGCTATTAGTTTTATAAATAGGGATGTAGAGTCATATGTGGACAAAATGTTTAGTAGCATCATTTATATGAAGGCTTACAAGTTTAGGTTAGCACCTATGAATGGAAGTAATTTGTGGCCTGCAACTGATTACACCCCACCTTTACCTCCTGTTCGTAGAGCTATGCCTGGGAGACCTGCAACTAAAAGGAAAAGGGATGCAACAGAAACCCCAAACCAGTCAAGTAAAAAATCAAAGACAACTACCCAAACACAAAACAAAGGTAAGGAGCAGGTGAAGGTATCCAAGGCTGGTAAAAAACAAAAATGTAGTCTTTGTAAGATTGAAGGGCACAAAAAAAGAGCTTATACTTTAACAAGGCCTCCTAAAATCAAAGCTAAAAGAAAAACAAAATAGGTACATAAGTATTTAAATGGTTAATCTTTACAATTTCTTTTTTAAATTTCTAATAATGATTGTCACAACTAGAAATTTTATGTCTTGTAATCAATATACTCAAGTAAATGTTGAAATCAAAAACTCAAAAGCATGTATGATGCTTACTCAATGGAAAACTAAACCCCAATTCACTACATCAAGCAATTGGAAAACCCTAGAAGTTCTTGTTAAGTCCATTTTGGACTAGAACTTCCTTATTGGATCCAAATGGACCAATAAGCTTCCAATTGGACTATCATGGGTTTAAAACCCTAATTGGGCTCTAATTGGACCCACATTCATTTATTTCAATATTATAGGCCATATTGGGCCTAGAATGAAATAAATTGAAAGCTTTGATCCATGATTAACCCAATCTAGCTTATTAAAACATAAAAATCACAATTTTATTTTATAAGGCCAATAAATACCTAAGACTAACTCTAATATTGGGCTCAGGAGCAAAAAGCCCAAATTTTTCCTTCCTCCTTCCATGTTCTCGGCCCAAAGCAAGCCTAAGAGAAGGGTTTGACTTTCTCATGCCACATCACTTTTATCTTTTGGACTTCCATGCAAGAGACTCATGTCTCCATGCAAACCTCACCTCAAACATCATTTCTTCTTCCTCTCTCTCTCACTCTCGGCCGAGCAACACCCACACACACACACATCTCTCACAAACACTCTCTAGATCACTCAAGGGTTCTTTCTTCTTCTCCATCCAAAATCTCGAGATTTAGGGAGCATTCAAGGAAGTTCTTCCACAAAAATCATCATCTAAGGTAAGGTTTTGCTTGGATCTATGACTTGTATTCCTTGTTTTATCAAAATCCCTTCCTAATCCATGCAAAAATCGTGATCTTGCACTCTAGAAAACTCCATAAACTCGAAAACTTCATCAAGGAGTGCAAAGGCCAAAAATCACTTCATTTCTTCCATTCTTTCTTCAAAAACCGAATCAACACCCAAGGTGAGTTTCATACCCCCTTATTTTCAGTTTTCATAAGTTTTTGTGGGGGAGAATACAAGCAAAGGTGTAGATCCATCATTATGTGTATGTTGTGGTTGATTTCTATGCTTATATGTATGTTTTGTATGATTTTGATGCTAGATCTAGTTATGAAATGCTAAAAACCGAGATATGTATTTTATTATAGCATAAAATATACTACTACATGCAAAGTATACTAAGAAAAATAGCCAAATGGCTTGACAACACTTAATTTGGGCTAAAAACTCATTTTTTTTTGACATAAAATGTTAAAAATACAAAGTTGAAGGGCCTAAAATGAATTATTTCGAAATCTGATGGGTGAGATGAGTCAAAACAGTTTACATAATGTATTTTCTGAAAATATACTATTTGGAGGGTTAAAAACATAAATTCCAAGCTTAATGGGCTAAAGATGACATTTTCGGCCCAAGGAGGCCCAATATGCGAAATTTTCTATTTTGGAGGGCCAAAACTGCATTTTTTCTGTAAAACAGTGGACTATAAGTGATCCAAGTCCTTTTCAAAGGTTTAGAATGCTTTTTTTAAATTTAAAGGGGACTAAAGTTGCAAAAAAATTTCAATTTGGGCCAAAATTGTCAAACTTGCGAAAAGATGGGTTATAACCGAGAAAACTGAAATTTCAAGGACTTAAACTGTCTTCAATGAAAAATATGCTGAAAAATATTAATTTCAATAATTTTTGGTATTAAAATGTCAAGAAAATCGATTTAAGGACCAAACCGGAAAGTTTTAAATAAAGGATTGAAAAAGTAAATTTTTACAAATAATGAGGGGCTGAAAATAGAAAAATTCTCAAGACTAGTTCAATACATGCAATTTGATCAAATGATGGTACCACGACTATCGACGAAATACAATACATTACAACACCAAAAGTCGTTGTCAAACGAATTGGTTCGGTCTCGAACCAATAAAAATCCGAAACTACTAACACGACGACACTATGACATTACGATATTACGATTCATAACTAATAATGATTGGGAAGTAACTATACATGCGAGTGTGCACAGACGTCTACGCACCACCTTTGGGCCCCAAAAGTGTAAAATCTTGTTTGTTGAGCCTAGCTAGCCCAATGACCTGATCTTAAGGCCTGAAGACCTCTCCCTCTTACGAAGTGTTGGGTTTTACCGACCCGACATAACGTAAAAGGACTTTCAATGGCAAACATGTTGCTGGTCCCCAAGGGTCCTTCAGTGCTGCTAGTAAAGTCGGGAACTCACGATTGCGGGATTGGGCTTCAGGCCCTTCGCAATTGCAATAGTCTTGAACGACGCGGGGAAATACCGAGGGTTTCGCACCTTCTCTCCTTCCCTCCGGTCGTGGGACTACACAAGTCCGGGAGGATTGAGTTGTGTGAATAATTACGAGTGACGCCTAAGGGATCGCTTGTAAGGTTGTCGATGGGACGTTTTCATTAACGCACGTCACAACACTTCACCACCCACTGTACTCGCAATGCCTCCGGAGCTCAACGATTACCTCTAACGCAACGAAACAACAGTATACAAACTAAGTAAAGCAAAGTGATAGGAAAACGTCGGGTTTTCCTAGGGTTTTCAACAAGTACAATTATGAATTACCGGTCGAATTTCACAACTCTTACGCTTACATCTATAGAATTCAAACAAGCATACTCATGGATCTTCGCATATTTTTACACTATCCTATTTTTAGAAAATATTGGATTTTCTGATGGTTTTCAAACAATACATTAGATTTCAAACACTACTTATGAACTCACCAACATTTCATATGTTGACGTTTTTCAAAATACTTGTATTCTCAGGTAACAGATAAGGTGAAGGATGATTTGTACTCTATGACGTTTTGTTGTGGTTTAAGTAGTATCAAACAGTTATTTTTTTTGAGAATGTAATGTTTTGAACAATGTAATGAATGTAAACGCTACCAGTTGTATCATTCCAAATGTTGGTGATGTATAATGTTATGTTTCATGTATATGCATTGTGATGGTATTCAATGAGTCACGATAGCCCTCGGACGTTTCCGCCGTCCGGTTCGGGGGTGTGACAGGTTGGTATCAGAGCTTTGTTTATAGTGAACTAGCATATCTAGCCACACATGGATATGCAACTATAAACCAAAAAGAGGGACTAACATAACTCTGAACAAAACAAGTAAATAAAACAACCTTGTTTGCACTAGGAATAGGAGCCTAACGCCGAACCAAACAAAAATAATACTAGTGTCTCGGTTAATTCAGGACTGTTCTTAGTGGTACCAAGGAGTGGATGTAGCCTGATCAACTACACTCTCTCCAAAGTATAACTAGCGCACGTTCTGATGAGATCGGGATTTCTAGGGAACCTAAAACTATACCTCTACCACCGAAAAGAGAACGCCTACTTGATCTATGCGATAATTGTAGCATCCTAGGAATAACGTTAGCATAATTACACACTCTCGCAGACCGCATGGCTGGTTTTCATCACCCTGGAGACCCCTACTTCCCTAACCAGAGGAACAACGGATGGTTAGAGGAGGAGCCCGAGGAAGAGCCTGAGGAAGACCCCGAAGAGGAATCTGACGGGGAACCGGAGGCCGAAGTTGAGGGCGAGCCTGCCGAATCAGAGGAAGATGAAGGAAGCCTCGAGGAGGATGCTAATGATAGTGACAGGGGTGATTCGGATGCGGAGTCCGAAGTCATCGACCCCCTTACCCGATCAGGGTGATTGCCTATCGAGTAGGCCCCACTGGTCCTACACCTCCCTGGGGTATTGATCTTTGGAGATGGAGCAGACAGCAGGGACAACAACCCCCGTACGGCATGTCACGAGAGTTCTTTGACCTGAGAGACGGAGGACCGGCTGATCGAGCCCTTCCAGTCATGGTGAAACGGTTACGGAATACGGGCGACCTTGCCCAGGACACTGCGGATCAGGTGCGCCAGTTGAGGACTAGGGTCGAGCGTGCGGAGCAGGAGACGCGTGACGTCCTTCGAGAGTTTCACATGAGGCAGGTTCAGTGGGAGTCTCGACTCTGGTACGCGGAACGCTTGGTGGCTCGTCTTCAGGGAGCATCCACATCCTCAGCACCACCTCCGGACACAGCTCATCGCGGTTAGGGATAGACTTATCTTAGTAGATCATTAGGAAATATGCTATATACTCCGACTCTATGTTTAAGTGACTACACTACTCATAGAGTCGTTATGCTGTCGAACTAGTATCACTCATGTATGCTCCTACGAGCAAATTTTCATGTATCAAATGCGGATAATATTAATAAATTTTTACGTGTTTTATTACGATATTGCAAATTGCTATGTGTTGAGATATTATTATTGATTGGTCAATGGTAGTAGTGTTTAAGTTCGTACCATGCACCTAGTCAGTAGGATCACGACCTCACCGAAACAACATACCCTCAACATCTTTCCGTATTGTGACAGCAAGATGCCTCCCCGACCTGCTCGCGGAAACCCAGGACCAACCCCACCTGAAGTTGACTCAGCCGCTTTCCAGGCAGCTGTATCTGTAGCAGTCACTGCAGCGATTGCGCAAATTCAAAAGGGAACAATGGAGGAGTCAATGGGCAAGGAGCCGGAAGTTCAAACAATGGAATGAATCAAGGACCCACCAAGACATGTACCTACAAGGACTTCACAAACGCCAAACCACGAACTTTTAATGGCACTGGAGGGGTGATCACTCTTAAGCGATGGATCGAAAAGGTGGAGTCGGTATTCGAGATATGCGACTGCCCTGAGCACATGAAGGTGAAGTTCGCAGCCTGCACTTTGGTGGATCAAGCACTCACCTGGTGGAACGGACATGTAGAATCCATGACACTCCCTGTAGCCAACTCTATGCCGTGGACAGAGATGAAAGAAATGTTAATGGCAGAGTACTGCCCACGAGGAGAAATACAGAATATGGAACAAGAGCTATGGAACCTCACTGTGCAGAACGCGAATATCGATGCCTACATATCGAGATTTAGCGAACTATCTCTGCTGTGCCCGGGTATGATCACCTCGGAAGGAAAGAAGATTGAGCGATTCATCTGGGGACTCACATCACCAATTCAAGGGAATGTGATAGCTGCAAACCCCGAAACATTTGACAGTGCAAAGAGATTGGCAAAAAGGTTGTACGACCATAACAACAAAAAGGGAGAGAAGCCAGTGGAGGCTGAGAAGACGAAGGAAGGAGATGGCAAGAGGGGAAAGAACAATAAGAGGAAGGAGCGCCAGGGCCCCGACACCTCCAAGAAGCAGCAGACAGTGGCGGTTAATGCTGTTACCACATCGGTTCCAGCCGCACCACATGCTCCAACCTCAGCCACTTCAAATGCTTCCAAACCTTATTCCGGTAATCTTCCCAAATGCAACAAGTGCGGTTTCCATCACTATGGAGAATGCAAGGATTTTCAGTGCACCAGTTGCAACCGAAGGGGTCACACCGCAAAGTACTGCAAGGCTTACCCTCCCCATAACCAAAATCAGGGAATCAACAACAACAACCCTCGCAACAACAACAACGCCCATGCCAGCGACAATAGCGCAGGGCCTAGCTACACCTGCTTCGGATGCGGGAAGACTGGACACATTCGCCGAGATTGTCCCAACAACAACAATTTAAGAAATGGAGGAACAGGAAGAATGTTGACCATGGGTCAGAGTGAGGCTATTCAAGACCCCTCTTTTGTTACCGGTACGTTTCTCTTAAACCACGCATATGCATGCATCTTATTTGACACTGGAGCGGAGCGAAGTTTCGTAAGCAATAAGTTTAAGCACTTATTAAAACAACTTCCCCAAAAGCTAAATGAAGCCTATACGGTGGAAATGGCCAATGGGAAAACCGAATCCACTGGGGAAATCTACACCGGATGTACCCTAACTCTTAATCAACACGTTTTTCGAATAGACCTAATGCCAGTGTCAATTAGGAGCTTCGATGTGATCATCGGCATGGACTGGTTAAGCCCCCACCATGCCGAAATTATGTGTCATGAGAAGGCCGTCCGTCTTCGCCTTCCAAATCACGAAACCCTAGTAATTTACGGAGACAAATCTAGCATGAACCTTCGCCTCGTTTCGTATGTCAAGGCACAAAAATATCTACGAAGGAACAATCTGGCGTTCCTGGCTCACGTGGTGGACAAAACCAAGGAGGAGATTAACGTTCGAGACATTCCCGTAGTATGTGAATTTCCGGACGTGTTTCCTGAAGATCTCCTGGGAGTACCCCTAGAGAGACAGGTTGAATTTCGAATCGACCTTATTCCAGGAGCAACCCCTCTTGCTAAATCACCCTACCGGTTGGCTCCTGTCGAGATGCAGGGATTATCCAGCCAACTCAGCGAACTTTTGGATAAGGGATTTATTCGACCTAGTTAATCGCCATGGGGAGCTTCGGTGCTCTTTGTCAAAAAGAAAGACGGATCTTTTAGAATGTGTATCGATTACAGAGAGTTAAACAAACTCACAATCAAGAACCGCTACCCACTCCCACGAATCGATGACCTATTTGACCAGCTCCAAGGGGCTAGTTGTTTTTCTAAAATAGATTTACGGTCCGGATACCACCAACTCAAAGTCCGGGAAGAGGATATCCCAAAAACCGCTTTCCGAACTCGCTACGGACATTATGAAATTGTCGTAATGCCCTTCGGTCTAACGAATGCCCCTGCCGCATTTATGGACCTAATGAATCGAATCTGCCGACCGTTCCTCGACAACTTGGTCATTGTTTTTTGTCAATGACATCCTCGTCTATTCTAGAAGCAAGGAAGAGCATGGCCAACATCTCCGACAAGTCTTAGAAACTCTACGATCAGAAAAACTTTACGCCAAACTCTCCAAGTGTGAGTTCTGGCTGCGGAGCGTGAACTTCCTAGGTCATGTAGTCAGCCAAGATGGAATCCATGTGGATCCCTCTAAGGTCAAAGCTGTAGAAGGATGGGCAATCCCGACAACGCCCACGGAAATTCGTCAATTCTTGGGATTAGCAGGCTACTATAGGAGGTTCATTCAAAACTTCTCTAAGATCGCCAAGCCACTTACCTCGCTTACGCAAAAGGGCGTACCATTCAAATGGACAGACAAACAAGAGATCGCGTTTCGAACCTTGAAACAAGCTCTCTGTAGCGCACCTGTACTATCTCTGCCTGAAGGAACGGAAGACTTTGTAGTCTACTGCGACGCGTCAAATCAGGGTTTAGGTTGCGTTCTCATGCAACGTGGGAGAGTGATAGCCTATGCATCCTGCCAGCTAAAGACGCATGAAGTAAACTACACGACCCATGACCTAGAGTTGGGAGCTGTAGTCTTTGCCCTAAAAATTTTGAGGCATTACCTTTACGGTACAAAGTGCACCATCTTCACGGATCACAAGAGTCTCCAACACATCTTAAACCAAAAGGAGTTAAACATGAGGCAACGAAGATGGGTTGAGTTGCTAAACGATTATGAGTGTGAGATTAAGTACCACCCAGGCAAGGCCAACGTGGTAGCTGATGCATTAAGTCGGAAGGAGTACTCTAATCGTTGTACGAAAACTCTCTCGATAACCATTCAATCACACCTGGCCACTCAAATTGCAGTAGCCCAGTCAGAGGCCATGAAGATGGAACCTAGAGGCAAAGGAGAATGGAGTATACTATTTCATGAACCGTATTTGGGTCCCTAAATTTGGAGGGTTTAGAGATGTTGTCATGAAGGAAGCCCACAAGACGCGATACTCCATTCATCCCGGTTCTGATAAGATGTATTTGGATATTAAACAACACTATTGGTGGCCTAACATGAAGGCGGAAATCGCGACCTACGTCAGTAAGTGCCTTACGTGCGCCAAGGTAAAAGTGGAATACCAAAAACCCTCAGGATTGTTACAGCAACCGGCAATCCCTGAGTGGAAATAGGAGGGGATTTCTATGGATTTCGTGACCAAGCTACCCAAAACGTCGGATGGATTAGACACCATATGGGTAATAATCGACCGACTAACGAAATCTGCCCATTTCCTGCCAATTAAAGAATTGTACAAGATGGAGAGATTGACGCGTTTATACATTCGAGAGATCGTGAGACTCCACGGAATACCAACATCTATCATCTCGGATAGGGACAGTAGGTTCACGTCCCGATTTTGGCAATCACTCCATAAGGCGATGGGAACAAACCTCGATATGAGCACCGCTTATCATCCACAAACGGATGGTCAAAGCGAGCGAACCATCCAAACGCTCGAAGATATGCTCCGTGCATGCGTGATAGACTTTGGAAAGTCTTGGGATACCCACCTACCCTTAATCGAGTTCTCATACAACAATAGTTACCATTCGAGCATCAAGGTGGCTCCTTTCGAAGCACTGTACGGGCGTAAATGTAGATCATCATTATGTTGGGCTGAAGTGGGTGACACCCAGCTGGCAAGAACGCATGCGTCGGACAAAACACTAACGGGACCGGAGATCATCCGTGAAACCACGGAAAAGATCGTTCAAATCAGAGCTCGATTGCAAGCATCGCGTGACCGACAAAAGAGCTACGCTGACAAACGGCGAAAGCCCTTAGAATTTCAGGTCGGTGACCGAGTACTGTTAAAAGTCTCGCCCTGGAAAGGGGTTATACGTTTCGGAAAACGGGGAAAACTGAACCCGCGATACATTGGACCTTTCGAAATCGTCGCTCGGATTGGTCCAGTAGCATACAGACTGCAACTACCCGCAGAGCTAAACGGTGTACACCCCGTGTTTCACGTCTCTAATCTGAAGAAGTGTCTCTCAGATGAAACACTCGTCATTCCCCTTGACGAAATCAAAATCAATGAGAATCTCCTGTTCGTTGAAGAACCAATCGAAATCATGGACAGGGAGGTGAAGCGTACTAAGCAGAGTTGCATCCCGATCGTGAAAGTACGGTGGAACGCAAAGCGTGGGCCAGAATTCACTTGGGAACGCGAAGACCAAATGAAGCAAAAGTACCCTCACCTATTCTGGCTTTCTCAAATCTAGCTTTCAAACAGAATTTCGGGACGAAATTCCCTCTAACGGGGGGATGATGTCACAACTAGAAATTTTATGTCTTGTAATCACTATACTCAAGTAAATGTTGAAATCAAAAACTCAAAAGCATGTATGATGCTTACTCAATGGAAAACTAAACCCCAATTCACTACATCAAGCAATTGGAAAACCCTAGAAGTTCTTGTTAAGTCCATTTTGGACTAGAACTTCCTTATTGGATCCAAATGGACCAATAAGCTTCCAATTGGACTATCATGGGTTTAGAACCCTAATTGGGCTCTAATTGGACCCACATTCATTTATTTCAATATTATGGGCCATATTGGGCCTAGAATGAAATAAATTGAAAGCTTTGATCCATGATTAACCCAATCTAGCTTATTAAAACATAAAAATCACAATTTTATTTTATAAGGCCAATAAATACCTAAGACTAACTCTAATATTGGGCTCAGGAGCAAAAAGCCCAAATTTTTCCTTCCTCCTTCCATGTTCTCGGCCCAAAGCAAGCCTAAGAGAAGGGTTTGACTTTCTCATGCCACATCACTTTTATCTTTTGGACTTCCATGCAAGAGACTCATGTCTCCATGCAAACCTCACCTCAAACATCATTTCTTCTTCCTCTCTCTCTCACTCTCGGC
Source organism: Lactuca saligna (assembly GCF_052625555.1). Taxonomy (NCBI): domain Eukaryota; kingdom Viridiplantae; phylum Streptophyta; class Magnoliopsida; order Asterales; family Asteraceae; genus Lactuca; species Lactuca saligna. Next base: position 246,215,283 of record NC_136424.1, on the reverse strand, counting down.
CGAGCAACACCCACACACACACACATCTCTCACAAACACTCTCTAGATCACTCAAGGGTTCTTTCTTCTTCTCCATCCAAAATCTCGAGATTTAGGGAGCATTCAAGGAAGTTCTTCCACAAAAATCATCATCTAAGGTAAGGTTTTGCTTGGATCTATGACTTGTATTCCTTGTTTTATCAAAATCCCTTCCTAATCCATGCAAAAATCGTGATCTTGCACTCTAGAAAACTCCATAAACTCGAAAACTTCATCAAGGAGTGCAAAGGCCAAAAATCACTTCATTTCTTCCATTTTTTCTTCGAAAACCGAATCAACACCCAAGGTGAGTTTCATACCCCCTTATTTTCAGTTTTCATAAGTTTTTGTGGGGGAGAATACAAGCAAAGGTGTAGATCCATCATTATGTGTATGTTGTGGTTGATTTCTATGCTTATATGTATGTTTTGTATGATTTTGATGCTAGATCTAGTTATGAAATGCTAAAAACCGAGATATGTATTTTATTATAGCATAAAATATACTACTACATGCAAAGTATACTAAGAAAAATAGCCAAATGGCTTGACAACACTTAATTTGGGCTAAAAACTCATTTTTTTGACATAAAATGTTGAAAATACAAAGTTGAAGGGCCTAAAATGAATTATTTCGAAATCTGATGGGTGAGATGAGTCAAAAAAGTTTACATAATGTATTTTCTGAAAATATACTATTTGGAGGGTTAAAAACATAAATTCCAAGCTTAATGGGCTAAAGATGACATTTTCGGCCCAAGGAGGCCCAATATGCGGAATTTTCTGTTTTGGAGGGCCAAAACTGCATTTTTTCTGTAAAACAGTGGACTATAAGTGATCCAAGTCCTTTTCAAAGGTTTAGAATGCTTTTTTTAAATTTAAAGGAGACTAAAGTTGCAAAAAAAATTCAATTTGGGCCAAAATTGTCAAACTTGCGAAAAGATGGGTTATAACCGAGAAAACTGAAATTTCAAGGACTTAAACTGTCTTCAATGAAAAATATGCTGAAAAATATTAATTTCAATAATTTTTGGTATTAAAATGTCAAGAAAATCGATTTAAGGACCAAACCGGAAAGTTTTAAATAAAGGATTGAAAAAGTAAATTTTTACAAATAATGAGGGGCTGAAAACAGAAAAATTCTCAAGACTAGTTCAATACATGCAATTTGATCAAATGATGGTACCACGACTATCGACGAAATACAATACATTACAACACCAAAAGTCGTTGTCAAACGAATTGGTTCGGTCTCGAACCAATAAAAATCCGAAACTACTAACACGACGACACTATGACATTACGACATTACGATTCATAACTAATAACGATTGGGAAGTCACTATACATGCGAGTGTGCACAGACGTCTACGCACCACCTTTGGGCCCCAAAAGTGTAAAATCTTGTTTGTTGAGCCTAGCTAGCCCAATGACCTGATCTTAAGGCCCGAAGACCTCTCTCTCTTACGAAGTGTTGGGTTTTACCGACCCGACATAACGTAAAAGGACTTTCAATGGCAAACATGTTGTTGGTCCCCAAGGGTCCTTCAGTGCTGCTAGTAAAGTCGGGAACTCACGATTGTGGGATTGGGCTTCAGGCCCTTCGTAATTGCAATAGTCTTGAACGACGCGGGGAAATACCGAGGGTTTCGCACCTTCTCTCCTTCCCTCCGGTCGTGGGACTACACAAGTCCGGGAGGATTGAGTTGTGTGAATAATTACGAGTGACGCCTAAGGGATCTCTTGTAAGGTTGTCGATGGGACGTTTTCATTAACGCACGTCACAACACTTCACCACCCACTGTACTCGCAATGCCTCCGGAGCTCAACGATTACCTCTAACGCAACGAAACAACAGTATACAAACTAAGTAAAGCAAAGTGATAGGAAAACGTCGGGTTTTCCTAGGGTTTTCAACAAGTACAATTATGAATTACCGGTCGAATTTCACAACTCTTACGCTTACATCTATAGAATTCAAACAAGCATACTCATGGATCTTCGCATATTTTTACACTATCCTATTTTTACAAAATATCGGATTTTCTGATGGTTTTCAAACAATACATTGGATTTCAAACACTACTTATGAACTCACCAACATTTCATATGTGGACGTTTTTCAAAATACTTGTATTCTCAGGTAACAGATAAGGTGAAGGATGATTTGTACTCTATGACGTTTTGCTGTGGTTTAAGTAGTATCAAACAGTTATTTTTTTTGAGAATGTAATGTTTTGAACAATGTAATGAATGTAAACGCTACCAGTTGTATCATTCCAAATGTTGGTGATGTATAATGTTATGTTTCATGTATATGCATTGTGATGGTATTCAATGAGTCACGATAGCCCTCGGACATTTCCGCCGTCCGGTTCGGGGGTGTGACAATGTTTCATATTGGTCAATCAGGGTGTAGCTGAAGCTCTTAATGAGGATGAAAGTAATCAATCTAATGCAGTCAATGATGGAGGAGTAGTAAATGATGGTGGAGAAGCAGTCAATGATGGAGGAGCAGTAACTCATGGTGGAGAAGCAGTCAATGATGGAGGAGCAGTAAATGATGGTGCAGAAGCAGTCAATGAGGTGCATGTGCAACAAGACTATGATGAGGTGGAACTCACTCCTTTGGAGTTTGATGCATCAGCTAATGGAGAACCTAGTCAGGTTCATGTGCAAGAATAGGAGGCTAGAGAAACACCACTTGCAACCCTGTTGAAGAAAATCAGGAGGAAGAAATCTGAAAGGATTATCAAGTTGAAATTGGGCAAGAAAGCTGGTGGAAATAATGCACCTGGGAATTCAGAAGCTAAACCTGTTACTCTAGAATAACTTTAAGTGTTGGTTTATGTGATATGAACATGGTATGTAGTGTTAAATGATGTGTTTTGGTGTATTGTTGCTGTTTTTATGAAACTGCTATTAACTATACTAGTTTGTATGAAACTATGTTGGTTTATGTGATGTGCATTTTGTATTACTTAAGTTGATTGTTATTTTGAACTTTTTGTTGTGTTAATTTGAAGTTGCATGCATGGCAAGGACTTGTCTGGTTAAACTGCATGGGAAGGGAATATATTTGCATATATAGATAATTTAAAATTATGATTGATTATGTCCTTATATACCACATGTGGTCAGTGGTCCATATACCCATACTTTTCCATATATACCCCTGCACAGAACTCTAAAGACAATCCACTTTTAAATGGACAAAGTGAGTTCCTTATGGCCGACAATGTGGTACCCACACTTTAATTTATAAAAGGAGCACATGCATATTATAAACTTTAGAAAGGTATATCTTAACTAGGATATTCCATATCATTCATTGAATCAACACAAAGTCATTACAATTGTTCCCATGTACTGCATCCCATTACATCTACATTCCATTACATCTACATCCCATTACATCTAACATCCCATACACACACACACACTGATCAAACAAGCATTCAACCAAAAACCTGACTATACGTTACAACTAGGATCTAACCTTGACCATGTACCCATACACCCATACACTTCCCAAAAAATCTAATAACTTTTTAACATCCACCCATACACTTTCCAAAAAAACTGGTTGGAATTATATACCATCAACCATAAACACCTATTTGATCACAATTCAAGTCCATTTCAACCACATGGCAATGACTACAATTACCATAACAAAGATCCCACACTTCAACATTCTGTTTTGCTTCGTCAACTCCATCAACTGTGTCTCAAACACTTGCTTATCTGCTTCCATAGCTTGCTGCAGCTTAACCAACTTCTTTTAAACCTTTGAAACTTCACTAAACTCTTCTTTCCTTTTCAGCTCAAACCTCATCTTGCGAAGCTGTTCTTTGTAGTAACCCTCCTCCATTTCTTTGTCTTTCCACATAAAGAACTTGCATTTCGGACCTTTAGCTGCCTGATTACAAGGGAAAACCAGAGTTAGGGTTAGAGTTGCAATTAATGAAAATGTGTACATCTCCAACTCAAAATAACAAATACTGTGTTAGTAAACAAAATGAATACTCACCAAAGAGTTTTTGCAGTTCCAAAACCTGCGAGCTACATTATCGTCGATCCAGGCAGTCCTTTCCACGCTTATTGCGTCTTGACAATCGTAGGGTGGACAGGGATCATCATCACGAACGTTTCCGACATGCAGGAGCTTGATTAATCGACTAGAAGAGGCAGACATTGTTCTGTTTATATCCATTGAGTGTAGAGTTTCGGAAGGGAGGCACTGACCTAATTTGGGGTAACAATGTATCCTCGATGGTTCAATATAAGGTTCAATTAAGGAAGGTTTACACGTTACAGATGACATGGTCAAATGCTTGTCCACATAAGCGAATCCACGTCAACGATGACCCTTAAACCGGTAGTATTTGCTCACATTCCTTTAATTAGCCGGTAGTTACTAACATTAAGGATTAATTGAGCACAAAAAAAACTTAAATGACTAAATGTGCAAATTGACCAAACATTGATGTGCTACAGTGTCAAAAACCCTATATTATATATCTTAAAAATATCATCCACAAATTCAACTCATACAATCAAATTATCTATCAACAATATCATCCAAGAATTCAATAAATATATGATCAGGTACTTTCTTGTCTATTATTATTATTATTATTATTATTATTTGAAAATTGTATATTATTATTAATTTTAAAATATAGATTTGAAACAATATACATATTATTTCTAGTTGTTATCTTGGTATCAAAGCTAGATTTCGATGTCTATATCTAATGGAAATATAATGTATATATCTAATGAAAATATAAATGAATCTATAGTCATTAATAATGAAGAAAACGAATAAGGATATATATCAGATGCACTCATTAGTAAAGATAATAAATAAATAAAGATGCTATAATAAAAGCAAATTCTATACCATCAGAAAAACATAATTTTAAATATAGGGAAATATGTGGAAAAGCCCCAAAGTTTTGCTTTAATTTATGATCTAGTCATAAATTAATTTTCGTTAATAAAAAGGAAATGTTATCACATATTACACTCACTTTAGCCTTCGAACCGGCAACCCTTCTGTTAGTCGGTTGTCCCAACTGAGTCGAATTTCGAATCATTAAATGAATGATCGTAGTCAACATTTTGCTCTTATAAACGAGCTTTTTGCTCTAAACCCTATTAGACAAAATTTTGCCCAACAATGGCATCTTCAAAATCAGTGGGAAGCAGGAGCAATGTCCGATCAAGAAGGCAAACACTAAGGTCAACATGATTTTGTGAAGACCCCGTTGGTAAGTGTACATCATGGAGGCCAACAAATCCTGGCAGAAGGTTCATCGATTTCCCTAATTTCCCTAATTTTCGGGTAAGTAACCCTTACTCCTTTTTTAATTACATCTCAAATTTCTTCCAATTAGGTTTTATTTTCTATATTTTTTTTGAAACAGCAAACTAACTAATCTACTCCTAAATAACCATCTATGTCTCCACCGAGACTTGAACCTCTGACCTCTCATATGAGATGATCACTCCATACCGCTAGGCCATTGGCCCTTTGGTTTTTATTTCCTATATAACAGGATGAGGAAAACGATTGCAATTATTTTGTTTGGGCGATCCCCCATTACAATTTACCAAACAACTGGTATAGAGGCATGGTGATGGATTTTGATAATGGCATTCAAGTACACAATGATTTTATGGAAGAAGTTGTGGTGGAAGCAGGTGGCAGTGTATGTAATATGGATTAGTAAGTTGTATCTTATGACAACGAAAAAATGGTTTTATGGATACCTATTGTTTAAGCAATGTCCAATTGGATGTGTATGATGCGAGCAAATAAATTATAGACTTGCATGATTTGAACAAAAGAACATAACCGAAAGATGCATAAACGGATGTTTTTAACATAACATAATGACTAAAATGGATATAACTTATGCATCACCAAAACATGTATAATTTACCAAATTTTGTATATTGTTTACAAACGAAAGGGCATAGTAACAAATTTATCAAAAAGGGTTTTCAAACAAAATTTTCCCAAATAGCCCATATAATGGCTTAAATCCTAACAATTATACTCTAAAGTAAGAGGTTTTTCTAGAGCCATTCCTATTCCTTTCTTATCCACCACAATTTTCTTCAACATGTTCTCAGTGATCCTTTCAGAAGGTTTTCTAGTTCTAACCTTAACTTGCTTATCATCAACTCCATCTTCATCATCTTCCTCCTCACGAGTTTTATTAATTCCATCATCTCCATCTTTATCATTGTCCTCATGTGTTTCATCAACTCCATGTTCATCAACGTTGTCCTCTTGTGCTTCATTAACTCTATTTGGTATCGGCTAAGATTCTGGTACATGTTGACTCTCAAAAGGCACATCCTTGCATGGGAAAAAGATACAAGTTAGTTATATACCTTTGGAACTTGTTTGGATTGTTGAAACAAAGAAACAAACTCTTTAAATTGTGTTTGGGTGATAATAAGACGGAAAATGATCTCTTTTTCATTGTATTTTGATTCTCTCGAGTAACTCAAATCATGCAGTATTTGATCCATATCATCTATATCAAGACCATCATCTTCAACCTCAATCTCAACATCTATTTGTGGAAAACCTTCATCGTCAACAGTAGGTGCTATTTAGGAATACTTTCACTCTCAACATTAGGTGTTGTTTGGGGGAAAATCCACTCTCAACCCCAGCTCTTTTTTTTGGGTATAGTAGAATTTTCATCTTCCTTATAAACACAATTAGGCCCTCTTCCACTACCTCTATTAGGCCCTCTTCCACCACCTCTTCTGCTTCCACTACAATCCCTTTTAGATCCTCTCCCACCTCTTATGAAATTGGTCAATTATGGATTCAACCTTGGCCTTCCAATCTTCTTCGTAGGCTTTGGTGAGGGTTTAACTGAGTGATTCTAGCAAGATAATTTATTGTGTCCCCTTTACATAAAATTCTAACATTGGACACTTATGCCTTTGGAGGAGACTTGGGAGAACCTATCTTCATGCTCAGAAACATGATTTTTCCTTTTCATACTAGGCCTTCCTGGCATCTTTCTATTAATAGGTGGTAGTGGTTTGGTGTAAGGTGTTGATTCCCACATATTACTACCATTAAACAGGAAGAATGTTAGACCCATAAGTAGCTAAAAACTTATCCTTACCAAACCATGCGTCGATGAATCTAGTTGGATCTTGTTGTGTGTATATTATGGTTGCTTGGGCATGGATACAGGGTATCCCATATAACACCCAAAGTCTGCATGTACAATACATACCCTCTAAGTGAACTCCATATGAGTATAATCTGTTTTTGACTTCATAAGAATTCCTACCACTTGGATGAACATACCAACTCCTACAAATACAATAATTATTTTAATAGGTCATGGACACACATTATTCACTTATTTTTGTTCAGTTTTCTTCAAAGTAAAGAACATTCCCATCATATATAATCTAATGTACTCAAACATGGCCAACAATGCCTTCTTTCTGGCATCAAGTATGTTGGCATCAAGTATATAATCTAATGTGTAGGCCATTCCACCTTTATAGAATACCCTACACCAATATTTAGGCTCCCTTGCATTCAAATGATCATAAGTAGCAGGATTGACTTCTCTGATCGTCTTTATATTCAACTTGAAATCTCCCTCAACAATTGACTTGGCAACTGTCCAAAACATGTTCTTGAACTCTATACCACTAATTTCTATTTTTCATACATATATCTTGCACATTGTCTGTGCTCCACATGTGGTAGTACACCATTTGCAGATTCCAAAAGACCCTACCAATTACATTAAAACCTTTCATTAGTAACAAGTTGATACATGTATAAATGAAATTATAATTAAAGCTAATTCAAGATATTTCCTTGTGTTGATTAGATATAAAACACAAATCCAAGCCTCCTTGTAATTCTAGGTCAGCATGTAATAGTTCCAATCCATATTGAATCAGCTCAAGGAAATATTACTATTCCTATAATAAACTAACAATAATTAAGAAATAGAATACAACATATTAAAGAATTGGATCGGTAAAATAATAGCATATATTCATATATCTACAATTCTAAGTTATTCTAAAAAGTACATTTAGCGACTTAGATTTACTTGTAGAACTAGAAATTAGAGATGATCGAATAATTAAAGATCAAGAAAGTATTATTAGCAAGGGAAAAGGAAATATAATAGAAGGAAAAATAAAATTTAATATAAATATTCAACTAGGATTAAGTTTAAAAGATAAAAATTTGAGTAATAGTATTACACTAAGATATAAATTATTAAGACAAGATTTAATGATAAAGTGCATTCACCCTTTCACTATAACATATCAAATAAATTACGCATTAACAAACTCTCATCATAGTATTACTTATAAAATAGAGGATAAAATTCATATTTGATAAATTATTTGAACCATTACTCTCACTTGAATCACCAAAATTAGAATATAATAGATTATTTAATGAAGCAAATTATCAAAATACAATAAATACACCATTAATTAAAAGAGATCATATTACATACATAGAACCACAAATCTCAACATTGAAAGGACGATCATTGATAGAATATCAACCTTCAACTTCTACTGAAACATGAAACGTCCAAAAAAGACCAATAAAAAATTTCATCTTGAAATTATCAAATCAATACAAACATTTTTTCCAAAATCAATCATGGTAAAATGTATCTCAAAAATCAGAGTAAAATAAAAATAATCAGTGCACAAAAATCATTAGGGGATGTTGTGCAGTTAAGTCAAAATATTCCTTTTAGAAATGGAAGTACCTGAAAATGTTTAAACCACAAAATTGTAAGCATAAAAGCTTAGTGAGTTCCCTAAAATACCAAATACCATGCATATCAGTGGGTCCAACCTTAGGGGTGTATTTCAACCCTATATGAATGTTATGATCCAACCATAGTCTTACAATCACTTCCATACTACAGCCCAAATGTTGCCTTTCTGCCATGATCCAACCATGATATTCCATGTAAGTCAGAAAGACAAACAAGTGTTGTGATCCAACCACATTCTTTCATACATGTGTTGTGATCCAACCACAATCTTTCATGAAATAGTCACAAAAAAACTAGCAACCTACATAGTATAGTGAGAAGACTCACCTCAATCTACAGACAAGACAATCATACACCTGAGTTGATGATACTGAAATTCCTCACACAAAAAATATACATAAGAAAACCCTAATTAATAATTAAGGTAATAACTTACACTCAAAGGGCCTTGGTTCATAGCTAAACATTCATATGACAAAAGAATATTTTGCCATTCCAAGGCTAAAACCCAACCCAGTTAACCAAAAGTCAAATTGGTCAAAAACTCACCTGCTCGGTGCTATGCTCAACATAATACACTACTTTATGCTCAACGTAGAGCTTCAGATGAAAAACAAGGGAATTCCATGCTACGCTAAGCGTAGAGAAAGCTACACTCAATGTAGCTCCGCTTATGTCCCAACTTTTTATTAAGCTCTTAATACAAAAGGACAACTTCCCAACTCTCATATTTGAATCTAAAGGATGTCTTAATGGGTAAAGTATCTGACTTTATCCCTTTGCATGGCCAAATAAATCACAAAACCAAAACCTAAGTCAAAAATACCACCTTTTGCTCAGGAACTCATACATTGATGGATGAGAGTGGAAAAACTCTAATTTTTATGGCTTAATAACCCCAAAAACATCTAGAACTAGCACTTAAATGGTCCGGAGTAGCTCATACTCACATATACCAAGGTTATGGGGACAAAAACATAGAAATATTAAAAGAAACTAGATCCAACATGAATAATCATCAAGATAGAAATTTTATACCTTCTGGAGGTGGATTATGAGATGCAAAACCTACAAATATTGCAGCTCCTAAGTGCTTTTCTAATGAATTCTTCATTCTAAGATGTACACAAGAACACAATAAGGCCTAAAAACTCCCACAAGATGGCTAATGTTTTGAGGTGATTGATTAAGAGGGTGGAGGATAAGGATGGAGATAGTCTCAAGGAGTTAGAGCCTTTAAATAGGGCTCACAACCCCCAAGAATTATGGTTTTGGTGCAATGCACCTATGCTCAGTGTAGCTAAACCTACGCTCAAAGTAGGTCATTAAACTACCACATAAGATCTTCCACCCGTGCTCAAGGTAGGGGATATCATATTCTCAATGTAGGACATCAAAAATACAAAAATAACAATTTAATCTTTAAAGAATTATACCTGAAGATACAGGTGTTACAACTCCCCACCTCCCACTTGAAACACACTTCTTCCTCAATATCCGATGCAGAAAATAACTCCAGGTAATGCTCCTGCATCTCCTCCTCGGGTTCCCATGTCCACTCTGAATCCTTCTAGTGCTTCCATTGCACCTCCACCAAGCCCACCACCTCGTTGAAAAAGGTCTTCATCTTCATTTCAAGGATCTCAATCGGTATCTCTATGTAATTTGGGTGATCATCAACCTAAACGTCTTCCAAGAGCATAATTACATAATCATCATCCAAAAATTTCTATAATTGAGAGACATGAAATGTGTTGTGGATCTGACTAAGCTCATCAGACAGGTGCAACCAATACACAACCTTTCTCACCCAGGAGATAATCCTAAAGGACCAATGTATATGGGGCCCAAATTTCTCTTCTTCCGGAACCAGATGAAGCATTTCCAAGAGGACACCTTCAGAAGCACAAAATCTACAACCTGAAACTCGAGGTACGAAAGTCTCCGGTCAGCATAAGTCATTTGGCGACTCTATACGGTCTGTAACCGATCGCACATATGTTGTATCAACTCGGTAGTCTTGAGCACTACCTTAGTACTTGTCACACCCTAAAATCGGAATGGCAGAAACGTTCTGGGGCGGAGGACGTCATGTACAATATCATAACAATGCAAAGTAGTAAATAAGCAACAACATCATCCATTGCATTAATAGTATAATTTCATACAAGTATGTTCTTTAAAAGTAATAAGACACCAAAAATGAATAATCAAAATAAAAGACGAGTATTGAACATGCTCCGTCTTCTCAAAACCTGGTCATCGATACCAGTGTACTAGTCACCTGAGAATACAAGTTATTTTGAAAGCGTAGATCAACATTTAAGCTGGTGAGTTCATAAGTATTTAGTGTCAATGTTTGTATAAGTTTGATGAAAATGTTTGTAAATGTTCAATGTAAATGTTTCTATATGTTTGAAAACTCCTAAAAAATCTTATATTTTCTACTAGTATAAAAAGTAGTCTTCTACCAAGACCCGACTGTTTTGTATGTTTGTTTCTCTGTAAAAGTGGATGCTTTTCCCAAATACGACTATCATTACCAAAAATATAGTTTTATATTACCCTTTTATGTGAGAAGATCACAATTTGAATATAATGCGAGATTACAATTTGAATATAATAAATATAGTTTTATATTACCCTTTTATGTGAGAAGATCACAATTTGAATATAATGTATATGTACTGCAATATTATTTGTATTAACTACTGAAGTAAAACTAGCTTAAAACCAATGGTTTAATTAAGGCAAAATGTGATATGATTGTTACCATACTAAACTGACTATAACACGACGACGAAAGATGTCGTAAGAAATGACATTTGGCACCTGTAGACTTGCAAGTCCCACTGTAGCGAACAATAAGGTGTAGGATAGTCAATCCAGTATAGATCTATACGCAAACTCACGCTCTCCCTCCAGGAGATTCTGGTTACAAAACGTGATATAGCGAAATGGTCGATGTGTCATGAAGTAGTATCTCACATTATGTTATCTCTGAATCTTGTTATATTATACTTTTTGTAGTAATAGTATTCTATGTATAGTATTCTCTATATAGTATCCTTTGTATAGTATTCTCTGTCTAGTATTCTCTATTATAGTATTCCCTGTTATAGTATTATCTGTTATAGTATTCTCTGTTATAATATTTGTATATGATAGTATTCTCCTAAACTATACCTATTATAGTTTACTAGTGATTTCTGTAGTTGAATAAATGACTGAATGCATACCTTTGCTACCCAAAGGTACTGAACTGATTGATAGTACTTTTATATCTATGTATGTATACATAATATACATATAATATTTAAACGACCTTCGGACATATAACCGGTACCCTAAGTCCACATCCAAACAAGGAAAAGGAAATAAGGCGGGTTAGCAGTCCTAAGTCCTTAAAACACTATTTATATAACTATACATATATAGACATGCTTTTGACAATATATAAGTTTAAAAGAGGTTTTGTAATACATTTAAAGAGTTTAACAATAAATATTAATGACTTGATGTCAATTTATAAAACGATTTAAAAGCCGTTTGTTTGATAACACAGTTTTAAAGTATAAGAAATCCTTTGTTTGAAACACAATTTGAAGTATATGAAATCCTTTGTTTGAAACATAGTTATAAATCACATGTGATTGATTATATAAATAACATGTTTTCTACTTGTATTCCCCCCATAAAAGCATTTAAAATTACTTAAAAGATAAGTTAAGGGGTATGAACTCACCTGTAGTGAGTGGTTTGGATGGAAGTGTTCGATAGGATGCTAAGTGTCAAGTGAAGACTTGAGCACACACACGGATCCTATTTAACATATAATGACACATATATGTATCTAATTAGTGATTTAACAACTAATTAAGCAAGTAAGGACACCCTAGGACATGGAAAACACTTTGATTCAGGTGCTAGAAGTACAAAGGGTTGCATCTAAGGGTTGTAGGGCCTCACATTGGAGTTTACGACCCAAGTGTAAACCCCCATGAGTTTACAGCCCATGGGTTTACGGCCCAATGAGTTTACGGACGTAAACTCATGGTATTTTGTACCAAATTGTGTGTTAAGGTCTTACAAGTCATGAGGAAGTGTTCTAGGTTAAAGTCCAAGCCTTAGGAAGGAGTGGTGGCACAAATGCACAACTAATTAGGGTTTACGGCCCAAGGAGATGGCCTTGGCTGTAAACACCTTTCATTCTTAAGTTTCTTGATGTTTTCTAAGTGTTTAACAAGTGATTCAAGTATATAACAAGCTAAGGGTAGTGTACTTATTAGAAGCTTGTAAGGGTGATTAGGATCCAAGAACACTAATGTGTGTTCTTGGTGAAATGAAGAACACTTGAAGATCTATCAAAATGAAGAGATTTTACGGATGAAATCATGTATCATCACTAGATATAGAAGGATATCAACAAATCAAGGTAAGAAACACTTACAATCTTGAAGATCTAAGTGAAAATTCGGATGATACTTGAGAGAGAATGAGTTCTTTGGCTTGAAATGGTAAAAGTGACTAAAAATGACTAAGTGTCATATATATACCATGGAGTTTACAGCCGTAAACTCTATTTTATGGCCGTAAACTCCCATTTATTGGAGTTTTGAGGCTTGAATATTGTACAATTAACTCTAGAGTATACTTCCTATAATTACCTCTTGAAGGCATAAAACACTCAAACAGAATCTAAATAGTGCTAAAAGTTAGCAGAAATCAGTCTGAATTTGATTGAAGTGAATGGTTGTACAAGATAGAAATTTTGGGTTGTCACATCATCCCTCCATTAGAGAGAATTTCGTTCTGAAATTAGAGTTTAAGTAAATAAGTAGTTACAAATAACTAAGTAAAAAGATGAGGATATTTCAGTATCATCTGATCCTCGCACTCCCAAGTGAATTCGGATCCTCGATTGGCATTCCAGCGAACCTTCACTATCGGGTTACGGCTTTGCTTCGTTTGCTTGACCTCTCGGTCCATGATCTCTACAGTTTCTTCCACGAAGTTGAGGCTCTCGTTAATCTCGATATCTTCGAGTGGGATTACAAGAGTCTCATTGGATAGACACTTTTTCAAGTTCGAGATGTGGAAAGTAGAATGAACGTTACTGAGTTCATGAGGTAGATTGAGTTTGTAAGCTATATGGCCGATTCTAGCAAGAATATCGAAAGGCCCTACGTATATTGGATATAGCTTTACATGCTTTCCAAAGCGTATCAAGCCCTTCCAAGGTGAGACTTTTAATAGAACGCGGTCTCCCACCTGGAATTCCAAAGGTTTCCTTCGTTTATCAGCGTAGCTTTTCTGTCCGTCGCTAGAGGCTTTCAATCATTCACGAATCTGAATGATCTTCTCTGTTGTTTCTTGTATGATTTCCGGATCTGTGAGAGTGCTATCAGGAACTCGTCCTTTCGCTAACTGTGTGTCACCCACCTCAACCCAACACAGAGGGGATTTGCACTTAGGCCATAGAGGGCTTCAAATGGAGTAGCCTTTATGCTCGTGTGATAACTATTGTTGTAGGAAATTTCAACAAGGGGTAAATGAGTATCCCATGCCTTTCCAAAGTTAATCACACAGTCTCACAACATATCTTCCAAGGTTTGTATCTTTCTCTCACTTTGTCCATCGGTTTGTGGATGGTAGGTTGTACTTATGTCCAGCCTAGTTCCTAGGGATTTTTGTAGCGACTGCCAGAACGTTGAAGTGAATCTACTATCTCTATCGGAGATATACGATATGGGAACACCATGCAATCGTATGATTTCCCTAATGTAAGTCCACCCGTTGTCTTGGGCAACTTGGTTATGAAGTCCATAGTAATCCGCTCCCATTTCCACTCCAGTATCTCCGGTTGTTGTAGTAATCCTGAGGGTTTCTGGTACTCAACCTTAACCTTTGTGCAAGTAAGACATTTACTTACGAAGGTAGCAATATCTGCTTTCATGTTAGGCCACCAGTATAGTTTCTTAAGATCCAGATACATCTTATTTAAACTTGGATGGACGGAATATCTAGTGTTGTGTGCTTCAGTCATGACCAAGTCTCTGAAACCACTGTGTTTCGGTGTCCAGATACGATCCATGAGATATAAGGCTCCGCCACCCTTGACTTTTAAGTTTTTATCCATTCCTCTCGGGGATTCACTCGCCACATTTTCAGTTTTCAAGGCTTCTAGTTGAGCCTCTTTAATTTGCGTGGACAAGTGTGAATGGATAGTCATAGTCATAAATTTGACTCTCCGACCAAAGTATTCTTTCCGACTCAGGGTGTCTGTTACTACATTGGCCTTGCTGAGGTGATAACGAATTTCTCATTTGTGGTGATTGAGTCGTTGGACCCACCGTCGTTGTCTCATGTTGAGCTCCTTCTGATCGAATATGTGTTGAAGGCTCTTGTGGTCTGTGAAGATAGTGTTATTTGTACCATACAGGTAGTGTCTCCAGATCTTTAGAGCAAATACCACTACTCCTAACTCAAGATCGTGTGTTGTATAGTTGACTTCGTGTGTCTTAAGCTGACAGGAGGCATAGGCAATGACCTTTCCTCTTTGCATAAGAACACAACCAAGCCCTTGGTTGGATGCATCACAATACACAACGAAATCTTTTATCCCTTCTGGGAGGGATAATATTGGTGCGGTGCACAAGGCTTGTTTCAGTGCTTGGAACGCCTTCTCTTGTTTCTCTTCCCAGTCAAAGGCCACATCTTTCTGGGTCAATGAAGTAAGCGGTTTCGCGAAGCTTGAGAAGTTTTGTATGAACATGTGATAGTAGCCAGCGAGACCTAGAAATTGATGAATTTATGTAGGTGTCTTCGGTGTTGAACAGTTCTCAATGTCCTTGATTTTGCAAGGGTCCACATGAATTCCCTTATCGCTAACAACGTGGCCCAAAAATTCGACTCGTCGAATCCAAAACTCACACTTAGAGAACTTTGCATAGAGCTTCTCCGATCGTAATGTTTCTAAGACTTTTCATAGGTGTTGACTATGCTCCTCCTTATTTCGGGAGTAGATAAGTATATCATCGATGAAGATAATGACGAATTGATCTAAGTAAGGATGACACACCCTATTCATTAGATCCATGAATACAGCCGATGCATTGGTTATTCCGAACGGCATCACTACAAACTCGTAGTGTCCATAACGAGTTCAGAAGGCTGTCTTGGGGACATCCTCCTCTAGCACTCGTAAGTGGTGATACCTGGATCTTAGATCTATCTTCGATAAGTAGTTTGCTCCTTGAATTTGATCAAATAAGTCATCAATGCGTGGTAGGGGATAACAATTTTTTATGGTAAGTTAGTTCAGTTCCCTGTAGTCGATGCACATACGAAACGATCCGTCTTTCTTCTTTACGAACAAGACCGGTGCTACCCGTGGCAAGAAGCTTGGCCTAATGAATCCCTTCCTGAGAAGTTCGTTAAGCTAACTGGAAAGTTCTTACATCTCTGTTGGTGCCAGACGATAAGACAATTTGGCTACTGGTGTCACAACTAGGAATTCTATGACATGTAACAACAACAATGATAACATTTGTGAACCAAAAATGTGAAAGCATGTATGATGCTTATTCAATAACAACAAATTTTCCATCAAACGCTCTATGCAAACACTTCAAATAGTCAGCAAAGGATTGGAAACCCTAGAAATCCCGGTTTAAGTTCATTATGGACTATGATTTCCTTATTGGGCCTAATGGGCCAATAAGCTTCCAATTTGACTATTTTGGGCTTAGAACTCTTAAATGGGCTCTAACTGGACCCACTTCCATTTATTTTAACATTTTGGTCCATATTGGGTGTAGAATGAAATAAAATACCGTAATGGACCTTATTGGAAAATAACCAACCTAATTAGCCCTAATGGGCAATAAAAACTCATACTTGATAAAAGTTGGGCCGTGAATTTCTCTAAAAGGGGCCAATGGGCCGAAAATCATCAAAATGGGCCCATGATATAGACTTAAGTACCAAAGGCCCAAATTCTTTTTCTTTCTTCCCTTTATCTTGGCCCAAGAGGAAAAAAAACTCATGAAATAAGGAGGGTTAGCCACCTCCTTATTACACCATGGACTTCCATGCACCATCACATACATCCATACACTCCATCCTTTCCCCAATCTCTCTTCTTTTCCCCCTCTCCTCTTAATATCGGCCGAGAGCCAAACCACACACACATACAACACCAAAACTCTTCTAAACCGTCTCAAAGTTCTCATCCTTCCCACTCCAAAAGTCTCGAAATTTTACTTGTGCATCAAGAGGGTTTCAAAAGATTATCATCACTTCTTGGTAAGTCCTTATACATTCAAGTTTTATAACTCCATTTTCTTGTTGGATCACTCTTTTAAGCAAAGTTTTTGGTGTTTATACTCCTAGAATCTTCTTAAACTCGAGATCTACTTAAGGGAGTTGCTAGGATCAAAATCTTCTTTCATTTCTTCATCAAAACCAAGCCCACAAACTCAAGGTGAGTTCATACCCCTCTATTTTCGGTTTTCATGTGTTTTATGGGGGAGAATACAAGTAAAATGTGTAGATCTATGTGTATGTTATGTGTGATTTCATGTGTTTATGTGGTAAATGTGTAACAAAAAGAATATAAATTCGAGATCTATGGCTCTAAGAGGAAGATAAACATGATCTAAGAAGTATTACACTAAAATAAGTCAAGAAAAATTACCCTCTAAGATTAAAATGTACATATTGCAACATAAAACCCATTTTTGGGCTAAAATTGTCAAACAAACAAAAGTTGGGTTGAAAATTTGCCATTCACGGTTTTCTTAAGGGCTAAAAGAGTCAAATCAGTAAAAATAAATGTTTTTATGGATATCATACTCTTTTAAGGGCTAGAAGTGTAAATTGTAGTTTAATGGGCCAAATTTTGGACTTTTCGGCCCATTAAGCCCTAATTTGCGAAAATCCCAATTCTCAAGGGAATGAAATGTTAAACTTCTCAAATAAGGGATAAAAAGGGTAAATAAAACTATTTCAGAGGTCAAAATGTTGTATTTTCCAAACAAGGATAAAAAATGTAAACTTTTTGGATTTTGACCAAATTTGTAAAAGTTGCAAAAAGTTGGGCTTAAACCGAAAAACACTTTTCTGGAAGGGCTGAAACTGATAAAAGTAAATTTTGAGCTAAAACATCACTTAAACAAAGTCAATAGGTCAAAAATGACAAGAGAATGGTTTTTAGAGCCTAAAATATCTTTTTATATATAAGGGACTAAAATAGTCATATTTATTAAAGAAGGGCTGAAAATGTCAAACCAATATTTTGAGTCAGTTATTTTATTATTAAGATATTTGGGTCAAATTTCCAAACCACAACTTATGAAAAATGACAAGATGAATATACATAAATTTTCAAATATCGTTATAAATGACCGTTCGGTCTCGTATCGATACAAATTTAACAATTATTCAATTAAACATTTCCGACATCTATACTATACCTAAAACAAGTAAACATTAAATCATTTGGGCTTGAAAGTTCCAAACATGCTTATTGGGCCTTTGTGACCCATTAACATGATTTTTGGGTGCAAGAGGTAAATATAAATGTTATTGGGCCTTCTATGACCCAATTTCATATTTAAGGGACCCTCAATGGCTTTTAAGTGCTATGGGGCCTTAGTGGCCCATTAGCATTGCTAGTAAGGTCCAAGTAAATTAAATGCGAAATGGGCCAGCGTATCATTCGTATAATCAATAGCCATAAATAGCATGTGGGAATAGTAGGATCTTGTAATCCTCTTCTCCTCGTTTATTAGGCCTATCGTCAATCCAAGTAAACAAATACTGGTCGATAATCAATAGTAATCAAAGTCAATTGGGATTTAGTAGGTAATAACGGGTGGCACCAACGTGTTTCGGTCATAGTCTGTAGTTATAATCAAAGTTTCCTAGAGGGAGAGCGAGAGTTTGTGTATAGATCTATACGGGGGTGACTCCGCGACACCTCAGTTGTTCGCTACAGTTAGACTCGGCCAATCTAGGGTGACAAAATCTTTAGATCATATCTGACGTTCACCAGAGTGCCAAGATAGACGAACTAGTCATTATCATGCATGGTTATAACGACTCACATAAATAAACCCAATATTAATCAAGTAATCAAGATAAATCAAAATCATTCGAGGATGGGATAACAATACAAACAATTATACGATATTTTGTTTATTTTCGGAAAACATCGGGTTTTCCGGGGAAGTTCAACATTTTTCACTGGTACTTTTAATACGAACTTTTTCAACTATACATGTTTTGAAATCATCATGCATATATTTACAGATCTTCACACTTTTATACAAACAATTGTCTTTTCAGAAAATATCGGATTTTCTAGGTTGTTTTCTTACAAACTACACAAAACATTTTCATATCAAACCCGCTTATGAACTCATCAACATTCCATATGTTGACCATTTTCAAAATAACTTGTATTTTTAGGTAACAGGTAAGCTGAGGAGTAGTACCAAGTTATGTTAGAGTGTTGTGCTTTTGAAAACTATCAAACAATTTATGTTATGGATTTGTAATGTTAAAACAATGTACTGGATGTGAACAAAGTCAGTTGTAATATATTGATGCATGGTGAGGCTTATGTTATGATTCATGTATATTCATTGTGATGATATTCAAATTTAGTCACGTGAGCCCTCAGACGTTTCCGCCGTTTGGTTCGGGGGTGTGACTGGTTGGTATCAAAGCATTGTTTATAGTGAACTAGCATATCTAACCACACATTGATATGCAACTATAAATCAAAGAGGGACAAAACAACTCTGAACAAAACAAAACAAATAAAACACAATGATAAAATGCCCCTACTTGTACGATATAGGAAAAATAACATAATACCAAATCAAATAAGATGATGCTAGTATCTCGATTAAGTCGGGACTGTTCATAGTAGTATTAAGGGGTGAATGTATCCTGATCAACTACATTTCCTCTGAGGTACAACTATCACATGACCTGAGGAAATCGTGAAGGTCGATAAACCTAAAAACATATCCCTTTATTACCAAGAAGAGAACATCAACTCAAATCATTTAGCAATTAAAACATCATAGGAGTAATGATAGTCTATTCATATACCTTCTCTCACTCACCATGGAAGGAGAGCACCAGGGCATTCAGTTTCATCAGGTCTTAGTGGCCCACGAGATGATCGAGGACGAGCCCAAGGGAGAAGCACACGATGTTGGACCTGAAGCGGAACAAGACGAATATGTAATAGTTGATTTCAAATATGATGAGATTGACCAGGAGTTAGACGAAGAGAAGGGCGTAGAAGAGGCACGTAGTGAACTCCACCTGCTGGAAGCCCCATCAAATTCCCGCACAGTTTAAAGGGTTGATACAAACTATCTACGCTCTCTCGAGGAGGCAATTATCAGCCTCAAGCTTCATCTTATTACGACCAAGGCAAGGGTCGTACGAGCCGAGCGAAGGGTAGAGGTAATCACCCAAGAGACGGATGAACTGGCTGAACTCCTGATATGTGAGCTCGATGATTGAGTGTTGTCGTCATCTCTACCGACGAGACTTGCTTTACTACTTTCTCTTATAGGTTCTGCAGTATGTAGAACCAGCTGTACCCCGTACTAGTATTGTGTTTCTATGGATATTATGTCGTAATACTGATGGATCGTACATTCTCTTATGAAATGTTTGTCATTTAGGCAAATTTTCCTGTATTAAAAATGGCCATTTCTAGCAGAAATGCTACATGTTCTAATATGAGGTTTTACTTATGTGCACAAACAAACATAAACACACCATAGGGATATAGATCGGAACATTGTGAACCATACAACAAAATATGAAAATTGCAAAGCACCACTGGAAATGGCCGCCGTTACTTACGGTCCTGCTTATCATCATGCAGTAGAAGATGCCATTCCATAGAAATAACGGCCACACCTGTGAAGCACCACTTTTGCAAATGGACCTTACTACATTCCAAGTTACTATCACAGCTGTCGTAACTGCTGCTATGGCACCACTCAACCCAAACACCACCAACAGAGGAGGAGATAGCGTCGACAACACCAGTCGCAGTAACGACCACGCAAACCAACGAGTGATCGCATATCAAGGCACTCAAAACCCCAAGCTTAAGAGCAGTAAGCGAGCGTCAGGGAATAAGAGAAAAGGACAGTCAACTCAAGGATCCTCTAAGAAACAACATGTTCTTACTGTCAATGCTGCTATGAAAACTACTACACCAACACTAGGGAGGACATATGCCGGAAGTCTTCCACAATGCAACAAATGCAGTTTCCATCATCATGGAATATGCAGGAGATGCATTGCACCGGTTGTAATCGAAAGGGTCACACGACAAAATATTATAGGACCTATCCTCTCCAGAACCAACAGTAAAGGAACAATTGTTGGGTTTTGAGCATTCTAACACTCCTATAGTGTACATGCAACCCTATAAACCTTGGATCTATGTTTTCTCTGTTATACATGTAAATAAGAACTTTCCAAGGCTTTAATCCTAACTAGCATATTATGAAGATCTCATACTACAAAGTACTAGTTAGATGACATACCTTTTGATGTAGCTTGATGTCTTCAAGCTTTAAGAGCTTAGCCCCAACAGTGTGGAAGGCTCAAGTGGAATCACAAATCACCAAAACACCTTGGAAGACTTTAGAGAATATGGATACTTGGTTCTCTCTAGTGAAATCGGCTAGCCCTTTTTAGTGTACCACACTAGTGCCCATTTCACCAACCAAGGACATCTTTATATAGTGTGGAGGATTAGGGTTAAACCCTAATACCCATGACCTTTCATTTCCTAGGATCCATGGGTTAAACACTCCATGGACTATCCATGAAAGCTTAGCCCAACCTAAATGAACTTGGCCCATTCCATATATATAATAGTCCATATTTAATTAGTTCCTTTTGATCACTTAATTAATTATAAATTAATTCTTGATCAATACTAATTAAATAATATGATTCCATAATAATATATTAGAACTTATAATATATTAATATGTAATCATAAACATACTATTCTCAAAAGATTATCCATATAAATTGTGTCGATGAAGTGCAACCCAAATGGACCATGCCGGGTCGGGTCAAGTACATACCAAATATAGTTATGGACTTAGACATTAATCCAACAGTCTCCCACTTGGATAAGTCTAAAACTTTTATTGCGTATGACTTCAAACCTAACTGGTAATTGTAGCTCTTAAAGCCGTTATCGAACTCTGATCTTGTCAACGAACTTGTCCATTAGATAAGGGATCATATATTCCTCCATTCTAGATATCATATGGAATGAGACATGGATTATAATCAATCTCTCTATCCATTTGTTGTTTCCCGATTTCCGATTTATGACGACTGACTAATTGAACAAATCAAATTAGTCCTGGCCCGGCCGAGCACTTCCATTTGTCATCATCAAATCATCGAGGGGCCCACAGATATCGCTTTTATCCCGAAGGTAAAAGGAATGGATAAACTTCGACTCATATGGCTTGTTCTACTACTTGTTGAATCATACGCAAAGGCACGTTTTATAGCACCGAGTTACCAAATGCGTTTTCGTTCAATCAATGTACAACTAACTCATAGTAACAACTCATATCTCTAGGTTTGAAGAATATAAGATATTATCGTCTCATGATCACTTGTGATAAAATCCATGAAGTGATTCCAATGAGCGCGGGTTGAATCCAATACTCAGAACTTATGAGCACTCATGAGTGTTGTAGCCCTTTGTCCAACACCTTAGACCTCTACAAGCCAACCCATGACAGTCTTAATTCATATCTACTTCCAACATATGACTGACTGTGGATGGTTTGAATAACTTAGTCATTCCGGAAGAATAACCTAGTTAATTCGAGAAGTCAAAACATGCAAAGTGAAACACAATAATAATTGAATCCAATATGGTATCAAAACCTATGAACATAAATAAAACACCTTTTATTTATCACCATATGATTACACAGTATTCATTGTATATTGTTTCAGCTATCAACTTTATTCTTGAATTTAAAACAATAGTTGTCCCATGCTCCAAGCATGTACACTATGTTTTCTAAACACTAGTCATGCCATACACCAAGTATGCATACTATGTTTGTCTATGATCTTTACTTTATGAACTAGATCAATTGAACATAACTTCAATGATTCTCTTTTCACACTCTCAAATCCTTACCGCAAATGCAAGAATTCCAAATTCATGCCATTTACTGAAATTTGTTAGATTCTAAACTTATATGCATTGTTCCTCTTGTAATGATTATGCACAAAGTCAGAAAGACTTGACAACAATCATTACAGAGTATTTCAAAGGAGATCAGCTCCTTGGAAACAACCTTCTTGCATTAAGTTTCCTAATCTTAAACAGATTGAAAAATCTAACTTTGAAACATTTCCAAATTCCATTTTGACTATCACTTCTGAACAAGAGTTGCCTTCTTACAGATTATGTCAATATGGTCCTTCCAAAGTTATCACTATACTTCCAACTGTCCTTGAGCAACCAATCTTTGGTAAACCTTAGATTGTCCACAACAATTGTTTAATCCTTTTAGTCATATCCAGTTCTAAACCTTTTCCCTTCTTAATGCCCCAGGCATTTGGAAAATTTTAGAAAGGACGAATATAGCATATGTAATCGATCCTATATCCGAAGCATATGGGACACGATTCATGATGTCTCACATAAAGACTAAACCAGTCTTTTGTTATAACATTTTGATTTCAATTTGCCAAGTTCTCATAATTCAGATTATGAAAATGGATGCCGTAATCATAACCGAATTTTAGAACGCAAATAATGGACCCATATAAAGAATTTCCTTATGTTGAGCCATTCCAACATGAAATTCATACATATATATATATATATATATATATATATATATATATATATATATATATATATATCCTTGACTAAATGATTAAAACCTCATGATCTAAGCTTATAGATTTGAGATGAAGTATAATTTCCTCTCCCTTAATTATAGCAAACAACTCTTTCACAATTGAAACCTTTTGTTTTCTATAATTAACATTGCTAACTTGCAATACTTATCATAATTATCATGCTCCCACTAACATGATAATTATTAGCACAACACTTATGCTCCCACTAGTTTTGACATGTACTCAAAAATCAGCTAAGTTTCTTACCAAAGTTCAGATTTTTGATACTAGATTGTTTTGATAAAACTTTATCAAAAGCATACACCTTCCCTTAGAGAGCACACTTGTGTGTCTAAACAATTATGAAGAGGGATGCCGTAATCATAATGGTTAGACCTTTTTGCTACTTCTCACAAGTCCAGGTTAGTGTGCCGGTAAACCACACACGCCCCATTAACGACTTTGAGAATGAAAATATCACAATTGCTATCTAGCTAAAATCTACTTAGTGAAAGTGTTTCCTCACCATCATTTTCATGAATCGGAGAAAAACCTTATGACACTTAGATTTAATGGTGTATGTGTTCTTATCCGTATGAATTTGTCAAAACCATAATCGCAAGACAATGATAATGACAAATCCAAACTCATATGGACTGAACTCAATCTTAATTTCTTGCCACCTGGCAGCTCAAGGGCCTGCCATTGCTTCCAAGTTGTTGTGCAACAAATTGAGAACTCTAAGAACTCATATGCAAAGCCAACTTTACTGGAATGGGCATAGAATATGTCAACACGATGGGTTGTGAACCTCAAGTGAGGAACTTCAGGTTTCATTCTTGATTAGTTCTTGAGACTTTCAAGACCTTTAAGACTCCCACTGTCCTCTTGAGATATAAGACTTCCTTGTCAAACATCCAAGAGATAGTGTGGATTCTAATCAAGAAAAACACTTCACATAATTGGCCTTAGTTGGTCTTTGTTTTATCCAAAACATCACAACTTACCAATGTCAAATGTACAAGAGTAGAAAACTTTTATTCTTACATTTGACAAGTGTTTTAAACCTTTTTTTAAGACATGTCACTCAAGTTACAATCTTGGAGTATGACTCTAAAAATTGTTTTGGAACGAAGTATGACTCATCTTCTTGATTTAACCATTTCAACAATTCAAGTCCCTCTTCTTAGTCATAAGAATGCACTAAGATTTCCTTAGAGAACTACTTGTGCTATGGTTTCTTAATCATTAAGATGATCACAAGAACTGATACTAAAGTAGTCTCCCATGTTTTCAGATTTGAGAAACTTTTATCCTTCTGCCTAATTTGATTCTTCTTATTCGCTCTGCCTTACATTGGAACCTTTTTCCAATGTCTCAGAATTACACTTAAGCTTGTAAGTATAATCATATTTACTGAGATTTAGTAAACTATGACGAATAGTTTTATCAATCTTTTGTGGTGGACTTGACCAGTGCACAAGAATGTGTACTTGATCCCTTAGTCCTTTACATGAATCATACATCCATGTGAGCAAGTAATTAGTCTTAATTTTCCAAAACTTGAAAGTTCTCATTCATCATGCTATACACCTTGCATGATTCCAAGTCCCGGTACAAATGAAACTTGGGTGATGAGAGTCTTTCCTTATTTGGTAAATTTTGACATTACCACAAATGAAAGAATCAATTTCATATTTCCACTCTTGCTATTAATGGAATCATATAAGCAACAATTTTTCCTCAAATGCCATTGTAAGGATATTTTTAAAATAAATAAAATCATCATATTTTTTTTCTTTTATTTTAAAAACTTTGCGGAAAAAACTATCCTTACAATCCATATGAAAACTTGTTGTTATCTATTCCTAAGCAATATCTCATAACTCCTAAGAAGTAGCTCAAGAATCCGATCTTCAAACTATGTGATAGAAAATCATCTACGCCATCAGATTCAACATATTCTTTCTTTAAGTTTCTTCACTTTTCTTTGATTCTTAAAACATCACCATGTGACCCAGTCACATCATGTATCAAGAATCTTAGAATAGAAAGTTAATAGAGTTAGATAGTGGACTTTACCTGAAGTAGAGTCAAACTTATTGACTTTAACATCCTTAGGTAAATTTGGCAGCTTCGCAACTAATGACCTGACCCTTCCTTTGGCAATATAAACATATGGACCCTTTGATGATGGTACACGGGACTATCACAGACTTAGCTTTTCTCTTTACCATTTGGTCAACCGAGTTGACTATGTCCGATCCCTTTCCACTGGGAAGAGAGAGATTTACTGGATATCCAATGTCATCATTGTCAATGTCCATAAAGTTTTAGGAAGTTGATCTTAGCAAATAGATAAGATAATTAAGGGTCTTTTCATAGTCTGTTTCATAGGTGTTCCAAAAGAACTCACTATGTGACTTAGAAAGTAGTTGAACCACCAACTTTCTCAAGACTTTGACACCCAACTCTCCCGGCTTGTCAGTATGTGACTACATCTCCAAGATGTGATCACACCTAGACCTTGCCTTGCCAATAGGGCTTGAGTGACCTCAACCTTTTCAAGAACTTGTGGGTTAGGGAGAATAATCGGAGGAGGTGAAAGAAGTATGATTTCCAAGGGACATCATCTTCATTTAGGAAAGCTTGTTTCAAGAGATTTGGGAAGATCATAAATGTCTAAACCAGACATGTTATGGGAGATATTCAAGATAATTGATTTAAAGTCCTTAATATGACACCCAATATCAAATATTAAGGCTAGGACCCAACAAACTATTTTATAACTTAGAAGAGGTATGACATAATCCAAGCTATAAAATATTTGAAGGTAGGTGAATGACGATTCACCAATTTCCACCAAGATAAACGAAATGTATTATTAGGTTTTAATTGGATTTGAAACTCCTAGATCTTTGAGATTCATTGAACTGTTCAATGACATGTTTCAATCTCGAGTGTGCCCTTCAGGTTTTGTGACTGGGATGCCGAGGATCACAAAACAAGGTGTGAAGTAACCATGCAAATTACTTGGTACCCTTAAGTTTTTACCCCTTAATCGATGTGTCGGTTAACCACACACGCTCCATCGATACTATGATAAATATTAAGTCACCCTTTACCTACCTTGTTAAGTCCAAGTTAGTGTGTCGGTTAACCACACACGCTCGACTAACGACTTAGACATAGTGTAAAGTGTAATTTCATGGATTAGCACCTTATTCACATTTTCCTAAGTAACTAAGATTGGGTATTATTAAGAGTTTAGTTACTTAGTATTTATCATTAATACTTTTAATAAAGGGAGAATTATAGTCCTGTCAAACCCGTTCGGCTAACGACCCTCCACCAGTGAAGCAAGCGGTGGGTGAGAGTGGACACCCATTAAGTTGCCATTTTATAGGCAACAACCTTATACCCACCTTATAGACCGGCTTCGTGAATGAGGCGTACTAGCGGTAAGACTGACTTTACTCTTATACATATATATATTATTAACTTATAATATTATAAAGTATAAGGGTTGAATTTTAACTCTTAAAATTCTAAGGGCTAACTTGGAATTAAAGTGTTCATAAGAGAAAACTTTACAAATTCCAAAACTTGAGGGAAAGTTTTGAAACTATTTAAAACTAATTAATTCCATAACTTATGTGTTTAAAGTAGTTTTAATCCAAAAACTCTTCAAGTTCCATAACTTGAGGACAAGTTAAGGAAGACTTTAAACTAATAAAATAATTAACTTTTCTTTATTTTATAACTTATGGAATGAATTAAGGTTACACTTTTTTTTCTTATTTATTATTTAATGAAGAGACTCTTGGTCTTCCATAACTTGAGGACAAACTATGGAGTCATAACTCCAATTAATTAGAACTAGACTCTTCATTTTGTAACCTTTGCCAACTTTTATGAGTTTTATGAAACTTAAATGTGACTTTTCATATAACTTGAGGAAAAGTTACAAAAACACATTTTAGAATCAACTCTTAGATTAATTTGGATTGAATACAACTATTTCACTCAACTTTTCTATTAATCTAAGCAACTCATAAGAACAATATAATTCAAATCAAACTTTTTCATGTAATTAGTCTAACCCTTAAACTAATACAAAACATGAATGTATTGACAATTATCTTTGAAATTGGATTAGCATGAACATTACCACTTCAAAAAACAAGTTTATAAGTTCAAAACAACTTAGGGTAATGTTCCTAGTCCATTTCTAGCTAAAAACCTCGAAAATATGCTGTCTGGGGGTCCAACTCGTCGAGTGCATGAACCAACTCGGCAAGTTGGATCGATTTGATCACTTTTTAGGCATGAACTCGCCGAGTCTCCTGATGGACTCGCCGAGTCTGATGATCAGACAACAACAATTTCGATTTTTTTAAGCAGTTTTGCAAGTATAAGAAGAAAACAAGCCTAGGCTCTGATACCACTGTTGGGTTTTGAGCATTCTAACACTCCTATGGTGTACATGCAACCCTATAAACCTTGGATCTATGTTTTCTCTATTATACATGCAAATAAGAACTTTCCAAGGTTTTAATCCTAACTAGCATATTATGAAGATCATATACTACAAAGTACTAGTTAGATGACATACCTTTTGATGTAGCTTGATGTCTTCAAGCTTTAAGAGCTTAGCCCCAATAGTGTGGAAGGCTCAAGTGGAATCACAAATCACCAAAACACCTTGGAAGACTTTAGAGAATATGGATACTTGGTTCTCTCTAGTGAAATCGGCTAGCCCTTTTTAGTGTACCACACTAGTGCCCATTTCACCAACCAAGGACATCTTTATATAGTGTGGAGGATTAGGGTTAAACCCTAATACCCATGACCTTTCATTTCCTAGGATCCATGGGTTAAACACTCCATGGACTATCCATGAAAGCTTAGCCCAACCTAAATGAACTTGGCCCATTCCATATATATAATAGCCCATTTTATAATTAGTTCCTTTTGATCACTTAATTAATTATAAATTAATTCTTGATCAATACTAATTAAATAATATGATTCCATAATAATATGTTAGAACTTATAATATATTAATATGTAATCATAAACATACTATTCTCAAAATATTATCCATATAAATTGTATCGGTGAAGTGCAACCCAAATGGACCATGCCGGGTCGGTTCAAGTACATACCAAATATAGTTATGGACTTAGACATTAATCCAACAACAATAACAACAACAACAACCGCAACAACAACAACACCAACATCAGCGACAACAATGCAGGACCAAGCCACACCTGCTATGGATGTGGAAAAACTGGGCATTTCCGTCGCAACTGCCTCAACAACAACAACCCTGGGAATGGAGGAACGGGAAGAGTGCTGAGCATCGGTCAGGGAGAAGCGGTTTAGGACCCCCACTGTTAAACCACACTTATGCATGCATCCTATTTGACACCGGAGCAGAACGAAGCTTTATGAGCAATAGATTTAAGCACTTGTTAAAACAACAACCCCAGAAGCTTAATGAAACCTTTACGGTGGAAATGGACAATGGGAAAACAGAATCCACTAGGGAAATCTATATCGGATGTACCCTAACCTTGGACCAACATGCCTTTCAAATAAACTTAATACCTGTTTCCATTAGGAGTTTCAATGTGATTGTTGGCATGGATTGGTTAAGCCCCCACCATGCTGAAATTATGTGTCACGAGAAGGCCGTTCGCCTTCACCTTCCAAATCGCGAAACCCTAATTATATACGGAGAAAAACCCAACACGAACCTTCGTCTTATCTTGTGCATTAAGGCACAAAAGTATCTACAAAAGAAAGACTTGATGTTCCTGGCTCATATAGTGGATAAATCCAAGGAAGAGATCAATATTGGAGACATTCCAGTAGCTTGAGAGTTCCCGGATGTCTTTCCTAAAGATCTTCCGGGGATACCCCCAGAAAGACAAGTCGAGTTCCGAATTGATCTTGAACCAGGAGCTACTCCCATCGCCAAATCGCCCTACAGATTGGCTCCTGCGGAGATGCAAGAATTATCCACCCAACTCAGTGAGCTTTTGGACAAAGGATTCATCCGAACCAGCTTCTCACCCTAGGGAGCTCCGTTTCTTTTTGTTAAGAAGAAAGATGGATCCTTTAGGATGTGCATTGACTATAGGGAACTAAATAATCTCACTATCAAAAACCGCTATCCACTTCCGCGAATCGACGATCTATTTGACCAACTTCAAGGCACAAGATATTTCTCCAAGATAGATCAATGATCTGGATACCATCAACTCAAGGTCCGGGAAAAGGATATCCCCAAAACCGCTTTCCAAACTTGTTATGGACATTATGAATTCGTCGTAATGCCCTTCGATCTAACGAATGCCCCTGCCGCATTCATGGACCTATTGAATCAAATCTGCTGACCATTTCTCGACAACTTTGTCATCGTTTTCATTGACGAAATTCTACTTTATTCTCAAAACAAAGAGGAGCACGACCAACATCTCCGACAAATCTTGGAAACCCTGCAAACCAAGAAGCTATACGCAAAACTCTCTAAGAGTGAGTTCTGGCTCTGAAATGTGAACTTTGTGGGTCATGTTGTTAGTCAAGAGGGGATACACGTGGATCCTTCTAAGGTCAAAGCCATTGAAGGATGGGCGACCCCAACGACACCTACAAAAATTCGCACGCTATTACAGGAGGTTCATCCAAAACTTCTCTAAGACCGCCAAGCCACTTACCATGCTTACACAAAAGGGTGTACCCTTCTAATGGACAGATAAGCAAGAAGTTGCATTCTGAACTCTGAAGCGAGCACTCTGCAATGCACCGGTACTATCACTACCAGAAGGAACGGATGACTTCGTAGTTTACTGCGATGCATCAAATCAGGGTTTAGGTTGCGTACTCATGCAATGTGGGAAGGTGATAGCTTATGCATCCTGACAACTAAAGACACATGAGGTGAACTATACGCCCCACGATCTAGAATTGGGAGTTGTGGTCTTCGCCTTAAAATTTTGGAGACACTACCTTTATGGTACAAAGTGCACCATTTTTACGGACCACAAGAGTCTCCAACTGTAACATCTCGAAACTCAGGTAAGGTTTATAACCCTTCTACTTTTGCATGTTGTCAAGATAAGTCCCTTAATTTGAACATTGGACTTATGAGTAAACTGGGCGTAACCAGGTGTACGTCGCGTGTACTCGCGCGCTTATTTTGGACGCGGACTCGCTTGGGTACGCTGGGCATAATGTGCCCAGATGAAACCCCTAATTATGGATTGTGCACTATAAAAGGAACGTTAAGTCCTTTACCCCAGCCACCATACTTCTTTGAGTGAGCCCTAAGAGAGCAGAAAACCCGTTTTGAGTTGATGTGTGTGTTCTTAAGCTTGAAGGTGCCTTTTTAAGGTGAAGAAGGAGAAACGGAAGCCATTGTTGGAGCTAGAAGTTGGAAGGCAAGAGTAGATCCGAGTTCTATAGAGGTTGGAGCTCCTTTTTGAGGTAAAAAGCTCAAAGCTTTCCTTGCATTTCATGAGTTTTGTTTATGGACCCGTTTTTAGGGTTTTTGGTTCAAAGGTGGAGACTTTTTGTGCAAAGGGTCCCCATGAGCTTAGATCTGGCCTTTCCCAGTGTATTATGTGATGAAATTTCATAAAAATCCAATCTTGGTCGTGGATATTGAGTCATGCATGAGATATGGACTTAATATGGAAAGAGGAAAGGTGTTTTGAGGGTGTAAGGGCCTTTACAGCCATGCAAAGGCTTAAAGGTTCCGACTTTATGGAATAAGAGGTTTTGAGGGAGTCAGATCTGGAAGTTGGAGAAGTGGCTTAACCGTTTAAGACCAAAATCCATACAATAGCTGAACTGGGACTTACGTTGGGTGTAATCCCAGTACGCGCGACTTAAGGGGTCGTGCACCTCGATTCTCTGAAGGCACCGAGTACGCCCAACGTACATGTTTGGTACGCGCAGCATAACCCGGAGGGTTGACTTTTGTTGACTTTTAGGGTTTGGTCAACTTTAGGGTATTTAAGCCATGAGAGGGGTAAAATGGCCTTTTAACCTCCTGAGAATGATAGGAAGGGAAGGAGTCTAGCCTTGGGGAAATGTGTTAATGTGAAGTGTTGTTATGATTAGGCGGAGGATAGACCCGATTCACAGAGTTCAAGTTATCAGAGATACCGAGGTGAGTCTTCTCACTATACTGTATCCGGAAGGGTACCTATGTGTGACCAGAAGGTCTTGTATGATATGATGTATGTGCTATATGCGGTTATGTGATATGTATGTGCTATGTATGTTATGTATGTTAAGGAACGAAAGGTTAAGATGACATTTATGTGTTATGTATGTTATGTATGCTAAGGATCGGAAGGTCAAGACCATATGGACCGGAAGGTCAAGAGGATACGGACCGAAAGGTTGATACGGGTAGGGCTGGAAGGTCTACCGGAGTGCGGGACGGAAGTCCCCTGAGACACCTGGATCGGAAGATCCCATAGAGTATGGCCTGGAAAGTCGTATATGTGGTATGTGGTATTTTGGGGAAGTCACTAAGCATTTATGCTTACAGTGTTGTGTTATGTGTTTCAGGTACTAGTGACGATCGCAAGAAAGCGTCGGCTTGACTCGTACACACACCGATGGATTTGGATATGTTTTGATCTTGGGATGTAATGTTATGGATTGATATGTGATACAAATGATACTTTTACAGCTATTATGAATGAAAGTGTGTTTTAAATGTGAAAAATTGTTTTGAAAATTTACGTCATTACAAATTGGTATCAGAGCCTTGGTTTGAGAGATTCAGGCACATCTTTGGATGAATATGAACTCAAACTGAGGAATTGAGAAAGTTTTTCATAAAATAAACATTTTTTCTAAAAAATTAAAGGTTTTGAAGAATACAGAACGGAGCAGTGTGTACGATCAGCCAGCGCCCGAACGGTGATTTCCCAAGATAACCTTACATTATGTGTTATGAGATATGTTATGATATGCATGCTAGAGTTAGCTAGGTATTCATATTAGGACTAGAGTGGCCTGATTTTGTGATGCCTTAGCCTAGGAAGGATTTTGTTGTTATGTGATGCTTGAGAGCGAATAGGTAGCAACGAGGAGCTCATGAGAGATCTACCGAATGGTAGCCTATGCTAATGAGATGTATAAGCACTTGTGATTCGGGATCAAAGGAGGAGGTCTTGGGATGAATACTGATGCAGTGTGAGCGGTAGTATAAGGGTTCGTACTACTGAAGGCACCGTATCAATACGCAGTTTAAGTAAGAATCCTTTGGGTACTGGGGAACAAGTAGGAATGTGTTATCGAGTGTGAGTATGCTCGAGCGGTTCTCTGATATTTTATGTTGTATTTCAGAGAGACATCATGGTCGGAACACACCACACACCTAGGAGCAGAGTTGTTAGCGAGGAGGAGATTCGCAGGCTGATTCATGAAGAGGTGGCTTCTGCCATCCAGGCCAAGATTCCAGAGATGTTCGGGTCTATCAAGACCACATTGATTGAGACCTTTGACAAGCGGTATGCAACAGTGACTGAGGTTGCGCCTGCTGCAGCTACTGCTTCTGTTGCTGCTGCCAGACCTCAGGGAGGTGACTCGTTGTTGTTTTGGGAGTTCAACAACACGAAGCCACCAGAGTTCGATGGAATGCAGGACCCAATTGCTGCGATGAGGTGGATCTCTGATATCGAGGCATGTTTCTACACATGTTCTTATCTAGAGCACTTGAGGGTACGGTTCGCTCTGAACCAGCTCCGCTTGGGAGTGAAGGATTAGTGGAAGTTCGTGACGGCGAGCTTCACTCTAACAGAGATTTCTGAGGTGACCTGGGAGAGGTTCACCGCCATGTTCAGGGACGAGTATGTTCCCCCGATGGAGAGGGAACGGTTGATTCAGGAGTTCTTGACCCTCAAGCAGGGTACTGATTCTGTTACAGCTGTTACAAGGAAGTTTCATGAGAGGGCGATTTTCTGCTCTAAGTAGGTGTCCACCGAGCAAGCACGCATGAGCCGGTATTTAGGCGTTTTGAGGAGGGATATCCGGGAGTTCGTATCGAACTCGACTTATAGGACATTTGCTGAGCTTCAGAAAAATACCCAAAAGAGGGAGATTGAGTTGGAGATGCAGGCCAGGGAGGAGGCCGAGTCTCAGAGGATGGATCGACGGTTGGCACAATCTCAGCCGACAGCCAAGCGGGCCAAGCCTGCCGATTCGAGATCTGGGGGCCAGAAGGGCCGCACTTGCGGGAAGTGCGGCAAG
The DNA here is from genome assembly GCF_052625555.1 of Lactuca saligna. Taxonomy (NCBI): domain Eukaryota; kingdom Viridiplantae; phylum Streptophyta; class Magnoliopsida; order Asterales; family Asteraceae; genus Lactuca; species Lactuca saligna. Next base: position 246,181,223 of record NC_136424.1, on the reverse strand, counting down.
GGACACGATGGGGTTTGTCGATCTGGTGCTTGCTACAAATGTGGCAAGGAGGGGCATATCGCCAAGGATTGCCCCAAGGGGTTTATGGTGTGCTTTCATTGCAACCAGACGGATCACTGAAAGGCCGAGTACCTACAGTTGCATCAGTAATCAGCACAGGGATCAGCACCTGCTGCTAAGGTTACTGAGGTTCGGCCGAAAAAGGTCGAGGCACCGAAGGCTTGCGGGAGAGCCTTCCAGTTGACAGTGGAGGAGGTCTGTGCAGCGCCCGATGTCATGGATGGTACTTTTTCTTGTGAATTCTGTACCTGGTTTGGTGTTATTTAACTCGGGTGCGAGTTAGTCATTTGTTTCTTTAGCAGTTAGTCAGCACATTAGTATCCGACGAGAGGTGATGAGTCGTCCTCTGTGAGTCTCTATAGCTAACGAGCGAGCGGTGTATGCCACGGATGTGATTCCAAGATGTAGACTTGAGATCGTCGGTGTGGAGTTTCCGATTGATCTAGTCCCGATATCGATGCGGGACGTATGTGTCATAGTGGGCATGGATTGGTTGAGCCGGTTTGGGGCTGTTACAGACTACGAGAGTCAGCTGGTGATGATACGAGACCCTAGTGGGGGAGTGCTTGCAGTGTACGACGAGAGTACCCATCCTAAGTCAGCATTTTGTTCGGCTGCGAGGGCGAGATAGAGTCTACAACAGGGTTGTAGTGGGTTTGTGGCCTATGTGATGGACACGCGAGTGGCCATTGGGAGGCCGAGTTCTATTGATGAGGTCCCAATAGTGTGCGAATTCTCGGATGTTTTTCCTAAGGAATTGCCAGGTGTGCCTCCCGAGAGGCAAGTAGAGTTCCGTATTGAGTTGGTTCCGGGGGCAGCACCTATCGCCAAGGCGCCCTACCGCCTTGCGCCACCAGAGATGTAGGAGTTATCTTCGCAGCTTCAGGAGCTGCTGGGGAAAGGGTTTATTAGACCGAGTAGCTCACCTTGGGGAGCGTCGATCCTTTTTGTCAAGAAAAAGGATGGTTCACACCGGATGTGCATTGATTATTGGGAGTTGAACAAGTTGACGGTCAAGAACCGTTATCCGTTACCGAGGATCGACGATCTGTTCGATCAGTTGCAGGGAGCGTTTTGGTTCTCCAAGATAGACTTGAGGTCGAGATATCACCAGATGAGGGTTCGGGATGAAGATATCCAGAAGACGGCGTTCAGAACTCGTTATGGGCATTACGAGTTTGTGGTGATGCCTTTCGGGCTCACCAATGCACCGACATTGTTTATGGATCTCATGAACAGGGTGTGCAGGCCGATGTTGGATCGGTCGGTGATCGTGTTCATTGATGATATTTTGGTGTACTCGAGATCTAGAGAGCAACACGAGGAACATCTGAGGGAGATTCTCGGGGTATTGAGGTTGGAGAGGCTCTTCGCCAAATTCGACAAGTGTGATTTTTGGTTACGAGAGATCCAATTCTTGGGGCACCTCGTTAACCAGGAAGGGATATTGGTCGATCCGGCCAAGATTGAGGCAGTTATGAGATGGGAGGTGCAGAGATCACCCACTGAGATTAGAAGCTTCCTAGGGTTGGTTGGCTATTATCGGAGATTTATTCGGGATTTCTCCAAGATCGTCGTGCCTCTCACCAAGTTGACCCGGAAGGGTGTTGCTTTTTCATGGGGTCCGAAGCAGCAAGCCTCATTTGAGACACTTTATCAGAGATTGTGCTAAGCCGCGGTGTTAACACTCCCGGAAGGGATGGAGGATTTTGTGGTGTATTGTGACGCACCGATATTGGGGATGGGTGCAACACTGATGCAGAGGGGGAATGTGATAGCATATGCGTCGAGGCAGCTGAAGCCTCATGAGACGAGATATCCCACCCATGATTTAGAGTTAGGGGCGGTGGTGTTCGCCATCAAGATCTGGCGTCACTATTTGTATGGGGTTTGGTGTACCATCTACACGGACCACAAGAGTTTGAAGTATTTGATGGACTAGCCCAATCTGAACATGCGCTAGCGAAGATGGTTGGACGTGGTAAAAGATTACGATTGTGAGATCCTGTACCACCCAGGCAAGGCGAACATCGTAGCTGATGCCCTGAGCCGTAGGGTGGAGAGCACCCCGATTCACGATATTTGTATGCAAATGATAGTGATGACTCCGGTGTTGGACACCATTCGAAGGGCCCAGGCGGAGGCCGTGAGACCGGAAAACCGCAAAAGGGAGAGGGTGATCGAGCAGGTATCGGAGTTCGTTACCGATAGTCGAGGGCTTATAACCTTTCAGGGTCAGGTTTGGGTACTGTTTGTGGGTGGAACGCGTACCATCTTGATGGAGGAGGTGCGTAGATCGAGGTTCTCGATCCATCCCGAGGCCTCTAAGATGTACTTGGATTTGAAGAAGGATTATTGATGGTCATGTATGAAGAGGGATGTAGCATGGTTTGTTGAGAGGTACTTAACATGTCGAAGGGTTAAGGCTGAGCACCAGCAACCACATGGCTTGTTGTAGCCACTTGAGATTCCCGAGTGGAAGTGGGAACAAAGTACCATGGATTTTATAACCAAATTGCTGAGGACTGCTATGGGTGTCGATGCAATTTGGGTGATTGTGGACAGGTTGACGAAGAACGCTCACTTTCTTGCTATCAGTGAGAACTCTTCTGCTGAGAGGTTGGCAGAGTTGTACGTGAGGGAGGTGGTATCGCGGCATGGAGTACCGATCTCGATCGTCTCAGATCGAGATGTGCGTTTCAATTCTAGATTCTGGAAGAAATTTCATGAGGAATTGGGTATGAGGCTGCACTTTACTACCGCATACCACCCACAGACTGACGGGCGGAGCGAGCGAACGATTCAGATGCTTGAGGACATGTTTCGGGCATGTGTATTGGACTTCGAAGGGAGTTGGGATATGTATTTACCCTTGGCTGAGTTTTCCTATAACAACAACCATCATTTGAGCATTGGTATGCCACCCTTTGAGCCGTTGTATGGGAGGAGGTGTTGGACTCCCATTTGCTGGGGTGAGGTAGGGTAGCGTGTGATGGGTAGTACAGAGATAGTGCTCCATACAATAGAGCAGATACAACAGGTTAGACAGAGGTTATTGACCGCTTAGAGTCGCCAAAAGAGTTACGCGGATAGGCATCGATCAGAGCTCGAGTTTCAGGTCGGGGATCTTGTACTCCTAAAAGTGTCTCCTTGGAAAGGAGTGATTCATTTCAGGAAGAGGGGCAAGCTGGGGCCCCGGTATATTGGGTCGTTCAGGGTGATCGTGAGGGTGCACATAGTAGCATATCGCTTGGAGCTACCTGCAGAGTTGGACAAGATTCATGATACCTTCCATGTGTCGCAATTGAGGAAGTGTATAGTCGACGAGTCAGCAGTGGTACCATTGGAGGATATCCAGGTGGATGTGATTCTGAATTATGTCGAGAGGCCAATCACAATCGTGGATCGGAAGATCAAGGTTCTGAGAAATAAGGAGGTGCACTTAGTTCAGGTTCAGTGGCAGCATCGGAGAGGGTCCGAGCTGACTTGGGAACCGAAGTTGGAGATACGGGAGCAGCATCCGGAGTTATTTTTGACATGAGACTTCGAGGTCGAAGTCTGGTTCTAGTGGGGGAGAATCGTAACATCCCGAAACTCAGGTAAGCTTTATAACCCTTCTACTTTTGCAAGTTGTCAAGATATATCCCTTAAGTTGAACATTGGACTTACGAGTACGATGGGCGTAATCAGGTGTACGCCGCGTGTACTCACGCGCTTATTTTGGACGCGGACTCGCTTGGGTACGCTGGGCGTACCCAGGGTTACGCTGGGCGTAATGTGCCCAGATGCAAACCCTAATTATGGCTTGTGTACTATAAAAGGAATGTTAAGTCCTTTACCCAGCCACCATACTTCTCTGAGTGATCCCTAAGAGAGCAGAAAACCCGTTTTGAGCTGGTGTGTGTGTTCTTAAGCTTGAAGGTGCCTTTTTAAGGTGAAGAAGGAGAAAAGGAAGCCATTGTTGGAGCTAGAAGTTGGAAAGCAAGAGTAGATCCGAGTTCTATACAGGCTGGAGCTCCTTTTTGAGGTAAAAAGCTCAAAGCTTTCCTTGCATTTCATGAGTTTTGTTTATGGACCCTTTTTTAGGGTTTTTGGTTCAAAGGTGGAGACTTTTTGTGCAAAGGGTCCCCATGAGCTTAGTTCTGTCCTTTCCCAGTGTATTATGTGATGAAAGTTCATAAAAATCCAATCTTGGTCATGGATATTGAGTCATGCATGAGATATGGACTTAATGTGGAAAGAGGAAAGGTGTTTTGAGGGTGTAAGGGCCTTTACAGCCATGCAAAGGCTTAAAGGTTCCGAGTTTATGGAATAAGAGGTTTTGAGGGAGTCAGATCTGGAAGTTGGAGAAGTGGCTTAACCGTTTAAGACCAAAATCCATACAATAGCTGAACTGGGACTTACGTTGGGTGTAATCCCAGTACGCGCGACTTAAGGGGTCGTGCACCTCGATTCTCTGAAGGCACCGAGTACGCCCAACGTACATGTTTGGTACGCGCAGCATAACCCGGAGGGTTGACTTTTGTTGACTTTTAGGGTTTGGTCAACTTTAGGGTATTTAAGCCATGAGAGGGGTAAAATGGCCTTTTACCCTCCTGAGAATGATAGGAAGGGAAGGAGTCTAGCCTTGGGGAAATGTGTTAATGTGAAGTGTTGTTATGATTAGGCGGAGGCTAGACCCGATTCACAGAGTTCAAGATTATCAGAGATACCGAGGTGAGTCTTCTCACTATACTGTATCCGGAAGGGTACCTATGTGTGACCAGAAGGTCTTGTATGATATGATGTGTGTGCTATATTCAGTTATGTGATATGTATGTGCTATGTATGTTATGTATGATAAGTACCAAAAGTTTAAGATGCCATTTATGTGTTATGTATGTTATGTATGCTAAGGACCGAAAGGTCAAGACCATATGGACCAGAAGGTCAAGAGGATACGGACCTGAAGGTCGATACGGGTAGGGATGGAAGGTCTACCGGAGTGCGGGATGGAAGTCCCCTGAGACACCTGGATCGGAAGATCCCATAGAGTATGTCCTGGAAAGGCGTATGTGTGGTATGTGGTATTTTGGGGAACTCACTAAGCATTTATGCTTACAGTGTTGTGTTATGTGTTTCAGGTACTAGTGACAATCGCAAGAAAGCGTCAGCTTGACTCGTACACACACCGATGGATTTGGATATGTTTTGATCTTGGGATGTAATGTTATGGATTGATATGTGATACAAATGATACTTTTACAACTATTATGAATGAAAGTGTGTTTTAAATGTGAAAAATTGTTTTGAAAATTTATGTCATTACACCAACATATCCTAAATAAAAAAGAATTGAACATGAGGCAACGAAGATGGGTTGAGCTACTAAACGATTATGAGTGTGAAATCAAGTACCACCCAAGCAAGGCTAACGTGGTAGTTGATGCCTTGAGTCGCAAAGAATACTCAAATCATCGTGTAAAGACTCTCTCCATAACCATTGAATCCCACCTGACCTCCCAAATCAAGGCAGCCCATTTCGATGCCATGAAGACGGAAAACAAAGCAACCGAAGCGTTACGAGGGATGGAAAAGAATTTCAAGTGATGGAGGATGAAGCATATTATTTTATGAACCGCATTTGGATCCCTAAACTTGGGGGATTCAGAGAAGTGGTCATGGATGAAGCCCACAAGACACGATACTCCATCCATCCGGGTTCAGATAAAATGTACTTGGATATCAAGCAACATTATTGGTGGCCCAATATGAAGGCAAATATTGCCACCTATGTTAGCAAATGCCTTACGTGCGCTAAAGTGAAGGTGGAATATCAGAAGCCCTCGAGATTATTACAGCAACCAGTAATTTCCGAGTGGAAATGGGAAAGGATTTCCATGGACTTTGTGACCAAAGTACCCAAGACGACAGATGGTTTGGATACCATATGGGTAATAGTCGTCAGGTTGACAAAATTCGCTCATTTCCTGCCAATCAAAGAGTCATACAAAATGGAACGATTAATGAGGATCTACATCATGGAAATTGTGGGACTCCACGGAGTGCTAGTATCTATCATCTCAGATAGAGATAGTAAATTCACTTCGCATTTTTGGCAATCACTTCAAAAGGCTATGGGAACATATCTCTACATGAGCACTGCTTATCATCCGCAAACGGATGGTCAGAGTGAGCGAACCATCCAAACTCTTGAAGATATGCTTCACGTGTGTGCGATAGATTTTGGAAAGTCGTGGGATACCCACTTGCCCTTAATCGAATTCTCGTACAATAACAATTATCACTCGATCATCAAAGTTGTTCCCTTCTAGGCGTTGTATGGACGTACATGTAGATCACCGTTGTGTTGGGCTAAGGAAGGTGACACCCAGCTAGCAAGAGGACTGACATCAAACAATGCGTTAACGAGACCGGAGATCATATGCGAAATAACGGAGAAGATAATTCAAATCAGACCTCGACTAAAAGCATCACGAGACCGACAGAAGAGCTATGCTGATAAACGGCGAATTCCCTTGGAGTTTCAAGTCGAGGATCGAGTGTTGTTAAAGGTTTCTCCCTGGAAATGGGTTATTTGTTTTGGAAAACGGGGAAAGCTGAACCCACGATACATTGGACCCTTCGAGATCCTTGCCTAAATCGGTCCAGTGGCTTACAGACTACAGCTACATGCTGAGCTCAGCAGTGTACACCCCGTGTTCCATGTTTCCAATTTGAAAAAATGTTTATTCGAAGAAACCCTCGTCATTCGACTTGAAGAAATAGAAATCAACGAGAATCTCCTATTCGTCGAAGAACCAGTCAAAATCATGGACAAGGAGGTGAAGCGTACTAAGCAAAGTCGCATTCCGATTGTGAAGGTACGGTGGAACGCGAAGCGTGGGCCAGAATTCACATGGGAACGCGAAGACCAGATGAAGCAGAAGTACCCTCACCTATTCTCTCATTCTTGAACCTAGCTTTAGAAAGAATTTCACGACGAAATTCCATCTAACGGGGGGATGATGTCACAACTAGGAATTCTATGACATGTAACAACAACAATGATAACATTTGTGAACCAAAAATGTGAAAGCATGTATGATGCTTATTCAATAACAATGAATTTTACATTAAACGCTCTATGCAAGCACTTCAAATAGTCAACAAAGGATTGGAAACCCTAGAAATCCCGGTTTAAGTCCATTATGGACTAGGATTTCCTTATTGGGCCTAATGGGCCAATAAGCTTCCAATTTGATTATTTTGGGCTTAGAACACTTAAATGGGCTCTAATTGGACCCATTTCCATTTATTTTAACATTTTGGGCCATAATGGGCCTAGAATGAAATAAAATACTCTAATGGACCTTATTGGGCCATAACTAACCTAATTAGCCCTAATGGGCCATAAAAACTCATACTTGATAAAAATTGGGTCGTGAATTTCTCTAAAAGGGGCTAATAGGCCAAAAATCATCAAAATGGGCCCATTATATGGATTTAAGTACCAAAGGACCAAATTCTTTTTCTATCTTCCCTTTCTCTCGGCCCAAGAGGAAAACAAAACAAAACTCATGAAATAAGGAGGGTTAGCCACCACCTTATTACACCATGGACTTCCATGCACCATCACATACATCCATGCACTCCATCCTTTCCCCACTCTCTCTTCTTTTCCCCCTCTTTTCTTAAGATCGGCCGCGAGCCAAACCACACACACATACAACACCAAAACTCTTCTAAACTCTCTCAAAATTCTCCTCCTTCCCACTCCAAAAGTCTCAAAATTTTACTAGTGCATCAAGAGGGTTTCAAAATGTTATCATAACTTCTTGGTAAGTCCTTACACATTCAAGTTTTATAACTCCATTTTCTTGTTAGATCACTCTTTTAAGCAAAGTTTTTTGTGTTTATACTCCTAGAATCTTCTTAAACTCGAGATCTACTTAAGGGAGTTGCTAGGATCAAAATCTTCTTTCATTTCTTCATCAAAACCAAGCCCACAAACTCAAGATGAGTTCATACCCCTCTATTTTCGGTTTTCATGTGTTTTATGGGGGAGAATACAAGTAAAATGTGTAGATCTATGTGTATGTGTATGTTATGTGTGATTTCATGTGTTTATGTGGTAAATGTGTAACAAAAAGAATATAAATTCGAGATCTATGGCTCTAAGAGGAAGATAAACATGATCTAAGAAGTATTACACTAAAACAAGTCAAGAAAAATTACCCCCTAAGATTAAAATGTACATACTGCAACATAAAACCCATTTTTGGGCTAAAATTATCAAACAAACAAAAGTTGGGTTGAAAATTTTCCATTCACGGTTTTCTTAAGGGCTAAAAGAGTCAAATCAGTAAAAATAAATGTTTTTATGGATATCATACTCTTTTAAGGGCTAGAAGTGTAAATTGTAGTTTAATGGGCCAAATTTTGGACTTTTCGGCCCATTAAGCCCTAATTTGCGAAAATCCCAATTCTCAAGGGGATGAAATGTTAAACTTCTCAAATAAGGGGTAAAAAGGGTAAATAAACTATTTCAGGGGTCAAAATGATGTATTTTCCAAACAAGGATAAAAAATGTGAACTTTTTGGATTTTGACCAAATTTGTAAAAGTTGCAAAAAGTTGGGCTTAAACCGAAAAACACTTTTCTGGAAGGGCTGAAACTGATAAAAGTAAAATTTGAGCTAAAACATCACTTAAACAAAGTCTATGGGTCAAAAATGACAAGAAAATGGTTTTTAGGGCCTAAAATATCTTTTTATATATAAGGGACTAAAATATTTATTTTTATTAATGAAGGGCTGAAAAGGTCAAACCAATATTTTGAGTCAGTTATTTTATTATTAAGATATTTGAGTCAAAATTTCCAAACCACAACTTATGAAAAATGACAAGATGAATATACATAAATTTTCAAATATCGTTATAAACAACCGTCCAGTCTCGTATCGATACAAATTTAACAATTGTTCAATTAAACATTTCCGACATCTATACTATACCTAAAACAAGTAAACATTAAATCCTTTGGGCTTGAAAGTTCCAAACATGCATATTGGGCCTTTGTGACCCATTAACATGATTTTTGGGCCCAAGAGGTAAATATAAATGTTATTGGGCCTTCTATGACCCAATTTCATATTTAAGGGACCCTCAATGGCTTTTAAGTGCTATTGGGCCTTGGTGGTCCGTTAGCATTGTTAGTAAGGTCCATGTAAATTAAATGCAAAATGGGCCAGCATGTCCTTCGTATAATCAATAGCCATAAATAACACGCGGGAATAGTAGGATCTTGTAATCCTCTTCTCCTCATTTATTAGGCCGATCATCAATCCAAGTAAATAAATACGGGTCGATAATCAATAGTAATCAAAGTCAATTGGGATTTAGTTAGTAATAATGGGTGGCACCAATGTGTGTCGGTCGTAGTCTGTAGTTAATCCAACAGTCTCCCACTTGGATAAGTCTAAAACTATTATTGAGTATGACTTCAAAACCTAACTAGCCATCGTAGCTCTTAAAACCGCTGTCTAACTCTGACCTTGTCAATGACTTGTCCATTAGATAAGGGATCATATATTCCTCCATTCTAGATATTATATGGATTGAGACATGGATTATAATCATTCTGTCAGTCAATTTGTTTTTTCCCGATTTCCAATTTATGATGACTTACTGATTAAACAAATCAAATCAGTCCTGGCTTGGTCAAGCACTCACATGTGTGATTGCTAAATCATCAAGGGGCCCACAGATATCGCGTTTATTCCGAAGGTAAAAGGAATGGATAAACTTCGACTCATATGGCTTGTTCTACTACTTGTTGAATCATACACACAGGCACATTTTGCAATATCGAGTTACCGAATGCGTTTTCGTGCAATCAATGTACAACCAACTCATAGTAACAACTCATATCTCTAGGTTTGAAGAATATAAGATATTATCATCTCATGATCACTCGTGATAAACTCCATGAAGTGATTCAAATGAGCGCGGGTTGAATCCAATACTCAGAACTTATGAGCACTCATGAGTGTTGTAGCACAACTTTGTCCACCAACTTGGACCTCTACAAGCCAACCCATGACATTCTTGATTCATATCTACTTCTGTGACAATAGTCAATTTCAGGTCAAGTCAAAGTCAAACAAAGTTAACAAGTCCAACCGGACGACTCAATTAACCCTTGTATATTAGGGTTTACGTTATGCAATTACTGTACAACTCACTATTTTAATGAGAAAACATCATTTGGAAAATTCGTGTGTTTAATTTTCCTTAGCCTTGATAGTGCTAAGCAATGAACCAAAGAGATAAAACACTATTGCACACTCATCGGGAGTGTGTATGACACTAAAAACATAACTTAACGGGGTTACGGACCTTGCATTGCAAAGTCGGATGCTCAAAAAGGTCATAAATGGAACCTCTCTAAATCTCTTTCACTGTATCTCTCTCTATTCCAAATTTCTCCCAAATCTCTCTCAAAAGTTCCCGTAACTTTTCGTAATTGTGACATCCCCATTTTCACAGCCAGGAAAGACCGATTTTGTTTATGCTTTATAAAAATCAGAGTACCTCTTTTAATAAAAATGTTGTGGAATTTGTTCCCAGTAAAACATGATAAATACGTTATCAAAGCAATTCCGAAGAAAAATATTTTTAATCATTTTAAAACATTGGGATGTCATCATCAATACAGAAACATAAGCATAAATGGAACTTACATTTATTTACACTAGTGATCTACATCTCTTTAATCTCTCAGTGTAATGTGACTTCATATCAACACCTGTGATATAAATAAACTGAGTAGGTCAGGTTGGGAAACATGGTGAGTACATAGGGTTTTCAACCCACAATAATATAATTATTATGTTTAAACAATCAAACAATCAACCCAATTACCCATCCCCATTATTTTCTTTACTCTTAAGGATCTATCCTAAGAGTCATCTATTCGTTTATTCCGAAGTCCCTTGCTTCTAGGGTTATAGGACTGGCACTAAATCCATAGCTGCCAATACTCGTTCATAAAGCACTAATTCCATAGCTGCTATAGTTTATTCATCGGGTACTAAATCCATAGCTACCAGTGTTTATCTAATAGGTACTAAGTCCATAGCTACCAATTCCTATTAGGTACTAAGTCCATAGCTACCAGTATTTGTCCACTAGGCACTAAGTCCATAGCTACCGATGTTTATTAGGCACTAAGTCTATAGTTGCCAATGTTTACTCACATCATCTTTTATCTCTCACCATTCATCTACCCATGTCATACCCAACATATTCGTGTATATAAAATACGTATAAAGTTTAAATCATTTAAAACATGTATAAAATTTTTTCACCAGCATAGACAACAAGTATTCAGACAATATGCACATATAACACGTAATTTATATTAAAATACTTCATATCTACGTGTAAGATGAAAGTAACTATGCACTCACTTGTTAAAGTGATGATTCCAAACTCGGGCAGCGTTTCGCTTTTAACGATTCTATTTTCCTTCGACGAAACCTAGTATTATTACCACTAGAGTTTAGTCTATTATTCGCCGACTAATTAATAGTCTAGCTATTATTACAATTATATAAACGTTAAACAATACTTATATAACCCATAATAATAGCTCAATTACTTATTATTAGTTCTTAATAACGTTACTATAATTAAATAAAAGCTATATTAAAAATAGCGTAGGCATAGCTCACTTACAGCGGGTTTTATAGAAAACCGGGCTTTGCTTGGAGCAGCATTCCCGTGCAGAAAATCTCTTCTTCTCGGAGCCGTCGAGCACTTCGGGCTTCCGCCTCGTGCTAGGGAGGTTCCCTAGGCTTTTCGGGGGGTTTTGGGGCTAGAGAGAGGTTCTAGAGAGAGAGAGAGAGAGTAAAAAGAAGAAAGAATAGGAAATGTGTGAAGAAAATGAGGGTGAGAGAGGTTCTATTTATAGGATGAAAATGGCTGAACTTGGTGCCACATGTCACCATCTAGTGGCAAGACTTGGGGAGAAAGCAATGGCCAAGATTGTGTCACATCACCCATTTTCGCAAAGCACATTTCCGATAAATTTCACATACGACCTCCGTTTTTTATGTTCTTCATATCCACGCGTAGGTAAAATAAGATCTACAACTTTCATTTTGACTCTGTCGGCTAATTCTCGACCGATCTTAAATTTAACAGTACGAGGAGATTATACTGTTAAATGTCTGCGTAAAATTCATAACTTCTACATACAGACTTTGTTTTCATCTGTCTTTTTACCGTTGAATTCATATTAATGAGATATTAAATTCTCATTTAGCTCGGGTAGGCCAAAAACCACTCGAACTAAAATTCGAGTTTCGGGTCGTGCACTGCTATGCCAAATCTTAGAAAATTCATAACATCCTCATACGAAGTCAGATTTGGGCATTCTTTTTTTGTATATTCTCGGTTTAATGTATACTACAACTTCTATCTAGATCACTAAGTCTAAAAAGTCCTTTATCAAAATTTCACTATTTACGTCTCCCGATGTTGTGTCGGTTTTGCTGTAAAACTTCGACGGGCCATAACTTCTTCGTTATAACTCGGATTTCGGCATTCTTTATACGTACGAAACCCTTGAGACATATTCTACAACTTGGTTAAGATTATTTATTCTAGATAATCTTTTATCCAAAAGTCATTTTCGACCCCTATTATCTTTAAATTGACTAGCCCGGATCTACGGGCGTTACAGTAATCATTTGGGTCATCCCGACCCTTAACTTGGTCAAAAATCGCTTAAAACGGGGGTAGAACGGGTAAAATACCCTAAAAGACCCGAAACCCCTTTATAGGGCCGAAGACTCTTAGGGTTGAACCCTCTTGGACCGAAAGCAGCAGGAACCGAGGCCCTTGGGTAGCCGCAGCCACCGAGTCGAAGCCCTGAGCCGCAACCATCAAGCCCGCAACCACCAAGCCCGAAGCAACCAAGCCCTCCCCCCCCCCCCCCCCCAGCATTGAATCTCACCTTCGGACTTTCATCAGGCGAAGCCGCCTGCGGTAGCTGCTCAGACCGTAGTCCCCTCTCCCTCGGATCCGCACCAGCAGCCCAGCCACTCCGATTTTAGGCTGCTGAGACCGAGACCTCGCCCAGGCTTTGAATTTCCCATCTTTATACCCGAATCTCAACCATGACTCCGTTTTAAGCCCGTGTTTCATTATTTTAAAGCGGGATTTTCACCCAAAGCTTTATTTTAATATATTAAGACCCATATGTCTTAAATAATCACGTTTTTAAATGCAAATCTTATCCAAGATTTAGTGGTTGGAGTAATTAAGGTGGAGTGTTGACTTTGCTTTACTTTATGACACAAGCAACCAACCCCCTCACCCACTCTATGACCAGGCACACCTCCCCACCTTACCTAGGTCACTTCAATGTACTTTCCACTCATTTCCCAACCCTCCCCACGTCCTTAGAGCTGGAACAACTCCCCCCCCCCCTTTCTCTCTCTATCTATATCTCCTCATTCTCACTCACTTCTCTCATTTCCACCAAAGATCAAACCCACTTTTCTCTCAAATTCTCTCACACAAATTCGAGATTTCCAAGGCATTTTCCACATTTTCTCCTTCATTTGGTAAGTATCATCACCCTCGTTATGGTTATTACATTTTATTTTACTCAAATCATTGATTCCTTACACAAACTGCATCAATAGGGTGTTAGATTCTCAAATCTTCAATCAATCCTTCAAGTGTTCTTGAGTTGAACACTTCTCTCCTTCAACATCCATCCACTGAAATCACACAAGGTGAGTTCATACCCTTATATTTTATGCTTTCTTGAGTTTTAAGGGGGGGGGGGGATACAAGTTAAAATACCAAGAACACCACTAAGTTCTTCTAACAGCTTTCATCAGAAAAGTTAGGCTCCATTCACGGACTGTTTTGATCAACTTAAACATTTTAGTTTTCAAAAATGTTTTAGGTGAAAGTAGTTCCAGTTCTTAGCTTTAAAATAGTTACTTGCACATCCCCATACGGGTTTTCTACAATTTATGGTGATTTTTACAAAACTGTCTATCATTTCAAGAACCAATCCGGACCAGTATGTGATTATGGACGTTCAAACATGTTGGAGACCATTAAAAATCATGAGAAAACTTATGAACAAACTAGACAAGTTTTCCAACCTCCCAGAATTTATGGATTCTGATTTGGACCTGTTATGAATTTTCTATAAATTTTCTAAGAAGAGTAGTAGAAAATGTTAACAACAGAAAAATGCTATCAATTTCATTTCACCTTGTAACATGTCAAGCAAGGTGTATATCTTTATGTGAATATATGTTATTGCAATAAATGGAATTTTTCTTAGTATATAGACATGCATCAGTTAACAAATGAATTTTGATATATATAGAACATAGAAGATAACAAATTGTTATAATCAAAGTGCATCCATTACATACAAACATTTGAATAAACTATGTTAAGTACAGTTTATGTACATTACCAGTACTACCCTTGTTTTGATAAACTATAATAGGTATAGTTTATGATACATTACATAACACACTCATACAAAAAGGGTACATTTATGCAAAAGGGATTTTCATTACATTACACGTAAATTCGTTAATGACTTTTGTGAAACATTCGCTTCACATTACCACTAAGTCCTATATTGTAACCAGAGTCTCCTGGAGGGAGAGCATAATAATTGTATATAGATCTATATTGGGTTTAACAAACTCACACCTGAGTTGCATGCAACAGCTAGACCGCCAGGTCTGAGGTGACAAATGTCATAACATTTCCGACGCCTGAAGAACGTCGTTTCAGGCCACCTAAGTCATAGCATGGTTATAATAACTCACATTAAGTATTAACAAACATAGAATTTACGGGGATTTCATTGAAATCAAACGAGTTTATGTCGATTTAGACTTGCATTGTTTTACTACAATTATGACAAATTATTTGTACATTACGGTCTTTGGGTTTTAAGACTACAATTACATATTAAGGAAAATATTGGATTTTCTTGAACGAATATCACTTTTACAAGATAAGGTTTTCATAATTGCATACAAAAACTTAAGAACTCACCAACCTTTGTGTTGACACCTTTTTCAAACAACTTGTATTCTCAGGAAATCACTAAACAGGTAATCAAGTGCTTTTGAGGATGGGACGTAGGGCGTCAAACATTTTACATTTTGTCAACATATTGTAATTGATTTGGAAACATGTAATTCATACAATGATGTAACTCTTTCAATTATATATATATATATATATATATATATATATATATATATATATATGTTGGTTGTGTTTACTTTAATCACTATGGCAATTGTTGTTATGATACTATACATGAAGTCCTCCACCCCCGGACGTTTCTGCCATCCTTGGTTTGGGGGTGTGACAACTTCCAACATATGACCGACTGTGGATGGTTTGAATAACTTAGTCATTCCGGAAGAATAACCTGGTTATTATGGAAGTCAAAACATGTAAACTGAAACACAAGAATAAATGAATCTAATATGGTATCAAAACCAATGAATATAGATAAAACACTTTCTATTTATCACCATACTGATTACTCATTATTCATTGTTTTGGTTTTATCAACTTTATACTTGAATTAAAACACTATGTGTCCCATGCTCCAAGCATGTACACTATGTTTTCTAAACAATAGCTTTGCTATACACTAAGTATGAACTCTATGTTTGTCTATGATCCTTTTCTTTGTGAACTAGATCAATTGAACATAATTTCAATGATTCTCTTTTCACACTCCCAAATCCTTGTCTTAAATGTAAGAATTCCAAATTCCTATCATTTATCGAAATATGTTTAGATTTTAAACTTATATGCACTGTTCCTCTTGTAATGATTATGCACAAAGCCACAAAGGCTTGGCAACAATCATTACAGAGTATCACAATGGAGAGAAATTCCATGGAAACGATGTCTCATATTCAAAGCGCATTGCTTTGAACATGCTTCTTGCATTAAGTTTCTTTAACCTTACACAGATTGCTTCCACCTATGAAGACAACTCTATATTCTCATTTTGACTACCACTTCTGAACAAGAGTTCCCTCTTTTCAGACTATGTCAATATGGTCCTTCCAATATTGACATTATACTTCCAATTGTCCTTGAGCAACCAATATTTGGTAAACCTTAGATTCTCCTCGATAATTGCTTTATCACTTTAGTCATATCCAATTCTAGACATTGTTCCCCTTAATGCCCCAAGGCATTTGGAAAATTCAGAAAGGATAAATATTATAGAACATGTAATCGATCACCTTACGGAGGTCAACGAGGTTTCTATGACCTCAGTTACGGAGGACCAGCCGATAGAGCCCTCCCAGTCATGAATCAACAGATAGCGATTATGCATGATCGCGGTAGGATGATGATCGATCAGGTCCGAGAACTAAGTTCCATCATAAATTCCACCACTACTCAAACCAGAGACCTAGAACGAGACTCCCACTACAAAGATCAACTCATTCAGGACCTTCTCGTTGCTCGAGCAGAAGCAAGGGAGTATCAGGAAAGATACTTGGCGCTTGAGGAGATAATGGTTGCAACCGAACGGAGATTAGCAGAACTGCAAGGCGCATCGACATCATCCCAATCTCCATCAGGGAAGGATCGTCGTGAGTAGGACTCATTACTACTCACACATCTACGTAGTATAGGTTTATGAGCATGCGTTGGTGCTACTCTTTTGTATGTAGGTTGACCCTGCGATTAAGTGAGTACACTATTCAAAGGGCTTTTGTGCTGTCAAAACTATCTTTTACATTGATGTAATGTAGACCCTTATGAGGTCAAATTTTCTCCAAAACAATATGTATTAAAAGTTTATCAATGAAATTGGCATGCATTTTACTTCATTGGATGTTGACATGAGATTTTACTATGTGGTATTACAAACAGTTTACAACTGATAACTCTAAGATTTTTTAGTGTACCTCGTCGTTATGTGTAATTAAAGAAGTAATCGACCCAGAAATGGTGAGTCCGCCTTAAGGACCTGTTCCTTGTTTGATTGTGGACTTAGGGCAGACTCATTAGTATCAACAGCTTATTAAAATTTTAATTACACATAAGTGGGGCACATCGAGCGAATCTTAGGAGTGGGTCAGACGCAGAATCGAACACATGACTCCGTTTGAGTCACCACTATTTAATTCATAAGTTTAATTGCATAGACTTTTTCTATAAATTACTTGCTAATGAAATAAAGTCGGGATATAATACAAATGAGATAAAACAAGTAACACTCGACTCGTTATTACTATTGAAGTCTTACCGACTTGTCATTTTAAAACTTATGATAGAACTATGCCGCCAAGGAAAGACAAGACCTTCCAGCAGCGCAGCACCACCTTCTCCTCCGCCGCATCCACAATTTGATCCGGCAATGTTCAAGGTTGCAGTAGCAGCAGCTGTGGCGGCAACTATGTCACAAATCGGCACAAATGACAATGGTTGATCCGAATCTGGTGCTACACCCTCTAACCAGGGTGACAATTCGGGGCGCACAAAGGAATGCACCTACAAGGACTTTGCAAATGGAAAACCTAATACCTTCAATGGGAGCAGGGGCGTCATCACACTGATGTAATGGTTCGAAAGGAATGAAGCAGTCTTCAGAATCTGTGCTTGTCCCGAAACGAACAAGGTCAAGTACGCGACATTCACTTTCATCGGTAGGGCTCTCACTTGGCGGAATGGCCAAGTTAAATCACTTACTCCAACAGTGGCTAACAACATAAGCTGGGAAGACCTAAAAGCATTGATGCTAAAGGAGTATTTCCCGAGGGGTGAAATATAGAAACTCGAAGAAGAACTCTGGAACCTCAGAATGTCAGGCACAGATCTTGAAACTTACACTGCCCGATTCAATGACCTAGCACTCCTCTGTCCAAAAATGGTCACTCCAGAGGAGAAAAGGGTCGAACGATACCTCTGGGGGCTATCATCCCAGATTCAGGATAGTTTACTGACCTTGAAACCCGCTACCTTTGAAAGTGCCAAGGAATTAGCACACCAACTTATCGATCACAAGGCCAGCCGTGGTATCGAGATCGCCACCACCAACCAAGAAAAAGAGGGGAACAACAATAGGAAGTTCTGGAACAATAGAAAGAAGCAACCGACATAGGACCCCACCAAGAAGCAACATACTGTGGCTGTCCGTGCTGCCACTACTGCTACCACTCCAGCACCACTGAAGCAATACGCTGGAAATCTCCCTAAGTGCAACAAGTGCAACTTCCACCACACTGGTTCTTATCGGGAAATGCACTGCAAAAACTGCGACAGGAAGGGGCATATCGCTTGATACTGTAAACCACCAGCACGACCGATCAACCAAGTTATGCAAACAATTGAGAACATGTAGAACTTATATATATATATATATATATATATATATATATATATATATATATATATATATATATATATATATAGAAAACTTAACTGGAATGGGCACATAAATGTCAACACGATAGGTTATAAACCTCTAATTGTGTGTTAGTGATGAAATACAAGTTTTATTCTTGAGTACTTATTGAAACCCTTTCAAGATCTTTTAGACTCCCACTGTCTTCTTGACCAATGAGACTTTCTTGTCAAATATTCAAGAGATAGTGTAGATTTTAATCAAGATAAACACTTCACACAATTGGCCTTAGTTGGTCTTTATTTTATCCAAAACATCACAACTTATGAATTTCAAATGTACAAGAGTAGAGAACTTTTACTGTTACATTTGAGAGGTGTTTTAAAACCTTCTTTAAGATATGCCACTCAAGTTACAATCTTGGAGTATGACTCTAAGATTTATTTTGGAACAAAGTATGACTCATCTTCTTAATTTAACCACTTAGACAATTCATAACTCCTCTTCTTAGTTATGATAATGCACTTATAGGATGAATGGTGATAAGCTCTCTTAATCATTAAGTTGATCATATATACATGATACTAAAGTACTCTCCCATCTTTTCAGATTTGATAAACTTTTATCCTTCTGCCTAATTTGATTCTTCTTATTCACTCTACCATACATTGGGAACTTTTCCAATGTCTCAGAATTAAACTTAAGCTTGTAAGTATAATCATATTTACTAAACCTTAGTAAATCATGACGAATAGTCTTATCCATCTTTTGTGTTGGACTTTGACAAGTGCAGAAGAAATTGTACTTGATACCTTAGTCCTTCACTTGAGTCACATATACATGTGAACAAGGAACTATTCTTAATTCCCCAAAAATGAAACTTCTCATTCATCATACTATCCAACTTGCATGATTCCAAGTTTCGGTCCAATTGAAACTTGGGTGATGAGAATCTTTCCTTGTTAAATTTAGACACTACCACAAATGAAAGAATCAAATTCATTTTTCCAATGTTGCTAGAAACATACAAACATCAAGTTTTCATAAATGCCATTGTAAGGAGATATAAAATAAACTAAAACAAATTTTTATTTATTTAACAAAATACGGAAAAACTTTTCCTTACAATGCAACTTGAAATGAAAACTATGCGATTACATGTTTCCTAGCAATCTATCATAACTCCTAAGAAGTAGCTCAAGAATTCAATCTTCAACCAAGAGAAAGAAATCCATCTTCTTGATCAAATTCAACATACTCTTTCTTTAAGTTTCCTTCCCTTTGCTTGATCCTGATAAATATCAAAATGCAACCGGGTCGCATTTTGTATTAAGAATCATCAATTGGGAACTTAACATAGTTAGATAGTGGACTTACATGAAGCAGAGTCAAACTTTTGATTCTTCTTTCTTTCAGGTAGCTTGGGCAGCTTCGCTTCTAATGCCCCTTTTCTTCACACTGAGAACATATAGACTCTTTGGGAATGGCATACAGGCTATTTCAGACTTAGACTTTCTCTTTACCTTTCGGTCAACCGGGTTGACAAAGGCCGATCCCTTTCCATTAGGAAGAGAAAGTTTTTCTGAACTTGCAATGTCACCATTGTCCTTGTCCATGGAAGGTTTGAGAAATAGACCATCCATCCATATTTGCTTGACTATTGCACCAAATCATTTCTGATTCAACATCAATAAGCAAATAAGAAAGATCCATTAGGGTCATGTTGTGATCTATCACATAGTAGTCTTTCTATATGACTCAGGAAGTGACTGAAAGACCCAGTCAACAACCAACTTCCTTGAGACAATGACACCTGACAATCTCAACCTGTCACTGTGTGACTTCAGTCCTAAGACATGAGTGCACACATGACTTCCAATTTTATGTTTTATCGTGAGTAGGGATTGAGTGATCTTGAACTTTTCAAGTCCTTAAACTTGTGGGCCAGGGAGAATAATTGGAGTAGCTGGAGGAAGAGAAGTATGACTTCCATGAGCCAAGCTCGGGAAGTCATATTCATTAGGAAAGCTTGATTTGAAAGATCATTGTTGTCTAAACCAGACATCAACAATGGGAGAAATTCAAGTAAAGTTGATTTAAGTCCTTAATATAACTCCCAATATGAAATATTAAGGCTAGGACCCAACAAACTATTTTATAACTTGGAAGAGGGATGCCGTAATCCAAGCTATAAAATATTCGAAGGTAGTTGAATGACGATTCACCAATTTCCACCAAGATAAACGAAATGTATTATTAGGTTTTAATTGGTTTTGAAACTCCTAGATTCTTTTAAGATTCATTGAACTTTTCAATGGCATGTTTCCGTCTCGAGTGTGCCCTTCAGGTTTTGTGGTTGGGATGTCGAGGATCACAAAACAAGGTGTGAAGTAACCATGCTAATATACTTGGTACCCTTAATATTTACCCCTCAATCGATGTGTCGGTTAACCACACACGCTCCACCGATACTATGATAAATATTAAGTTACCCTTTGTTTTCCTTGTTAAATCCAGGTTAGTGTGTCGGTTAACCATACACACTCCACTAACGGCTTAAATAAAGTGCAAAGTGTAATTTCATGGATTATCACCTTTATTCACATTTTCCTAAGTAACTACGATTGGGTATTAATAAGAGTTTAGTTACTTAGTATTTAGCATTAATACCTTTAATGAAGGGAGAATTATAGTCCTTGTACTACCCGTTCGGCTAACGACCCTCCACCAGTCAAGGATGCGGTGGGTGAGAGTAGACACCCATTAAACTGTCATTTTATAGGCAGTAACCTTATACCCCCTTATAGACCGGCTTCGTGAATGAGGCCTACTAATGGTAAGATGACTTTTGTTCTTATACATATATAAATATTATTAAACTTATAATATGATAAAGTATAAGGGTTGAATTTTAACTTTTAAAATTATAGGGATTGGAACTAATGTTTTAATTATGACTTTACATGTTCCAAAACTTGAGGGCAAGTTCTGTAAACTTTCAAAACTTTTCATTTCTCATAACTTATGAGTTAATGACTTATTAAAATAAGTGACTTTTCATTTTATGTAACCATTGTGTTCTTTTAATGGATTTAATGACTTGTGACTTTTGGTTATCCATAACTTGAGGACAAGTTATGGACTCCATTAAAACACATAATAATCAAGAATTAAACTACCAAGAAGGTTACAAATAATTCCTATGATCATCTAAGCTCATAAGTTCAAGAACATGCATATCAACAATTTCAAGAATCATAAGATTAACCATATAAAACTTGAAATTTTGATAACAACTCTGAAATTGGTTTACCATAATCATTACCACATCAAAAAAATAGTTTTTATAAGTCCAAAACAGTTTAAGATAATGATTCTAGACCAATTCTGACACCAAAACTCAAAGATATGTTGTCATGGGTCCAACTCGCTGAGTGCATGAACCAACTCGACGAGTTGGTTGCATTTTTCCTTGGACTCATCGATTCCACTAGTGAACTTGGCGAGTCCACTGTCTAGACAGCAAGATAACTTCAATTTTTCAGCAATTGCATCAAGTATATAAGAAAACAAGCCTAGGCTCTGATACCACTGTTAGGTTTTGAGCATTCTAACACTCCTAAGTGTACATGCAACACTAGAAACCTTGGATCTATGTTTTCTTTATTATACATGAAAATATTAAATATTCCAAGGTTTCATCTTAACTAGCATATTATGAAGCACCTATACTACAAAGTTCTAGTTAGATGACATACCTTTTGATGTAGATTGATGTCTTCAAGCTTTAAGAGCTTAGCCCCAATAGTGTGGAAGCCTCAAGTGGAATCATAAATCACCAAAACACCTTGGAAAACCTTTTGAGAATATAGATACTAGGCTCACACTTATGAAATATGTTATTGCCCTCTTTAGTGTGGCCTCACTAGCCACTAGCCCAATTTCATGAACCATAAGACCCTTTATATAGTGTGGAGGATTAGGGTTAAACCCTAATACCCACGACCTTTCATTTACTAGGATCCATGGGTTAAAGCTCCATGGACTATCCATGAAGACTTAGCCCAACCTAAATGAACTTGGCCCAATGCACACACACACACACACACACACACACACATATATATATATATATATATATATATATATATATAAGAGTCCATATTTAATTAGTTCCTTTTGATTACTTAATTAATTATAAATTAATTTTTGATCAATACTAATTAAATAATATGATTCCATATTAATATATTAGAACTTATAATATATTAATATAAATCATAAATATACTATTCTCAAAAGACTAACTATATAAATTGTGTCGGTGAAGTGCAACCCAAATGGACCATGCCGGGTCGGGTCAAGTACATACCAAATATAGTTTTGGACTTAGACATTAATCCAACACTAATGTTATCATTGTAGTAGTGTTGGTAAGTTTTTAGACTTGTTGCAACCTCGCAACCATTCTTGGGCATACGCTAATCCCTTCTCGGACCAACATAGTTGATCAAGCTATGTCACTCCTAAAACTGACCATACATCCCCGAGCTTACTTGTGATGTTCAACAATCGTAATACTTTTGTTTTGTATTTTAATCCCGTTGTGTTTATAGTTTATGTATCTTTTATGAGTTGATATACTCGATTCACTATAAACAATGCTCTGATACCAATCTGTCACACCCCAAAACCAGAATGGAGGAAACGTTCTGGGGCGGAGGACGTCATGTACAGTATCATAACAATGCAAAGTAGTAAATAAGCAACAACATCATCCATTACATTAATAGTATAATTTCATACAAGTGTGTTCTTTAAAAGTAATAAGACACGAAAAATGAATAATCAAAATAAAAGACGAGTCTTGAACATGCTCCGTCTTCTCAAAACCTGGTCATCGGTACCTGTGTACTAGTGACTTGAGAATATAAGTTATTTTGAAAACGTAGATCAACATTTAAGTTTGTGAGTTCATAAGTATTTAGTGTCAATGTTTGAATAAGGTTGATGAAAATGTTTGTAAATGTTCAATGTAATTGTTTATATATGTTTGAAAACTCCTAGAAAATCTTTATTTTCTACTAGTATAAAAAGTAGTCTTCTACTAAGACCCAATTGTTTTGTATGTTTGTTTCTCTGTAAAAGTGGATGCTTTTCCCAAATACGACTATCATTACCAAAAATATAGTTTTATATTACCCTTTTATGTGAGAAGATCACAATTTGAATATAATAGGAAAATGTATGTGTACTGCAGTAGCTTAAAACCAATGGTTTAATTAAGGCAAAATGTGATATGATTGTTACCATACTAAACCGACTATAACACGACGATGAAAGATGTCAGAAAAATGACATTTGGCACCCGTAGACTTGCAAGTCCCACTATAGCGAACAACAAGGTGTAGGATAGTCAATCCAGTATAGATCTATACACAAACTCACGCTCTCCCTCCAGGAGATCCTGGTTACAAAACGTGACATAACAAAATGGTCGATGTGTCATGAAGTAGTATCTCACATTATGTTATCTCTGAATCTTGTTATATTATACTTGTTATAGTAATAGTATTCTATGTATAGTATTCTCTGTATAGTATCCTTTGTATAGTATTCTCTGTCTAGTATTCTCTGTTATAGTATTCTCTATTATAGTATTCTCTGTTATAATATTTGTATATGATAGTATTCTCCTAAACTACACCTATTACCATTTATGCGTTGGAGAGACCGTTTTCTTATTTTGTGTCGAATCTATTTGTAAATCACAAGCTGAAACAGGTGAAATCAAAGGGCATTACTTGAATGCTACTGCGGGTACATGCGAAGAAATGATGAAAAGGGATATATTTGCCAGAGAATTGGGAGTTCCTATCGTAATGCATGACTACCTAACAGGCGGATTCACTGCAAATACTAGCTTGGCTCATTATTGCCGGGATAATGGTCTACTTCTTCACATCCTACAGTAAGAGGCCTTTCATCAACCAAAATGGGAAAATTTTGATAGAATTACAACCTAACCAAGACCTAATAGGCCTATGATTTACAAGATAGGAAAATAGACCAAAGTTTTACATAACTAGGTTATATCCAAAAAGAGAAGTTGATAAGGATCTATCAGCGACGAGAATTACCAGAGTGAGTCCTTGATCCTGACAGAAGGTGTTCTAGGTCCCTCATACGCCTATCAACCCTTGCTTGCTGAGCTCGAAGTTCTCTGAATTCAGCTTGCGTTTCAGTGAGTTCCCTCTGAAGAGCTCCATTATAGACCAGAGTCCTTTCATAAGTAGAATCTAGTTGGCGAATGCAGCCAGTGTTAACACCAGTGTTGGCATCAATCTCCAAGATTCGATTGATAGATGATTGACCTAGTATTGTGTTCCGATAAATCCTACGAACCATGATGGGTAGGACTCTGTCAGCAGAACCTCCATTAGTGAGGTTGTAGAAATTTCTGTCTCCATTGTAGGGAATGGGTTGACCCTGTTCATGGCTCCTTGTATTCAAGTTTGTTGCCCACAGAGGTGTGGGTCCTTAAAATACGGGTCGAGGGTTGTTATTCGGGGCTTGACCTACTTGAGGTAGGTTATTGACTTCAGGCTCGGAGTCAGATCCATCCGAGAAGCCTTCTGCCTGATGGTCATCCAAAGGGATTTGATGCTCATCATCGGACTCTGCCTCAAACCATCCAGCATTTCCGTTGGGTGGAAAGTACGGGTCTCTGGGAATGTGGAATCCAGTCATTAAATCTACGCGAGAAGGGAGGTATAAGAATCTAGCACATAAGTAACTCATAGTAATTGTAAAATACTCCTATAGTATTTTAAGTTTAATGTTATGTTCTAGTGTTCTCATTGTGGTATTGTTGGTAAGATTGTAGACTTGTTGCAACCACACAACTACACTTAGGCACATGCTACTCAACCCTCGGATAATATAGTTGATTAGGCTATATCTTCCCAGTTTTTACTATATGTCTCTAAGTCCACCTGTGTTGTTCAACAATCGTAATTCTTTTGTACTGTCCTAGTGACACTGATTTTAGTATGAATGCAGGCCCGTATACTTAATTAAATATTTTATTATTTATAAGTATAAACTCTTGGTCAGAGTATTTTAATCCCAATGTATTTATAGTTAGTATATCTTTTATGGGTTGATATACTCAATTCACTATAAACAATGCTCTAATACCAATCTGTCACACCCCAAAACCATGAATAGCGGAAACATTATGGGGCGGAGGACGTCATGTACAATATCACAACAATGAATAGTAGTAAACAAGCAACAACATCATCCATTGCATTAATAATATAACTTCATACATGTGTGTTCTGTCAAAGTTATAGATACAAAAAATATACATATCAAAATAAAAGATGAGTCTTGAACGAACTCCATCTTCTCAAAATCCTGGCACCTGTACCTGTCTAGTGGTGACCTGAGAATACAAATTATTTTGAAAGCGAGTATCAGCTTAATGCTGGTGAGATCATAAGTATATTAATGTCTGAGTTTGTATGAAAACGTTTGAAAGTTGTTTCTGTAAGATGTTTTGTACAATGTTTTGTATAATGTTTGAACTCTCCTAGAAAACCCTATGTTTCCTACTAACTGTAGCCTTCTACCAAGGCATCTCGTGTCCGTGTGTATGTCTCTTGTTAGAGTGTGTGTTTCCCAATTCTGACTATCATTAACCAAAAATATAGTTACTACGTTACCGTGCATCGTATGAATATTCACGAAGTGAATGTAATGGGAAAATATTATCGTACCGTGGTATTTGTAATAAGTGACTACCGTGGTACTAACTTCCTTAACACAAAAAGGTGTTCCAAATAACATGTGATCGACATGTATCCTGCTACCGACTCTAGTAAAATGACGATGTAAGACGCCGTAAGAAATGACATTTGGCACCCGTAGACTTGCAAGTCCCACTGTAGCGAGCAGCAAGGTGTAGGATTGTCAATCCAGTATAGATCTATAGCAAACTCATATGCTCCCCAACTAAGGAGATTCGGGATACAAGAACGGTCGTGTCAGGAAGTGCCATGACCCGCTCAATGGTGCACATAACTGCATAAATGTATATGAAATGCATGTGCTAACTGAAAGTGTAATCTTTCTCTGTCTAGCCTGTGTGTACTGAAATGTTCTACGTGTGCTAGTTGTAATGTATGTTCTCTCTATCTAGCATGTATAGTAATGTATTGTGTGTACTAGTTGTAATGTATGTTATCTCTTTATCTAGCATGTATAGTAATGTAATGTGAGTACTACTCGAACTGACTCATGAATGAACTGACTCATTGTATGTTTCATTGTTCTAGTTATAGTATTAGTATCCTCCTGTGCTACCCCTATGGTAACTTACTAGTGATGTAACTGGTACGTATGAACATGGAAGTATACCCTTACTACCCAAGGGTACTGAATGAACTGGAAGGACCTTTATGACTATATATGTACACTTGATATATAATTAATATTTAAATGACCTTCAGACGGATACCTGATATCCCACCAGACCACATCTCAAATGCGAAAAGGAAATAGGGCGGGCAGGCAATTGATAATAAGTATAAAAGAGTTTAAGTAAAAGTATTTGATAAGTAAAGAGTTTGTAAAACAGTTTGAAACAATACAGTTTGATAAACAGTTTGAACAGTAAGAAATCACTGGTTTTGTAGTTATTAATCACATGTGATTGATGTAATAACTATAAGTATTTAACTTGTATTCCCCCTATAAAGAATTTAAAAACATTTAAATCGTTGGTTAAGGGGTATGAACTCACCTGTAGTGAGTGGTACGGATGAATTGAAGATGTAGGATCGCTAGGTGACAAGTGAAGTCTTGAACACACTTTATAACCCTAGTTAACATATAACACCACATATATGTATCCAATTAGTCTTAAACTACTAATTGATAATGTTAAGACATCCTAGAACATAATAAACACTTTATATAGGTGTTATAAGCCCTAAGGATTGCATCTAAGTTGTTGTGGGACAAGGCTAGTGAGTTTAGGGTTCCAAGGGACCTCATACATGAGTTTACTCTCCAATAAACCCCATACAAGGAGTTTGCGGCCGTGAACTCCTAAGTTTAATGTCCTTAGGTGTTTTGAAGTTCTAAATGATCCCTAGAAGCATTCCCACTTGGTGGATTAATTCTTGTAAGGGTTTAGGGCACTAATACACTCCTTTGAGGAGTTTACGGCCCCAAGGCCATTTCCTTTTGAGTTTACTGCCGTAAACTCATATGGAAATGGGTGTTTTTATGCTTTCAAGTCCTATGCTCATATAGGATAGGCTCTAGACATTTATCTAAGGCTAATGAAGGCCTTAGGCACACTTTGGTGCCCTTTCTTGTTGTTCACGGCCCAAAGACCTTTTCCCATAGAGATTACTGCCGCAATCTCTCATGGGGATGGGAATTTAATGATTTAAAGTCCCTTAATTCACTAGAAGTAAGTCAAGGCTATTGTCCAAGGCTTTAGGAGTGATTAAGGCACTCTTTGGCCTTTGAGTTTGGAGTTCACGGTCCAAGAACTTCTTGGGCCGTGAACACCTAAATCTTGGTGTTCTTGGATGATTTCTAGTCTTAACAACACTAGCATACAAGCCTAAGGTGGTTACATATCACGGGGAAAGGACTAGGCATCGTTTAACCCTTGTAAAGGAGTTTACTCCCCAAGGTGTTCTTGGGCGGTAAAATCTCAAATCTTGTGTTTTTGTTATGATTTCTATGTTATTAAGCACTTAATAAGCTGTATAATACAACTAGAGAAAGGTACTCACGATTTGGGATGAAAACCCGAAGATCCGTGAGAGAGAAATGGATTTTCTCTAGTTGGAAATGTAACTAATGAAATAATTTGGTTAAGAATCATATATATAGTCCTGAGATTTTTGGCAGAAAATATTTTTATTCACGCAATGAACTCTAATATAATAGAGTTTTGGAATAATAGAGTTGCACAAAACCCTAGTGCATCTACTCTCCTGATATCTCCTTAAGTGTAAATCCTGAAATACTCAAACGTATATGGAAAAATCTGAAAATTTACTGTGACTGTTATAACTTCTATTGACTTGATAAAGTTCGTACAGAATGGAAATTTCGGGTTGTCACAATAATCAAATTAGTATATCATCAATTTCTTATTCCTTATTACTGCATACACTCATTATTTTATTGCAGTTATAAAAGCCTTTCATAGTAACAATTTATAGAGCACCTCCGGATTCCTGATTCTTGAATTCTATAGAGCACCTTCGAATTCCACCAATCAAATCCCCGGAATAATACTCATTATTTTTCAGCTCATCGAGCCTCTACACATAGAATAAATATCTTTTTGCTTCACATAACATATATTCATCAGGTTAGTGAATTAAAAATTTCCCTTTTTTTCTTCTATTGACATTATTTTACCACATAATGTGTGTCATTTCAAAAAATCTTACTATCTGGCTGTGTTAAAAAAAACTTTTTATCAATTTTGTTAGTTTTTTCTACTACATGGATCATTTTTAACCAAATAATACAACTATAATAACATCCTACTGTTGAAAATGTACTTTTAATAGCAATGAACTTTAGAATATTAAACATTTTCGTTTTTAAAATAATTATGAAACTAAAATATGGAAGTGTACTTTTAAAATGGTCACATTAAGGCATCCTACTTTGAATAATCTATAAAAAGTATGACTATATTTCCCAAAATGTTTAAAAGTACTCTAAATTCATATCTATTTATTTCTGGTTGATGCTATTTCTTTTACATTATACATATTTTATATTTGTTGCATTTGTTGAATTCATATCTATTTTTTAGTTTATAAATGTTTTATGTTTATTGCATTTTTTGAGTTTATATCTATTTGTTTTGATTGATTATTTATTTTTATTTTTATCACAAAACTAAAGTACATTGTTATTTATTTATCCACGTTTTTGTGTTAAATGCATCAAATAGCAATATGCTTTAGAAGTTAACCTTCAATAATTGTAAATACCTCAAATCTCTCAATTATTTATTTATACTGTCATTTTATTTTACAATATCTTACTTTCATATTTTATCCATAACATCATTCTACTTTCATGTTATTTTATAGGACTTGAGGATTTGCTTAATCTGCTAAAACGGAGTAGAATCTCCTCAGTGAATATTTGTTGAATGTTATACAAGTTGTTCTATTTTGGGGTACTAACCTTTTAGACAAAGTTTCCCTCGGCGAGGATACAATTTACCATAATATGTAGTTGGCAAAATCTTCTCATCCAGTGAGATTGTGAGATATTCATTAGCGTTAATAAGAGTTACTTGAAATAGAAAATTCATCGCCATAAATGCTTTATACCATTAGGCGTCCAACGCACAAACTCAACAAGTTGTGAGAAAGTAGCATCAACAGTCAAAAATAGTTAAATTTGGTAAGATTTCTCCGGTTTTACTAGATTCTCACACCTAATCAGAATTCATTAACTATATGCTTATATTTAGCTTTCAAAACTATTGGATAAGGAGTAATCACATTATTGAAAAGTATGGTGGTGAAACAAGACTTTTTAATAAAAAAATTAACTGAAAAACTCATTACAATAGCATGTAGTTAATAATTTACTTCACTATCGGTGCTATGTGTTAAAGAGGTAAATAGAATCCTGATTTAGGGGTATAATTTTTAATCATATATATTATTTTCAAAAAGACAATTGTTATAATTTGTAAAACTTTAAAAATATAGCTTAATTTCATTAAACTTCATTTTATCTGTAACTATAGCATCCTATTTATATTTAGATTTCTTGCACTATTTTTTCTTTATAACTTCATCGACATACATAATACCTATGCCTTTGTAATCCTCCAACGACTAATAGCTACAACGGCGAAGACAAACTGGTGCACCCTTTGCTTGTCGATTCTGGTGCAACAAATGATATTTGGTTTGAAACAAAATACACGAACAATAGGGGGCACTGATAATTTAATTTCATGACTGTACCCCAACTTCAGAAACAATAAATTCCCTTCTGATTTCCGCTGTAGCTTTGAATTCAACTCACGATTATCTTCAAAAAAAAAAAAAAATTGAGCTTCCATTTTATGAATCCCTGTTTGTAGACACAACATCAACAAATCCTAAACTCGATTGGTTGTAGAAACAATTTGATTTGATGGTTAGATTAAACCATAAATCAATTAACGAGACGATATGTCGTGGTAACTGTGGCTTTGAATTGAAACGAACATTTAATCATCTTTTACCAAAATTCAACTTTGCCCCTTGTAGTTTTAATATATATATATATATATATATATATATATATATATATATATATATATATATATATATATATATATATATATATATATATATATATATATATATATATATGTTTATTTTTAATTTTTACTTTATTGTTACTCTTTTTTATTAAAATATAGATATAACATGTTTATGTTTAGTAAAGTAAATATCACATATTCTTTTGAGAATCAACTTAAATATCATAGGTTACTAACTACCAAAATACATAACATTTTGAATTGTAAAAATATGAAGTTTTTAACAATGTTTTAAAACCCGGGTTGACCTGGCCGGTTCAACCGGTTGGACCGTGACCCGGGGTAGAAGGCGGGTCAATTGAGACCCGTTTTTTGTAAAAATACGAACCGGATCGAACCGGTCGGGTTTCCTCTAAACCGCGGTTCAACCGCTTATGTCGAACCAGTTAAAACCGGATTGACCCGTTTTAATAGGGTTTGGATAGTTGAAAACAAGTAGCGAAGACCAAAACAACGAGCCGTTTGCGGTTTCTTCAATGTTTTTCAATGTTTTTAAATATTTATACTTTGTGGACATTAAATTATTGGTTTTATATGTTTATGCATTATGCATGAAAGTAAAAAATATATAAAAATAGAGAAAGACCATAAATCGGGTTGACCCGACGGTTCAACCGGTTGAACCGGTTGATCCGTGAACCGATCATCATACCGGGTCAACCAAAAACCCGGGTTTTAAAACATTGGTTTTTAAGGATAACATAATTACACTTTAATTAATATTTTTATTTGAAAATTTTATATTATCATGTTTTATTCTATTTTTTCAAATAATAATGTTCTATGTAATTTTCCATTAACCTCAACTAATACTCTATACATCCATATAAATTGTTAAGCCTTTATATTTTTAACTTCAATCTTTAAAACATTATTTATTTATTTTTAGTTTAACATAGTTTATTCATTATTTTAATTTGTAATTTATTTTAATTTTGTTCATATATATGTTTCTTACATTACTTTATTTTATACTTTTCCATATAACAATGACATTTTGATGAATGATTGTTTTTTTCTTTTCAATTAATTCAATTTGTCATATAACAATGACTTAATTTTAGTAAATCACATTTCGTATACCATTTTAATTTATAATTGATTCCATTGAGTTTATATACACAAAATGTTTTAGTTCCAAACCAAATGGGTCGGCCTTATTCATATTAAAACAAAGGTCCACAAACACACAAGTCCATGTAGTATATCCCTACCTAAGGCGCTAAACGGCTGAAAAAAAGCGACGCTTCTTCCTCTACACGGATTCGGATTCTGTGTTTTGATCTTCTTTTTCTGAGTTCCGAATTCTGATTCACGACACAACTGGTCAACTGCACAAGGCTTCCAAGTTGAAAGTTCCATCTGTTCTTCGGCTTCTTCCTTCTCCATTGAAGCCGTTTCTTCCTTCGCCATTGAAGCCTTCTCCAATCTCCATAAACGGTAATATATTACTTCTTCTAAGTTCCATGATTCTTCTTCTAATCTTTTTAACATATGATTGTCTTGTATTCAAATATCATGATTTTTTTTTTTTTTCAAATTACACTGAATTTGCATATTGCCGATCAGGTTACTCTAGAATTTGTATTAGATTGATAAAAATTGTGTACACTAAATTACCAAAAATTACTTTAAACTAGTAAGCAAAGTTTATGCGGATGATTCAATGAACCTTGAATTTTAGTTTGAATTAGTGTAGCAGCCCTTTTCGCTGCAACGTGACATAATTTTTTTTTTTTTTTTTTGTTTGATTGGCTTTGGCTTTGCCCTTTTCGCTATTTGCCCATTCTAAACGGGAAATATGATATTTTTTTTAAACAGTCAAAAGATTTATAGTTTTTTTTTTAAACAGTCAATTATTTGCATTCTACTTTGTGTATACAACATTATAACTCCAAACAAACAACAATCAGCCCGTTATCCATGGAAACAATGAAATAATAATAATAATATGAGAAAAGAAAGAAAAAGAGTATAGAAAGAAACACATGACAGATCTTCAAGGTTATCTTATCAGGTACACTTGTCCTATTTTCAATATAATCTTCAAGTAATTTAAACCTTGTTTGTTAATTCCTCTTTTACCATTTGGGTCTCCATCAATTTAAAACTTGAATTTTCTTGATAACAAAATTATCATGAAATCTACTTCTGTAGCATATCATAAGGAGCAACATCAAATGCCAAAAGCTTATAAATTTAATGCATAAAGTTGAGGAGTTGTAATGAGTAGATTAAGTAACTCATCGAATCGTCTAAAGAAATCAAGCAAAAATGTGCCCGAGAAGAAGATTTAAACAAAAAACCTAGATCGAATTTGATGCCATAAATCAAGAAATTTTTTCAGATGAATCAAAACCCGAAAGCAAAAACGCGAAACATCAAAATCCATTTAAATTTTGTAGAATAAATGAAATACTAATACCTTCGATCGAGTATATTGGTAGTTGGGATAAGATTAGAATCGATTGACACATCTAGGGTTGGAATGCTTCGACAGTAGCCCACGATTGATAACCGGGTGGAGGTCGGCATTGATGGCGGTGGGTTGAAGTGGACGAAAGCGAAGAATGAGAACATAAGACACTGAAACTCAATCCAAATCGATAAGAAAAATTAAACTACTAATAATATTATACGGTGGGAGTATAAACAGATAACGTATAAAAAGATAACGTATTTGCTGAGAATAATAACTTGTCGAGAATAAAGAGTGAAAGGGCAGTATGGAGAATTCAGTTAGATACTATAAGCGGGAAAACTCAATTGGGAGTCTAAAAGATTGTCACGTGGCCGAAATGCTCTTATTTATTAGAATAGAGGATTTGATATATTTTAGTCAACTTGCCCATTATTTTATTTTATTTTTGTTTCTTACCATTCAATTGTTTAACCTGTTTTCAATAACCTATGAAAAGATTGATGTTTTTATAAAGAAAATTCAAAATAACTACCTTTACCTTTAATCAAAGATAAACGATTCATTTATTTGCAAGTAAAAATAAGGTCACATTGTATCATTTATTTGTTTGCACGTCAAAAATCTTGATTTTATATTGATGTGCCATAAATTAATAATTTGAGTGTGTATATACTTTGGGTATGCATGTGAAACTTCTAAACTGACCATCAATTTTCATTTGACAAAATTGCAAAAATGGCCCCTGTGGTATGTATTTTTTGGGGTTTTAGTTCAAACCCCGACTTTTCTGAATTAGTGGTCCTTTTGGACTAGTTTGTATATGAAAATGGTCCCTTTGGAAATTGAAATGATTAAATTGCCCTCTTCATATATTTTTTTATATATTTTTCTATTAAATTTAATGTTTTATTGATAATAAAATGGGGCCCACACCCCATTCTCTCTCTCTCTCTCTCTCTCTCTCTCTCTCTCTCTCTCTCTCTCTCTCTCTCTCCACACTCACACAGATCCATTAGGATCATTTGGAGGCTTCAGATGAACTCATTCATCCTTAATCTTAACTCTTTCAAACTTTCCCAATCTCCAAATTCATGTCTGATACGCTCTCTAAAACAAACCTTAATCTGCAAACTTCACTTATGGATCGTCGTCATCCACCATAGTTAGACACCCACCAAAGCTGGACTGTCGCCATTCATCAAAGCTATGATCTTCTCGACTTTGCCAATATCATTTCAACCTCCGCCATAGCTTAACTATCACCACCCAAAGACACATCCTTGCTAACAACAGTCTCACTAAAACGATTTCTGAAGAGCTCACCGCTCTTTCTTATCTTAAAAAATTAGACCTCGTCAACAACAATCTCTCTAGCAAAATCCCAGTTTTAAAGAGAAAATTGGATCTAAACACAGCTAGGAATGCTATATCAGAAAGGTAATCACCAATTCCATCCTTCTCTTCGCCTTCAACAAAATCATTCCAGGAATACCAAATTCATAAATTCCCAAACCCCCAAATCAATTATAAGAAGAGAAAATCCTGGAGACTTGCAGTTGTTCTAATTCCGAAAATGGAATCCTCGGGACTTGCTTCTTGTAAACGAAAGGATAACAAAAGCTTATCATTCTACAAATAATTTCTGAAGGAAAGTTGCACTTCTAGGAGGTTACTAGAGGGTGTAACAACGATTAATTCCAAAAACATAGGACCATGTTTAATTTGTAAGAATGTCAGAAATGGACCTTATTGAATTCAAGAACAGATGAAGCATTTACAACCAAATTGATACACAAGAACGTACAACTTGAAAAATTGAAACACCGGGAAAAATCTTTTTGTTCAACTATAGAGACAATAAATGAGGAATTGCAAGAAGCTCTTTGGGAACTCTTTTTGCGCTGCTGTAAACAGATGATTTAATTGAAGAAATGAAGATATAATTTCTTAGATGGATTTTTTCTGGTGTAGGTGTAGACATATATATATATATATATATATATATATATATATATATATATATATATATATATATATATATATATATATATATATATATATATATATATATATATATAGAGAGAGAGAGAGAGAGAGAGAGAGAACTTTCTTATTTTTTTAATTATTAAAATAAATAAATTAGTATTGAAATGAAAGAAAAATGAAAAATAAAAACTCCAAGGGTATTACAGTCATTTCACTATTCAAAGGGACTAAAAACATAATAAAATTAGCTCAAAAGGACCACAAAACCAAAAAAAACCAGGATTTGAACTAAAACCCCAAAAAAATGCATACCACAAGGACATTTTTGCAATTTTGTCTTTTCATTTTTAGCTTTTTAAGGTATGCTTTGACCCATTTTTAATAAAACACATCATAAGAAAGTTAGGGGTTAAAATGTTAATTCCGAAACTTCATAGAAGAAAAACATCACCTAGAAAACACCAGGAGTCTAGTTGGAAGACAATCAAATTATAAGGGTGCAACTTTAACATTCCAATTAGTTGACAAATAAGGGACGCCGATTACTCTGAGCGCCAAAATTAGGAGAAATCAACCCAAACCCTAGCTATCTACTCACACTATTACGAAGGTACGTGTTCTATCCTGTATAATGATTCTAAATGCTGATGATTTTTTGTGCGTTTTGAGTTATTCCTTCAAAGAACCAGTCTGATTTTACAGTAATCATAAATTCGATTCGGGGAGATTTTTGTAGGGTTTATATGATTACTCCATGTTTCAGTTTCTATACAGCTACTTGAAAACTAATTTCACCTGAAATTCCAATGTTATGTTTCAAATATTTTGTTTTGGATTGAATTGTGAGTTGGAAATAGGGTTTATTCTAGTTCCAATTTCTGTTAAGTTTCTTCTCATTTCGAACACGGAAAAAAGTTTTGATCTTGTTGCATCGAGCAAATTGTGATGAAAATGTTAGAATGTAGTAATTTTTCAGGAAGAAATGGTAGATTGGTGGATATCTTTGGTGGGGGCAGCAGTTCCTGCATTGGTGGCAGGTCAAGCTTTAAGAATGAAGAACAGAAGAGCAGAAGAGCAAAGATTGAAGAGTGCTCGAGGTCGTGAAAAGAGTTCTGATGATATATTTGTATGTGAAAGGGTATGCACTTCAAAAAGAATGTTGAAAAAAGTTGGAGCGTTTTCAAAAGATCCAAATCCAGATACATGTGTCACTGTTTGTGGTGTCTCTGAACTCGATGCTTGTGCTGATGCTTGTGCAAGAACTGTTTGTGTCAACCAACATCAAGTCCCAAATTGGAATGATATTTGCCTCAAAAGATGCCAAAGTGAGTGCTTAAAGCTTTCAAACACTTCGCCTCTTTCTTCATAACATGTTTGTTTATTCTGTTTTTTATGTATCAAACTTTGATCACTGAGTTGTGTTTTAAATATGAGATGAGATGTTCGTTTGTTTTTTTTCCTTTAGTGTTTCCATTGATATGTTCTTTAACTTGCTTGTAAGTGGGTAGTTTTTTTAATCACAATGTTATACTTAGTAGTTTTAGGCTTAAATTTATGGGTTGACAATTTTACCCTTGAATAGGTAGAGAAATTAGTGAGCATTTTGAAACAGTGGATTACAATTAGAGGTTGTTGGAACAAAAGCAATAGCCTCTTTGTATGTATGTATGTATCATGTAATGTATGTATGCATAAAGATGATGATGAAAATAGTTAAGGTATGATATGATTAAGTGGGTATTCTT
Organism: Lactuca saligna; assembly: GCF_052625555.1. Lineage (NCBI taxonomy): Eukaryota > Viridiplantae > Streptophyta > Magnoliopsida > Asterales > Asteraceae > Lactuca > Lactuca saligna. Next base: position 246,144,205 of record NC_136424.1, on the reverse strand, counting down.
TGCTTAAAACGCATATAATACTTTTTTCCCAACACTACAAGACATAATCATCAACGTGTTTCTTCTTTCATAAAATTTCTCATTAATCATTCCCCTTTTAGATTTTCTACAATATGAACAAATGTCACAATCCCATTTCATGAATTTAAAATTTTAATTATAAATCAAATATATTTCAAAAGAACTTTTAGTTATTTGGAGCTATGTTTTAGCAATAAGAGTTTAATGGTTGAAGAGTGGAATGTAGACGAAAGTTTAGATGGGTTGCTCGGATTTTACGATTACCATTTTTTTTTATCTAATGAAAACATTTAACATTAGTTTTTATGTGAATTAAAATTTTTAAAAAGTTTCCGGTAACACATATAAAAGTTATATAGTTTTCAGATTTCAATAACACTAAATATTAATATATTTAGGGATAATTACTAAAATGACTAAAGCGAAGGCAGAGGATTTTGTGGAGTTGCTTTATAATCATCTTTACTACTAGAATTTTGCAAAAAGAAAAAGAGTTTTCACACATTATTCTTTTAGTTTTTATGAAAAATAATTCATAAAGGAATTGTTTGTGAAGTGTATTATTTTTCAAAATAGTTTCTTATAAATGTTTAAATATGGCTATTTCGTGATAGAATACCAGATATTACTTTTTTGGTTATTTATTTATGTTTAATATGTTGACTATTTTTAAACAAGTTTAAATTTAAACTTGAATAATAGGTGTTTCAGGTTAAGCTACACGAAAATGCTGGTATTTTTTTGGTTAAATTTATATCTTATCAGGACCTAATGGGTGATATTTTTTTGGTTAAATTTATATCTTATCATGAGGGTGTTTGGGATAGCTTTTAAAAAAAGCTTATTAGTTTTTTTTTATCTTTTTCAAAAGCTAATAAGTTAATAAAGTATTTGTCTATTTAAAAATCACTTTTTAAAACAGTTTTTTAGATAGGAAAAACTAAAGCTTTTAAAAAAATTGGAAAATCCTAGCTTTTTAGTTTTTTAACCATTTTACTTTGAAAAAGAGCTTTTCGCATCCAAACACCTTTTAAAACTAGTATTTCTAAAAAACCATAAGTTAATAAACACTTTAATTAGGAGTAGATTAGATTTGCTGGTTAAAATAATAATAATAATAATAAATAAATAAATAAACACTTCTCTTAAAAATCAATTTTTAACATAAAGCTAACCCAATCATACCTAGGGGTGTTGAACGGGTAATTTTTTCGGGTTTCGGATAATTCGGGTCGGGTAATTCGGGTTTTTCATGTTAGAAAAATTACCGGTTACCCTACCCAAACTAAATTCGGGTAATTCGGGTATCGGATCGGGTTTGGGTAATTCGGGTATTACCCGAAATATATAATTTTTTTTTTTAATTTCACCTGAAAATAAATTTAATGAAATAAATACGTCGTGCTTTATTAGTCTTGTTTATATAAACAAACGAGACATAAACGAAGTTACTCAAGTTTTGAACATTGAGATTTTTTAGTCAATAATACATGAGATATCAAGTAATTTTTTAATAACTTAATATAATATACTAAGATGTTAAAAAAACAAATACCTAAAGATCTTAATTTAAAAGTTTAAAATGTTTAAGATAAATGTAGTCATAAGTTTTGTCATGTTCTGAAGTTTTGTCAAGATAATGAGTTTGTTAGTTGCAATAAAAACTATAATTTAGAAAACAATTAAGTTTTAAAGAACGTTATGATATATAAAAATTACTTTTAATATTGTTAGTGTCGTATTATCATAATAAATATATTTATGTTTTACAATAATGATAGTTAGTTTAAGCGTGATCTAATACTTGTTATATAATATAAGCTCTACAAAAAAAGAAATTTTTAAAATAATTTGGGTAATTTGGGTAATTCGGGTATACCCGAAACCCAAAAAATTTACCCTTTACCCGCCCCGAAAAAAATCGGGTAACCCGATTACTCGGAAAAATTTACTCGATATCCGAAAAAATCGAATAGATAATGGGAATCTTTCGATTTCGATTAAGGGTATGATCTTAATCGAAATCAAAAGATTCCCTTTTACCGAATTGAACTAGAATCATAGAATTTGGAAAAATGGGAAACTGTCACTCAATGCAAAAGAAAAGAAATATGAAATAAAAAAGAGAAAATAGTAGTTACTATCTTTTTGTAGGTGCGCATTATTATAATATATTTTTATATTTATCCACATTCTAGAAATTTCAGTTAATCATTTTTCATGATATACATGTGCAAGTATATTTTTTAATAAGCCAAATTCATTCTTCCAAAGATATCCATATCCTTCTTGAGAATTGAGATAAACTATTCTAAACGAATCAGGTTTGATCGCACAACCTTTTTTTTACCACAAATTTATGTCAATATCATCTTTTTATTTGGTAGGGGTATTCTTCGAAATAGAATACTACCAATCAAAACCGAAATATAATCAATATTGGAACCATAAGCGTTTTAATTATTATTATAAATACACTACTTTGGTTAAAACAAACTCCAGATTTAATAGGGAAAACATTGTCTTTTTACAGATTTTTATTTTTAAGATATTAAATAAAAATTAAAATTTATAAAAACTAAAAGCATGATGTTGACCAATAATATGAAAAACAACATCATATTGCAACATAATATATATATATATATATATATATATATATATATATATATATATATATATATATATATATATATATACACTAGGCGACTGCCCGCGCGTTGTGCAGAAACACTTATATAGTTGAGGTCTATACAAATATATGTTTTCTTTTTAAATATAATAATAACGTTGTTGTTAAATTGATATAATAATTTTTATACTAAATTCATATAATATATTGATTATTTTGAATTATATGATTATATATACATTTATTATAACTTCATAATCTCAATCGTTTGAATGATTTGTACCCGCGAGTTACACATGAATAAAATTAAATATAATATACGGTTTAATGTGGTTTATATTTGTTGTTATTGTTAATTATTTTTTTTAATTTATTTGCTTAATGTTTTATTTTTATTATTATAATTATTTAAAACATCAAACATTATTTTTTGATTTTAAATGTAACAATATAATCATTTATATAGAGTTATTTTTAACAATTGTTATTGTAAGTTATTTTAAACTACTTATTTGGAAACTTTTAAGGATTATATATATATATATATATATATATATATATATATATATATATATATATATATATATATATATATATATATATATATATATATATATATATATAGAGAGAGAGAGAGAGAGAGAGAGAGAAAATATTTTAGTTAAATTGAGATTACAATTTAGTTTTTATTCATTTATCACTTTTAAGTATTTACAAAATATTATTTGATTTTTCAAGTGGAACTGAAATTTATATTTAAGTTGACATTGTAATGCGCATAAACACTTATATAATTGAAGTCTATACAAATATATGTTTTCTTTTTAAATATAATAATAATGTTGTTGTTAAATTTGATATAATAATTTTTATACTAAATTGATATAATATATTGATTATTTTGAATTATATGATCATATATATATTTATTATAAATTCATAATCTCAATCGTTTGATTGATTTCTACCCGCGAGTTACACATGAATAAAATTAAATATGTTAAAAGTTAAACGCATAACTTTATAAGTAATAGTAAATATATTATTTTAAAATTAAAATTTAGTTCATTTATGATTACACTTTATATTTGATATCTATTTAACCTTATTAACCAACTTATAATCATTATTAGAAAGACACAACAATTTATCATTTTTAACTATTTACAAAATATTCTTTGGGTTGTTTAAGTTAAACTAAAATTTATATTTATATTGACCCTGTAATATTATATTTAAATTATTAATTTAAGTATTTTATACAAATTGTTCCAAAATTGTATCTTTAAAATGATAATCATTTACATCCAACAATATATTAAAACTAATAAATTAAGTATAATATGTTATAAGTTGAAAAACATAACTTTATTAATAGAAGTAAAGATATTATTTTAATATTGAAATTTAGTTTATATATGATTACATTTTAGGTTTAATATTTATTTAACCTAATTAACCAAATTATAATTATTATTAGAAAGAAATTAAAAAGTCATGGGAGTTTCAAATGAATGTGGTGAAAGAAAATATAGATGAGAGTTTCAAATGAATGTAGTGCAAGGAAAAATGCTTCCTTTATAAGTATACTAGGCGATTTCCCACACGTTGCGCGAGAATAAAATTATATAGTTAAAATAATAACTTTTACCAAATTATTATATAATATTTCTACTTTGAAATAAAATGTTAGTGGTAAAACAAACATATAGTTCACATATTAGTTTTATTAAATATTATAACTTTATTTTTAAGTCGTGATATATACAATTATTTGATAATTTTATAAATCGTTTAAAACTGTGTAAATTGTATATCAAATGAATGATAATATAACATGTAATAAAACGTATGAACAAAAATATGAACTGCAACTTTTAGTAACATAAAAATAGAAAAACATTTATTATAACATTTGTATTAAAAAAGATATATATACAACGAATAATAAAAAATATGAAAAATAAACACTGTAACTTTTAATAATATAAAAACACTAAAACATATATTATAACATTTATATTAACTCTTCATATTTAAATCACAAATTTCTTCAAATACATTAATGTTTTTAGAGAGCAAAACTTTACTACCTTATAAAAGAAAAGAAAATAAAAAGTTATTAGTGATTACTAATTAATAATCATAAGTTAAAAACTCTTGAGTTGTAACTAATAAATATACATAAATTAGAAAACTTTTAAGTTGTAGCGTGAGTTTCAAATGGATGTGGTACTTAGAAATTTATATTTATTATTATTATTATTATTATAATTATTATTATTATTATTATTATTATTATTATTATTATTGTTGTTGTTGTTGTTGTTGTTGTTGTTGTTGTTGTTGTTGTTGTTGTTATTATTATTATTATTATTATTATTATTATATTCGTCTAAATAATTGGTTTTGATGCATCATTTTAATCTCTTCAATTATTAAACATAAAGGTATTTAATTATAAATTTATAACATACATAGATGCATATACATGTTAAACAAATCACATAATATATATATATATATATATATATATATATATATATATATATATATATATATATTCGTAAATGTCATATATAATTATTGTCATAGTAATATGGATAAGTTACTTTTATATAAAGAACATATCATAATAAGTCTATCATAATTACATATCAAATGTTCAAAATTATGTTATCTTTTAAATATTATCTTTTAAATATTTTGTGTAGGATAACCCAACAAAAAAAAATAGAAAATAAACATAATCAAAATAGAAAAACTACAATCAAATAAATAAGAGGATTAGGTGGTTGAATATAAACATGTTACATATGCATACATTTAAATCAAAAGAAAAAAACTAACATTCATCAACTTTGCTCAAACAAAAAAAACTTATATCCATTTTATGAATCTTCTTTCTTCACTTAACACCATTCAATCATAGAAACTTGATGACAATTTTTCAGTAACCTGCAATCAAAATATTTTCCTTGAAAAAGAAGAATTAGAAAAATATTCCAAGCAAAACATTCAAGATTGAGTAATACATACAAATGACATATAAAGATTAAATGAGAAACTGAATATAAAGAAAGAATATAAAAGACTCATTTCTTCAAATCATCATATTTGGATCATGAATGCTTCAATTATATGAAAACTTTTGAATCACAATATCTTCAAATCCTTCATACATGTAAGATTTTATATAACACAAAAGACACAAAAGATTGGTTTTTTTATATTAAACTTTTCACTAAATGCTAATTAAACATAATATAAGTTATAAAACTTTTGAGTGTTAAATCATAATTAAGAAAACTTTTGAGTTGCATTAGTTAAAAAAGGGAGTTTCAAATGAATGTGGTTTGAGGAAGTTAAAAAAAAGGGGTTTCAAATGCATGAGATTCAAGAAAAAATGCTAGCTTTATAAGTATTGAAGAAAACTTTTGAGTTGCAATAGTTAAAAAAGGGAGTTTCAAATGAATGTGGTTTGAGGAAGTTAAAAAAGGGGTTTCAAATGCATGAGATTCAAGAAAAAATGCTAGCTTTATAAGTATATAAGTATATATATATATATATATATATATATATATATATATATATATATATATATATATATATATATGCTACAAAAAACGGCTCGTGGCCAATTTAAATGCTAATAAATGGTCAGAAATATTGTTTTAAGAAAATTTAATTGAATCTATTAATATTACAACTATTATGATCATCCGCCTTAATTAAAAGGGAAATTGACTTGGTAATTACCTTTTCGTTTTGTTTATATTTTGGTAACTTTGTTATGTTATACACATTTAAATAACTTACTTGTTGACAATGTTCACATATGACCATTATGATCGGCTGTAAGTTGCTACAGTCGGTCATAATGGTCATATATGAACACTTCCAACATTTTCGTAAGCTAGATTGTCACACCCCAAAACCATGAATGGCGGAAACATTCTGGGGCGGAGGACATCATGTACAGTATCACAACAATGAATAATAGGTAAACAAGCAACAACATCATCCATTTCATTAATACTATAATTTCATACATGTGTGTTCTGTCAAAGTTATAGACACCAAAAATATACATATCAAAATAAAAGATGAGTCTTGAACGAACTCCATCTTCTCAAAAGCCTGGCACTTGTACCTGTCTAGTGGTGACCTGAGAATACAAGTTATTTTGAAAGCGAGTATCAGCTTAATGCTGGTGAGATCATAAGTATATTAATGTCTGAGTTTGTATGAAAACGTTTGAAAGTTGTTTCTGTAAAATGTTTTGTACAATGTTTTGTATAATGTTTGAACTCTCCTAGAAAACCCTATGTTTTCTACTAACTGTAGCCTTTTAACAAGGCATCTCGTGTTCGTGTATATGTCTCTTGTTAGAGTGTGTGTGTTTCCCAAATTCTGACTATCATTAACCAAAAATATAGTTATTACATTACCATGCATCGTGTGAATATTCACGAAGTGAATGTAATGGGAATATATTATCGTACCGTAGTATTTGTAATAAGTGACTATCGTGGTACTAACTACCTTAATACAAAAAGGTGTTTTCAAATAACATGTGATCGACCTGTATCCTGCTACTGACTCTAGTAAAACGACGATGTAAGACGCCGTAAGAAATGACATCTGGCACCCATAGACTTGCAAGTCCCACTGTAGCGAGCGACAAGGTGTAGGATAGTCAATCCAGTATAGATCTATACGCAAACTCATACACTCTCCAATTAAGGAGATTTGGGATACAAGAACGGTCGTGGCAGGAAGTGCCATGACCCGCTCAATGGTTCACATAACTGCATAAACGTATATGTAATAAATGTGCTAACTGAAAGTGTAATCTTCCTCTATCTAGCCTGTGTGTACTGAAATGTTCTGCGTGTGCTAACTATAATGTACGTTCTCTCTATCTATCATGTATAGTAATGTACTGTGTGTACTACTCGAACTGACTCATGAATGAACTGACTCATTGTATGTTTCTCTGTTCTAGTTATAGTATTAGTATTCTCCTGTGCTACCCCTATGGTAACTTATTAATGATGTAACTGGTACGTATGAACCTGGAAGTGTACCCTTGCTACCCAAGGGTACTGAATGAACTGGAAGGACTTTTATGACTATATATGTACACATGATATATAATTAATATATAAATGATCTTCGGACGGATACCCGATATCCCACCAGACCACATCTTAAGTGCGAAAAGGAAATAGGGCAGGCCTTCCTAAGCCTTTTAAACATTTATTATATAAGTATACACACATAGACATGCAATTGATAATAAGTATTAAAGAGTTTGAGTAAAAGTATTTGATAAGTAAAAGAGTTTGTAAAACAGTTTGAAACAATACGGTTTGATAAACAGTTTGAACGGTAAGAAATCATTGGTTTTGTAGTTATTAATCACATGTGATTGATGTAATGACTATAAGTATTTAACTTGTATCCCCCCATAAAGCATTTAAAAACATTTAAATCATTGGTTAAGGGTTATGAACTCACCTGTAGTGAGTGGTATGGATGAACTGAAGATGTAGGATCGCTAGGTGACAAGTGAAGTCTTGAACACACTTTATAACCCTAGTTAACATATAATACCACATATATGTATCCAGTTAGTCTTAAACTACTAACTGATAATGTTAATACATCCTATAACATAATAAGCACTTTATATAAGTGTTATAAGCCCTAAGGATTGCATCTAAGCTATTGTGGGATAAGGCACTTGGGTTTAGGGTTCCAAAGGACCCTATACTTGAGTTTACTCTTCCATGGCCATCACACAAGGAGTTCACGGTTGTAAACCCTTGAGTTTACAGCCGTGAACTCTCAAGCTTGGTGACATTTGGTGTTTTGAAGTTCTAAATGATCCCTAGAAGTATTCCAACTTGGTGGTTTAATTCTTGGAAGGGTTTAGGGCATAGAAACACTCCTTTGAGGAGTTTACGGCCCCAAGGCCAATTCCTTTGGAGTTTACTGTCGTAAACTCCCTTGAAATGATGTTTTTGATGCTTTCAAGTCTCCTTCACATGTAGTATAGGTCTTAGACTTTTATCCCAAGCATATGAAGGCCTTAGGCATACTTTGGTGCCTTTGTTTGATGTTCACGGCCCAAGAACCTTATTAGGGCTGTGAACTCACTTTGAGGGTTGTTTTTGATGTGTTTTGGTCCTTGATTTAAGTGGAAACAATTACTAGTAATTGTCTAAGGCTTTAGGTGCCTTAAAAGCACCCTTTGATCCAAGTTATTGGAGTTCACGGTCCAAGATCATCTTGGGCCGTGAACACCCATGTTTTTGTGTTTCTTGGTTGTTTTCTTGTCCCAAACACACATATATATGAGTCTAAGGTAGTAGTATTACACAAGGGAAGGTCTAGGCATTGTTTCGGGAGTTTACCGCCCAAGAACACCTTGGGGAGTAAACTCCTAAATCTAGTTGTTTAGCTATGTAATCTATGTTATGAACACATTATAAGCTATATAACACTACTAGAGAGAGGTACTCACGATTTGGGATGAAAACCTAAAGATCCGTGAGAGCGAAAATGGCTTTTCTCTAGTTGTAAAAGTGAATAATGAATGAAATTGGTTCAGAATTCTATTTATAGTCTTGAGATTTTTGGCAGAAAATATTTTTATTCCCGAAATGATCTCTAATATAATAGAGTGTTGGAATAACAGTGTTGCACAAAACCCTAGTGCATCAACTCTCCTGATATCTCCTTAAGTGTTAAATCCCGAAATACTCAAACTTATACAGAAAAGTCTGAAAATTTATTGTGACTGTTATAACTTCTGTTGACTTATAAAGTTCGTACATAATGGAAATTTCGGATTGTCACATAGATGTATATAAAAAAAAGTTACCTAGATGTAAACAAAACGAAGGTAATTATTCTAATAAGTCAAATTTTCTTTTCAAAGATGTATGAATTATTGTAATTTTGGTACCTTATTAGGTATGTTGTGGTTCTGGTACCTTAATTTAACCCAAATCTATTTTTGTCTTTTGAATTGATCATGTTAATTTTTATAAAATTACAATTTTACCTCGTTATTTTATATAAAATAAAGACAAAATTACAAAAAAAAATGTGTTTATGATTTACCAAATGTCATAAACTCCGTCTCTGCAAATTTATTTTGACGAACATGATCCTTATGATTTTCAAAACTTGCATGAATTGTCCTTTTTTTCACACCGTGACTTTTCAACCGTCAAGACATATCACATATTTCATATGTGGGGGTAATTAGGTATTTTAATTTTTGGCGCTCATTTAATGTTACTTAGGTGTAATGTATATAAATAACCCTTAAACTAAAAATTACCAACACACTCTTAGAAACCCCTTGGTCTCCACTCAACTTTGATCATGCTTTGTCAACATTGTAGATGAAATCCCTAATTTCCACACTCTCGTTTCTAAAATTATGGTTTATCAACATGGTACTTTTTATGTGAAATGTACGTGGTCCTAATACGATTGAATCATGCCTTAAAAAAAATTTGTTACGTCCAGAATTTCAAAGTCAAAAGTTTCATTTTTATTTATTTAAAATATAATTCATACAAAATATTACAATTTGTTATTATATAAAAGAGTATCTTAGTGGAAGTCTATAAAACTTTATTGATGCTTCCATGTTGATACAGTCATGTGTGAGCCTTTCCACGGTCGGATGAACAACTTACAAAGTAGTTATTCAACAATTGTAAGCCAAGGTTTAGTGAATTCCCTCAAAATATTTCATATCACAACACATATACAATACATACACATAAAGCCTTCAACGTATAGTTAGTCTGCCCCTAGTCTTCAGCATAAGGTTGGTCCGCCCTATCTTTGCTTGCAACATATAGTTGGACCGCACCTTGGCCTTTAGCATAAAGCTAGTCCTCTCGAGTCTATTGGCCTTCAGCACAGGGCTGGTCCGCGCTAAAACTCCACACACACACACATACAAACATACACACACACACACATATATATATATATATATATATATATATATATATATATATATATATATATATATCAACATACATATAACAGCAATCCATGTAATAGACAACTAACTATCCTAATCTAATTGCCTAAATGGCTAAATGCATATTATAGGGAAACTATATCCTAACATATAGAGGATACATACTGGAGTATACCACATCGTGGGAAGAACTCACATTGACAGATTCTTAGAGGATTAACAGTTAACCGGATGATTTAGTTGATGACCAACACATCAACGAAGATTAACCTATATTACTATAGTTTATTAATTCTTATGGTAATCTTGGTAAAGTATGTTAGACCTATCACTACTCCCAATAAATACCGATAGTTCTATCAAATAAGGATCAACCAGGAGAGACAGTTGGGAGGGAGGATCATTTCGGCGTATAGCCTTTCTAAAATCCAACAACCAAGCCAAAATGACCATTCTAGTCACCTATCCCGTAAGTAGATCCATCAGTATAATGACTAGGAATTACTAATAATTCTTAATTATAGGTTCCTAATAACGATTATAACTATAATTATAAATTACGCGGAGGGAGAGTAAGGGAAGCTCACTTACAAAGTACTATTGATGTGAATTGGGATCTAAACAGGCAGAATACTAACTCGGGAACTTCTACAAGGTTACAACTAGTTGAGCACTCATGGGGTGTCGTAGAGCTCCGTCGTAGGCCATAAATGAAGGGAAAAAGGGGCTAAAATAGGGTAGAACTCGAGAGAATCAGCTGAAGGGGTGAAGGAATAGCAGGAGAGATTGATTGCCATTTATAGGATGAATTGGGGGCAGGCACGCCGCGCACCATATAGGCATGCCTTGCCTCTCTTTGGAATAGGATGACATGGGAAAATGCTGGCCTAAAACATGGCACAAAGTGGGTGGGGCTGCATTGTAACACCTATAAAAATCATGCCAATTTAAAACTTTTTTAAAACATTCTAAAACCAATAATTATTACAAATTTGTTTTCAAAATAGTTTCATGTCAGAGTATCCTATAATCAAATCATAAAAATATAAGGAGGTGCACAATCACGCCTTTTCCTTCCCGCGATCATCAGAAGTACCTAAAACAAAATCAACAACTGTAAGCCTGAAGCTTAGTGAGTACCCCCAAAATATCAACGCCATACAAACCATAACAATATCATACAACAACATGCATAATGAACCATCAGCCTGACTGGACCGCCTGGCAGGGCCATCAGCTTATCTAGATCGCTCTCCGAGCCATCGACACGTCTGGACCGCCTTGCATGCCTTCAGTCTATCTGGACCGCTTGCCAGGCCTTCGGCCTGACTAGTATGCCCTTATCGGGTCTGTAGTCTATCTAGGTCGCCGTGGGTATGTTGGCACAAAGCACAAAGCATGACCGCCTCAACCCAACCCCTAACCAAACAATCATGTGCACATAAATATCATACGCTAGCTAGCATGTACAAATAGTCATACATATCTAACCGATCACTAATCATAGCATCATCCTATATACCAGGATACCGATCTAACAAATCACTATCATAACATCATCCTATAACCAGGATATAGATCTAACATATCACTAACATAGCATAATCCTATAACCAGGATACAACCATAAAGGGCCAGCCCTGGTGTCGAGTTAACTATGCAAATCATCGAGTTCCTTTAGTCAATTTCTCATTCAGAAACTTTTAAGTGAAACCAAAGCTCCAAACCGTAGATATAGGCTCCTAGGGTGTAGTTACCACGTAAAGTTGCTAACTTTACGTGCATGAAAGGCTCCAAGATTCTAAAACACTCATAACTAGCTTTAGAAGAAGGTTTTGGACATGGAAGATGGCCAAAGCTTCATAAAGCTTGAGGCTTTATGTCCATAAGGGCCTAGAGGAGTCCAGATCTGAAACCATGCCCTTGTGACAAGCTCAAATCCGAAGGTGACTCCATTTTGCACCAAAATTCCCATATACCAACATAAGAAGAGATCCAAGAAATGGAAGGCCAAGGTAAAGACTTTTTATCTTCAACTGGATGCCAACACGATGTAGATATTGGATCTACAAGCTTCTTCTCGTTCCAAGCCTCTAAATCTTCAAGCCTTTTCAAGGAATGCACCAAATACACACTTTAGTGTCACACACACTCAACAAATAGGGTTAGATCTATTAGGGTTTGCTTATGGCCGTCAAAAGGTGGTAAAGAGGCTGGAGGGAAGGACTTAAGGTCCTTTAAATATGGTGCAAACCCTAACAATTAGGGTTTCCATGCATAACCTCTACTCATCGAGTTGGGGTCTACCAACTCGTCTAGTAGACTCTAAAATCCATGCGGGCTTACCAGATTATACACGACAAGTTGGGGCCTCCAAATCGTCGAGTTTCCATAATAATATGAATATAAAAGATTATAAATTTGTACCTAGGAGTCAGGATGTTACATGTGTGGTCTTGTCTGGGCGTCTCGCTCCTAGCGTGTGTGGTACCATTTTTCAGATTTTCAAAATTATGTATCATCTTCATACGAACTCCGTTTTTGACGTTCTTTATATCCACGTAAAGCCCTCGAAGAGATCCATAACTTTAATTTAGACTCAGTCGGCAAATTTTAAATTTATTTATTTCACACGGGCTTAGAATGTTAAAGCCCATATAAAATGCATAACTTTTTTTATCTGGAGTCTGTTTTCGATTGTTTTTATATCGTTGAACTCATATTATAGAGATCTTCAATTCTCATTTATATTATGTCGTCTAAAAATGTACCGATCTAAACTTCGATTTTTGAGTTGTACACTATTATGCCAAATCTTAGAAAAATATAACTTCCTCTAATGAAGTCAAATTTAGACGTCTCAGTTTGAAGAAAACTATGACCTTTGTTTAGATCACTTAGGTTAAAAGTTAATTTATCAAAATTTTACTTTTTACGATCCACAGAGTCGTGTCAGTTTAATCATGAAACTTTGAAGGATTATAACTTCTTCATATGAAGTCGGATTTACACATTTTATACATCTACAGAAATCATATCGACGTTTCCTATGTAACTATGATGATATTTTGGCTTAAGAATAATATATCCTTTATTTCGTATTTTATTACAATCTATAGTTATAGTAAAAATGAGGTGTTACAAATTCACAGTAAGTTCTTGAAATTTTTTGTTATGTGTTTTTTGAAAGTATTTTGATGCTCTTATTGTTCAGATGGTTCCAAAAATTTCTTCACCATAAATATACATCATGGTAGTTTTCTTACTGAGTATCTAGGAAGAAATTACATTGAAGGAAGGTTGTCATACTGCGACTTATTGACACTGATCTTTTTTATGTTTGCGATCTAAACAACATGATTCCCGAAATATGGTATACTAAGGACACCACAATGTACTAACAGTAAAACCCAAGTTTTGGTAAGTTACCTTTAAGTCCCTAAAGTAAAATCTCTTTCATTTTAGTCCCTTGGTTAGTATACGAGGCGTATTCATCAAGTACGCTTAGCATACTAGCCACAGTTTGGTCGTGGATCTTAACCGCGTATGATGGGATTACGTGGTGTATGATGGCGTACTAATGTCTGAATAAAATCCTAGTTTTTAGGGTTTGCACTCTATTTAAGGACCTTAAGTCCCCTAGGTCCCTTACCTTTTCAGCCTCCATTGCCCTTGAAGTGCAAATCTCAAACCCTAAGCCACCTTAGTGAATTTATGAGCTTCTTGAGTAATTTTTGGTGTTCTTTAAAGCCTTTGAAGAAGAATGAAGCTTGAGAATAAGCAAGGACGTGGGAAGAACTTGTAGATCTAGAAGTTTGGCACTATTTCTGACACATTGAAGGTATAAAGCTCAAACTTTGACCATTGCATGCTTCAATCTAGTTTTAGGGTGGAAAATATCACCTTTTGGTCCCATAGTTTGGATTCTTGGAACTAAGGAACTTTATACCACATGATTTGTCCTTTTGAGCTCTTGGAGGTGTTTTAAGTCATAAAAATCGGATCTTGATGGTTAAGCCTCAACCATGCAAGTGTTAGGGACCAACCAAGTGTGCTTATGGACTTGATTCATGTTTCGAACCCCATCCTTGCATGCAAAAGCATAAAGTTTGCAACTTTATGGCTTAGGACGTTTCCAGGGTTCTAGATTTAAGTTTTGGACGTAAGGTCTTAACGGATTAAGACATGGAGCTAAGTTTGGGTTGGCAGACCAGTACGACGTGCATACTCAAGTGTACGCTACGCGTATTGGGTCAGCGCCTCAGATTTGGTCAACACCAATGTAAGTTGGGGGTACAAGCCAAGTATGTCACATGTAAGCGATCTGTGGGCTTGGAAGATTTTGGGCTCGTTTGGTGTTGGGCTTCAGACTTGAGAAAGTTGGGCCTCAGGCCCACCTGATTGTAGCAAGTCCTTTTGGGGCTTAAAGCCATAGTGGGCCTTAAAGGCCCTATGGTGGGCTTTGATGTATTTTTGGGTTTGGTGGTTTTGGGCCTTGGAAAGAAAGAGGCCCAATAAGGCAAAGGTAAAGGATCATTATTGCCTTAAGTCAAGGACTAGGATTTTGGACCTTTGGGTTAGATTGTGACCTAACGTCTAATTAGGGGTTTTGTACTTGTGTGATACGGAGAGGAGTTCGTGTAACATCCTGTTTATTAAATAAATAAATAGATAAAATTGATGAATGAATAGTCTCCCTAAATCCATATTATTTAGTGGAGTGTTGGTTTTGGAGAGCCGAATGTTATAATTTGGATTATTCGGGGGTTAAAGCGTAGTTTCGGGGCTTATTTTGAAAAGATGTTTAGAAGACAAGGTGTGTTTGGTATCATTTGGACTTGATATGAAAGGATTTTGGATGGTTGGGGATAAAAGGGTAAATTATGTACCTTAGTTGAAAAGAATTTGTCAAGCAGGGGCTGTTTTGTAACTTCTTCATATGAAGTCGGATTTACACGTTTTATACATCTACAGAAATCATATCGACGTTTCCTATGTAACTATGATGATATTTTGGCTTAAGAATAATATATTCTTTATTTCGTATTTTATTACAATCTATAGTTATAGTAAAAATGAGGTGTTACAAATTCACAGTAAGTTCTTGAAATTTTTTGTTATGTGTTTTTTGAAAGTATTTTGATGCTCTTATTGTTCAGATGGTTCCAAAAATTTCTTCACCATAAATATACATCATGGTAGTTTTCTTACTGAGTATCTAGGAAGAAATTACATTGAAGGAAGGTTGTCATACTACGACTTATTGACACTGATCTTTTTTATGTTTGCGATCTAAACAACATGATTCCCGAAATATGGTATACTAAGGACACCACAATGTACTAACAGTAAAACCCAAGTTTTGGTAAGTTACCTTTAAGTCCCTAAAGTAAAATCTCTTTCATTTTAGTCCCTTGGTTAGTATACGAGGCGTATTCATCAAGTACGCTTAGCATACTAGCCACAGTTTGGTCGTGGATCTTAACCGCGTATGATGGGATTACGTGGTGTACGATGGCGTACTAATGTCTGAATAAAATCCTAGTTTTTAGGGTTTGCACTCTATTTAAGGACCTTAAGTCCCCTAGGTCCCTTACCTTTTCAGCCTCCATTGCCCTTGAAGTGCAAATCTCAAACCCTAAGCCACCTTAGTGAATTTATGAGCTTCTTGAGTAATTTTTGGTGTTCTTTAAAGCCTTTGAAGAAGAATGAAGCTTGAGAATAAGCAAGGACGTGGGAAGAACTTGTAGATCTAGAAGTTTGGCACTATTTCTGACACATTGAAGGTATAAAGCTCAAACTTTGACCATTGCATGCTTCAATCTAGTTTTAGGGTGGAAAATATCACCTTTTGGTCCCATAGTTTGGATTCTTGGAACTAAGGAACTTTATACCACATGATTTGTCCTTTTGAGCTCTTGGAGGTGTTTTAAGTCATAAAAATCGGATCTTGATGGTTAAGCCTCAACCATGCAAGTGTTAGGGACCAACCAAGTGTGCTTATGGACTTGATTCATGTTTCGAACCCCATCCTTGCATGCAAAAGCATAAAGTTTGCAACTTTATGGCTTAGGACGTTTCCAGGGTTCTAGATTTAAGTTTTGGACGTAAGGTCTTAACGGATTAAGACATGGAGCTAAGTTTGGGTTGGCAGACCAGTACGACGTGCATACTCAAGTGTACGCTACGCGTATTGGGTCAGCGCCTCAGATTTGGTCAACACCAATGTAAGTTGGGGGTACAAGCCAAGTATGTCACATGTAAGCGATCTGTGGGCTTGGAAGATTTTGGGCTCGTTTGGTGTTGGGCTTTAGACTTGAGAAAGTTGGGCCTCAGGCCCACCTGATTG
The DNA here is from genome assembly GCF_052625555.1 of Lactuca saligna. Taxonomy (NCBI): domain Eukaryota; kingdom Viridiplantae; phylum Streptophyta; class Magnoliopsida; order Asterales; family Asteraceae; genus Lactuca; species Lactuca saligna. Next base: position 246,127,186 of record NC_136424.1, on the reverse strand, counting down.
TAGCAAGTCCTTTTGGGGCTTAACGCCATAGTGGGCCTTAAAGGCCCTATGGTGGGCTTTGATGTATTTTTGGGTTTGGTGGTTTTGGGCCTTGGAAAGAAAGAGGCCCAATAAGGCAAAGGTAAAGGATCATTATTGCCTTAAGTCAAGGACTAGGATTTTGGACCTTTGGGTTAGATTGTGACCTAACGTCTAATTAGGGGTTTTGTACTTGTGTGATACGGAGAGGAGTTCGTGTAACATCCTGTTTATTAAATAAATAAATAGATAAAATTGATGAATGAATAGTCTCCCTAAATCCATATTATTTAGTGGAGTGTTGGTTTTGGAGAGCCGAATGTTATAATTTGGATTATTCGGGGGTTAAAGCGTAGTTTCGGGGCTTATTTTGAAAAGATGTTTAGAAGACAAGGTGTGTTTGGTATCATTTGGACTTGATATGAAAGGATTTTGGATGGTTGGGGATAAAAGGGTAAATTATGTACCTTAGTTGAAAAGAATTTGTCAAGCAGGGGCTGTTTTGTAACTTCTTCATATGAAGTCGGATTTACACGTTTTATACATCTACAGAAATCATATCGACGTTTCCTATGTAACTATGATGATATTTTGGCTTAAGAATAATATATTCTTTATTTCGTATTTTATTACAATCTATAGTTATAGTAAAAATGAGGTGTTACAAATTCACAGTAAGTTCTTGAAATTTTTTGTTATGTGTTTTTTGAAAGTATTTTGATGCTCTTATTGTTCAGATGGTTCCAAAAATTTCTTCACCATAAATATACATCATGGTAGTTTTCTTACTGAGTATCTAGGAAGAAATTACATTGAAGGAAGGTTGTCATACTACGACTTATTGACACTGATCTTTTTTATGTTTGCGATCTAAACAACATGATTCCCGAAATATGGTATACTAAGGACACCACAATGTACTAACAGTAAAACCCAAGTTTTGGTAAGTTACCTTTAAGTCCCTAAAGTAAAATCTCTTTCATTTTAGTCCCTTGGTTAGTATACGAGGCGTATTCATCAAGTACGCTTAGCATACTAGCCACAGTTTGGTCGTGGATCTTAACCGCGTATGATGGGATTACGTGGTGTACGATGGCGTACTAATGTCTGAATAAAATCCTAGTTTTTAGGGTTTGCACTCTATTTAAGGACCTTAAGTCCCCTAGGTCCCTTACCTTTTCAGCCTCCATTGCCCTTGAAGTGCAAATCTCAAACCCTAAGCCACCTTAGTGAATTTATGAGCTTCTTGAGTAATTTTTGGTGTTCTTTAAAGCCTTTGAAGAAGAATGAAGCTTGAGAATAAGCAAGGACGTGGGAAGAACTTGTAGATCTAGAAGTTTGGCACTATTTCTGACACATTGAAGGTATAAAGCTCAAACTTTGACCATTGCATGCTTCAATCTAGTTTTAGGGTGGAAAATATCACCTTTTGGTCCCATAGTTTGGATTCTTGGAACTAAGGAACTTTATACCACATGATTTGTCCTTTTGAGCTCTTGGAGGTGTTTTAAGTCATAAAAATCGGATCTTGATGGTTAAGCCTCAACCATGCAAGTGTTAGGGACCAACCAAGTGTGCTTATGGACTTGATTCATGTTTCGAACCCCATCCTTGCATGCAAAAGCATAAAGTTTGCAACTTTATGGCTTAGGACGTTTCCAGGGTTCTAGATTTAAGTTTTGGACGTAAGGTCTTAACGGATTAAGACATGGAGCTAAGTTTGGGTTGGCAGACCAGTACGACGTGCATACTCGAGTGTACGCTACGCGTATTGGGTCAGCGCCTCAGATTTGGTCAACACCAATGTAAGTTGGGGGTACAAGCCAAGTATGTCACATGTAAGCGATCTGTGGGCTTGGAAGATTTTGGGCTCGTTTGGTGTTGGGCTTTAGACTTGAGAAAGTTGGGCCTCAGGCCCACCTGATTGTAGCAAGTCCTTTTGGGGCTTAAAGCCATAGTGGGCCTTAAAGGCCCTATGGTGGGCTTTGATGTATTTTTGGGTTTGGTGGTTTTGGGCCTTGGAAAGAAAGAGGCCCAATAAGGCAAAGGTAAAGGATCATTATTGCCTTAAGTCAAGGACTAGGATTTTGGACCTTTGGGTTAGATTGTGACCTAACGTCTAATTAGGGGTTTTGTACTTGTGTGATACGGAGAGGAGTTCGTGTAACATCCTGTTTATTAAATAAATAAATAGATAAAATTGATGAATGAATAGTCTCCCTAAATCCATATTATTTAGTGGAGTGTTGGTTTTGGAGAGCCGAATGTTATAATTTGGATTATTCGGGGGTTAAAGCGTAGTTTCGGGGCTTATTTTGAAAAGATGTTTAGAAGACAAGGTGTGTTTGGTATCATTTGGACTTGATATGAAAGGATTTTGGATGGTTGGGGATAAAAGGGTAAATTATGTACCTTAGTTGAAAAGAATTTGTCAAGCAGGGGCTGTTTTGTAACTTCTTCATATGAAGTCGGATTTACACGTTTTATACATCTACAGAAATCATATCGACGTTTCCTATGTAACTATGATGATATTTTGGCTTAAGAATAATATATTCTTTATTTCGTATTTTATTACAATCTATAGTTATAGTAAAAATGAGGTGTTACAAATTCACAGTAAGTTCTTGAAATTTTTTGTTATGTGTTTTTTGAAAGTATTTTGATGCTCTTATTGTTCAGATGGTTCCAAAAATTTCTTCACCATAAATATACATCATGGTAGTTTTCTTACTGAGTATCTAGGAAGAAATTACATTGAAGGAAGGTTGTCATACTGCGACTTATTGACACTGATCTTTTTTATGTTTGCGATCTAAACAACATGATTCCCGAAATATGGTATACTAAGGACACCACAATGTACTAACAGTAAAACCCAAGTTTTGGTAAGTTACCTTTAAGTCCCTAAAGTAAAATCTCTTTCATTTTAGTCCCTTGGTTAGTATACGAGGCGTATTCATCAAGTACGCTTAGCATACTAGCCACAGTTTGGTCGTGGATCTTAACCGCGTATGATGGGATTACGTGGTGTACGATGGCGTACTAATGTCTGAATAAAATCCTAGTTTTTAGGGTTTGCACTCTATTTAAGGACCTTAAGTCCCCTAGGTCCCTTACCTTTTCAGCCTCCATTGCCCTTGAAGTGCAAATCTCAAACCCTAAGCCACCTTAGTGAATTTATGAGCTTCTTGAGTAATTTTTGGTGTTCTTTAAAGCCTTTGAAGAAGAATGAAGCTTGAGAATAAGCAAGGACGTGGGAAGAACTTGTAGATCTAGAAGTTTGGCACTATTTCTGACACATTGAAGGTATAAAGCTCAAACTTTGACCATTGCATGCTTCAATCTAGTTTTAGGGTGGAAAATATCACCTTTTGGTCCCATAGTTTGGTTTCTTGGAACTAAGGAACTTTATACCACATGATTTGTCCTTTTGAGCTCTTGGAGGTGTTTTAAGTCATAAAAATCGGATCTTGATGGTTAAGCCTCAACCATGCAAGTGTTAGGGACCAACCAAGTGTGCTTATGGACTTGATTCATGTTTCGAACCCCATCCTTGCATGCAAAAGCATAAAGTTTGCAACTTTATGGCTTAGGACGTTTCCAGGGTTCTAGATTTAAGTTTTGGACGTAAGGTCTTAACGGATTAAGACATGGAGCTAAGTTTGGGTTGGCAGACCAGTACGACGTGCATACTCGAGTGTACGCTACGCGTATTGGGTCAGCGCCTCAGATTTGGTCAACACCAATGTAAGTTGGGGGTACAAGCCAAGTATGTCACATGTAAGCGATCTGTGGGCTTGGAAGATTTTGGGCTCGTTTGGTGTTGGGCTTTAGACTTGAGAAAGTTGGGCCTCAGGCCCACCTGATTGTAGCAAGTCCTTTTGGGGCTTAAAGCCATAGTGGGCCTTAAAGGCCCTATGGTGGGCTTTGATGTATTTTTGGGTTTGGTGGTTTTGGGCCTTGGAAAGAAAGAGGCCCAATAAGGCAAAGGTAAAGGATCATTATTGCCTTAAGTCAAGGACTAGGATTTTGGACCTTTAGGTTAGATTGTGACCTAACGTCTAATTAGGGGTTTTGTACTTGTGTGATACGGAGAGGAGTTCGTGTAACATCCTGTTTATTAAATAAATAAATAGATAAAATTGATGAATGAATAGTCTCCCTAAATCCATATTATTTAGTGGAGTGTTGGTTTTGGAGAGCCGAATGTTATAATTTGGATTATTCGGGGGTTAAAGCGTAGTTTCGGGGCTTATTTTGAAAAGATGTTTAGAAGACAAGGTGTGTTTGGTATCATTTGGACTTGATATGAAAGGATTTTGGATGGCTGGGGATAAAAGGGTAAATTATGTACCTTAGTTGAAAAGAATTTGTCAAGCAGGGGCTGTTTTGTAAAATTCGGACTTGATTTGGAAAGATTTTCAGAAGGCGGGGTTTAAATGGTAAAATTAGGCATTTTTTTGAAAGGAATAATACAAGGAGGGACCATTTTTGTTATTACGGGATAAAGCTTAAAGAACCCAGATATATAACCAATCCCGTAAACTCTAACCCTAATAGAGGGATACAACCGCCATCGTCAGGACTCTTTCATCCGCCAACCCCCTTCCTTGCTCTCAGAAGCCGCCACCACCACTCATGTCACTGGACGTCGCACTTAGATGGGGAGGAACCACCATGACCGGTCGAATGAGCCTTGATGGAGGAGTTGCGTTGTTGATGGAACCATGGGACCACTAGAAGCGTCAAGATCCTCCAGCTGCCGCCTTGGTGAGGCGATCGCCTCTTAGTCGTTGCTACTCCACCATCGGAGCCCCACGACCGCAAGCAGTGTCGACGATGATGATGCTGGAGGAGCTAGAACCTCGTTGCTGCTACGCTACCCTATTCGCTTCTCCTTTTGTTCCGTCATCATCAACGACCTGTTGCCGCCGTCTCTGGCTAATGGTGCCTCTACTGCTGTTTACGTTGAAGACGTGTGTCGTTGGTTCATGGGTGTCCTGTTTGCTTGTGTGTGTTGTTGCGTGTTTAGAAACCAAAGGAAACCATCGCCACCATCGTGAGGTGGTGGTTGTCATCGTGAAACAACTGTTGTCGCCGCCTTATGCCACCAGGTAGGTAGCTGGACTTCCTTCATGAACAGAAGACGTGTGTTGTGTATGATTTGTTTAGTCAGAAAACAAGAACAGCCACCACCATTGTGAGGTAGTGGCTGCCGCCATGTACCACCGTCGGCCACCACTAGGGTGGTTTTGTATGTGTGTGTTTATGTTAGGGAGTGTGTGTATGGTGTTGTAAAGTGTAATCGTGGTGGAATAATGAAAAGAAAACCCATAACCACCATCGCGAGGTGGTGGCTGGCGTCGTGAGCCGCCATTGACCACCACTACCCAAGGTGGTAGTGGGTGGTGCCCGACTTAGGAAAACCCTAATTGTCCTAATGAAATCCTAACGGGCCTAAGGACTTAGCTTTTGGGCCTAATTGGATTGTAATTGGTTGGAAACCCTAATTAGGGTTTAGAAAACCCTAATTTTGGAATTATTGATTTGGACTTATCGGGACCCGCATTTTGGACCATTGGAGTGAAGATATGACTCAATCCCGATTTCATTGTATGTTTGGACTTAATGGATTAAGTCCTTAAGGTGTTAAGTAGGAACACTTAACCCTAATTGTCACTTTATGTGAAAAACCCTAATTGGGTTTGGATGCTTGTTGGGCCATTTATTGGACTAAGTTGTTGTAGGCCTTTGTGGGCCAATTGGGAACATATTTATGGACTAAGAGAAATTATTGGGCTTCGGAATAATACCCATTATATATAGTTGGGCATAATTTGGAAAATCGGGCCATATATTGGGCCTTGGTTGATTATTGGGCTTTTGGGCCTTGAGAGTATGAGTTTGGGCCTTGGTTTTTGAACCAAGCTAGGTTAGGGGTAAAATGGTCCATTTACCCCAAGTGTAGATTTATGGTTATGCATTGAAATCTAGTTATTAATTGGGTGTCATTTTGATGTTGACAGTTCGGGAATCTGTCAACCAGCAATGGGAGTTTTATTCGGGAATCTATCAACCAGCAATGGGGGTCCCGAGGCACTTAGGTGTAATAAGATGGAAGGTTTCCACGGCATCCTAGGTAAAGACCTCGGGGGGGTTCCCAAGTCACTAGGGTGTAAGACCTTGGAGGGTTTCCATGGATCCTTAGTTAAGACCATGTGGGGGTTCCCATGGTATTGGGCTAAGGCCATGTGGGGGTTCCCATGGCACCCGATGTAAGACCCTGTAGGGTTTCTAGGGCATCCTTATGTGTTTTCATGTTTAGCTTATACGTTTGTATGTATGGTTTGATTGGTAGTTAGTGAAGAGCATGTAGGGGTTCCCATGGCAGTGGGCTAAGACCCTGGAGGGTTTTCAGGGCACCCGGTGTAAGACCTTGGAGGGTTTCCATGGCTTCCCTACATGTTTATATGCATGGCTTGTGTAGTTGATATGATTTACGTGAGTATGTGAATAAGACCTTGGATGGTTTCCATGGCATCTTTATATGTGTGTATGCATGCTTATGTTATTGTTATGGTTTATCTAGTTGTTATAGCTGACATGGATTATGTGGTTATGTAGATTGTGTGGGGTATGCTCTGGGGAACTCACAAAGCTTCGTGCTTATAGTTTTGTTTATGGTTTCAGGTATCATCGATTTGGAAAAGAAGGGATTGGATTGATCGCAGTGCACACGCCTATAATTTTCGCAATGAATGATTTTGGGATAAACTATGATAAATATTTTACTTAATGAAATAAATGGTATCAATGTTTTAGCTATATTAAAAATGAAAATTTTACCCTTGATTTTTGGGTCGTTACAGTTCGTGAATCATCTGTTGAGTGTGATTTGATACCCACAGTCTGAGGTGAGTCTTCCTTCACAGTAGTTGTGGGTCGAAGGCACCAAGGCCAACCCTCTAGTATGTTATAGCATGATGATTTTCTTTGTGATAATTGTCAGTCATGTCTGTACTTTCTTGATGACTCGGTGATTATTATTATTATGATATTATGTGGTAGTAGTAGTAGTAGGGGTGAAATAGACCCGATATATAGTTGAAATAGACCGAAGGGTAGGCCAGCACCCAGATATGTTTGGCAGTATCCGGTTGAGATAAACCGAAGTGGTAGGCCAACACTCAGATATGTTTGACATTATCCGATTGAAATAGACCGAAGGGGTAGGCCAGCACCCAAATATACTTGTCAATATGTTTTCTTAGTATGCGGTATGTTAGGGGAACTCACTAAGCTTTGTGCTTACAGTTTTCGGCTTCTGTTTCAGGTACTTCTAGTTCGAAGGGGAAGGGCCCAACTTGATCGCACCGCATCACTTTATGTTTTTTCGCACTTAGTGATTTTCGGATTTTGTACTCCGATAATATGCTACAATATGACTTTTTTTGAATATTTTGGTATCAGTATCTTATGAATTGAATAAATTTAAAAACAAAAATTATATCTGTATTTTTGGGATGTTACACTAACATTATAGAATTTATAATCTAGACTTACTATAACTGGATAAGTGTTTCATGAAAGGCCTGTATCCTAGGTAAATCCTTACAGTTGTAGGTCTTGGTTCTAACAATGCAATATACCTTGAGCTTATGTTATTGTTGAAGCTAAGACAACCAGTTCATGGACATAGTTTTCGGATAGCCTTGGAGAGGATTTAGATCTAGATGCATCATGCAACTACAGATTTGTATATGATAGAAAAAAGGTTTGAATAAATATTAACTTTGTTTTATGTTATCTTTTGAAGCTTTTACTTATGCTAAATTTGGTTTAAACTAATATGTAAGGAGTATTACCTTCCATAGAAAATGTGTTTCCAAATGCATAACATAGGTGATGTTTAAGACACATTTATAAAAACATGAAGCATCAATGGAAGGGGGAGTGTTCAAGTATCATTTGTGGAAGTGTGCTACAAGTACATCAATTAATCATTTCAAAATGGTAATGGCAAAATTCAAGGTTGTCAGTGACAAGGCACATGACTGGCTTACTAAGATTCGTATAGTTCTTTAAGTTAGGTCACATTTCTCTGATTAGGTCTCTACTACTTGGTTTACTCTGGACATTATTTGTGAGTCTTTAATTGTAATTTATATTTCACATGTAAAACACATTTAGATTGTTTACTAAATAATTGTGAAGTTTTCAACTCTAAGCTAGATAATGGCACTATGGTAGGGACAAACTTATCATTACTTGTTTAAAGTACGTTAGGGTGTATTTGATGAAGAGGTGTTACATTGTCCAAAAAGAAATTGATAAATGAAGAGGTGCATTAACCCCCACTGCAATAAGTATTCCTGAAACAATATAAAATGAAGCAAGCAAGTATAGGGAAATGTTTGTGGTTTAGGAAAATATCATGTATGAAACACTCCTCGTCTAGGTAGTTTTAAAATATCATTTGAAAATATTTTAATTCAAAATCATCATTTTCATAGTTTTAGATTGCAGAAAAGCTCAATGGTCCCAAAAAAAACTCTCAAAAGTTTAGTTATCAAAATGTGAGGTATCAATAGTTAGGTATCGCAACATAGTTTAAGTACCACATAAGTTATTACCTTCTCAAAGTCATTGTTATCCTTCTAAGTCTCTAAAGCCTTAGAAAGGAAAGAAAAAAGGGTGGGGTCTTGGGAAGAGTATATGTTTTTATTTTATTTTTATATATTTGAAGTAACTTATAGAAGGTATAATCATCATTTCACAAATTTTAACAGACAATATAATGAAGGGTTAAAGTAAAGGACCAAAACACAACAAAACATGCCCATAAGGACATATTGTGCAAAATTGGAACTTTAGGGACTCAAACCCCGATTTTTAGACAAATATAGGGACCAATTTACAGTTTACTCGAGAATACGATGTAACACACAAATTTGAGTTTTTGTCACTCAGATTCTATTTATAGAAGTGTTAGAACAAAGTTCTTTTAGTATCGTATGATTCTAAGCAAGATATAAAATAAGAACGTAATAAGAACACAAGTATTGCGCTGAATGTGTCGAATGATTAATGCATTAACACCTCAGAAGAGCTTGATAAAGAACTTCAATATGTAGAGGCGTTTAGGGTTACAAAAATCAACGTAATGAAAAACTTGTTAATATACGCATACATGCATATATATATATATATATATATATATATATATATATATATATATATATATATACTATAACCCTAACAATCAATCTAGATAACTACGTAACTAATCTAGATAGACACGGATGGACAGGCCCAATCCGGATTACAAAATACTTAGCCCAAGACGCAACACAAATATACTCAACAATCTCCCCCTTTGCATCCTTGGAGCAGAAACTTCATTCCTTCTTAACAATAGAAGGCTTCTTTACTGTTTTAAACACATTCGGTATAATGGCCAGAATATGATGTCAAAACGTAATATACCACCAAAGCATGTCTGTGAAGTTCTTCTTGTTAGCCACTGAGTTCTGCTTGCATCGATGTATGATATTTATGATATGCTCCAAGCAATCTGTTGAAAACAGATGCTTATCGACCAAAGCGAACAGAAACTTGTGTCTATCACCTTTAGTGAACATAACTATCAGATTTGTAGAATCAATTTGCACCAATTTCATTTTGTTCACATCACTAAGCTTAGACGTCGACTTTACAGTCGGCTTTCTGTTCATAACCTTAGCTATCTCCTGATCCATGGTTGCTAGCTCATGAATATAGGAGGCCAACATTCTTTTAATATGTTCAAGAATCGGCTCATACTCCCTGGGATTAGAGAGCAGAATGTTGTATAGCAGAATCCAGTCATGTGGATTAAGGTTGGGAAGATCTGCCAGAGAGATAAAAGACTCCGTGTTTGCTGAACCACGGTTGATCTTGAAATTGACATTGATGAATCTCCCTGTAGATATAGGTTTCTGTACCTTGACTTTAGTAATTTTCTGTGCGCTCCATGTCAAGTATTGCGGTTGACCATTCTTCAAATAAAAATCTATCAGCTCTCTGTCAACCTTAGAATGTGGATATGGGACCTCAGCAGTTGCCTCAAAGCAATGGAAAGTGAATGCTTTTCTGGTTATGGGCATGTCAAACTGCGAGTCTCTAGAGTTTTCACAGTCAAACGAAGCAACTGGTTCCAACCAATAGACAGATGGAAAGTCAATCGCTTGATTAGTAAGTGTATCTCTGTCCCACTCCGGAAAAAGAGCCTTCTTGCACTGCAAGGCCTCTTCAACTTCCTTATTCTTCTTCTCCCTTTCTTCAGCCTCTCTGGCCACTTTCATAGTTTCATCCAACTCTCTGTCTCTCTTCTTCTGCTTGAGAGCATCTGCAATAGTCTCTTCTTTTGTATCACTATCAGTTGCAATATGAATCTCTTTCTGTTTCAGCTTTTTCTCAGAAACCGAAGCTAAATTAACCTTCAGTTCTGTTTTTACCTGTTGTGCACCACCCTCTCCCCCTTTTTTTGCGGTATGAACCCCTTCGAAACACCCTTCATCTCGCTAAGTATGGAAATGGCAGGGAGGAATTTGGATTGAAGATGTTTGTGAATTGTCAAGGTTAGGATAGGATCATGAGCTTCCAACAAATTGGTCAGCATATCCTTAACATCTCCTGCACAACTTTTGTACACCGACTTTTGAGCTTTTAACAGAGAGATTCCCTTCTCTGCCTGAGCTAGTTGCACCTTCTGTATGTCAATAGTGGCCAGCTGTTTGACTAGATCCTCCTTCAAGGCACTCTCAGTTGCCAGATTTGCAGTTAGAGCATCAAACCGAGAGTCCACATAATGTAAAAAGAGGTGGTTTGTGTTTTAAGCTCAGTACGAACAGCTTGAAATTTGTCAGTTTCTTCACGAAGAGACTTTGAGAAGGAATCCATTGAAGCTTGATATTTTGCTGCATTGGTGTCAGCATGAGATTTTAAAGAGTCAAGGAAAATTTGAGTTGTATGAACAACCTCAGAAACTTCCTTAGTGGCCTTCTTACAAGTAGAAGTAGACTCATCCACAGTCGCTGTAGATTTATCAATGGCATCAGTGTACTGTTGAAGAGCTATCTCCAAAAAAAGCTTTAATAACCACACCACCATAGGCTTTACTATCAGCAAGCAGTTTATCCAACTTTTCATGAATGTCTTGGATCTGCTGACTTGTAACAGAAGCATCAGCTGTTTCTTTTGATGGAATTCGATAAGGGCTGTAGTAAATAGAATCAAAATCGGAGGATTAGGTTGGTAAAGGAGGTAAGTTGATAACTGGAGGTTCAGGCATAGTAGTAGCCCTTGTATCAGATACATTGACTTCTACTGTGGGTTTGGGAATGGTAGTTGTGGTAGATTTGGTTACAAGTGGAGTTGAGAATGGTATAGTAGAGATAGGAACAGAAGCAATCAGTGATGAAGATAGCATAGCGGTTGTTGGAATGATAACTGGTAGAGTAACAGCAGGAGCAGAAAGGTCAACTGTCTGTTTTGGTGATGGAGGAGGAATTGGAATTGTTGCTTGTTGTGGAGATTCTGGTGGATTTGGGAAGCATGGAGGAGTGAGCTCTCGGGGTGAGTCATGATGTACTTCCTCTTCCTCAGGTTGTTCAGCATCAGGCTCTGTTCTTGTAGAAGTGTGTTCTCTTGGCCTACGAGCCATCTTCTTTACCTTTTTCTTTTTGGGTTTAGAAGAGTCCTCTTCATCAGATTTTCGCTTAGAGGACTTGACCTTTGGTTCTTCAGGCTCCTCTTTCTTTGTAGGTTTCTTTCCTCGGTTGATCGGTTTCTCCAATGCGTCTAAGGCAGCTTGTTGTTCAGGAGTTAGAACCCTCGGTCCAATAAGAGGTAGTTTCCTATAATCGGCTAGGATGTTGCTCTATTCTGAAACACATCTATACATTGTTTCAGGAATCATTCCATAGTGAAGAAACTTACGTGGATCTAAAAGAATAATTTTCTTCGTATGGAAGGTTGCGATTGTAGCAAGAAGAGCATCCTTCATGATTGGAATCTCTAACGAATCGATAGCCTTCTTGGTAATTAAAGTCCAAAAACAGCCACAAGAGATTTCTGAATGGCGTGTCGTAGTGTTTAGACTCTGCACCACTTGAGACCAGATGATGGAGCCATAATCGAGATTGATCCCATTGTAGAGACCATAAAGAAGAGTAAGAAACCCCTTGCTGGTGGTATCGGAACTACCACTTCGTTCGGCCAAACCCTTAATCAACAGGGTTAATAAACCATTCCATTGGGATGGTAAACATGATTTCTTCACCTTTGTAATCGTGGTAAGCACATCCGTGTACCCCATTTCGTACATCATGGAGAACAGTTGTGTTATCGTGATGAAATCTGGTGATATAATGGAGGAATCAACTGCAAGGCCCAAGATTGAACAAAACTTCACTTTTGAAATTGAGGATTTCTTGTTGTGGATCCTTGTTCTTGTCATATGTCGCCGAAGAATAAACTTGTGATAAGAGCGACATTGGAACGGCTTCAACCTGGGTTAGGGCTAAAACCAGGGGGAATATTTCAAGCATTCCACAACCTGTAACATGTATGGATCATATAAGAACGGACTAAGTTCAATGATCATGTTTTGGTTAGATTTTATGGTGAGCAAAGAAGATGATGTGGTCTAATCATGTGCAGATGAAGAAGTCGCCATTGATGAATGAAGAAGAAGATGAATAGTGTTTACTTGTTGTTTACGTTGAGAGGATTGAGAGTGGTAAATGAAAAATAACTCATTCAACCCTTTATATACCGTCGCCTGGAGAGAGAAAATCATGATGATGAGGTTGCTAAAACGTCGCTTGAAAAAGCGCAATGTGTGACAGTATGGTTACTCCCAGGACTACGTCAGCACGCATGGGTTTAGAAACGGATCAAATTCACACGCCTAAATCTTATCTTTAATTGGCGTTTGAAATTCCATATAGCACCTTGTTTGGTTACGATGCGATGGATAACCAAAACTCATACCAAATAGTACCTAGAATGTTGGAAAATAAAATTTCCGTGCATAAGTGTTACAAAGAAAAAGAAATAAATCAAATGTGTATTGGATGTGAGTGATGTCTGTGATACATAAAGCAGAGGATTCCGCGCAAGAATCACTTCCTTCAGAGTCAAGATAGACTTGAAGTGCTTGTGTGGTTTCCCGAAAAATACGATCAACTGTTTGTTAAGAAACATTGAAAAGCTTCTTTTAATAATAGGTTCAGGGTAGCTTGTGTTCAACCGAACTTCGGGTTTTAACATAAAACCGAACGTTGGAAGAAGTACCTGTGAGACTGATGTGGTCTATTGAACAGGTAGGTAGGATATCTTATTTTAGTGACTATTTTGGAATCAGAAATCTCAAAAAAAAAAAAAAAAAAAAAAAAAAAAAAAAAAAAAAAAATTGGATCTTTTTGGGAAGAAATGCCTTGGTTGTAGACAATTTCATAAAGATCTCACAAAAATAAAAAGAGATTTCCTTTGGTAACCAGTAAAATCTTGAATGTATAATTCACCGTCAATTCATTTTTGGTGTTGGATTTTGGGTTTCACTCAGCACATGGTATATGTATCTAAGATCATAAACACAGATGTTGTGTAACCATAAACTTCAGTGGTAAAGACCGAGAGTCTCCAGGGTTATGTTGGTGAACCGAAAGTAGATGGAGAATGTAAAGAGGTGGCTGAAGAACCGAGTGTACCTTCTACTAGATAATCCTGACAGAGTAGAGAAACTCTTAACTCATATGAGAAGAGTAAGGTAGCTCTAGACCGAGTAGCATAAAGTAGCCTGATTTGGAAGAAACGATAGGTATAAATCGAATCATTAAGGCCTACTCAAGATCGTAGAGGCTTAAGACGACATGCAGCAGCATGCTTCTAGGGACACTTAACTAGTTCATGTTGAAATTAAATCATACCTGCCTTAGATCCACAGTCGGTTGTTCTTGTTACCCATATAGCCTAAGAAAAATAAAGAGAAACACCAAACAAACAATCGAGATAGATAAAATAATAGTAAAGACAAAAATATAAAATGTTTTTGGATTTTTGAAATTTTTTGAAAAAGAATAAAAACATAAAGATAAAATATTTTTGGATTTTTGAAATTTTCTGAAAAAGAATAAAAACAGAAAGATAAAATATTTTTGGATTTTTGAAATTTTCTGAAAAAAAAATAAAAACAGAAAGATAAAATATTTAAAGTGCAACGCAAACAAAAGATATGCACAAAATATACAACCGAAACCTTATCTGAGAGAAGCGAAATAGATCGACCATTCGGTTCATTTTTGTTCCAGAAAATCACGGAGCAGAGATAGACAGAGCGGTCTGTCCATTTCTGTTCCCTAAAATTCGAGAGCCGAAATAGACCGAACGTTCTGTCCATTTCGGTTGTCTAATTTTTAATGAGAGATTTGAAGATTCGGTACCGACTCTCCTTCCATCATGCCCAAGCCTTGTAAGATTTTGTTAAAGGTTGCTTCGGGTAAGGCTTTAGTAAAGATGTCAGCCAGTTGATTAGCAGATCGAACAAAGTGAACTTCCACGTTTCCGTCTTCTACATGATCCTTGATGAAATGATACCTAAGTGCAATGTGCTTAGTTTTTGAGTATTGCACTGGATTATGACAAATCCTTATTGCACTTTCAGAGTCGCAGTAGAGAGGAATCTTTTTCATACTTAACCCATAGTCTCTTAATTGACTTTGAATCCAAACCACTTGAGAGGTACAAGATGCAGCAGCGATGTATTCAGCTTCGGCTGTGGATAAGGAAACACATGTTTGTTTCTTGGATTGCCAACTCACAAGTTTTACATCAAGAAATTGGCATCCACCTGTAGTACTTTTTCTGTCTAATCTACATCCTCCTGAATCAGCATCAGAAAAGGCTTGAATGAAGAATCCTGATTTAGCAGGGTACCAGAGACCGAGAGATGAAGTTTTCTTCAAATATCGAAAAATATTCTTCACAACAAGCATGTGAGGTTCTCTTGGATTGGCTTGAAACATGGCACAGTAACAAACAGAAAACATAATATCTGGTCTACTAGCTGTCAGATACATAAGAGACCCTATCATTTGTCGATAAAGTGTTATGTCCACAACAGGTTTCTCCAGAGATGGGGTCAGCTTAGTGCCGAATGCCATAGGAACCTTCACTTTTGAATCACCCTTCATTCCAAATTTCGTTAGTAAGTTATTGGTGTATGCCTCCTGGTTTATAAAAATACCTTCTGGTCCCTGTCTAATATTCAAACCAAGGAAAAAGTTAATTGGACCCATTGCACTCATTACAAATTTAGTCTCCATCAACTTCCTGAATTCAGCTGTTAAGCTAGGATTCGTGGAGCCGAAGATGATATCATCAACATAAATCTGAACAATCATTAAATGTTCGCCTTCCTTCTTACGAAAGAAGGTTGGGTCAACCGAACCTTGTTTAAATTTTGACATTTTTAAGAAGCGACTTAGTGTTTCATACCAGGCTATCGGTGCTTGTTTTATCCTATAGACAGCTTTATCCAGCACATAGTAGTAAACAGGGTATTTTTCATTCACAAAACCAGGCGGTTGTTCAACATAGACGGTTTCTTCTAACTCTCCATTCAGGAAAGCGCATTTGACATCCATTTGGAAAACTTCGAAGTTCTTGTGAGTAGCATATGCAAGAAATATTCTAACAGATTCCAACCTTGCTACTGGAGCAAAGGTTTCTTCATAATCTATCCCTTCTTCTTGACAATAACCTTTTACTACCAACCGAGCCTTCTTACAAATGACATTCCCCTCCTTGTCCAGCTTATTTCTAAACACCCATTTTAGGCCGACAATAGAGGCATCTTTCGGTGTGGGAATCAACCTCCAAACTTTGTTGCGTTCGAACTCATTGAGCTCATCCTGCATTGCTTGAACCCAATCAGAATGATCAAGTGCAGCATTTACAATTTTCGGCTCTATCTTGGAGATAAACGAATTAAACATACAAAATTCCATTTTAGAGAATAATGCAGTTTGTTTCGCCTTCAATTGAGACCGAGTAAGAACATTTTCGGAAGTTTCACCAATAATTTGCTCTTTGGGATGGTCATTTGTCCATTTTACTAATGGAGGATAGCTTGGATCATATTCCGGATGCAATTTAGCTTCTACTTCTATTTCAACATCTGACGGATCACCTTCGCCTTTTTCAGTAGAACTATCACTTACTTTTTCATTCTCCCCCTCGACTGACGAAGTGAAGTCTCTGTCATCATCAGATTTTGTATTGGTTGTTGAAGTGGGTGTCTCCCCCTCGATTGGATTTTGACTTGTGCTTTTTGGATCAGTTGTATCTTTATCATCTACACTTTTAGATGTTGGGGATGAACTTGGATTCTCCCCCTCAACAGAAACTTCAGCTGTCTTTGGAGTGGTTGAGATCTCCCCCTGGAACGTTGAAGCTTTACGTGGAGAGCCTTTGGATGACTTAGGACTTGGTGGTTCACTTTCCATCTCTTTAGTGGCTTCGTCTATGACCTTCTTGAGATTATCTACTTTGTTGTCTGCTGTTGTTGCCTCCGAATGAATTGCTCTTTCTGGTTCATCGAACAGCGGAATGTATTCCTCAAATGGGTTGGATATTGGAACCGAGACCTGTCCAGATTCTGGGAATATGTCTCCTGAAGCATTGTCAGTCCTTTGAACCTTCTTCATATAATTGTCATCAAAAGTTACATAATAAGTTTCTTCAATTTTTCTGGAACTCTTATTCAATGCCCTATATGCTTTTGATGACAGAGAGTATCCCAGAAATATGCCTTCATCAGCTTTAACATCAAACTTATTTCGGTTCTCTTTAGAGTTAAAAATAAAGCATCGTGAACCGAAAATATGGAAAAATTTGACGTTCGGTTTCCTATGATTTAAGATCTCATAAGGAGTTATGGAGAATATCTTGTTCAGCAAAGACTGATTCTGAGTATAACAAGCAGCAGCGATGGCATCAGCCCATAAGTATAAAGGTAGAGAAGCGTAACTGAGCATGGTTTCTGGGTGCTTCACATAGAGAACGGTTTCATATTTCAACAATCCCATTCTGCTGTGGTGTATAGGGGGCCGAAAAATTGTGAGTTATCCCCTTATCATCCAGAAAGTCTTCAAAGTCCTTGTTCTTGAATTCTAGTCCATTATCACTTCTGATGTTTTTGCCTATCTTCCTTAATTGCACTTCCACTTGCTTGATGAACACCTTCAGCTTGGGAGTTGCATCTGATTTAATTTTAAGAAAGAAAACCCAAGTGAAGTGGGAAAAGTCATCTACAATAACAAGAATGTACTTACTTCCACCGATACTCTCTATAGCAGAAGGTCCACACAAATCAATGTGTAATAGTTCAAGTGCTTCCACTATCTTAGTATTGATGCGTTTTGGGTGGCTTTTTCGGCTTTACTTACCCATTTCACATGTTGCACATAAATGCTCCTTATCGAACTTGAGAAGAGGAAGACCTCGAACATGATCCCCAATCACCAATTTGTTGATATCTTTGAAATTAAGGTGTGATAGATGACGATGCCATAACCAGCTTTCATCAGTGTTTGCCTTTGACAGAAGACAAATAGCTGGTGTCCCTCATATTGGATTAATATTTAAAGGGTACATTTCACCCTTCCACGCAGATTTCAGCAGAACCTTATGAGATTGTTTTTCGATTATCTCAGACCCTTCATCATCGAATGATACCTTCAAACTTGTGCCCACAACTAATTGCGATACACTGATGAGATTGTGTTGCAATCCTTCCACATAAGCCACCTTTCTGATTGAGAAATCTCCATTAGTTATCATGTCGTATCCTTTGATTGTCCCATAGGAATTGTTTCCAAACTTCACAGACCCACCATCTTTCAGGGACCGAAACTCCCTTAGCTCCTCCTTCCTTCCTGTCATGTGACGCGAGCAGCCACTGTCTATATACCATTCTTCGTCAAACTGCTCGTCATTGATTACCTGTAAATTCAAGCAGATTTAGGAACCCAAAGTTTCTTGGGTCCTTGTGAGTTTTTCACAGAGAAAGGAATTACAATAGAAGCATCAACCAAATAAGTTCGTTTAATTAGAGTTGTTTGATCTTTTCTTTTAATGGTATACACCTTGATTTTTGATTTATCTTCTTTAAATTTTAGTGTATCATTTGGTGTTGCTTTTGATGGTTTAGTGTTTTTCATTTGATTCCTAGGTTTAGCAGAGGATTTCTTATTTTCCTTCTCAGAATCTAATACCAACTTTCCTTTTCTTTTGATATCCTTTAAAGAATTTGTTTTATCTTGGGATTTGGAGGTTCCATAACTAGAATTAGAATCGAATCTGGTTTTAGGACCGAATCTGGGTCGAGGACCGAACGTGGGTCGAGGACCGAAAGTTGGTTGAGGATCGAAAGTGGATTCAGGACCGAGACTAGACTTTCGGTTCTGGGATTTGGAATAATAGGAATTTGGACTACAGTTTTCCTTCATCTTTTCGTTTCCCTTGTCCATGGATTCTTTCCTGGGAATCTCATAGTTGGGATTTTGAGAATTCCAATGCCTTTTACGTTTATTCAGATTCGTGGCGTATCTTCGATTTCTCAGGCGTTTCTATTCAGCTAGCTCCTTCTAAGATTTGTGAATATTGAAGCTTGCCTTTGGTTTCTCTTTCTGGTGGGTTGTAGGTAACTTAGTTTGAACTTTCGGTGCTTCCTCTCTCTTGAGCAGAACTTTCGGTTCTTCCGTCTTGATAGGAATATCAGGTTTAACCATCGATTCTTTAGGAACATCTTTGGTTCCACTTGTGCTTGAAATATCGAAACTGGAGGGTTTGTTGAGAGGTTCTGGTATGTATCTACCCTTGACTCTCCATGTGGTTTTCTCAGATAGTCCCACCGTTTCATCTGCGTTATCAATAGGAGCAGACCAGAAATAGTCTTCGCAACCTACAACATTATCTTCGTCAACCATTATTCTTAATTCTACCGTCTGGTTTTGAGTGACTCCAGTCGCAGCATAAACCTAATTTGGCACGGTCTGGACCTTTTGATAAACCAAAGCTTTTTCCTTGAGTTTTGGTTTCTGTTCTTTTGACAGATGAGCAAACTCAACCGAATTTTCTGATATTAGAGGTTTTTCACTCTCGGTTTCATTTTTCATAAACTTAGAACAATCAACCTCATCTTCTACTAAGATTTCACTAATCTCGCTTTTCGCATCAAATTCGGACGAATTATCTAAGTTTATTTTATTATCCTTAACAATTTTAGCATTTGACAAGTCGAATGTATGTATAGTTTCAGTTTTAATCTTTAGCCTATCATTTTCATCTAAGATATCTTTTAACATACTTTTATGTTCCTTAGAATCGATGAAAGTTTCTATCTTATCCAAACCTAGCCTATACGACATTGACGTTTCTTCAGAGGACACTTCTGATTCACATTCTGCTATAACTTCATCTTCTTTAAATTCAAGAAAAGGCAAAATCATCTTATGAATTTTCTTACCAATTTCACAATTTAAATGTAATTGAGCAATATTAGTATAAAGACGCTTAGCAATCAAACAAAAAACATTTCTTTGTTTTAATAACTTTAAATTGTCTCTTTGCAAATAAATACTTTCATCCCTAGCCCTAACTAACTCTGCTTCCTTCAGCTCAATCCAGATTCTCCTATCCTCACTTTTTGAAGACACCCTGCCGAGTTGGTCAATTAGGTTAGAATTTGCTAAGCGGGTTTGCATGAGGCTTCTACTTAGGTTAGAGAATTTAGAGTTTAATTCATTTAATTCTTCTTGATAATAAGTTTCTGAAATTTTAAGAGACTCAAGAATAGAATGTACCTTTTTGAACAATCGATCGCAGTCGTTGATCTTCTCACTCACTGGCTTGGCCGCAAAACACTTATTTCAGTCAGGTTCGGTTCCGAATCTGCACTCTCGGTTGATGGACCAGCAGTGACGATAACATTTTCCACCCGAACCTTCATTCTTTGCCACATTCGCCTTTCCATGAGTGGGTCTTCTAACCTCTTCGTCTTCAGAGTCGGTTGACCATACTTCTACGCCACCAAACTCATCTTCCTCAACGTTCTCCTGTACGATTAAGGCATTCATTGAGCTGCTGGACGCCTTTTTCTTTTTGACTTCTTCTAATTTGCGCATATAATACGCTTTGTCATCTTCACCCTCTCTCTTCTCAGCCATCTTTCTCAACATGTAATCTTTGGCAAAATGGTTTTTGCCGTGACAATAGTTGCAGTCGTATTTGGAGTCTCCTGCAAGCGTCTTCTCCTTTTTCTCTTCATCCTTTTGAGAGGAGACTTTCGGTTCATCCTTCATCTTTTCTGAACTGTAGCTTCCCTGCCAGTTTCGATTCTTGTTGGCGGGAAATTTTCTCCTTGCGAATTTCCTTGGATTTGTGATCATCAAGGCATATTCCTCACTTGTAAGCTCGCACTCTGACATGTCTGACTCTTCTTCTTCTTCTTTTTCAGCAATACTTTTTCCTTTAGAAACAAGAGCCAACGATCCCATACCAGAGACCACTTTCGCTGCCTTAGTTACAACACTTTCATGGGATTTCAGTATCCCTACTAGTTTCGCCAGCGAGTACGATTTGAACTGTTCATGCGCCTTGACAGTGGAAACCACAACCATCCATTCTGGTCTCAGTCCATTCATGAACGCTACTTTCTGCTCGATCAGCTTTTTCTCTATCTCATGCTTGATCATCTTACTTAAGAGATGATTGAATTGATCAAAGATCTGTACAAGCTTCTCTTCAGGTTTCTGTTCGAAAACTCCAAATTCTGATAGTAACAGAGTTTGAATGGAGTGTTCCAGATCTTCATCAGTTGAGTAAAGTTCCTTCAGCCTATCCCAGATCTCTTTTGCAGTTGTGCATGAACCTACAAGTCGAAAGGTGTCAGATTGCAGGGCGAAAATTTTCATCCGCGTGGCTTATACGTTACACAAGATTTTATCCTTCTCATCCTGTGGCATCTTTTGAACATCTGTCACCAACTTGTTGTAATCTTTTTGCGTCTTAACAGTCGTGTTTGTCTCCGAATGTACAAACGGTCCTAGAGTGATAGCTTCCCAGATGAGATAGTCATTGTCTTCCGATTCAACAACGTAATCTTCAAAGTGATGAGCCCATACTTCATAGTCTTTAGTATAGAGTATGGGTACTCTAGTTGTTGATCCGATGATGTTTGAGATGTTAATTAGGTTTGTATGTGAATCTTCTTGAGACATGGTGAGCTGCTCAGAATCAAACCTGTAAACTTGAGATTAGGGTTTTATCAAAAATAGAGTTATCATCGATATGAAGACGATGGCTTCTATTTATACGATAAAAGCGGAAACCCTAAAGAATTACGTATACAGAAGGAATGTGTATTGATCACACAGTCTCCTGCTCTGATACCAATTGTTAGAACAAAGTTCTTTTAGGATCGTATGATTCTAAGCAAGATATAAAATAAGAACGTAATAAGAACACAATTATTGCGCTGAATGTGTCGAATGATTAATGCATTAACACCTCAGAAGAGCCCGATAAAGAACTTCAATCTGTAGAGGCGTTTAGGGTTACAAAAATCAACGTAATGAAAAACTTGTTAGTATACGCATACATGCATGCATATATATATATATATATATATATATATATATATATATATATATATATATATATATATATATATATATATATATATATTATAACCCTAACAATCAATCTAGATAATTACGTAACTAATCTAGATAGACACGGATAGACAGGCCCAATCCGGATTACAAAATACTTAGCCCAAGACGCAACACAAATATACTCAACAATCTCCCCCTTTGCGTCCTTGGAGCAGAAACTTCATTCCTTCTTAACAACAGAAGGCTTCTTTACTGTTTTAAACACCTTCGGTATAATGGCCAGAATATGATGTCGAAACGTAATATACCACCGAAGCATGTATGTGAAGTTCTTCTTGTCAGCCACTGAGTTCTGCTTGCATCGATGTATGATATGCTCCAAGCAATCTGTTGAAAACAGATGCTTATCGACCAAAGCGAACAAAAACTTGTGTCTATCACCTTTAGTGAACATAACTGTCAGAAGTTAGATAATTCAAGAAAAACCAATCACGTTTAAACTGGTTAAACAATGCAAACGAGTCAAACTACTCGTAAACTACTCGAGATCGACTTGTTAAAAATTTGACTCGAAATCAATTTTAAACGAGGCGGAGGCAAGCTCGAGCTTAAGATTTGGAGTTTGAGCTTGTGTTACTAACCCCAATTAAACTCCTGAACCTAAACAAGCCTATATATATATATATATATATATATATATATATATATATATATATATAATATTTTGAATTTTACTTTTAGCTATTAAAATAAATAAATATTTAATAAACACTATTTTAAAAAATTATGATATACTTTATACGAGCCGAACCTAACCCAAGCTTAAGCCTAAATTATTTATGTATTATTTAAACGAGCCGATTTTGAACTTCGTCCCGTAAGACTCAAAATGAGCGTAAGACTCGAAATGAGCGTGTATTATGCATGTCAAATATCACAAATTGAGAAAAACAGTTATACTTTTTTTTATAAATATATATAAAAAGTTTATAAAACGAGGAAACAAGTGATAATTATGCTTAACCAACCATCTCTCTTCCACCATATATCATCATGCATGCTTTCTTGTTTTATCGCCCATTTGTCCATTCTTTTCTTTACTAATCTCTCTCTCTCTCTCTCTCTCTCTCTCTCTCTCACACACAAAAACACACAGTTGCCATGAACACCTTCGAACATTTGTAAAGAGAGACAACAGAAAGGGATTTAGAGAGAGGTGAAACCACAGGAAAAAAACAGTTTTCAGAAAGAAAAAGAGTGTTTGATGGTACGAGAAGTGGAACATTGCTAGAAGACTTTCTCGGTAGAAATATTTTAAAGGGTCGATCAAGAGAGAGAAGCAAATATTTCTAGAGAGAAAGAGAGATTGATGATGATGAAATCATGCAAATAATATTGCAGCTGCAGACATGAAAGAAGCAATCAACCCACCAAAATCATCAACACCCAAAGCTTTCTTTCTCTCTCTAATTCTCCTCTCTCTTTTCTACCTCGTCTTTCTCTCTCTACAATCCAAACACCCCAACTCCGGCCACCGTACAATCACCATCAACGGCCTCAAGATCCGACCCGGATACACCTCTTACGACACCTACATCCACCACCAGCTTCACAAAACCACCAACCCAAAACTCCGAAAAATATGGACCTCCAGGGATTGGGACCGAAAGATTCGGGTTTTCACCCAATTTTTTCTCCAATTAAAACAAGAAAAACTGCTCGCAAATTCATCAAAGGCTCTTTGTGTTGGAGCTCGGGTCGGGCAGGAAGTGGAGGCTTTGAAACAGGTCGGAGTTAATGATTCAATCGGGTTGGATCTTGTACCCTACCCGCCTATTGTGATCAAGGGTGATTTTCATCATCAACCGTTCGATGATAAGACTTTTGACTTTGAGTTTTCGAATGTGTTTGACCATGCTCTTTATCCAGATAAATTCATTGGAGAGATTGAACGGACGTTGAAGCCTGGTGGAATCTGTGTGTTACACGTGGCAATTTCTAGACGGTCGGATAAGTATTCGGCTAATGATTTGTATAGCATTGAACCGTTGAAGAAGTTGTTTAACGGGTCGGATCTTGTTCGGTCTAGAAAAGTTGACGGTTTCGGGTTGGATACTGAGGTGGTGTTTAGGAAAAGAAAATGATAATTTATTGAGCGATACATAAATAGAAGATTTATAACACATTACTATGTTATTTTGAACACGTTTTAGTCGTATGAGTTCATTATGTTTCTTGTCTTGCTATTCGTATATTTGTTAAATGAATGATCATGGTCACAATCTAATTGAACTATTTCCTGTTTGCTTCTTTATTTATATTTTAGTAATTTTGATCTTTCTGGTTAACTTATTTAACCAAACATCTAGTATTAAAATTTCCTTTCAATAGATGGTAAAACAGAGTCGAACAAATTTGCTAAAATGTTAAAAAGAATTCAACTCAAATGGTGTTAGATTAACCGACTAACAATTATTTATTTATTGTTTTTGGAAAATGATTTGGAGGGTGATTAATTAATTATGGACAGTCAAATATAATAATGTGTGCTCCATATTGTAGAAGCACAATTCCTTAAAATATATTTTAACATAGTGCCTATGATTGATAATCTTGGAGTTGTTGATGTGCCTTTGATTGGTAAGAGGTTTCCGAGAATCGATGTTGTTGGTGTTAAATTCTGCAAACTTGACTGTTTTTTAGTTTCAGAGGATTTTTTTAGGCTTTCGAAAATTTACAAGTTCTTGTTTTAGATAGGAAATGGTCTGTTCATTGCCCTATTTTGTTGCATTGTAATCCGGTTGACTATGGGCCGTCTTCCTTTAAGTTTTTTAACTCCTGGTTACATGTGGAAGGCTTTGATGATGTTGTTATTGGAGTTGCATCGAAATTTGTTGTTAATCCATGATGGACAGATGGAGTAAGTTTGTTTTATTTAAAAATAAACTGAAATTTATTAAAACTAAAATTAGGAGTTGGCATTTAGCGTACAATGATCAATTTGATGGGGATAACTCTCGGTTGTTGGTTGTTGGTGCGTTTGAAGGAGATTGATAAAGGTATTGATGATGGCATCTCATTTGATGAAGTTATAGGAGAACGGTTAGGTATCTTAGGTGATATCGCCAAGTTAGAAAAAACTAAGTCGTTGGATGTTGTCATGTTGCTCAAAAAGCGAAGGTTAAATGGTCTGTGGAGGGGATGAAAATTCGATTTTTTTCATGATTTGTTAAAACAACCAAGAAGACAAAAGTTGATTAGAGGTGTTACTTTGGATGGGGAATGACTTGTTGAACCTCGTATTGTTAAAATAAAAAAAAAATAAAAAAATAAAAAAATAAAAAAAAACTTTTTTTGATTATTATGCAGCCAAATTTCAACCGTTTCAAGGTATTCCTATGGATCGTAGAAGTCACAGTTTCAAAATTGTTGATCCGACTCTTGCTTCTTCTATTGAGTCTATTTTCAGGGTAGAAGAAATAAAAAATGTGGTGTGGGATTGTGGTTCGGATCGTGCTCCACGTCCAGATGGGTTTACTTTTTGCTTCATCGGACACTTTTGGGATTTATTGGGTAATGATATCATAGCCTTTGTTCAAGAACTTTTTGCTAGACCTTATTTCCCTATTGGTTGCAACTCCTCTTTTATTACTCTTATTCCAAAAGTCTTCAGTCCCATGTTAATTACCGATTATCGTCCTATTAGTTTTATCGGTATTCAATTCAAGGTCATTGCAAAATTGTTAGCTAATAGGCTTGCTCGTGTGCTATAAGATGTTATTGGGTTAGAACAATTTGATTTTCTTAAAGGACGTCAGATTTTAGATGGTCCTCTTATGGTGAATGTACTGACCAGGTGGTTTAAGAAACGAAAAAAGAAACTCATAATGCTTAAGGTCGATTTTGAAAAAGCATATGATTCTATTTATTGGGATTATTTGGATAGAATCTTACTATTATTCATGGGTTTTGGAGAGAGGTGGAGATCTTGGGTTCGGGTTATGTTCTCTGATGCTAGATCTTCGGTTTTGTTAAATGGGTGCCCTAGAGAAGAGTTCCAGCTATTCAATTCAGGGGCTTGCATCAGGGGGATCCTCTATCCCCTTTCTTTTTTATCATCGCCATGGAGGGTCTTCATATTGTTATGGAAGATGTTGTAGTGCAAGGAGTATTCCGTGGCGTTCCTTTGAATTTTAATGACATATTCTTTTCTCATCTTTTTTATTAGATGACATGTTATTTTTAGGAGAGTGGGATGAAGAAAATGTGCGGGCCTTATTCGTATTTTGAGGTGTTTTTATTTGATCTCAAGTATAAGAATTAATCTTCTTAAATCTAATTTACATGGGGTTGGAATTAGTGGTGATGAGGTTGCTACTTTGGCTCCTTTTATCGGATGCCACCTGAATTCGTTCCTTTTTTTGTATCTTGGGATTTCGGTTGGTGAATCTATGGTTCGAGTCAAGGGATGACAGTCGATAGTGGATCGCTTTAAGAAGATGTTGTCATCTTGGAAAATGAAGCTTCTTTCTAGTGGAAGGAACTTGACCCTAACCAAATATGTTTTGGGAAGTCTTGGTATCTATTTCTTCTCTATTTTTCGTGTTCTTGTTTTTGGGGTTTTGAACATGGCCACTACCGCCTTCATTGGATTAGTTAGGTTCGTCTGATCAAACTCATTTATGGGGATAGTGGCGGTTTCTTGGATACTTCTCGCCCAGTAATTGGAGGGGGTGTTTGGAAAAAAAATTGTAAGGTCTATTAATCAGTTACATGATACGGTATTATTCCTAAAAACTGTATGCATAGAGTTATTGGTAATGGTAATTAGAACTTGTTCTAGACGGATGTTTGGTGTGCGGGACTTCACTTAAAAGTGCGTTTCCATAGATTGTTTGCATTGTCTACCTGTCAAAATGCCTTGGTTATGTGAGTAAATTATTGAAATCGTCTCTATGGAGGCGTTCTATTAAAGATGGTGTTGAGTCTCAACAGTTAAACACTTTGTTGGCTTTACTCTCAGACATTGAGCTCCACTCGATCCCAGAATGGGAGTGGGACCTAGATCCCTCGGGTTTGTTTTCAGTGAGGTCGACTAGAAGAAAAATTGATGATGAGAGACTCCCCTCGGGTTTGCGCCCTACCAGATAGAATCATTTTCTCCCTAAAAAAAAATAATATATTTTTTTGGCATGTTCTTCTTGACCGAATTCCGGTTAAGGTTAGATTGGTGGAAAGGGGAGTTAATTTGGATTCCATTCTGTGTCATTTGTCTTAATGATAAAGAGGATGTGAGTTATATTTTTCTTCATTGTGTGGTTGTCAAACAGTTATGGAGACACATTGCTTTATTCCTTCCTTTTCGTCAGTTTGGGAAAAGATGGAGTGGGTGGATGCACGGTCGATTGCTAGGATAGAACGAACGATCATGACTATATTTTCCTAGTCAATATTTGAGTGCTATGGAGATATCCGAATGGTCTAATTTTGTCTTCAAATCCTAAAAAGAAATGTTGATTATGTTATTGAATCTTTGTTTCGTTAGTTTTCTTTTCGTAACTCTAAGGCTAGGATCAATTGGGTTACGTGGTTACAAAACCCAATCATGCCTTAATTTGTGTTTGTTGCTAGCTTTTTGCTAGTTTTGTATTGTTTTGTGTTTAATATATTTGGCTACCCTTCACAAAAAAAAAATGAGTAAATTACTGAAATCGTCCATGTGGTTTGGTTAAAATTGCATATTTGATCTCTAACTTTTATTTTGTACTCAGATTGTCCCTGTTGTTTGATTTTGTTGCATTTTTCGTTCCTGTAGTTTGGTCAAAATTGCATGTTTGGTCCTTAACTTTATGTATGTAAGAGACAAAAAACGTAACAAAATCAAACCACAGGAACGAAAAATACAACAAAATCAAACCACAGAGATGATCCGAGTGCAAAAAAAAAGTTAGGGACCAAACGTGCAATTTTAACCAAACCATAGAGACGATTTCAATAATTTACTCAAAAAAAATTGATGACACTATTGCTGACACTATTATTATTATTATTATTATTATTATTATTATTATTATTTTAAATTGATGACACTATTGCTAAGCCAAATCTATTATTATTATTATTATTATTATTATTATTATTATTATTATTGTAACGGTTGCATTGGGAAGAAGCCGATATAAATACGGTATTTAAAAGTTCTACTTGAGAGGTTAGCAAAAACTTATGTTAATAGCTAGTTAACAGCATATAGTTTTCCCAAATAAAATGTCTAATCTTGAGCTATTATCAGTACTGTGTTATGTGAAAACTCAAAAGACGTTATTACACAAATACGCCATAGTTACATGGAAATGTTAGTCAATTTTAATTTTGCTGATAAAAGTTGGTCAAACGAAGACCACATTTGGTCCTTTTAGCAAATAACTCGGATAATAATGGGTTAAGTTAAGCTAAAAAAGTCAGGTTTAGTGTATTTTTATATTTGTCTTTTCTTTCTTCCCTCGAAGCTTTTCTCTGTTGGATTTGATGAATATTGTCATAATTTACTGGTATTTTGAACATTGTTGGTTCAAATATATGGATAAAATGATCAACGGGGGGTTAAAAGAAACAACCACAAAGTAAATAATACTTGTTTTCTAAAAAATATTTGAAAGGACAATGACGACAGAAGAACAAAAGAGGAGTTCAAAAAAAAATAAGATTCAAGTATTTTTACATTAAAATCATGTCTCTTTCAAACCAAATTATGTTTAAAAATAATAATAATAAATAAAAACTATTTTATCTCTTTAACCTAAATGGGTTTAAATGAGACATGATGCTAATGTTGCCTTGGGCCAGATCTGATATTTAAATGGGTTTAAAAAATCAATGGCAAAATAGTCTTTTTAGGTAAGACAAGAACTAAGTACGCAACAAAAACAAATTGTAAGGACCTTCCGAGTTAAAAATTAAGTTAGGGACCAAACGTGCAAATAACCTCAAACCATAGGGACCATTCGTGTAATTTACTCAAGTAACAAAGGGAACAAAAGTTGTTATTTTTTGTCCAACTCAAAATGGTCAAACAAGGACTCACCCCTCGTATGTGCAAAAGACATAAATGCCCTCATCCTCAACCTCAACCTCGTAAATATTAATAGACAGCAACCAGAAACAAAATCAAAATTAAACCTAAAAAGTTGTTGAATTATAAAAAGTAGCCTTCCTTCCTAACCAAAACTTGAGACAAAAATGCCCCTAAACTTATCTCTTAGCCACGGGTTGACTTTCTGGAACAAAGTCAACAGGCTCACTTTCAGTATCATTGACCTGCGACTGTGATGCAGCAGTGAATCTGGCTTTCTTGTATCTACTTGAACTTTTCAAAAGCTCAGACATTGATATGTTCTTCAACCTGCTCCTATCATATCATACAAGTTCAAATGACCATTTTACCCTTAAACATACATACAACAAGCAAGAAATGGGAAACAAACTGTATATCACCAAACTTACTGTGAGTTCATGTTGTTGTTTCCACCACCTTCCTTTCTTTTCACTTCTGATACAAATTCAAAAGAAATCATCATAAAACGAAATAAAAATCAATGCTGCTTTATGTGGCATAAATTAAAATTAGTGAATAAAATAATAAAAATCAAATTACCATATCTTCTGGAGTCTATGCTGGAATCACTTTCCCCTGGTGATGATGGATTTCTTGATGGAGTTCGTGTGCTGGAATCTGAATTTATGATTGCATTATCATCAGCAGAACTATCATCACTGTTATCCCCAAATATTGTTCCAGGTGTACTCAATAAACTCTTGACACCTGGCACATTTTTCTTCAAGTTTTTAACTTGAGTAGTTGGTTGCTGTTTTGTAATCTTTTTTTGACTTTTCAAAGACCTGCCAAATGATTCTGATTCTGATTCTGAGCTCGAGTCCGATTCACTAAATGGTTGTGGTTGTGGTTTGTTAATCTTCACAGCATCAATCTTTGTTGTTGTTTTTTGGGTTTTTGCTTTAGTAACATGAGGGGCATTTTGGTCTTTTCCCACACCTCCATTTGTAGAAGCTTCTGGAATCTTCTTTGAGGACAAGGCTTTGTTGTTTTCATTTCTTGAAAGAGATTGAATCGCCCTATCGTCTTTTTGTTGGGTTTTTACTTTAGTAACAGTAGGGGCATTTCGGTCTTTTACCACACCTCCATCTGTAGAAGCTTCTGGAATGAAGACTTTGTTCGCATTACCATTTTGTTGTTCTTTTGATTTCCTTTTTGGTTTCTTCTCCTTCACAGACAATTTAGTGTCTTTCCTATTTTCAACATTGTCAAGAGGAGTAGTTTTATCAGGTGAAAAGTAGTCCATGAAGTCGATTTCATGAGATCCTTTACCAACATCAGAATTTACATCATTGCCCTTGGGAGCTTGAGATAGAGTCACATTCTTCGAGGTCTCTTGAGGAATTTCACTTTTCTCAATTTGTGCAGCTTTTGATTGAAGTTTATCATCATCTGTTTGAGATACATCAGCACCTGATTTCTTGTTTCTCTTTTTCCTTTTTCTTTTGATATTCTGTGCATCATCATCCATGTTCTCATTCTGCTTTTCTGAAATCTCTGCATTCAGTTGACTAGTTTTTGAAACTTCATCGTCTTTATCAACATGCAAATCATCATCTATTATTGATGTTTCTTTCCTTTCAATAACTTCATCCTTTTTTGAAGATTTTCCAACGTTTTTTTTCTTGTTTCTTTCTTTGATTTCCTTTCTTGATTTTGCTTCTGCAATCTTCACCTCTTTCACAATCAGATCATCAACTTTAAGAGAATCATCCATTGATGTTTTCTCTGAAGCTTCACTAATTATGTTAGTCTTATCATTGTTTTGTTCATCAATGGTTTTCTCATCAAAGACTTGAGTAGGAACAGTTGAAGAAATGTCAACCACAAGATCATCAGCATGCTTCACTAGCAATTCATCTTCAGTAGTTACTCCTTCTGAAAAGACATTTATTTAACTTAATCAGCTACAAATATTGAGAAAATTAAAGTTATATAGATATAATAAAGGTATCATATGTATGACTTACGCATTGATGATGAAGGTATTTCATTCCCAATATCAGCCTCTTCAACAAGTTCATTGCATTTCTCCTTCTGAGAAGTCTCTTGCTGAATATTCTTTTCCACAGCCATTGCAACATCATGAATAACTTCACTTGCTTCTGTGTTTTTCTGATGATGTGTTTCCTCTCCAACATTTTCTACACTCAAAGGGGCAACAATGGCAACTTGATCATGAGCAGAAATTTTACCTTTTCTAGTTCTTTTTGGTTTCTTCTGAATCACTGATGTGGTTTTAGTATTTTCATCATTCATAGCTTTGGTTACCACATCATCTAAAGCTGCATCTTTACTTTTTGATTGAGAAGCCATTTCTTGTTGACTATTTTGTCCCTCAACCATTGGAACATCAGGAGGAACTTCACTTGCTTCTGTGTTTTTCTGATGTGTCTCCTCTTCAACAGCTTCTACACTCAAAGGGACAACAATGGCCACTTGATCATGAGCAGAGGTTTGACCTTTTTTACCTCTTTTTGGCTTCTTCTGATTGACAGATATGGTTCTTGTATGTTCATCATTCATAGCTTTGTTTACAACACAATCTAAATCTGCATCTTTACTTTTTGATTCAAAAGGCATATCTTGTTGAATATTATTTTCCATAACCATTGGAACATCAGGAATAACTTCAGTTTCTTCTGTGTTCTTTTGAAGATGTGTTGCCTCTCCAACATCTTCTACACTCAAAGGGGCAACAATGGCTACTTGATCAAGAGCAGAGATTTTACCTTTTTTAGTTCTTTTTGGCTTCTTCTGACTCACAGATATGGTTCTTGTATGTTCATCATTCATAGCTTTGTTAACAACACCATCCAAAGCTGCATCTTTACTTTTTGATTTGTCTTCAATGGAGTTCTCATCGTTTATGCTTGTTCCCATGTTCTTTACCTTGTCAGCATCATTTGTTAAAACTCTATTCTCTTCTAGAGCTTTTGCATCTCCTTCTGTCCTCTGAGTCTTACGTCTTTTCATCACAGAAGCTTCCTCATTATGCACTTCACGTATCCTTTTCTTGGATTTTATCTCCTTATCAACAACAGTATATAACTTCTCTGTTACTTTAGGATCCAACTGCTGCTCTAAACTTGGTTCAAGATTAGATGACCTATCTTCCTCGATGTTCTTTGAAGCTTTTTTACAGGAACCATCAGAAGTAGGGAGTTTCTGATTCACAAAGGGAACAAAAATCTTGGGATGCTTTGATGATGATCCATGGATGAGAGACAGCTTTGAAGGTCCCTCTGCTTGAGTTTGACTATCATGTGTATCAATGGAACGACCCTCTTTTACCCAAGGCAAGGCTAGTTGATCCCCTGGCTTATGTTGAATGCCATCACATTGCTCTAAGTGAGAAGCATCTACTGAGAGAAACCAGTTCTTTTGACTATCTTTAAATGCACTCTTAACAAGCATAGAGTCTGATAAGTGATAATAGTTTCCTCTACGTTTTACCTGCCACAAAAAAAGAGAAGTTTGAAGGATGAAGGTACAGATACACGTCTAACAATCAGTAAAGGGAGCACATTGGGACCACTAAGAGTGTATTCTAGAAGGGGAAAAAGGGGAAATCCGGAAAGTGGCTAAATTGGTTAGGGCGTGAGAAGAGAATAAAAGGGAGGAGAATATTTTGTTTTGATCATCTGGTTATTTTGTTATATTTGTATTGGCTCAGGAGTATTCATGCTCTGTGAGAGAGGGACCACTCCCTGGACAATCGTATGATTGGTTTTGATTACGTTTTATCAATAGAAACTATCTCCCTTTCCATTCATTTCAGTTTTTTTACAAAATTTTCTTACATAAGCTAGTATTCTATCAATCTCAATTCTCTATCAGATGAAAAGCTAGAAACAAGATTGATAATCTTTACACAATGTTATAGGAAGAAAATACCTTCAAACAATGGATTTTAATATCTCCAATGGCAGGAAAGCACTCACGATGTTCTAACATAATTTTCCCTGAACAAAAAAGCATGATAAACGTTTTGATAAGAATCAAAATCTGCATTTAGTGGGCATTCAGTGTCCCTACCAACACACCAACAGATATTCTGTAAAATGAGCTTAAACCTACTCTGAAACTTTCATATTGTTGGAACCCTAACACTACTAAAGGGTATTGGTGTATTATAAACTGATTCATAATACAGAGGCCAAACTAATCTTATATGGAACAACAGATTTGTAATGCAAAATAGGATTTTTTTGCACCACATAAGCAAATGTAATGATGATCTTAGCAGTTACAAAATTCAATTCCGTCACCCATTGGTTCTCAAAAATCGTGAAATTCACATCAACTATTAAATCTGAGCAATATACCATTACATGCAGACTGGAAGCTAAGCTCTGTTCATGGAACCTTACACACACACACAGTATAAGTTACAAATCAAAATAACGATGTTCCTTCTCTACCGAAGACAAATATGAAAATGAAGTTAGGTTAAACTCAAATACAAAATGTGTTCATAAACTGTATTACACGATATATATTAGGGTAAACCGGTTACGAATGTTACCTTTAAGATCGGAAACAGTGTCGGAATCGGACACGATAGTAGCTAGATGAGTGTCGAGGCTAGTGTCAACGAAAACCGTTTTTCGATTCCCTTCTCCGTCACCGAGGCCATTCTCCGGCTCCATTTTTGGGTGTATTAAAAAGGTTTTTCAGAATGGGGAGGGGGAAGCGATTATTCTTCAACAATTACACGCCATATTTGTAGGGTTTAAGGACTGCGCACAATTAGGATTTTGGTAATTTGGTTTCCCGCAAAAGAAATTATGTTTTTTTTTCTAAATTTTGTAGTATTATTTTTGTTTTGTTTATAATAATTGATTGATGTAGCCATAGTTATTTATCTTGCATATGTGTAGAAATGTTCCCCTTCTAATTTATTTGGCTCATACGTGATAGGTTATCGTAAGACGTTCTAAACGTTGTTAAAGTAAATGTCAAAGTAGTATCAAATACACATAGGGGGTGTATGACTCCACTAGGTACCATGGGGACTATAATGAACCATGTGTTTTGATCCAAAAATATTTCAAAGTTCACCTAGTTTTTAGAGTGTGAAACATTAATTAAGATTAAGAGGATGTTTGGATAAAATTTGCTTATATCTTATTAGCTTATTAGTGATGAGAGTTGATAGTTTTTACAAAGTGTTTGGATTAGAAATAATCAGTAAGTTGATTTTTAGCACTTAAATTTAACTTATAGCGTAAGCAATAAACTATAAGCTCTTTTTTTTTTACCTATCCAAACACCCTTTAAGTATGGGTGTCAAAATTGAAATTTTGGTAAATCAATGATTTTACTGCAATCCGGGAAAAATGGTTACCGGAGGAACAAAGAGAACTGATTATTTGATTGATATTGCAATAAAATTGTAAATATAATAACATAATTGAGAAAAAAATAATTCGGTGTCAAAATCAAAATTGTATAGTAATATAGTGATTTTTTTTTGCAATCTTCTCGTTTAGTAAATGTAAAATAATTGTTCTTTCAATAATTAACTTGAATGTAAAATCTAAATAAATAAATATCTATGATTATAAAATACTTAAATAAAAAATATTTATATAAATATAAACACTTACATGTTTTATATAGAAAATTATAAAATCATTTGAAATAATTAAATGGAAAAATTATTTATGAAGGTAATGAACTTTTAACTTTGTTTATATTTAGCCTATGTATACCATTTACCAGTGAATCTATTTTCTGTGTTCAAAAAATATTATTATAACCGGTTATTGCAAGTTTATTTTGTAAATCTATTTTTAAATCTCTTTCTAAATCTCTTTCTTATCTTCATAAAAAATAACTAAGCATTAAAATATGACTTAACAACCATCTTAATTATAATAAATGGAAGATATTTTGATGGATATTATATTTATTTGGAACTTCAATCTTTTCAGGTTTTCACACTCGAAATGTCAAGTTAATATGAACATCAAACACGTGTACAAACATTTGAGGTATACACAAAAGTTATATATATTTATAAAAAGTTGTTAGACTAATGGAAATTATATGATAAATAATTTATAAATTTTTATATTTTCTCTTTTAGTACTTTGTGTTATAAATATTTTTATAAATATTATAAAAATTATTTTGTAAGTCCTTTTTATACCGATCAAAATCAATTAAGCAATTAAATATGAGTTTTAGTTATATTAGAAACTTCAATTTTTTCTTTAAAGTTATAAGAATAAAAAATGTCAAATAGATAAGAACAACAAACACTTACACCAATATTTGAGTGAGGCATAAAATTTTAAAAGAGAAAAAGATTGTTCTTAAACTTTTGAGATTTTAATAAAGAGTTTTGATGTTTCAAGGAAGAGAAATATTGTTCTTAATCTTTTGTATATCACTCAAACATGTATACATGTATTTGATATTCATATCCATTTGACATTATACTTGTGAAAACTTGAAAAATATTGAAATTCCAAAGTGAATATAATGTTTAAATGATCAATTAGGATATTGGTAATTTGGTTTCCCGCAAAAGAAATTTTGTTTTTTCTAAATTTTGGAGTATTATTTTTGTTTTCTTTATAATAATTGATGTAGCCATAGTTATTTATCTTACATATATGTAGAAATGTTTCCCTTCTAATTTGTCTGGCTCATACGCGATAGGTTATCATAAGACTAAGGTGAACATTGTTAAATTAAACATCCATCAAAGTACTATCGAATACACATAAGGGGTGTGTATGACTCCACTAGGTTTTTTTTCGGAAACATAAACAAATTAAGCGGAAACCTACTCGCAATATTTCAACAAACACCCTAGGTTTGAGCTCTTTTATAGGACAAACTTAAGGGAACAGAATTTCCAACTTCCGCTCCACATGAGTATAAAACTCGGGTATCAACCCAACTAGATTGTATATCACTTGCACTCCACTAGGTACCATGGGAAGGGATGTTAATGGGAGCGAAAAAAGTTGCCGCCGCCTCTTCCTCCCGCCTCCGAATCTCTCGTTTACATAGCCTAGAATACATTCATCGCCCTCGATCCCGCCCCGTTCCCCCATTTTTTAGGCTTAAATTTGATTTTTTTCTAAAAAATTGATATATTTTGAGCTAAAAAAACTATTTTACATAAGTTTAAAAGCTTAAAATCTAATTTTTTTAGCAACTAAAAAAATAAAAATCCAACATTACTAAACGACAAATCCAATAAACTTACAAATATAAAATACGACAATCTAACATTACAAATATAAAATACATCTCCAAAAATATATGACCAATTCATTACATCATCAATATCCATCGATTGCCTTCAACTTTTCATTTTTTGACATTTGAATATCATCCCAAAATAAATAATAACAATAACAATAACAATAATATAAATTGTTATATTAGTTTAGTCAATACAAAACGACAAATTACCTCAATTCTCTCGTCGTCTTCATCGAAAGGGCGTCGGTAGGCTACAGGCAATTGGCTGTCGGTTACTTTGTCGCCGCTGAAGCTGATGATGGGAATGGTCGGTGTCGGGTCTTGGTGTCTTGGGAGGGACTATGAGAGAAGTCGACATGAAGCCGTATGTGTTAAGTGAAAATTGATGAAGGAAACCCTAAAATTAGATAATCTGTTTTCTATATATATTTTATATTAAATATATTTTTTTCATATCAATATACAAACGGGCCCCTACGGGAGTACGGGACGAAAATTCTCACTCTCGACCCCGATCCCGAAAATAAACGAGGTTTGATCCCGCTACCAACCCACTTCCGAAAATTTTTAAAAATTAGTCTCGTACGGTATCGGGGTCGCACGAGGGTTTTTGACATCCCTACTATAGTGAACCTATGTTTTGATCCAAAAAGGTTTCAAGGTTCACCTTGTATTTAGAGCGTCGAGCATACACCGACTAAGTGTAGATTATTATGAGTTTCAAATACATAACTTGGAATGGCTTTTTTGTATTTAACTAGTGTATGTTGCAAACACATTTGGTTCATCCGTCATTCTTCTAGTCTTGCTTTAGATGACTTTGTTCTTTGTCGAAATATTTATTGGATAAAGAACGTACTAAAACATGACCATTGATCCACTTTTATTATATAAACTAATGCTTTCGATAAAACTTAGCAAAATATGAGGGGTTTCTTTATTTCTATA
Organism: Lactuca saligna; assembly: GCF_052625555.1. Lineage (NCBI taxonomy): Eukaryota > Viridiplantae > Streptophyta > Magnoliopsida > Asterales > Asteraceae > Lactuca > Lactuca saligna. The sequence continues at coordinate 246,090,154 of NC_136424.1, read as the reverse complement.
AATTGACTATTTGTCCCTCTGTTAGAGGTGTTCCAGAAATGTTTGCTATCGGGTAAATAGCTCTACGAACAAATGGATTGGATCGACTTGGAAAATGGAAAGATTTGTACAAGTTATACGTTTCGTCACCACTTTGTGGAAAAGCCTTAGGTATGAATATGTTAGATACCTGTTACTCGATTGCTGAAATAGTATATCTCCCCCCAAAAGCATGTTTTTTATTTACCGACGCACACGAGAGTTCTTTTTCTTAATCTCATGAATAAGATCTAAGAATCCATTTAGTTGATGGAAGAAGAGGGGGCAGGCCTAAGGATCAACCGGTAGTAGGCGAGGGGGTTGCTTTTTCCTTGAACGCAACACCTTAAGATGGCATAGCCTTAAAATTAAGGGCAAGGTTCAAACGTGGAAAGGCTTACATTGGATACCTAGGCACCTAGAGACGAGGAAGGGCGTAGTAAGCGACAAAATGCTTCGGGGAGTTGAAGATAAGCAAAGATCCGGAGATTCCCGAATAGGTTAACCTTTCAAACTGCTGCTGAATCCATGGGTAGACAAGAGACAACCTGGCGAACTGAAACATCTTAGTAGCCAGAGGAAAAGAAAGCAAAAGCGATTCTCATAGTAGTGGCGAGCGAAATGGGAGCAGCCTAAACCGTGAAAACAGGTTTATGGGAGAGCAATACAAGTGTCGTGCTGCTAGGCGAAGCAGTAGAATGTTGCACCCTAGATGGCAAAAGTCCAGTAGCCGAAAGCATCACTAGCTTATGCTCTAACCCGAGTAGCTTTTAGAAATAAAGAAGTCTAAGTCTAAAGTTTAAACCCAAAAAAAACATAAAACATCAAGGTTGTGTTTAGTTTCGAAAAAACAATTTTCCTTTTCCGTTTTGATTTTCAGAAAAATGAAATAAGTTTTCATTTCCAATTTTCATTAGAAAATTTAGAAAACGCGTTTAGTTAAAATTTATTTATTTTCATTTTCGGTTTTAAAAAATTATAAAACTTGTTTAGATGTAGGTTTTCATTTTTAGAAAATGATGGTGGTGGTAGGGTGGGATGGGGGTGGATGTGGTGGTAGCGGTAGCGGTAGTGGTAGGTGTGGGGGTGGGGGTGGCGGCGGTTGATGTGGTAATAGTTGTGGTAGCGATGATGGTGGCGGTGGTGGGGTAAAAGTGGGGTGGTGGTGGTGGTGGTGGCGATGGTGGTGATGACAGTAACGATGATGATGGTGACGACGATGATGGTAGTGGTGATGGATGTAACATCCAGCTCCAGGTAAGCATTTATGTTAGTCTATCAGTTAAATTTTAAAGATTTAGCCTTAGTCACAACGTGAGCACTTGTGTGTCACGACGTGACCATGCCCCAGGAAACATGCATCCAATTGGATTGTCACAACGTGACCACATGTGGGTCACGACATGACAGCCCTTGTGTGCCAAACCCTAATTTCGAGAGTTCTCCCCCAATTTACGGGAAGTGAAGGTTAGGGTTTGTTCACCCTCAGCCTTCATCACCTCCATTCACTCTCAAGAAAACCATAATCCTCCCTTGTTGATTTTGAGCTACTTTTTGGGCGATTTCTAGCCAAAAAGAATAAGAGATAGAGTTTCGGTGCATCATCCCAGCCTGCAAACCTCACTATGTAACGCCCCAAATTTCAACCCAAATTTTTTAATTAAAACTTTAAGTGTTTATTCAAATCACAACTATAATATCTTAAAACATTTATCAGAGTATCATTTAAAAGTTATCATGTACACAAGTACCCATTGATATGCAATCGAATCGTGCCCCTCCTTTATTTTAAGAAAAACTGAAACATTTAAACTACAAATCGTAAGCACAAAACTTAGTGAGTTCCCCAAAATACCATACACAACACATCACAAATAAACAAATATGAGTTATCAGCAACCCTAGGGACTATTAGCAGTCCCAGTGAGCTAATAGCACACTCGATGGATTATCAGCAACCCTGGAGACTATCTACAGTCTCAGTCACATATGAACAGTATAACACAATAATAACAGCTAGACCCAGTTGCTCATCATCGATACAACTATGCTACCACATATGCTCATATAAGTATGCAAGATCGACCTTCATTTATTTTTTGTTCAAATTGAGCTTCTAAACCATAATAATATCTCCTAAATCGGTTAATTGATTGACATTGCAACAAAATTGTAAATGAAATAACAAAATTGAGGAAAAAAAAAAACTCTATGTCAAAATCGAAAATTTGTGGTAATATAGTGACTTTCTTGCAATTTAAAACTGGGTGTCAAAATCGAAATTTTGGTAAACTCGATGACTTTATTGCAATCCGGGAAAAGTGGTTATCGGGAGAACAAATAGAACTGATCATTCGATTGATATTGCAACAAAATTGTAAATATAATAACATAATTGAGAAAAACATAATTCGGTGTCAAAATCAAATTTTATAGTACTATAGTGATTTTTTTTGCAATATTCTCATTTAGTAAATGTAAAATAATTGTTCTTTCAATAATTAACTTGAATGTTAAATCTAAATGAATAAATATTTATGATTATAATATACTTAATAAAAAATATTTATATAAATATAAACACTTACATGTATAGAAAATTATAACATCATTTGAAATAATTAAATGGAAAAATTATTTATGAGAGTAATGAACTTTTAACTTTGTTTATATTTAACCCATTTTTATGTATACCATTTACCGGTGAATATATTTTATGTGCTCGAAAATATTATTATGACCGGTTATTGCAAGTTTAGTTTATAAATCTATTTTTAAATCTCTTTCTTATATTCATAAAAAATAATTAAGCATTAGAATATCACTTAACAACCATCATAATTACAATAAATGGAAATTATTTTGGTGATCAAATATTATATTTATTTGGAACTTCAATCTTTTCAAGCTTTCACACTCGAAAATGTCAAGTTAATATGAACATAAAAAACGTGTGCAAACATTTGAGTGATACACAAAAGTTATATATATTTATAAAAAATTATTAGACTAATGGAAATTATATGATAAATAATTTATAAATATTTATATTTTCTCTTTTAGTACTTTGTGTTATAAATATTTTTATAAATATTATAAAAATTATTTTGTAAGTCTTTTAATCTCATCCTTATACCGATCAAAATCAATTAAGTAATTAAATATGAGTTTTAGTTTTATTAGAAACTTCAATTTTTTCTTTAAAGTTTTATCAAAAATGTCAAAAGAACATCAAACACTTACACCAATATTTGAGTGAGACATAAAATTTTAAAAGAGAAAATGATTGTTCCTAAACTTTTGAGATTTTAATAAAAAGTTCTGATGTTTCAAGAAAGAGAAATATTGTTCTTAAATTTTTGTATATCACTCAAACATGTATGCATGTATTTGATATTCATATCATATATTTGATATGCATATCCATTTGACAATATTACTCGTGAAAACTTGAAAAATATTGAAATTCCAAAGTGAATATAATGTTTAAATGATCATCAAAATAATTTATATTTATTATAATTCGGTGATTCTTAAGCGAATTTTTAATGTTTAATTGTTTTTTATCAATATAAGAAAGAGATTTAAAAATAGATTACAAAATAAAGTTTCACAAAAATGAATGTTTTAATATTTAATAGATTTTTTAATGAAATTAAAATGAAATATTATGAATGATAATGAATTATGAGTTGATAAAATTTTACTTTTGTTCACATTTAGTCATTTTCTTTTTTGTGTACATAATTAATAGTGAATGTATTTTTTTTCAAAAAATGCCCTTATGACCTATGACCTACAATAACCAATTATAATGTTATTTTTTTAATCTCCATGCTTAATAAAAATCTCTCCTACATGCCACTTGTCATTTTTTTAGATTTCATTTTTCCACGTGTCCTCTTTTTGTTTAACCCAAAATTCGTTTTCCGCTCATCTTCCCTTCCTTTATTAATGGATGTCATCCCAAAAAATCAGGGATCCTAATTTAAAACCTTAGTTGTTATCCCAATATATCCAGGAATCCTAATTCATCTCTCAATTTCTATATTTATACTATACATTCCATTCAATCCTTTCAAAATCAACAATCAACATCCACAAATTGATCCATTCCGATTTTGAAACGACTTCAATTTTCTTTTGCGTCTTCTTCTTTATGTACTGAATGTGTTAATTTGTAGCTTTTTGGGTTCGGACTTTTCTCGATCAGGGGAAGGTTTTTGGGTTAGGAATTTTCTCAATCAGGGGGAAGGTATTGTTTTTAAGGTTATCGACACATCTATAGTTTCTATAATTGAAATTTTGAATACCCCGTCCTCCATATCTATACTATGTGTTTCTTCCTTCGATTTGGGTATCTTACTGGATTAGTAGGTTTTTATTCACCTGCTTCATGGTAGAAAACTAGAAACATTATCAACAGGAAAAGCTATTCCGTTATCTTTTTTTCTCTAAAAACCCTAGCCATCGCCGCTAATCGTCTTGATAAGGGAACAAGAACCGTCATACCTTCTTTTTGTATGCATAAATCAGCAAAGGTTAGTCTTATATCTTTTTTTTTTTTCTATTTGAGTCCTAAAATGTTCATATGTTGTTTCTTTTTTGTCTAACGCTTTGGAGGAACACAATAGACTGGTGCAATCTGCTCACTTTCTCCTTTGTGTTAGATCTCACTCTTTCCAATTCTCCCTTCTAATTAGACGGTATCATCATCTTCCTTGCTGCCCTATCTGAATTGACCATGTTTTCACACTTATTCAAAGTTTCAATATATCAATATTCTGTCTATCATCTTCTATTTTAGTTTTTTTTTAATGAGCTTATTGTAGGATATCTATTTTATATATTCGATCAACTCAAATTAATATGTCAATACTAGCTCATCTTCTTGGTGGTTGTAGGAAACATCTACTTCAAAGCTCACTTTGGCTCTAGAGATGTTTTTGATTAGTTATAAGATTTATTAGTATTCAAATGAAAGTGCTCTTGCTGGAAATATCAAATTAAAGACAAAGCAAAACATATCCGGAATAATTTTTTGTGTGTGAGCTGGAGATTTGACATGGTATTATAGTAAGATTGTTCTTCCAATGAGATTGCACTTGCTAGAATATTTAGTTACCTTGATACATATTAAGATTTTTACCTTATGTTTTTAGACATATACTTGAGAAGTTGTCATCATTTATTTTTATTATTTTTCAATTTGTTTTTTGTTTTACAAAACTTTCTTATACAATGAAAGGAATCAAAAAAAATGCGAAGTATATAGCTTTCTGGAGTAAAAAAGATGGGACCTCTTGCCAGATTTTGATGTATATAGCATTTGGGTACTTGCACTAGAAGTGATCAAATGAGAGTATTATTATTATTATTATTATTATTATTATTATAGCATTTGGAATATTTATTTTCAATGAAAGTAAGAAAGAGTGGAAAATAAAAGTTATATAGGAAATCCTTAAGAGCAAATGGTCATTTATTTATAATTTATAATGAATCTAAATTCAAAGGTTACAAAATAAGTAGAGTAGTTATGAGTCAAAACAATTATCACTAATCCATTATCCATTTTTGTACTTTCAACATCTTTATATGTTACCATAAAGATTATTATTAAAATTAATAACCTATTTTTTAATAGAACTAATATTTGGTAGAATTGTTAATTTTATTTCTTTCGTTTTCAACCAAATCTTTGAAGTGTAATACATCTTATGGTAGAATGAATTTCTTAAAAAATAATAATTTTTATGTGCTTAAGACCACATTAAATGCATAAATAGAATGGAGCTTCCCTGTTTAAGTGGTACCATGGGCATTTTTGTCTTTTTGACATTGCTTAAACTTGTATATGGTTTTTGATTTGATTTATTTTTACTCGCTTTGATATATGTTTGATTCACATTAATTCCAGTACACCACCATTACTCTTAATACCGAAGATTGGGTCGCATACTTTATCTCTTAGCACATTCTTTTTGCTAGGAAATATTTATTGCTCTTCCCTCACCGATGCCCCCCTTCTCCCTCTCCATGTTGCCTTAAGCTTTAGGTTTGATTTGAATTCAATTCTATATTTTTTTTCTTCTTCAACGATTCAGGTTTTTTTTTATCATCCCTAAAACCACCGCTCATCATCCGTTGGATGGTTTAACTGTCAGTTTTGGTTTTGGATGTTCGTAATATTAATTTTCTTTTTTTGTTTGTGATTCTTGCAGATTTATCTACTGTTTCTGGGCCTGAGCCTGGGGAAGAAAGTCAAGGACATGGCCTTAGGAAGAAAGTGAATGGCATGGATTTAAAAGAGTCTAAGCACATATTAAGGTATTTTCAGTGTTACCTCCAATGAATGCATACAAATCTATACTTGATTGTGTATACTATTATTCTGTATCTAAAATGTAGACAAATACTTTGTTTCTTTTTTGTTGTTGAAATCTATAATTTTTATTTTTGCTATATTAATGTCAACACCTCTAATATCTACTCCAAATCCAGTGCCAAAGTAGCCATCACTAGCTCTGGCAGAAGCACGGGTTGGGGAAGGCTAATTGATGATATGGATGTTTGTAGAAGCAATTTAATGAAAGGGCAATTTGGTAATATTTATTGGAATATAATCATTTTAGATTTAATTGATTATTTAAATTGGAAAATGAGATTGAAAATATGAATATTGATATAGTTTTTTTTCTATCCCCTTTCCAACTATACCCAATAATGAAAGTATAATAATTTTTATGTTTTTAGCAGGGAAATATGCGAAAAAATCCCAATATTTTAGCCCAATTTACGATTTAGTCCCATATTAAATTTTGTTTACAAAAAAGGACAGATTACCGGCTAAAACTTCGGATTAACCCTTCGTGGCCGGTTTCACAGATTTAGCCGGTATCTCGTCTTTTTTCGTTGATTAATCCAAATTTTGGGGCTTTTTCATTAATTAATCAAAATTTTAGGGTTTTTTCATTATTTATTACCGATAAACCAAAATATTTGGATTTTTCTGAAGATTACCTTTAAACTAATATATATTACATGATCTAATTTAATATGTACTATTCCATATATTCTTTCTTATGCTCTTCTAGGCTCACCGTGTGTTTTTATCGGTGTCGTCAAACCCAACAACAAAAATCTCACTCACAAGCCTCGTTAACTCCATCAATTTTCCAAAATTATATATTCACAACTCTATGATCATCTTTCAATCTCCAAATAAAGAATGGAGAAAATCCTTGTTGATTACGTGGATGTCCCTATTACCTAACCATGACTTAAACCGTGGTTCCAACACTTGGATGTTCCTATTAGCTAACCATGAATTGAATCCTATTTCGAACCCATACACTATTCGCATTGTCCATAGTGTTGTTCAAAACAAAATACGAATCCCACATGGTTTAACCACTGATACCTTGGCTCAAGTCTTACATAACCCTTGTTTCCTTACAATAGAGCTTGAAAACCATGAAGAATGAACCATTAAGCTTAAAAAACACAACATAGGTAAAAAAACCAACTCGATATTATGTACTGAAAACCATGAAGAATGTTAACTCTAATTGTAAAAAAATATGCCAACAAGCTATCCATCATAGACTATTAAAATATTAATTTGGTATACCTACGAACTACGGTTCCAGCACTCGGATGTTCCTATTACCTAACCATGACTCAAACCTTATTTCGAACCTATACACTAATGGCATTGTCCATAGTTTTATTAACAACAAAATACAAATCCCACATGGTTTAACCACTGATACCTTGGCTGAAGTCTTACTTGACCCTTGTTTCCTTACAATAGGTGTAACATCCCGACTCCCAGGTATAATATTTAATTAATTTGTATTCTTATTGTCTTATCAACTTGACAAGTTAGAGGCCCCAACTAGCCGAGTAGAGAGTGTTAATGGTCACGTAATTTCTAGAGTCTACTCGACGAGTTGGAGGACCCCAACTCGACGAGTAGGAGCTGAGTTTGAAAACCCTAATTTTCAGGGGTTGTGTCCTATTTAAAGGACCTTAAGACTTCATTTCCGCCTCCCTTGTCATCTTAACACTCTGAGAGAAACCCTAATTGAGCTATATGCTTGTAGGAGAGAAAGAGGGGATAATATTGCATATTGTAGTGCATTTTTTGGAAGAAGATTAAGGAGAAAAAGGCTTGGGACGAGAAGGAGCTCTTGGATCCATCAATAAGATTGTGTTCCGATCTTTATCAAAAACTTCATCATTTATTGGTTTTTGTCTTGCCAAAAACTAATGCATTCTGGAAGCCCCAAATAGACTAAAATGTAATAATGACAATTGTTGTGATGTTACGTTTAAGTCATAATGACAATTGGTGTGATATTACAATAATTGTCATTATTACGTTTTAGTCTATTTGGGGCTTCCAAAATGCTTTACTTTTTGAAAAGAAAAACAATAAATGATTAACCATGTGGGATTCATCTTATGTTGGGGCTTCTATAGTGTTGTAAGGAAACAAGGGTCAAGTAAGACTTGAGCCAATGTATCAGTGGCTGAACATGTGAGATTCGTCTTCTATTGTTAACAACACTATGGACAACACCATTAGTGTATGGGTTCAAGTCATGGTTAGGTAATGGGAACATCTAAGTGTTGGAACCACGATTTAAGTCATGGTTAGATAATAGGGACATCTAAGTGTTGGAACCACGATTTAAGTCATGGTTAGATAATAGGGACATCTACGCAATCAACAAGGATTTTCTCCATTCTTTATTTGGAGATGGAAAGATGATCATAGAGTTGTGAATATATAATTTTGGAAAATTTATGGAGTTAACGAGGCTTGTGAGTGAGATTTTTGTTGTTGGGTTTGACGACACCGATAACAACACACAGTGAGCCTAGAAGAGCATAAGAAAGAAGATATGGAATAGTACATATTAAATTAGATCATATAATATAATATATATTAGTTTAAAGGTAATCTTAAGAAAAGTCCAAATATTTTGGTTTATTGGTAATAAATAATGAAAAAGCCCTGAAATTTTGATTAATTAATGAGAAAGCCCCAAAATTTGGATTAATTAACGAAAAAAGACGAGATACCGGCTAAATCTGTGAAACCGGCCACAAAGGGCTAATCCAAAGTTTTAGCCGGTAATCTATCCTTTTTTGTAAATAAAATTTAATTTGGGACTAAATTGTAAACTGACCTAAAATATTGGGACTTTTTCGCAGATTTCCCTTTTTAGCATAGTACCTTTTGCATTCTAGATTTAAGTGGGTATTAGAATTGGAGAATGTGTGTTTTTCCTTAAATATTTCTTGGTTTTGATTATTATTTTTAGGATTGTTGATATAACTTGATAATTTTTTTTTGGTGAATTGGTTGTAGAGGGAAACATACACACATAACAATTCTATGGTTTTTATTTCAGAGACAAACATGCACAATAAAACTTCTTGTGAAAAATAAATGTATTATTTGCATGATTCAGGATATTTACTCATATTACAGTCAAATAATGTTGTAATGATGATACAAATTGCCCATTTGTTGTTGATAATATTGTAAACGTAACTTTAATTTGGTCAATCGCTTGATGAAAAGGATGCAGGTAGTTTAATCTCTCTACTTGACATTAGGTTTGGCATGGATGATAATCTCACATGAAATTATTTATGTAGTCATTTTGATGTAGAAATCTATTATAATAATAATGTCTAAATACTTGAACTTATATCTCATATGTAATGACTTTACAATATCAAACTCTTTCATTACGTGCATAAGTATTTTGGATATGTAGATGTGTACTTGAGCACATATTATTGAAGTTAGATGTAAGCCTAATTGAAGATATATGTTTCAACTTTTTAATTTAATTTTTAAATAAAATAGTTATTAAATTTCATGATTTGGTATGGTATCAACATCATTAAACTAAAACTCAAACCACAGACCAAATTCATTATATATATTGAGAGCACATTAAAATTTTGCTGCCAAAAGGAAACTAACTTACTAGAAGTTGCCTAACAATTTTACTAGAGATACATAATATTTCATGCTTTATATAAACTTAAAAAAAAAACAATTTATTTCATTATTTTTATTATTGATTGTGTTTTGTTATGTAAATATTAATTTTAAATTTTAAATAATCAATATAAACCTCTAAACAAAAATTATATCTCTTATTAATTTTTTCAATTATAGTATTTAATTTCATTTCAATGTGGGTTATAGCAATTTATTTCTTTGTTTTTCAATTATATTAAACTTTCATTTTGATATAGATTATATATTTTACTTTCAATGTTGTTTTAGTCTGTCAACCGTGTAGGATACGAGTTATAATCTAGTATAAAAAATAAGTTCACTCGTAAATAGCATAAAAATGTATTTGATATTAAAAATATAAATAAGACACAATTTCAAAAATCGTCCTTAAACTTTTCAGTTTATCCTTAAAATAATCCTTATGAAACCTCTTTTTTGCATGGATAGTCCCTACAAAGCAAAGTTTGCACACAAATGAATGCTAACCAATGGGTCTCTCTCTCACACACACACACACACACACACACACACACACACACATATATATATATATATATATATATATATATATATATATATATAGCACAGATTAGCATCGAGAAAAATGCCATCTTTCAAACCCCAACAAAATTTTACAACCATTTCTTTAATAGATCTACACAAGAAAAAGTGCTCCCAGACTTTGTTTTTCACACAATCTACATCTTTCCAATTGTAATCTTTCAAGCAATCTACAAGCTCCCAAGTGTTCATAAATTCCACGGCTTTGATCAATGGTTTGACATGAAACTAACCTTAAAGTTTTCAAAGTTTCACAGTAGGAAAGAGTTGACAACCACCCATCATCCATTCGATGATCACAGAATGTGACTTCTTCTAAAATTTGACAACATTGTATGATTGCTCTGATTCCATCATAACTCCCCTCGCATCCTCTGAGTTCAAGTTTCGTTAAACTTTTACACCCTTGAGCAAGAATTGTTAACCCTTTGACTGAAAACAAAGAGGAATAAATTTCGTCAATGGTTCCAATCAACTTCAGTAATCACACACAAAATGATCATGGTAGTGATACAAAACCATTTATTGCAAATTCGGACACCCTTTTGCAAGATTTGGTAACCCGATCTCGAAAGAATTTAAGAGTACAAGTCATTGAGATTGGGGTATGTAGTAGCTAAAGATTTCAACACAAAATCTACTTCGTTAATAGGTCGGAAAGTATTGTTGTTTGGTGAAAAGTCATCGGAATCGATGCAAAAGGGGCCAAAACTCACGGCCTAAAGAGAGTCCCCAACTTTTTGTATGGTTGCTAGAAATTATGCTTTCTTGATGTAAATCAATGTCAATGAGGTTATGGAAATCTTGTGAACATTCGACCAGATGTAAGGAAACTCCAATCGAAAACCCTAACAACTTACCTTACCAAACGAACTTGGAGATTGAACCACAATGTGGAGACCAAAGAATTTGAATTCCTTTGAGATTTGTCAAAGAGTTTGGAGAGAATTTGTAAGAGTGTTTCATCATAAAGGAGGGAAATGAAATCGTGAGAAGGGACTACTTCGGGGGAATTAGGAAGTAGGGTTTCTTTGTTATGGGTTTGTTGAAAACGGGGAGAATGAGGAACAACGGTCACTTCATATGGTTGTTGTTGTTGTGGCGGCGATCTCGTCACAGGTGAAATGATTTGAGTTCATTAAGTCATGAACAACTGGTACGTTGGTGGTTAATGGTGATGGTTGTGGTGGCAGGCATTGTCATGGTGGTTAATGGTGGCAAGTTGTGTCATGGTGGTTAACAGTGATGGTTATGGATAATGGTGATTGTTTTGGGGGCAAGTAGTGTGGCCGCAAGTGGGTGGTGGTGGTGGTGATTAGAAAAGTGATTGTAGTAGGTAACAATAGGTAGTGGTGGGCAGTGGGCAATAGGTGGTGGCAGTAGGTGTTGGTGGTAGGTGTATGCTCTTGAATGCGTGTGAATTTTCTTAAGTATATTTTTTTTTATATAAAGAATTAAAAAAACAAAAACAAAGGGTATTTTTGTCATTTCACAAACAAAATTTGTTAAGAAATTTATTCATAAGGATCATTTATGTGCAATGTCTGCTCTGTAAAGACCAAAAAAAAAATCATAAAGACTATTTTAGGAACAAACTAAAAAACTGAGGGACCATTTGTGAAATTTTGTCTACAAATAATAACATTTAAAATGTTGATCAAGTACTAGAAGGAAAGAAATATAAGCATAACCACAATAACTACTAATCGGGATCGCTCTCTTTCGTCTTCTAATGGTTTTATTAGTTTTTAAGCCTGAATGTGTATCACCCTCGCAACTCATAGTGAGGTGATGTGACATTGTAGTGATACGATGAATGTCACATCATATGGTGTGCGGTGAAGACCATCGCATGACACATTTTATTCGTAGTTGTTTCTTTTCTTTCTTTTCTTCTTTTTTAATTTGTTTGATTTATTATTAATTCATATATATTAAAAATTTACAAAAATTATATCAAAATTCATGGTTTTTAATTATCTATAAATAGAGTATAATATTGATGCATTATTTATATATATTGGAAAAAAAAAAATAAAAAAAAAAAAACAAAGTGTTTGGTGACCATATTAGTGTGGGGTGAAAGGAAAATAACATGACGATGATGTGATATGGAAAGAAAAAAAAAAGAGGTGGTGAGAGGGTACACCCCTTAGCCTAGTTTTCCGTACCAACTTATCGCGACATCATTTTCTCCGTCTCACTAGGAGGATATGGTTACATCTCACTCTCTAACTTTTATTTTCTTTTTTAATCAAATATATTAAATTATAATTTAATAATTATGTAAATATTTAATATAAAAGATGAATATTTCATTAATTCATTAATAAAAACAACAATTAAATAAAAAAATAATATTAAAGAAGTCTAGTTGAAACATTTTCAGCTAATTTCCTCTCTTGCCCTCAAAACCATAGTGAGTTTGTATCCCGAAAGATGATCGACGATTTACGATAGAAATTTCATATCATGATCTTTTGTTTCTTTGCGCAATTTTTGCTTATGTTCTTGCGCTTTTTCTTTCTTGACAAATTTATCTTTTTCGAATTGCAAAAGAACTACGAAATTCAAATTATATAATTCAAAACTATTTGCCACTTTGCATATGTCATCAAGTTTGTCGTCCTGACGAAGACTTTTTTGCCCTATCTCTACCTGAACAGACTATTTCTTTGAGCTCAAACTCTTCATCTTGGTTCAAGTGAACCCGAAACAAGCATCCAATGAAGTTGTGTAACCCGTCTCACAATTTTTTGTTTTTTCGATCCACCTTCTTCTTTCCAAAAACATCTTTCCATTTCTGAAAACCAGATAAGAACTTCCAAATATCAACAAATTTGAAAGGCCTCCCTTATTGTATATCTTAAATATTTCTAGCGCCATCTTGTAAACATTTGTATCACATTCCTCGCGATTTCATTGATTATTTAAGTTGTTGTACACATTGCTGAACTTTGTAAAAGTCATGTTCATTTCACGAAACTTAGTCGTCGATTGGTGTTTCGTACGATACTCGTTACTACTTATTTCATTGTGAAACTGTTCGATAATGCATATCCAATTGATTATTCACTTTGCGCATTTCTACGCTCGGGATCCTTGAAAATATTGATCCATGATTCTATTAACTCTTTTTCTTCTTGTGGTGTCCATTGTCGAGGGGTGCATTTTCCTTTCTAGCAGGCGCTTTTCCTTTTCCATCTCCTTTAAGTTCAGATGGTCCATGATGGTGTTCGAGTTTGAGTTTGACTTCAGGTGAGTTGGTTGCATTTCCTAAACAAACTTGATTTCCGACTCAGTCGGGGGTTGGCTTCTCAAAATGTATTATGAGAGGAGAAAAATCGTGAAATAAGGATGGGCTAATGGGCTGCATAGAGTAATATTGTGGTATATTTTTATGGTGAAATTGTTGGGACTAGGGTCGGGGTGGGGTGCGGAAATAAAAAAACATTTAGTTGTGATCGGTAAATCAATTATAAACCGACCGATAGAAAGCAAAAGCATTTCAAATCGGTGTCGTTGAAACCACTTCCACCCGATTTGTTTTCGATTGGATCTGAGATTGGTGGGAGGGTTTTTTGGATAGATTTTGGTAAATGTAGGTTTGAGTAGTAGTAGAAAATGGTAGAAAGTTATGTGAAACAAGGAGTAAAAGCTGTAATATTTGGTAAAATTAATAATTAAAAAAAAACAAAACAAAGAAACAAAAATCAAATACTAGTTGTTAGGAGAGGAGAGGAGAAGAGAGAAAGATAGGCGTCGGTTTTCATCTGTTGCGTTGCGGTGGCCTTCACCACACCACCATGCACTACCCAATGGAGTGTTTACCGCGCCACCACTATGACACCGTCTCCTCTCCACGCGGTTTGCAGGGCATGCACACCCATCCGCCTTATGCAATTTCTTGCATTAAATAATAAATCCACGCATATAAAAAGTTTATCATATTGACATGTATAGTTTATCAAATTGAGTCGTGAACCATAAGCCAAAAAAACAACTTATATATGTAATATGATTATAGGTTTTCTATATTATCAAATACCATTTTAATAAATCCTCTGATAAATAGGTTTAATATTATAACTTTCTATCTGGATTAAATGTAGAACGAAAACACATCAACCCTTTATGTCTTTTTTGGCTGAATTTTAACTAATATACTTTTGTAAATAGTTAACCTAATAATAAATAGTAAATTAGATGGACCAGGTACATACGAAAAAGAAAGAAAATTACCTGTTTAGGACAAGAAAAATTGATAATTATTACAGTAAATATAGTTTTAATAATCATATTTTAGACATCAACTATTTATAAAATTCAAAAATCAAACAAAAACATATTTAACGGTCAGACCAAAGAAAACCATATCCAGCTTCAAAAATGGGACCCACAAACAAATGTAGTATGATTTTTTTTTTTTTTTATGTTTTTGTGATTCATTGAACTATACAAATAATTGTAGTACAAAATGGCACTAATCTAGTACTAGTGATCCTCACCAAAATTTGTACAAATAATATGGCACAAAATGACACCCTAAGGTCAATCTCCCAACATACCCTAGCTGCCTGCCTAAGGGATTGATGGGATTATGTATCTTAGTAGATGGTGACAAGGGCATTTACGTAATTACAGTATTATAAAACACCTTAGTGGTAGTGGGTAGTAGTGGGATCCCTTGACATGTGGTCTTGATAGAAAGGGTCATCGGGACAATGGACACAGCTTAATCTTGGAGAAAAATCCCAACCGTTAACTTGTTCAAGTTCATGGTCTACATTTCTCATAGCCGCTTCTTCTTTGAATTTTAAGAAGAACATCGATGACCAATAATCTTTTGCTAAGTTCTATAAAATAAAATAAAAAATATAAGAGATCAGTTTTTATTTCCTTTTTTTTTTCTTTTCCTAGAATAACAAACAGGTAACACATGACAGAACTATGGGCTTGCTTTAGTGTCTCATATGTGGAAAAGACGTAAATAGCCTCGATTCGTCATATTTTCTTAGTAAATATACGGATGGATATGAGGTAAAAAAAACTAACCATGTTTATCAACTGAAGCAACTCATTGAGTGCGTTTTTGAAGAGATCCGGGTGTGCAATATCAAGAGTTGTGAGAATTTCTTGCCGGGTTCTGTGAGATATATTTACCTCCATGTTTGCACCTGTTTCAAAATTAAGAAAATATATATTATATTTTTTACAAAAAAAAAAAAGAAAAAAAGAAAAAAAAAAAAAGAAAGAAAGAAAATGGGTTTAGACCTTATAATACCTGTGTTTATATATTTCTCAATAATGTGACGTGCCATGTAAATTCTTTTAACCGGATCATTTACTGGTATTTTTTCAAGCTGTTGTACTTCATCATAAAAATGCAGACTTTCCCCTGCCAAACAACTGAAATCATGGAGAAAAACATACTTTACTTGGAATTGGATCACTAAAAAAGACAATATGGACAGGGCTATTTTCAATGAGGAGTAAAAATAAGAGAAGACCTGTCAGCGAATTCCATGAAGGATAAACGGAATCTTCTGTTGAGAAGAAGTTTATCCAAAGGTTGATTAGGATCGACATCTAGAGTTGGATCATTTTGTGACAAAAGCCCACTATCGGGTATTCCAAGAGCCTGGCCCATACTCTTTACCCCAAAGCTATCTTTCTTGTTTAAGCTCATAACCGACACCAGAGGTTGAGAGAATGAAATAGAGAAGAAAGCCACCACAAGAATACTTGCCTATAAAATAACACTCCATATCATGTATCCATAAAAGCTTCAAGCTTTCTAGTGCTCTTTTCAATGATGAGGATGGTAAGGGTATTCTCGTCTTTTTCATACACGAGAGATCGAGAGCGAGCCCCTGTCCCACATTTTCGGATGGATAAAAAATTACAATTTTGTCTCATTGACATCAGTCTCAGTCCTAGCACAATGCACAACAAACACATTGCAACATGTTATGTCCTGTGTAACAAACAAACGGGCCCAATGGGCCCGTTTTCTAGGATAGGACATAACAGGTTGTACTGCGTTTGACATGCATTGGACTAGGACTGAGACAGATGTCAATGTGACAAAGTTGCAATTTTTTATCCATCCGAAAATGTGGGACAGGGACTCGCTCTCGATCTCTCGTGTATGCAAAAGACGAGAATACCCTTCTCATCCTCATCATAGAAAATAGCTCTTTTTAAGGAAATGCCATGAAAGGTATTAAGCATACCACAACTAAAAGCACGCATCTGGTGGTGACTTGAAGCCACATGATCTCCTCATGTGTCTCATTTAAAACATAAGCAACCACCCATACACCTAGAATGAAAAAAAAAAAAAAATCATAACCTAAAGGATCTAAATAAAGGTGATTTTGATTGCCAATCACTGTTAATAGCAACATATTTTCATTTATTTGTATATTATAGCATCTTACTTGAAAGTCTTTTTATTACAACATTGTACTTTATAAAATCTAAAATCTAGCCAGAGTGATAATTGGTTAGATTTTTCAAAGTGCAAAGTTGTAATAACAAAAGTAGAATGCTACAACAAATAAATAAATGAAAGTATATTGCTATTTTTTTTTTTGCATTTTGACCCAACCCAACATATAAATAACTCCAAATTACAAAGAATTATAATCAAAACTTACTGATAGAAAACACAGTTACGAGTATTGCACGCCAGAGATCCTTAAGCTCATCAAATTTGAACTCGATATGATGAATGGCTGCAGTAATAGCAACCAAAGCAGAAATATACAACACAGGAAGGCAAATATGTGGAATAGCCCATTGAATCCCCATGTGGCAGTGGTTACTTAGAGGCTGCTTTATTTGAAGCACTACACAAAAGAAACTAAAATATAAACAGCCTTATGGGAAAAAATAAAAATGGAGGTTAAAAGAAGTAAAAGTGGAAATATTATCTATCTTACATGCAGCCCAACAAATCCACGGAAGAAGAGCTAGTGGAAGACTAATATATGATCTTATAGGAAAGAGACGCCTCCTGAAAATCACAAGGTAGTTAATAAAATACAAAAAAATATAAAATTGAGTTCCTAAAAATGTTCAAGACTGAAAAACTTACTTGACAAATACGGAATATAGGTGAGTTACTTGTATAAGTCGACAGCTCAATAACAATCCAAATCCTAGTGGAACATGAATCCAAACTGAAACCAAAAAGTTGATATAGGCAAAGATGAAATTGACAAATGAAAATGAATGTATAGAGTGATTTTAGTAATCAAGGAAAAAGAAAACATACCTCCCCAGAGATAGCAGGATTGCCACCAATGCGTCCTATGAAACCTCACAATATTAAGAGCCATCTGAAAACAAAATTTGAATTTCAATACATAGATAAATTAGGATTTAGGAAACAGGAACTTTATGTTTTATTAAAGGACAGTAGGCTTACTGCAAGTGACATCAAAAGATTGAAGCTAGCTATGATCTGAATAGTTGGGAGCCAAAAACTACTTCCTTTAGGTCGAGGAACTTTGTGAATTATAAAGGGTAAAGTCGACCTCAAAAATAGGCTGCAAGACAAGAACGATGTTCATCATACACATTGCCAGATATGAGAAGCAATCAAGTCAAGTGTGTTGATCAATGTCAAAAGTGATGGTGTAATGCTTCCTAATTTGACATAAAACAATTTTGAGACAATTGGTTTTCTTGCTATAATTGTACAAACTGAAGGGATTTAACTTATTCTTCTTCTACACCAATGAAAGATGACATAACAACCACAATTCAAAATTCAAAAGTAAAGTTTGCAGTTTAGTCAATTCTAGTAGAAGATATGCACTTGTATAATAGGGTGATAAAGCAGCATGAACAACTAATTTGCTATTTACTTCTATGTACATCATTTCTAGCATCAAGTAATCGGTAATAATTTCTTAGGAAATATTGAAGGTAACTTTAAGGAGATAAAACTATCTGCGAAAGTTGACGTTAACCTAGTGTTGTCGAAATGCGAATCTACAGAACTTGAGCAAAAGCTTTTTTGTGATGAATTTCTAAGCAAATCTGAGACCGATATTATTTCAAATGGATCTGAAGTTCATGAGGTTTCTAAGCGTCTTCTTAGAACTCAAAAGACCAAAACTCATATCGGAAAAGTAACATGTTTAACATCCAAATTCAAGGCGTAACAGCGTTTGGATTGAAAGTAGCATGAAATTATTAAAATCCTAGATTAAATCAAACTTAGATCACAATTCGAAGTTCAAACTTGTATAGTAAATGCGCATAAGCTACGTAATCTTCATCCAAATAAGCAAACGAGATAGCGCAATTGCATACATTCCTGTATAATATATGTGCAAATTGGGGGAAAAAGAGACGTACGAGACGAAAGAGATGATAGAAACGGAAAGAGCAACGTAGTCGCTGGGACAACCGCCTATGACATCGCAGCTAGTCATCTTGCACAGGCATACGGCGGCAAACGGATACCGCCGGCGACTCTTGATCGGAGAAGCGCTGTTGTTATTGGAAAATTGAAAGTTAAGTTCATATATTGTTCAACTTTAGTCCATTCCCAAGTTTGACCATTGACCAAAAAAGGTTTAGCATTTTCTCAAAATAAACGTATAATCCAATTGTCCAAAAGATAAAAAAATCAAAAGTAGAAATATTGTTAATTGCCATCTGTTACGAAAAGCTAGAAATAATGCTTGGTTCAAGAATGTTTATATCAACCGCCTTAAATTGGCTGTTTAGTTGGTTAAAACCTCGATAATTTTGGTAATTGTAAAAGGGAGTTTTGGTATTGTTTTCATTTTGACGTAAGTTGTTTTTCTCTTTTTTGACCAATCTTTTTTTATTTTTTGGTTGTGGTTTTATAAAATCCGTAGGTTCCAAATAAAAAAATATCGTTATCTTGTTTGTATAAATATAAATATTGAAAGTATTTTTGTCATTTTGATTATATATATATATATATATATATATATATATATATATATATATATATATATATATATAAAATAAATTTATTGTCTTAAGTCATCTACAATCGAGCAATGCTAATTAGTTTTTCAAATGTGTCACATTAGCTTTGTAATTACGTCTACATCATTACAATATCATTTATATTTCAAAAGTGGTCCTCACTACCACCAGGATCGGTCCTGAAAAATTAAATATTCTCAAAGGCCTAAAACGAATAAGAAAAAATAATCATTATCTTTGTTATAATTTTATATTTTTAAATAAAAATATATAATGAAAAAATTGGCTCTATGCAGCTGCCCACTTTGCCCCCCCCCCCCCCTCAACGCCCACCATGACTACCACCTCGCCAACCATTTTATATTTTTGCTTTAAAAATATCATAAATATTAATAATAATAATAATAATAATAATAAGTAAATAAATAAAATAACATAATTATAAATATCTATAAATCAAATAAAAACATTTAAAACCATGGTTGTCAAAATCGCGATCCTGATCGTACGATCCTACGATCCTAGGTATGAAAAACGATTCAGATCGTAAAAGGATCGTATTTGGGGTGGGATCGCAGGTAGGATCGTAAGATCGTATGATCGAGATCCGATCCGATCTTACTTTCTTTTTTTTTTTTTTGCAAATGAAATATTTCTTTTACCATTTTATGTTTTTTACCCTTACCAATATACCATTTATCATTTTTTTATTGTGACTTATGATTAATATTTTGAAGTTTTTTTTAACTTTTGAACAAAAAATTAAATGTTTGAAATATTTCCTATGGGTAAATATTATAAATTAAAATTATTTTCTATTTTGTGAGATCTTAGGATCTCGATCCCGATATTGCAAACTAAAAAACAATCATAGGTAGGATCCCGATCTTGACAACCTTGTTTAAAACATGAAAATCCGAATATTAGAAAATTCATCATCCAAATCATCATATTGGTTCCAAATTAATTTGTAATTGAAAAAGGAGGTATATATATATATATATATATATATATATATATATATATATATATATATATATATATATATATATAGGGGAGGGTTCAATTGAGAAAAAAAAAAGGTCCAGAATGAGGGAATCATTCTCAGTCAATCATTTATTTTTGCCGCAAAAGCCTCCACGTACCGGCGGAAATGGGAAAGGAATGCACATGTGTTTTCCAACAAAACATATTTCCTTAAACTATGCTAATCATTACCTTAATATATACAAAAACATAGTTTTTTTTCGTTTTTTTTTTTTAATTTTTATAAGCTATTTTTATCAAAAAATGATTTTAAATATACCAAAATTCATGATTTTTATTCTTTACAAATAGACATCCATATTGATATAGTTTTAAGATAATTTTTTTTTTTTTTTTATATTTTCAGCTATTGTTATTCATAAGTGAATAAAAATGCATCAGGTTTTATTAAAGTACATTCGTTATTCATTTATGAATAAAAAGTATGATTTTTTTTTACAATTTAAGTATTATTCATATATGAATATAGCATATAATAAACATAGTATATTCATATTTTAATATTGGACGATGCATTCACTTGTGAATATTAACATAGTATATTCATTTGTGAATATTAGATGGTATATTCACTTATGATTATTAAATGATATTTTGTATGTGAATATTACATAGTATTACATGGTATATCACATGTGAATATTACATAGTATATTCACTTGTGAATATTAGATGATATATTCACTTATGAATATTACACAATATATTCACATATGAATATTACAAGGTATATTCACTTATGAATATTTGAAGGTATTTTGACAAATATATATATAATTTTTATATGTTATTCACATATGAATAATATAGATTTGCATATTTGTTTTGTGTTTTTAATAATCATATACTGATTCAGGTGAGAAAACATATTCATATGTGAATATAACGTGGCAATTTAGTTTATGCATTTCATCAAACAGTTGGAGTGCAAACAACTTAACTATTTTAAAAATGTTAAAAACATCAAGTTATCAATTCCAAATCATCATATACTTCCAATTTCGACTTCAGATGCGACATCCTATGTCTGATCGATTTCTCATTTTGATTTTGATTTCCGAAAATCCGATTGGGAACCTGTGAGTACCGATTCTGAGTCCCTCAATGTCGACTGTGACTGCGAGTCTAGAACTCCAATTCCAATTTCATGAACAACGAAGAAATTATGGTTTAGTTGAAGAAATCTGGATGCTTATTGAAGGTTGAAGGAAAAATTTTGATAATGAACGAACTGTTATCGAATTCTCTATAGTTACGTATTTGAGATTGAATGTTATTACGATATTTATAAGTTTGTCATTGTGTTTTTTATGCTTAGATTAAATGGGTGACTGAGAATGATTCCCATATTCTCAACCTTTTTTATTTTCTCAATTGAACCCACCTCTCTCTCTCTCTCCCTCTTTCTCTCTCTCTCTCTCTATCTATCTATATATATATATATATATATATATATATATATATATATATATATATATATATATATATATATATATATATATAAAAAATTGGTTTTGATATTTAATTAATATCATTTGATTAAAAAAATAATAAAAATCAACTTGCAAACCTTTCAAATGGTGAAAGACAAAAGCATATGTAGCATTTCAAATTGGTGAGGTGGCATTGCAAGTATGTTTGCAATGTCTTGATGTCGAAGGTCTTATGTGAGGATAATGTCATACAAAGTGATGCGTTTTTACAAATATTTCGATTTATATTATGCGATTGAATATAAAATTATGATCCGTTAAAGTTATTTTTTAAGATAAATCTACAAAATAGTGTGATCTTCTAACGACTCATTCATAAATAACTAAAAATAGCATTTAGCCGAAAATAACCAAAAAAAACCGCAGATGAAACTAGCATGCATCATCTGCTCACATGTGATTTCAAATACGCTATAAAAATAATAAAAAATATATTTTTTTTCATTTTTAACCGAAGAAATTGCAGATGTCATATGGCCATCTGCGGTTTCCTCAACTATTTTTTTTATGATCCAAATGTAAGTTTAATTACGATTTTTTATATTTTGACTACGATTTCTAACATCTTTAATATAATTTCTGCAATTTTACTAGTATATGTATGAAATAAATGTAAGACAATTTTTTTTTAATATTAGTTTTACTTTTTGGTGTAGCTCTAGTGAATATTCCATTGTGGTTATAACTAGCGGGAGATGTGATATGATTCTCAACTACATATGTTTGGCTACCGGTTGGGAGGGGGATTTCTAGAATATTCAATTTCGGTGTGATATTTTCGGGGGATTATTAATTTTAGTGGATTTTTATATTTGATGAAAAAAAGAATTATTTGTTAGATAAATCTAATATTAGTTTTACTTTCCAACATTTTGAAATATAGTATTATACAGCCATAGTTGTTAATGATGATGTTAGATACCTGATCAATGTAATTAAGAAGATGAAGTAAACGAAATCATAATTGAGTTGACTTGCATGTTTTTTGTATGGTTATTTCGATAAATGCAATCTTTTTTGCTATTTTGGGTTAAGCCATTAGAAGATTAGGTTAGTTTTAAAAATTTTCTCTTTTTTAAATTGGTAAATGGTCGTACATGTTAATTTGATTAGTTGACATTTATGTATACGCTTATTTTAACTAGTTCCATATGTCATGTATGTCACATGCTCAATTTATTTTTTGAAAGTCGTAAGATAGTGGGAAAAAAAATAAGATTTAAATGTTGACAAATTTTAAAATATCGTTTTTATTTTATGACTTTCGAAATCACATTTCAAAAATCCAGCATAAGTCCCCCCAAAAAAAATACATAGATCAACTAATAAAATTAACATGTAGAACACAATCAACCAATTTAAAAAATAACTTTAGTGGAATATTTTTCTATTGTTCAATGACATGTGATGTATAAAAGAAAGCACACCACACTAAAAAGAGTACATGTTACTATTCTCTGACAATAAAATTTTGTGTAAATGTCACATTTTTCTGATAACGACATTTTATTTTGCAATTCACATGATTCCTATTATCGCACACATAAGTGGTTACAACTTTACTTCCTTGCTTTTCATCCACAATGTTATTTATCGTGATATATACTTTAAAAAAAAAAAAAAAAAAAGAACCATTTTAG
The DNA here is from genome assembly GCF_052625555.1 of Lactuca saligna. NCBI lineage: Eukaryota > Viridiplantae > Streptophyta > Magnoliopsida > Asterales > Asteraceae > Lactuca > Lactuca saligna. Next base: position 246,066,365 of record NC_136424.1, on the reverse strand, counting down.
GTTATATTTATCTTCAAGAGATCAAATATGTAAAATTTAAAAACATAGCACTACATATTACATATCAGTCAAAGTAAAGTGCCTAACAGAAAACCAGATTTAGATATAAAAACAAGACCGGAACATTCTCCAATAACATGGAGGCTTATGGTTATGGATTCTCTGAATCCCTAAAATCTGATTTCAGAGAATCAAAAGAACAATTAACTATTAATTTTTTTTTTTTTTTTTTACATCTACATCAACTCTTAAAAAAATTAATATTAAAAATTAAAAAGAAAAACACTCAAAAGTAAAGTTGGCACCTACTTGTACATGTATGATGTAATCATAATGGTCACAAAATAGTGCCCAAAAGCCATAGGTGCAACACAATCCAATACACTATAAGCCCCAACCTTGCCCGAGGTCGACGCATCAAAGCCCGATCACCAGATACCCTGCACACACAGATAACAAATAACAGATAACAAAATTAAATCCAGTATCACCAAATGATTTTTAAGTAATAAAACTAAAATGTTTGTTTGACTTCATAAAAAATAAATTTATATATAAACTGTATATTTTTAAATTTTACAAAAACATAAATATTAGAAAGTTGGAAACTTGAAAAGTTATAAAATTAGATACTTTGTTATAAAATTATTGTAATATAAAATAAATAAAAATAATACAAATTATTATTATTATTATTACTTCTAACAGAAATAAAAACTAAATGCGTAGCAAATAATTTGACATTTTTTAAGCATGCCTCGTATTTTCAGAATAGACATTACTTAATACAAATTTGTATAAAAAATATTCACTTTTATTATGTATATTTAATTGAAATATAATAAAGATTTCATATTTAAATATATTATTATCCAGAGTGTAAGATGAAATGTAATTAAATCTAGGAGCCAAAATATTAAAAACATAAAACATGATTAAAAAGTTGGATTTGACCTTTCCAAAAACCCCTAACAGTGATTTAATGTTAAAATAAATAAATAAATAAAAAAAAAAAAAAAACCCTTAAAGTAAGTTAAAATAGTTACCATATTCCATCGACTCGATCTGCAATCATTTTCCCCTGAATTGGGACAAGACCCGATGTGTTGAGTGATTTGAATATATGACCTGAAAAGTATTTCAAAAATTCAACACTTTTCAATTAAAACAAAATTTTCCCAAATAATCTGTCTAGTGACCCAAGGGTAAGGGAACAAGTTATTATTTATCAAAAAAAAAAACAAACCTTTATCTTCAAAAGATTCGGATTTATTACTAAGCAAACGTTCAGATTCTGAATCAATGGTAATGGCAAGCTGGTCATTTGATCCCTTTCGTAAGGATCTCACCTGGGCAGCAGATGGCACTAAAGGCAACCCCCCTACTTTCCCAACTGGGCTCTGTACCAACAAAAAAAAAAAAAAAATACAAGGGTAAAATCGTCAATTAACCATCTTCTACTTTGTGTATACAATACAGCATTAACCAACTCCAAACAGATAACATACCTGATCTTCAATTTCTGATATCTCTGATCCAGCAGGCAATGAACCTCCTCTTTCCTGTATCTTATCCTGTACACCTGTCCTATTTTCAATATAATCTTCAAGCAATTTAACCCTGTTTGTTAATTCCTCTTTTACCCTTTGGCTCTCCATCAATTTAAATCTTGAATTTTCCCCATCCAGAACAATACCCTGAATGAGCCTCTCTAACACCGGGACCAGTCCTGCCACGTCAGCAGCAGATTTCTTGACTCCAGAATACTCCTCGCCTCCAAACTTCTGAATAATGCTCTGTAACCCTAAAGATAACTCCCCCTTCAAATGCTCAACTTCTAGGGTTTGTTTTGAGACAAGATCCTCTTTTGAATGAGACAATAGGGTTATCTGCTCTAGTAATTCCTTTACACTATCAACTATGTAAAACAGCTTTTTTACAGGGTCCAAGGATTCTGAAATTACAAGGTTTGAGAAAGGGAAAGGGATTGGGATTCCATCTATCTTGTCAAATAGCCTGTTTATCTCTGAAGCTGATAAAACACCCTCATCCTCTGAAATACAAAATCAACATGTATAAAAATGAATGGAATGTGTAATTTTAACTCTGTAAATTATTTTTAACTATAGTTGATCAACTTTTATTTACAAATATAAATTAAAGAAAACCAATAAAGGATAACACTTTTTCGTTGATTTTAAAAAAGAAACTTGAAAATTAAGTAAAATTATAAATGAAAATTCAAAATATTTGTGTCGTTGAAGATTACATAAACGAAAACGGGGTATATATTAACAATACAGATAATAAAAACATATTAAAACCCAAATATGTTATGATAAAAATTAACACGTTTACCTTGATTCCATCACATACCAAACACTACCCGAGTGTATGACTTTCATCAACTAGAAATTATAATGAAATGAATGTATGATTATAATAAGAAAAAAAAAAGTTTACCATGATCTTTAATGGAGGAAGTACTTTGAGCAGTAGACAACTCCCTTTCTCTTTCATTCCAGTTCTCCTCTTTTGTCCGATAATCTACTAATTTAGAGCTTATCTCTTTGCACATGTTTCTAGATGCTTCTAATTCTGTCTCCAATTTAAATACCTTTCCATGGTATGCATCATTTTCTTCTTTGGCTTTATCATACATTAATCTAGCTTTCTCTAATTCACCCTCTAATTCTTTTGTTTGCTTAACCAAAGATGGCATGGTATTCTTTATTACCTCCAGTTTTTTCAACAAAGATGCAATCATGTCATCAATCAGTATTGAGAAACTACCAAATTGATCAGCAAGAATTTGGTTTCTAGCAATTAACTTATCCAAAGTTTTTCCAACATCTGAACCAATAATAATACCCTCCCTATCTTCTGCATTCAACTCTTCAAGCATCCCAATGTTCCAATCATTGCCAAATCCAGCATCCCAACTTTCCTGTAAATCATAAGAAATGAGATGAAAGAGAAAAAAAAACATGAAACTAAACGACTAAAATTGTAAGAACTGATGATATTATTTATTACCTCAATTGAACGATGATCTTGAAACTGTTCTGAATCAAAACTACCATTTATGTCTTTGAGAACATAGTCGATTTCTTTTAAGCTTTCGAATTTTTTCTCAAAACTTTTCTTGAACAAAGTGAATAAAGATTCATCCTTTAACAGCACTTGAAGATTTCCTAAGAACCTAGAGAGCTCTTGACCCCATTTATCATTACATGTATTTAACTCAGTTTTGAGGGTCAAAATATCCTGTTCAGCTTTCTTCTTTTCCCCAACAAGATCAGAAACAGTGTTCTTATGGTATTCAGCTTCTTCTTTGAGTTTCTTTATCTCACTCTCTAATACACTTCTACTATCTAATGCCTTCTCGTTTTCTTGTGAAAACTGAGAAACATTCGTCTTTAACTGTGACATTGCATCTTCAAGGGACTTTATAGTCTTGTAAGCTTCATCTAGATTAATGGAATGTGTGGAAGCTTCCTCCTTAACTTTCTGTAGCTCCATTTCAACAGCAACTTTGCTAGCTTGAGCCTCTTCTTTTTCACTCATGAGCACATGTATGTTGTTTTTTGCAAGTGAAAGTGCCTCTTCAAGGGAGTTTTTATGGGCAGAGGTTTCTTGAAACCTGTTTGTTTGAGAAGTAGCTTCCCCTATTGCTTTATGTAACTCCTCTTCAACATGCATCTTTTCTTTAGTTAGTTGAGTGATGGTTTTCTCTGAGTTTGAGAGTGTATCTTCAAGTGATTTCAAGTTTGTCAATACTTCCACCAACTTGTTGTTCAATGTGCTGATCTCCTCATTTAGAATCTGTACTTCTTGTTCTGAGTTTGTCTTTAAAATGTCTAATTCGTTCTTTTCTTGAGCTAATTGAGAAAATTTTCTCTCTGAAACTGATACTGCATCTTCAAGGGATTTCATGGTTGTCAATGCTTCGGTCAACTTACTGGTCAACATACCAGCTTCATCTTTTATGTATTCTAGCTCCTGCTCTGTTTGTGCCTTGCTGACTTGGGTTTCACTTAAATATGTTGCTAACCACTTCACCTTTTCAACTGGCTCTTTTAGATCAACTGGCAGAAAAACACCATCAATTGTTTCAAGTACATTCTGTAACATGCTATTGCTTTGATATAAAAACTGTTCAAGTTGACCCTTTTCTTCTTTCAAAAGCAGGAGATCAGATTCCAAGTTATTGATCTGGTTCCTGTATTCACTCAATGTTGATTCTTGTTTCTGTAAGTCGAGAGTTAACCCCTCAATCTGAGTGTTCTTTTCAGCCATTTGTTGTTTCATATTCTCACGTTCTTGAACAAGTCCCTTGCCCTTTTTAACTGCCATAGACAATTTCTCCCTCAATAATGAGGCTTTCTCTTCGGATCTTTGAAGATTTATTTGCAGAGTGTTCTTCTCATCTTTTGATCCACGAAGTTCTTCAGAAAACTGAAACTTATGCATCTTTTCTTCCTCAAGAATTTGCTCATACAGCTTGGATTCATGATCCCTAACATACAAAAGATTTTGAATCTTTTCAAGTACTTCATTGTCCATAGGCAATGATTCAGTAGAAGCTATGTGTTGTTCTAATTCTTCATACTTGGTTGTCAAATCTTCATACTCCTGCTTAAGATAATACTTCTCCTGTGATTCTGCTAAAAATGATGCAGTCAAACGATCAATCTGGACACGTGCAGCCTCCATTGTTGCATGATTTTCATCTTGTAGCTTAAAAGAATGATCTTGAGCCAGATTATATGCATAAGTGAGTCTCTCAAATTCAACAGATAGGGATGCAAGTCTACTTCTTTCATTTGCAAGCCATGTAACACCTTCAATGATATCTGATGACTGAAGTTCAGCTGCAGCACCACTTAGCAATAAAATTTCTCCACATCTTTGAAGGATCATGTCTCTTTGTGTAAGAGCTTCTTGTAGCGAATTAGCCAAAAATGCAGTCTGCATCAACTCATTATTCCTAAACTCAGCAGCCTCTAGGGCAGTTGACTTTTCTTGCAGTTCAGTCAAACATCTTTCTAGTTCACTGGTTTTTTCAGAAACTGATTGTTTCAATGAGTCACGCTGTTGGACCAATGCCTTTCCTTTTGTAACAGCCATGCTAAGTTTTTCTTTGGTATTAGTATACCTTGTCTTCTCCTGTTCAACTTCCCCTTTAAGTTTTGTGATCTCTGTGTTTAGAAGCTCAATTGTTTCTCTGTTTTTGTCAATTTGCTCCATGAACTGTCCGTATTGATATTCTAAATGGGTATTTTTGTTGGTTACCTCAAGTTCTTTCCTTTTTAACTCAAGCAACTCCTCTCGTACAGTGATGAAAACTGTCTCTGTTCCATTTTGCATTTGGAAATCTGGCTTAACCTCAGCCAAACAATGGCTAAATGATTCGATTTCAGAAAGCAAGTTGTAGTACTTCTCAAGTAAGAAGGAGGTAGTTCTCTCAAGATGAGATAATTTTTCACTAACAGATGTATTAGACAATCCTGCATCGCCAAAGGCAGGTGCAAAAGAATATAAAATCCTATCTACAATGGCAACAACAGATGATAATTCATCAGACTTGAGTGCTACTACATCTTGAGATATAGAGTGGTCATTGACCCTCACCATAAGATCCTCAATCTCTTTATCCTTCATATGTAAGGTGGCATTGAGTTCACTGATTGTGGCCTCAGCATGTGACTGCTCATTCAAAGAAATCTCAATAAAATTGGAACACTCCTTTACCATCTCATGCAAAGACAACAAAGACTTTTCACCACCCTCTACAACATCAGTCCCATCAGTAAGTTGCTTTTGCTTGCTTAGAGCTTTAAGCAGATGATGAAGATTTCTAACTTCCTTTATCAGAACTCCATTCTCTTCCTGCAAGAGAAGCTTAGTTATTACAATTGCAACATCCCTATGGCATTGGAAGAAGAAGAAGAAGAAGAAGAAGAAGAAAAAGAAAAGGTTATAGCCAACCTCATTGTCCTGTGGAAGGGGAAGGATTTCCCTTTCAATGTCAGGTGCAGTATGTTGAGTAACTTCTGTATCATCATCCCTAAATGGCAGTTGGCGTGGCCTATTGACAACAGCAGGGGATCTCGCTTCATTAGAAACCAAGTCATCTGGACAATCTACAAACTCATCGGGTCCCACATCTTCAGTTGTCCTTACATTAAGTGGCTCTGGCTCATCCTGTACAGCATCTACTCCTGTTACCACTACTCCATCATCCTGCTCAAGACGCTCAACCTGAAGATAGCTTGCTAATCTTAACTTATCAACACGAATAATACAAGTGTACAACAGATACAATAAGTAATTCGAGAAACTGTGTTGGCAAATCATTCAAGAGAAGGGAAAGGGTCATAAACCATTAAATATGTGCTAAATTGTAAATGTAAAACCTTTCAGTAATAAGTTTAATCTATTTGTCAAATTTTCCATGGAAGCTCTCGAATTGAGATGATTTTGAAGTTGAAAACTAGTTAGTTGGACATCAAAAAATCGTATCACAACTATATTTCCTCAAGTAGAATATACTATTTACCCCAAAATTAAAGATTACTAAAGTCGTTGATAATGGAATCGAAGATTTAACTAAATAAACACTGGACTCACCTGATCAATTGAACCGCCATCCATTTGAGCAGAATCAACTGACTCTATATGAACAAAACCATTCTCTCCAGCTGTTGGACTCCCCGTGACCTGCTCCAAATCATTATCATCTTCCATATCTGTGGATCGTGATATAAACCGATTAGATCTAACGCATTGAAATCAAATCTTCCTCGGGTTTTCATTCAATATGCATGATTTAACCTAAAAATAATTATAGGTTAAGATGTTACCTTAGATTTGAGAAGGAATATGACTATAGTTGAATCGGATTTGAAGCATATGATCTCGAAAACGATGGAAATTGGGGGTTTTCTCGTTGTTGATCTGGCGTGGAAGACGGTCGAATTTGGTTTTAACGTTTTGCAGTGTGCGTAAGCGATAGTCACCCGCTAAGTGAGAACTCGTTGAATACGGCGTCGTAAGGACGTTGAACGAGAAATTATAAAAACAGAAATTACATGTGCCTTGATTTGTTGTTGATTCTTTGTTGGCCGACCAAAATAAAATAAAGGTGTTGTTTTTTATTTTAAATAAAAACATTTCGTAACAAAAAATTATTTATGTTGTTAATTATTAATATCTTTTTTGAAAAATATGTTTTTAAACATAAATGCATGTCTTGTCTAGACAAAATAATAAAAAGTAATCCCTAAATAGTGATGTTAAAAATATTGATATTTGATCAGGTGGTGAAGAAATCAAATCAATGTTTAAAAAGGTTAAACACAATTTTTGATTTTATTTGTCAAATTAATCATATTTTCCGTTATAATTTGTGTGTTTAAAAATGAGTTAAACACCATAATGGTGTTTGTTAAACACCTTCATCGGTTATAAAATGTGTGTTTAATACCGAGTTAATCATCGTAACAATGACCGTTATGATTTTGGTGTATATATATATCGTCATCAACACATACAAAAAAGAAAAAACAAAATACAAGATAAGATTTTGTTTTGGTTTTCATTAAGCTTCATATTGTTGTTGCATACTCTCCGGTTTGAAGAAATGAGGTAAAATTTTACATTGAGAGATCTAGTAATTTTCAATAGTATAGAAAAGCTTCCATTATGCATCATGCTGTTGTTACATACTCTTGAGTTTGAAGAAATGAAGTAAAATTTTGCATTGATATGTCTAGTAATGTTCGATAGTCTAAAAGAGTCATTTTCGATTGTTGTATCATGCGAGACAGACATCTAATAGTATAACTGAAATGTAACATCCCAAAAATACTGAATAAAAATTTCATTTTAAATAAGTTAAAGTCATTCATTCATTGTTTCAAAAGACAATAAGAGTCAAAGTATTCTTAAAACATTAGAGTCATTTGTAAACATTCAGTGCGGAATAAAACTCCAGGGGATACAGTGCGATCAGGCTGAGCCCTTCCTTTTGAAAACGGAAGTACTTGAAATGATAAACATAAACTGTAAGCACAAAGCTTAATGAGTTCCCCAAATTACCACATACGACATATATATATATATATAGGGCTAGGTTATTTTGTTTTTACTAAGTATTGTGTGCCAGAATGCACAGATCTGGACCAACGGATGAAATTGATCAATGGACATGATTTGAGAGTGTATGATATTACAATGGGGTAATATGTACCGTATAATCACACAATTTTTAGCAAAAGGGTATTTTGGACAATTAACTACATTTATAAAAGGAAAATTTCGAAATTTTAGGGATGATTAATTCTCCTAGTTTAAAAAAAAATCTGAATTTTTTAATTAATTCAATTTCAATTTTTAACGATTTTATTCTATCAAAATATTTTTTGTTAGAATGATACTCTTTCAAAATTTTATTCTATTCTAATATAATATTATTGAAGAAAAACAAAATTCTTGAATAAGATGTTGAAAAATAACAAACGTTCTAATATATTCTTATACATCCGAACTTAAATACAAATTCATACATATTCTTACAGGCTAAAAATCTTATACATTTTAAATATAGTTATAAATATTCTAAAAGAATATCAACAAAAATGAATAACATTCTTAAAAAATAACAACATTCTACTAGAATACTCTCGTTCTCCATGTTTTCTTCTTGAATTCTGAAAGAATATTGTTGTTTTTGGACGTTGAATCCTGAAATTCTGAAAGAATTTGATGTATTCAATAGTCACCATGTAGAACACTGCCCTGGTCAACGACATTCTGCTAGAATACTCTCGTTCTCCATGTTTTCTTCTTGAATTCTGAAAGAATATTGTTGTTTTTGGATGTTGAATCCTGAAATTCTGAAATTCTGCTAGAATACAAAGAATATTCTTAAATTCTGCTAGATATTATCTGATCAAATCTTAGATAATAGAATATTGTAATCAATAAAGAAAATAAGATACCTGATTGAGTTTTAAATTAACTTTTATTCTGTTTCAACATGTGTTTCCTTTTGATTGACAGTCAATGAATCACCAAAGAAGCAACATCCAGTTCCGGTGATGGGTATGGTGGCCAAATGAACCAAGAACACCGCAAACCCAATTGGAAGAGGAGCCAAAATCTACAATAAACACATTCAAATTTAATTCAAAATAAAAATCTCACCTTTTCTAAAGTGAATATCTGTATATAATTCAATAGTCAATGGAGTGAGTTGCATACACGGACATGGGAGTCTCTGGCGCTTCTTTTAGCATCAGCTGCAGAGAACACGGTGTAAACAAGCACGAAAGTGCCAACAATCTCAGCACCAAGACCATCACCCTTGGTGTAACCATGGGCGATGACATTAGCACCACCGCCTAACGTTGTGTACCGCGCATCACCCTGAAACCCTTTCACAAATCCGGCACCACAGATCGCTCCAAGACACTGCATCACCATGTATAACACTGCCCTGGTCAACGACAGTTTTCTTGCTAATAACAAATCGAATGTCACAGCTGGATTAATATGCCCTCCTGTTTGAAGATGAAACATAGTTTTTAGACGATTTGAAGAAGAAAGAAGATAAAATTAGGGTTCCGGTGGAAAGGGGAAACATACCTGCAGAAGAGCGCGTGTGATCTCGTTTGAACAATCATTAAGGACCTTCTCATTGATGATCGTGGCATTGCTCATCTGCTGGAGAGCACGTGAAATGCTCCCCTAATTCCGCCAACACCATCTTCGATTATTTGCGTGACACGATGAACAATGATTTGTTCATAGGGAAATTGGAACCAAAATCAAACACTGGTTTCTTAATTGACCAAAACTAGGATAGTGGTTACGGTTTCAGATTTAGGGTTTGGATGCTGGAAGGGGAAAAACAACGGTGTCGCCGGTGGTGTGATCTGTTGGTACGTATTTGTATACGGTGGAGGTGGCTATCTCGTGGTTGTACATTTCGAATATGGTGGGTGAAGAAGATAATCGTATACTCTGATATAGAATTAGGGTTATTAAGATGAAGGAACCATGATTTAAGGGATCAGATACGTGATATTCTATTATTTCCTTAATTATAGGATTCCAATTAAATTATTTCCTTTAATTAAAAGCATAAAAAGTCCAAAATACCCTTTAATGGTTTATTTAATAATTTATTATTTCTTGAATTTTCATTGGTGCATTTAGGCACACAATAGTTGTTAAAAACATTTGAACCTAACTCTCTCTCTCTCTCTCTCTATATATATATATATATATATATATATATATATATATATATATAACAACAAGTGGTTGTGTCAGGTTCGTATCAACCCTGAATCCATAATGGCTCCATGTAACAACACGTAGTTGTGTCGGGTCTGTATAAACCCCGAGTCCATAATGACTCTAAGCCTAGATTGGCTCCATACATATAACATATAATCATACCAGTAATAGTCACAAAGACAGCAAGCATATACAAGCATATCGGTAAGCGTCACAAAGACCACTACTATCCTACCACATAATCCCAGTGGGCCAGCATTAGTGCATTCGACTCACAAATACAATGAGGAGACTCACCTCACAGCCTGAAAGTATCACACTCCCGAACCGGAACGGCAGAAACATCTGGGGGTAGATGACGTTATTGTACAGTATCATAACAGTTAAATATAAATGAATCAAAGAATTACAACCATTTTATTGAATATTTAAGAAGTTTACATTATGTTCAAAACATTTTTTACATGATATCAAATGCATAAGACAAAATATATAGCGTGATGCGACGACGTCCCATCCACCAAAAACTTTTGATTACCTGTTTACTGTTCTCCTGAAAATACAAATGATTTTGAAAAGTGTCAACAATTAAATTGGTGAGTCCATAAGCGTTTTTAATTAATATAATATTATTAATTCAAATTGGTAACTATCCAACTCCTTATTATCCATGTGGGATAATTAAGAAATCCTAGATTATCCATATATATTTCGTCCAAGCCTTCTCTAGGAAGGTTCTGGAACATCTTGCTCAACTATTGAACAATTACACTTTAGCCCCTGTACTTTTAATTAATTCATTTAATCCTAAAATTAACTCCAATTAATTTCTGATTAAATGTTAATTAATTATTACTATTTCAAATTAATATATTATTCTCATAATATATTAAGAAATCATTTATTTCAATTTATTAATCAAATAATAAATTCAACATCTCTCTCCAAAAGTCATCATGTCTAGTTGCTAGTTTTGACGGCAACCCAAAAGGATTGTGCTACTATCAATTCAAGTATATACCAATTATAGTGATGGGCTTAGACACCTAATCCAACATTCTCCCACTTGGATAAGTCTAATAATTATAGTTGTCAATATAACCTCTAAAACTTTAGCAAATTATAACTCTCAAAGGCGTTGTGAAACTCTGACCCAGTCAGTTACTTGTCTTGAGATAAGTGATCAAATATTTCTCCATTCTACAATATATCGTACAGACATGAGACATGGATTATAATCAATCTCTTTGTCCAAGTTTTGTTTCATGAATTAGAGTGAAACCTTTTGCCACATAGATTTTATGGTGTATGTGTTCCCATCCATGTAAATCTATCATTTCCAACCTACAATCATAAGACCGGGTTTATGACAAATTTAAATTCTAATTTAGATTTCATGGGCTGAACTTTAAGTTTTCTTAATTCTTTGCCTTCTAGTAGCATAAGGAACTACCAGTGCTTATGTAACATCCGGAATTTTAGGTATTATATTTATTCATTTTATTTTGAGTTTTGTGGAAGAACTCGGGGAGTTGGTGCGTAGACTCGCCGAGTAGAGATGCGATTTCTCATCCGGATTAATGACTGGACTCGACGAGTAGCATTAGTGGACTCGGCGAGTCCGTGCTGTTTAATGAAACCCTAATTTCTCGGGTTTGGGGCCTATTTAAAGGGCCTTATGGTCGTCATTTGTGCTCACCAGCCCCCAGAGCGAAACCCTAGTGCACTTGAGCGTTTAGAGTGAGATAAGGAGCCATTATCAACCTTGGAGGTGTTGTCTAGCAAGGGAAAGGAAGCTTTAGCCAAGAGGAAGCAAGAAGGTTAACTTCCTGAAGATCTAAGGTCCAGAACATCACATTTGAGGTAATATTTTCGAACCATTTTCTGTTGAGGTGATGTTCATGTTGATTTAGGGTTTATTGAACACTTTTGTGGCTAGATCTAGTGCTCCCATGGTCCCTTAAGTGAGTTAGATTATGGATTTGGACCCTTGGAGGTCCAAAGTGTCCCTTTGTCTAAGCTTTTTATGAATCCATGGAGGTTTTGGTTTGGGATCTTTGTGTTTGAGGTCAAAACACCATTTATGAGTCATTAGGTGTGATATGAGCACTAAGACATGAACTTTATGTGATAAATAAGCTTGGAAGGACTGGATATATGAGTTAGTGGAACAGATCTGACCTTAGAAGGTCATTTGGGGTTGTGCATGGAATGCACTTGCCGAGTCCATTGGTAGACTCGACGAGTTGGTGCGGGTTGTTCAAGGATTTTGAACCAGGGGTTGAGTAACCGAGTTGGGTGAGTGACTCGGTGAGTCGGAAGGGACTCAGAGGAATCGGGTCCCCATAGAGACTCGGCAAGTCCACGCCAGACTCGGCGAGTTGGGGTTGACCGTTGACCATTGACCAGTGTTGACTTGATAGGGTTAGTCAACCTTAGTTAAGAAAGTGTTAATTAGAGATGTATTGTGTTATAGGAGGACTATAGCTCGGGAGATCGAGCACTAGTGATTTCAGGGATTTACGAGTTACCGAGATACACGAGGTGAGTCTTCTCACTATACTTTACCTTGAGTAGGTAAATAGAGTTATGTGATACAGTGTTTTATATATATTATTGTTGCATTGCATTCTTCTATGTGATTTATGTTGTGCATGCTTGTAGAGTTAGAACCTGAGGGTTCACAGAGTTTGGGTGCACGGACCCACAGAGTTATAGCCTCAAGTGGCTAATATGTGTTATATGTGGTATTTTGGGGAACTCACTAAGCTTTATGCTTAAAGTGTTTTGTGTTATGTGTTTCAGGTACTAGTGAGGATCGCGGGAAGGCGCCGACTTGATCAGTACACACACGGGATTTTTATGATATGAGATCTTGGGATATTTTTATATGTTATAAATTGAGTATCAAACAATGATGTTTTTATGATTTACAAGTGAATTATGTTTTTATAAATGCGAGAAATTGTCTTGGAAATTTACGGTGTTACAAGCTGGTATCAGAGCCTTGGTTTGAGGGATTCGGGTACACCTTCGGTAGTATTTGAACTCAAACTGAGGATTTGGAAAATATTTTCAAAATAGAACCAAATTTTCTAAAAGAAGTAAAAGATTTTTAGAGAAACACAGATCAGAAACGTGTGTACGATCAGTCAGCGCCCGAACGGTGATTTCCCAAAATACCCTTATGTTATATGTTTATGAGATTGATATGATGTATTCTCTTGCTAGAGTGGGCTAGGTATTCCTATTAGGACTAGAGTGGCCTGATATGTGATGCCTTAGCCTAAGGAGAGGTGAGCTGCTATGAGATGCTTGAGAGTGAATAGGTAGCAGCGAGGAGCTTATGATAGATCTGTTAGAGAGTGGATTATGCATAGTAGAGTACTTGGGATTTGGGATCCGAAGAGGAGGACTTGGGGTGTATACTGATACGGTGCGGACAGTAGTATTGGGCCCGTACTACTGAAAACACCGGGTGAAGGGCCATGTAAATGGTTTGGGCTAGGCTTAGCATGTGATGTGTTTTGTTTTGTGTCTGTAATTTCTCTTTATGTTAATTTGAACTTTGTTGTGTTTACCACCGTAAACACGTTTACGGCCGTAAACGTGTTTACGGCCGCAAACTCAGTTTGTGGTCCAGATGAGTATATATAGTGTAGGAGCTTGTCTTTTGGAAGGCTGGTTGCTATAGAAGTTTACTGTCACTCTTGAGTTGTACCTGACGATTTCTTGTGTTTAATCGTGTGCAAGCTCAATTCATTCATCTTACTGTGTTACTCTTGATTCATGTTTGTTTGATTATCAGTTTTAGATCCGGAATTGGACCTAACAATTGGTATCAGAGCAGTAAACTGGTATCAAACTCATCCGATCGAGATTTTGCATGTTCAAGTTGTTGTTTTCATCGATTGGTTATTGGATTTTACGTTCTGAGCTTTGAAGAAACATCTTCCGTCTGAAAAATACGAGTTTTAAAGGCTGATTGAGAGTTTACTGCCAACCGTAAGCTCTGTTTACTGACCATTTAGAAATCGTAATCACTAAATACTCATACACCGTAAACAAGTTGATGAACCGTAAACATCAAAACCGCAAACACCAAAAACCGCAAACACCAAAAACCGCAAACACTAAAAGCCGCAAACACCAAAAACCGTAAACCCATAAAACACAGTAAACCCAGAACCGTAAACACCTTGCCGTAAACATCTAAACCATAAATCCCATACCGTAAACTCTGTTTAGGGTCACAATCTTTTCAATTAACCTTAACAGTAAACTCTTTTGGAACTATTAAATCACTTTCAAATGGATTCTCAAACTCATTTTCAGGAACTTGATGCTGTTATGGGCACTACTACACGCATTCCGAGATTGATGTCTGCTGAAGGTTTTCCCGAGTGGAAATATAGAATCGAAAAATACATCAAAATGAAAGATTTCAAGATCTGGAGAAGTATTGTTAGAGGTCCTGTCAGAGTCACGATGACAGTTGGAGGTCAGTTGATTGACAAAGCCATTGAAAATTACACTAATGAAGAGTTTGAACTGGTTGAAGAATAGGAAAGAGCATTGGCTACTCTAACCATGGCATTATCTCCTGATATTGCTCAAGGTTTTCATGAGTACACTTCTGCAAAAGCTCTATGGGAAGCTCTTATTGAGGTCTACGAGGGCAATGAAGATATGAAAGAAAGTCGGCAGGACGTGTTAAGACAAAAATTCAACATGTTTAACTACATTCCAGGAGAAACCCTTGAGGCTCAATTGCAAAGGTTCACCGCTCTCACAACTGACATGAACATTTCAGGAATTTATTTGTCCAAGTCAGAAATCAACAAGAAACTTCTGAACGCACTTCCTCGATCATGGGATATGAATGTTGCTGTAATTAAGAAAACCAAGGACTTAAATCGTCTCACTCTTGCAGAAATCATGGCAATCATCAAAGCCTGTGACATTGATGACAAATAGAGAGAAATCAACCACATGAATTCATATTCTACTACAAACCTTGGTGTTTCATCCAACAATGCAACACTATCATCCTTCATGACTTCCTCTGGTCAAGCTTTCACAGTTCAACAACCTCAGATTCAAACCCTCAATGCTGCAACATCAATCTTCAAGTGTAATATCTCCACAAACTATTTCTGCTCCTAATATGTCAGCCAAAGTCCCCTCTTAAAACATCAAAGAATCTGATGAAAATCTTACTCTAGCCACTGGGCTAGTTAATTGCTACAATGCCTTTGTAGCCGGAGATCTTCCACCTTAGCTATCCTTTGTTGACTTGGACCAGATGCATCCCGAAGATGTAGAGGAAATGGACATTAATTGGCAGATTGCCATGGCTGTTTTCAGAGCCAAACAATTCGCCAAGAAAACAGGGAAAAACAATTGGGCTATGAATGCTGACAAAAAGGTGGGATTCAACAAAAGTATGCTGAGATGTTTTAACTGTCACAAGCCGGGTCACTTTGCTCGTGACTGCCCGAAGCCAGATCGCAGAGTCAACAACAACCGACAGATGGTCGCAGTGGGAAACAATCGTGCAGGAGCTACAACCAATGGAGAAACAACTATAGTTGTTCAATCATTTGATTGGGAGGATCAAATTCAAGCTTTAAACATCACAAGGTCTGAAAATGGTCATCTAGCTCAGATTGATGATGGTGCTTCAAAGAACAATGATACTGATCCCGAGGCAGAGATTATGGAACAACAGTTTTCCCTAATGGTTTCTACCTCCTCTAAACTCAAGAAAAGCAAGGTAAATATACCGTCTTGTTCTTTTGCTTGCAAAGAATATGTTACACTTCTTCGAAATGAAATTCAAACTTTAAGTAGGCAAGTAGAGGACCTTAAATATGAGGGTTATTAACTTAGGAAGGGACAGAAACCACTTAAGGCCCAACTAGAAGCCAAAACAAAAGATTTTAGAAAAATTCAATCAGAATTCACTGAAAAGTGTGAAATTTATGATTATACTAAGAGACAACTTGATGTTGTGACCAAAGAACTTGATGAGTTAAAAATTAAAAGTGGAAAAATAGATGTGAGTTTCAAAAATTATTCTGCTTCTAGCAAAACAGTTGAGTCTTTGTATGAAACCCAATTGAAATTTAAGGAAAATCAAAACAAGGGTTTAGGGTATGATTGTGTTCCACCTCCTTTTAATCATAACTACACATCAATCCCTTTGACACAAGACGAAACTAACAGGGAGTCACATCTTCGATATGGAAAACCTGCTGGTTTTGTTTCAAGAGGTTTTATTAACATTGAAAGTACTAATGTTTCTACTTCCTCTGCAGATACACCCTTAGATCAGGCCAAGTGTGAAGCTGGAGAATCTGTTTCTGTTTTTAATTCTGATTTTTCTATTGTGAACAATTTTGAGTGTGTTTCTGATGATAAGACTGAAAAAACTCCTTGTGATAGCTCATCTTTGGATAATGTTGAATTTAATTTTTTCAATATGTTTGATGAATTGTTTGGTAATTCTGATGCTTGTAATTCTCATGAGGAATCATCAACTCCACAAGTCAAATCAAATGAGGCACCCTCACTTAATTCTCATACATGTTCTTCTAAGAAGAGTAAGAGTGTCTGTAAAGAAAATAAATCTGAAAACTGCAGTACAAATTGAAATAATAAACAGATTTGTTTTAATTGTGGAGTTGGTGGTCACATAGCTAGAAATTGTCAAAATAGGATCTTTGTAAACCATCTGTCACCAAGAGGGGAGAATGAGTCTCGAGGAAGGTCTTTAATTAGAAAATCCTCAAGAACTCGCTCTCAAAGTAAGGATCAAAAAGATAGTAAGAAAAGAAAAGGGGCTGTTTTTCAAACAAATAAAAGGGTTTTTACTAACAAAACTCGAAACAGGTTGTCAAAACCGAACAAGGCTCAGCCAATATCGGTTTTTTCAAAAAGCAATTCTAGATCTTCTACTAATTTTGGTAGAAAATCCAGAAGGTCTATGCAAACTCCTGTGAAGTCTATTTCAAAATCATCAGAGACTGTTGTAAAACCTAAACTTCAATGGAAGCCCTAATCACTCTCTAGTTCATCGTTACCTCCCTCTGAAGTGATTAGAAATGAAGATCCTAATTTGCAAATCTTAAAATCTAAATCAGAAAAGGTGAAAAGGAAACCCAGGACAGTGATGACCTGGGTTCCTAAGTCTAAATGATTCCGCTCATTTTGCAGGGGCAGTTGCGGAGGAATATCGTGTGTCCTTGGTACATCGATAGCGGTTGTTCCCGGCATATGACTGGAGACATCTCCCAGCTGAGCGAAATTCAATCTTTTAATGGGGGTTATGTTTCCTTTGCGGGCGTAGATGGTGGAAAGATCACACAACGCGAACTGTTACGAATGGAGTGTTGAGCTTTGAAAATGTCAACTTTGCACCCGAGTTAAAGCATAGTTTGTTGAGCGTTTCTCAGATATGTGACAAAGAATGGATTCTCATGCCTGACATCGTCATCCCAGAAGAATGGATTCTAGTCAAATCAAAACGGGATGGGAATGCCTACATCATTGATATGAACAATAACCTACCTGAACAAGTCACTTGTTTATTCTCAAAGGTTTCCGAACACAATGCAATGTTATGGCATCGAAGACTTGGTCATGCTAATGCGAAAAACCTGAATCGTCTTGCGAAAAATGAGATGGTCCGAGGCCTTCCTGTCAGAGACTTTATCACGTTTGAAAAATGTGTTTCCTATGCTCAAGGCAAACATCATCGGAAACCACATTTGCTCAAACAAATCAGCTCAATCAATCAAGTGCTTCAACTATTGCATATGGACTTATTTGGTCCGGTCAACGTCCTGAGCATCAACAGAAGCTCGTACTGTCTTGTTGTGATTGATGATTTCTCTAGATTTACGTGGGTCTTCTTCTTATCCAACAAAACAGGGATTGCAGATCTGATAAAGAAGTTCATGGTGATGATTGAAAAGCAGACTAACAATCAAGTGAAGGCGCTTCGCACTGATAATGGAACTGAATTCAAGAATTTGGTTCTTGATCATTTTTGCGCAGAAAAGGGGATAGTGCATCAATATAGTTCTGCTCACACGCCTCAACAAAACGGTGTTGCTGAACGGAGGAATAGAACATTGAAAGACACTGCAAGGACAATGCTTTGTGACTCAAAGCTACCTGTCTTCTTTAGGGCCGAGGCGATTCACACTGCTTGCTACGTGCATAATCGTGTTCTAATCAACAAAGCACAGATGAAGACAACATACGAGATTCTTTATGGACACAAGCCTTCCGTAAGCCACTTCCATGTATTTTGTTGTCCTTGCACCCTTCTTCACTTAGATTCCAACCCTAAATTTAATTCCAAAGCTAATGACTGCTACTTTGTGGGGTATGTTGCGCGCACCGCATATAGGGTTTACAACAAAAAGACCAAGAAGATCGTTGAATCTTATGACGTGCGCTGGCTGGAGGAGAATGAAACTGACGCTAGAGTGGGTCCCGACTGGTTATTTGATTACGCATCCCTATTCAGATCTCTCAATGTGTCTTCGAATAATTTAAGTGGATCTTCCTCGGGTTTGAAGAATGTTTCTGTAATTGAAGACGAAGATGAAGAGGTTGTTTACAAACCCCCAACGATTGAGAGGGAATTCTCTGCTTCACTTGAGGGGGAGCTCCCTGTTCAATATGAGGGGGAGTCATATGTACAACCGACTAGTCCAATGTTTGAGATTCCAACTGCAACTCTTAATGCTGATGCTACACCTCTAACACCCATCGAAAGAGACTTCATGTCTAGAGATGCTTCCGCTGTCAATACAACATTTATGGAACTCCTCTTTCCTGAAGAAATTGCAAATGAGTTTGTAGCAGAGTCTTCTAATCGGACTCAATCAGCAGATGATGGAGGTTTCAATATTCACACTCTTCCTGTTTCTATCAATGAGATCAGCCAATACATACCTTCTCGAATTCAGCGCGATCATCCGATCGAAAATGTCATTGGCCGGCTGGGTGATGGAGTTAAAACCAGAAGTCAGAGTGCGGACGTTAATGAATGTCTTTACTCTTGCTTTATATCTCAAATTGAGCCCAAAAATATTGAAATGGCTCTAAATGATCCCAGCTGGGTAGACACGATGCATGAAGAGCTAAATCAGTTTGACAAACTGGGGGTCTGGAAACTGGTTGAGTTACCAAAAGGGAAACGGTCTCTTGACACGCGTTGGGTCTATCGTAATAAGCAAGATGATTCTGGTGTAATTGTTCGAAATAAAGTGCAATTAGTGGTCCGAGGGTCTTGATTATACTGAGGTGTATGCTCCCGTGGCTCGTCTGGAGGCTATTTGAATCTTTCTCGCGTATGCTTCCTATCAAAATTTTACGGTCTACCAGATGGATGTCAAGACTGCCTTCCTGTACGGCAAGGTGAAGGAAGAAATTTATGTTGATCAACCCCCTAGGTTTGTTGACTCAATGTTCCCTAATCATGTCTACAAGTTGGACAACGCATTGTATGGGTTACATCAAGCTCCTCGAGCATGGTATGCAACCCTAACAAAGCACTTGCTCGAACATGGCTACTCTCATGGTACCATTGATCAAACTTTATTCATCAAGCATGTGGGTGATGATCAGATATTGGTTCATATCTATGTTGATGACATCATCTTCGGGTCCACATGTTCAAAGCTTTGCAAAGAGTTCGAAAGCATCATGAAGAAGAGATTTGAGATGAGTTCTCTAGGTGAAATGACTATGTTTTGGGGGCTTCAAGTCAATAAAAATTCAACCGGAATCCTGCTACATCAAGCAAAGTATGTTGAAGATATTCTTGAGAAGTTTGGATTTTCAGACGCGAAACCAGCTTCCACTCCCATGGCTGAAAGACCCCTGCTGACTCCAGATATTGATGGTGAATCCGTAGATCAAACTCACTACAGATCGATGATCGGTTCCTTGATATATCTCACTGCAAGTCATCCCGACATCATGTTTGCAGTATGTCAATGTGCTCGCTATCAGGCTAATCCTAAACTTTCACATCTTATTGCTGTCAAAAGAATTTTTCGGTATATCGAAGGCAGTCCAAAACTAGGTCTTTGGTATCCGAAAAATTCTGAATTTAACTTATATGCTTTTGCTGACAGTAATTATGGAGGCTATGAACTTGACATGAAATCAACATCAGGAGGGTGTCAGTTTCTTGGTGATAGACTGGTATCGTGGCAATGCAAGAAACAGCATACAGTATCTACTTCTATAGCAGAAGCGGAATACGTTGCTGCCTCGGCGTGCTGTTCTCAAGTTATCTGGATCCAACATCAGCTGTTGGATTACGGTCTGAACTATCTAGAAACCCCAATTCACTGTGATAATGATGCCGCTATACAAATAACAAAAAATCTTGTCCAACATTCCACAACCAAGCACATTGACATCAAAATTCATTTCATCAGAGATTGTTTTGAGCGCTCGCTCATCCGGCTAGAACAGGTTCCCACCGCTAGCAATGTGGCGGATTTGTTCACTAAGCCGTTTAACAAAGCTCGATTCAATGTGCTTGTGGGATTTTTAAAAATGATTCATTTTGAGGATTAATTTTTGTTTTTAGGATAGTTTAAATTTGCGCATTTACTTTCGTTTCTCTCCTATGCACAAATTTAGGGGGAGAAATAAAAACAAAACAAAAATTAGAAAATTTTCAAAAATCCAAAAACATTAGAAAATCAGAAAATTAAAAAAAAATATGTTGGTTATGAAATGTACTTGAGGGAGATGTTTTGGGAAGTGATATTATCAAGTGATAACAGGCAACCCGAGTCTACGTAACGTACCCAAAGTTGAAGGGTCTAGGCTCTGGTTTGATGCGTCGGTAGGCACGAAAGATTCTAAATGGACTTGACTAGGTAGAGTTGAACTTAGGAAATTTATAGACTTGACAATGTTTGACCTAGTTAGATCCGTTCAGCCTGACAATACGACGCTCAGATAGGTTGAGCATGGAGATATATATGAGAATCTACTCGTCACATTAATTGAACCCGTACTTGGAACCGTGGTTTAACTTTTCCTCGATGTGCACATTTGTCCTGAATTCCGGTTGGATGGGGCGACTGGTAAATTCCGATAAATTAGGTTTGTAGAAAATCGTTTTCTTTCTTTCTGTCTATTAGTCATATGTTGTCTCCTTTGCGTGACCTCAAATCTGACCTGGTACACAACATATGCGACTCTATTTCTCTGCAAGTTATATATGTGAAATACTTCTTATCTGTTAGCCATATGTTGTCTCCTCTGCGTGACTTCTAATCCGACCTGGTACACAACATATGCAACCTTCTACTTCTCAACTCCTCTGGAGTAATAAGTAATAGAATTATGAATCTATCCTCTCTCTGAATGGTTGTCTGCTCACCCGGTGTAAGGAGTACTCTGGAAGTTCTTGATGGCTGGGGCATATCTGGAAGCGAGAAACATGTTCCAGTACACTTAAAATTGAACTCATACAGATTGTCTATAGATCTCGCTGCTCAATTTAGGTGGACAACAATATCCCTGGTTGTCGTCAGATGAATGGTCCTTAAGATATAGTATCTAAGGAATTAGGATCAGGTATAAATTTTAGGATTTTAAGCTCACCCTGTCTTGTAACAAATAGTATGTCCTAAATCTGTCATAACTTTTCGTGTTTAAGTGGACCACAATACCGACGATCGACCAGACAAAGATGCGAATATGGAAGGTACCGACAAGTGGATAAAGGTTGTCTAACAACTTTGATCCTAGTGCCTCAAGATGAAGTCAAAAGGTTTACTTATGTTGCTTAGTTAGAATTTTATTTTTATTTTTATTTTTTATTTTTTATTGCTGAAATTAGAATATTTTTTATTTTTATTTTATTTTTTAATTTTATCTTTAATTTTTACTTTTAAAATTTTATTTTAATAATCCTCAAAAAGTTTTATTTTTGAAAAGACTCACTTGGAAATTGAACTGGAAGTTTAACAATGTATGCAGCCTAAGGTCAAAGGAGTATAAAAGCGAGAGTTTACTGCTGTAAACACTCTTTACTACCTCACTCACTGCAAAACCATAAACTGCCCGAATCTCTCTAAATTTCGGAAAAATCAGGTGCATCCTTTCTCAAAATCGTTTAGTCCACGACAAAGGTATGTGAATTCCAACTCTGAAACTGTAATTCTTGTTCAAAATCGACTTAGAATCATAGGAATAATTTAGGTTTGAAGGCTGTCGGAGTTTACGGTTTTTGAATGTTCATAGGGAGTAAACTCATAGACCGTAAACCTGTAAGGAGTAAACTAATAGACCGTAAACCCGTAAGGAGTAAATTCATAGACCGTAAACTCACAGGCAGTAAACTCCCTTTCGGCCTTTCGACCATAAACTCGGTTTTGGCTTTATGGCCGTAAACTCTGTTTACGGTCCATTGACTAATTTTGACCGTAAACTCTTGTGTTGGGATGAGTTTAAGAAATTGTAACAGCCCGAAATCCAGGTACCGTTCTATTTAACCCTTCATCTTTAAATTGTTGCCATTTAGGGTTTTGCATGTTGGGCGTACAAGGAGTACGCTGCACATACTCGCGCACTTCATTTAAATGCGTTCACCCTCAGGTATGCTGGGCGTACCCAAGGTTACGCTGGGCGTAACTGGTCCAGATACAAAAACCCTAATTGTGGTGGTTAGCTATAAAAGGAATGTGATGGCTTGATTCCCCAGCCACCATCCCTCAGAAAGAAACCCTAAGAAAGTGTTCCTTCATTCCTAGCCCTTTTGTGTGTGTTCTAAGCTTGGTAGTGTCATTTCAAGGTAGCAAAGGAGAAGAAGAATCCTTTGGGAAGGCTAGAAGTTGGTGTTCAAGTGTAGATCCGGGCTTAGCAAAGGTTGGAGCTTCATTCTAAGGTAAAAAGTTCGGATCTTGACTTGTAGTTCTTGTGGTATGCTTTATGGACCATTTTCTAGGGTTTTGGTCCCAAAGGTGGAGACTTTATGAGCAAATGGTCTCCATTAGCTTAGATTCATCGTATTTCTGGTCTATTTGAGTTGTAGACTCATAAAAATGTAATCTTGGACGTGAATGTTTAACTATGCATGAGATCTAGATCCTTGAGTTGGAATAGAAAGATGTTAAGGAGTGTAGGAGCCTTTACAGCCATGCCAAGGCTTAAAGGTTTCGACTTTACGGGTAAAGATGCTTAAATAAAGCCGGATCTAGAAGTTAAAGTAATGGCTTAACCTATTAAGACCAAAAATAAAGAGTGTTTAGAACTGAAGGTTACGCTGGGCGTAACTCCCAGTACGCGCAGCGTACTGGGTGGAGACCCCGATTTGTGGGTTGGCGATGTACGCCCCGCGTACATCAAGTTGTACGTCCCGCATACTGGAATGTTGACTTTTGTTGACTTTTAGGGTTTTGGTCAACATGTGGACTTTGAGTCAAGGAAGGGTAAAATGGTCTTTTACCCTCTAAGGAATGATGATAAGAGGTAAAGTCTAGTTGTGGAAGTCTATATTAATTAAAATAATATTCGTTATGATTAGGCGAGGTTGAGTCTTCGTTGGGATTTGGAGATAGCGAGTACGCGAGATTCTAGACTTTCCACGAGGTGAGTTTTCTCATTATACTGTACCCGGAAGGGTTTTTATTGTGTGGCCGGAAGGTCGGATATATTATGAGTTATATGCATTGTATATGATAAGTTAATCGTTTATATGTGCTATGTATGATATGCTTGATATGGGCCGGGAGGCATTATGTCATGGGCTGGAAGGCGTATATGTTATGGGCCGGAAGGCGTTGTGATGTGGACCGTAAGGTTGACGCAGGTAGGACCGGAAGGTTTACCGAGTCGGGATGGAAGTCCGCTGAGACACATGGACCGGAAGGTCAGGACCTGGAAAGGCGTATGTGCATAAGTAGTATTTTGGGGAACTCACTAAGCATTTATGCTTACAGTTGTTGTGTTATGTGTTTCAGGTACTAGCGAGGACCGTGGGAAGGCGCCAGCGTGATTGTACACACTGACGAAGGAACTGTTTTATGATCATGGGATGTATTTTTTTACAATGACATTTGTTACACATTTGATTTCAGAATATTAAATGTGGGTTTTTGATGTTTGCAAAAATGAAAAATTGTTTTGAAAATTCACGTTGTTACAAGTTGGTATCAGAGCCTTGGTTTGAAGGATTCGGATGCACCTTCGGGCGTAACTGAACTCAAACCGGGGATTTGAGGAAAATTTTTAATTAATAAAAGCATAAAAATTTTATAAGAGATTTCGTAATAACCAAAGGAGAAGCAGTGTGTACGGTCAGCCAGCACCCGAACGGTAAAATCCCCAAAATACTCTTACAATATATTGTTGGATAAGGTGTCTAAGTCCATAACTTATTTGGTACATACTTGACCCGACCCGGTATGGTCCATTTGGGTTGCATTTCATCCAAACGATTTATGGATATTTTTATGAGAATTGTATACTTACGATTTATTAATATATTATAAGTTATAATATATTAATATGAAGTCATGTTATTTAATTAGTTTTACTCTTAAATTAATTATGAATTAATTTAGAGATTAAAAAGAAGACTGATTAAATTATGGGCTATTATATTTTATATAGTGTGGGCTAATACTCATTTGTTAATGGGCTAAGCTAATATGGAAGTCCATGGATGATCCATGGAGCTTTTAACCCATGGATCCTTGGAAAGGAAAAGACATGGGTTATTAGGGTTTCACCCTAACCATGCACACTATATAAAGAAGCATATGATGCGAGAAATGACTCTCTAGTTGTGTGAGACTTAGTGGTGGCCGATTTCATAAGAAAGTATACTACTCTCTCAAAGTTTTCCAAGTGTTTGTGGTGATCTGTGATTTCCATTTGAGGCATTCACACTATTGGTGCTTGGCTCTCAAACTCCATAGGAATCAAACTCATCATAAGGTATGTAATCTCATCTAATTCTTTTATGTTTAAAAGTACCCCATGCCATGTTAGATAGGTTATGAACCTTGGAAAATTATTATTTTGCATGTATTTAGACAAATATAGATCCAAGGTTTATTAGGGTTGCATGCACACTTAGGAAGTGTTAGATTGCTCAAAACCCAACAGTGGTATCAGAGCCTAGGCTTGTTTTCTTGAATACTTGATGCAAATTGCTGAAAATCGAAGTTTATGTGCTGTCTGCACAGCAGACTCGCCGAGTCCATGAAGGGACTCGACGAGTCCAAGACAAAATTCATCCAACTCGGCGAGTTGGTTCATGCACTCGACGAGTTGGACCCCCAGACAACATATCTTCGAGTTTTGGTGCTGGAATTGGTCTAGAATCATTGCCTTAAACTGAGTTGGACCCCCAGACAACATATCTTCGAGTTTTGGTGATGGAATTGGTCTAGAATCATTGCCTTAAACTGTTTTGATCTCATAAAACCTGTTTTTGATGTGGTAATGATGATGGTGGACCAATTTCAAAGTTATAATCAAAATTTCAAGTTTATATATGTTCATATGATTCTTGAAATTGTTGATGTGGATGTTCATGTTCATATGAGTTTTGTTAGATCATAGGAATTATTTGCAAATTGTTTGTTAGTTAATTCTTGATCTTAATGTGTTTTAATGAAATTCATAATTTGTCCTCAAGTTATGGAATTCCAAAAGTTTTTTCTTTTAAATGTTTTTTTAAGAAGTCATAAGTTACACTTTTGAAGAGTTTTTCTAATAAATGCTTTTATGAACTTCATAACTTGTCCTCAAGTTATGGATTTCCAAGAGACTCTTCATTAAAAGTATTAAACACTTAATTAAAACTCATAAGTTATTAATATCCAAAAGTTTATGAATTGTTCAAAACTTGCCCTCAAGTTTTGGAATTTGTAAAGTCTTACACAATCTTTAATTCCAAACCCTTAGAGTTTTAAAAGTTAAAATTCAACACTTATACTATTTATAACATTAATGGTTAATTATTATATATATATGTATAAGAACAAGTCGTTTTACTGTTAGTAGGCCTCATTCACAAAGCCGGTCTATAAGGTGGGTATAAGGTTGTTGCCTATAAAATAGCAACTTAATGGGTGTCCACTCTCACCCACCGCTTGCTTGATCGGTGGAGGGTCGTTAGCCGAACGGGTTAGACAATGACTTTAAATTCTCATTAAAAGTATAATGATTATTATAAAGTAACTAAATATTTTTTTATTTAATTCCCAATCTTAGTTACTTTAGGAAAAATGTGAATTTGGTTCTAGCCCATGGAATTCACACTTTGTACCTTACCAAGTCGTTGGTGGAGCGTGTGTGGTTAACCGGCACACTAACTTGGACTAGTAAGGATCACAAAGGGTGACTTAATGTTTGTCATAGATCAATGGAGCGTGTATGGTTAACCGGCACATTGATTAGGTGATAATATTAAGGGTACCAAGTGAATTGGTATGGTTATTCACACCTTGTTTTGTGATCCTCGGCATCCCAATCACAAAATTGGAGAGGGCACACTCGAGATTGAAACATGCCATTGAAAAGTTCAATGAATCTTAAAAGATCTAGGAATTTCAAATCCAATTACAACCTAATAAGTTATTTCGTTTTTCATGGTGGAAATTGGTGAATCGTCATTCGCCTACCTTCAAATATTTTATAGCTTGGATTACAGCATCCCTCTTCCAAATTATAAAATATTGTGTTGGGTCCTAGCCTTAATATTTCATATTGGGTGTTATATTAAGGATTTTGAATCAACTAACTTGATTTTCTCCCATTATAGATGTCTGGTTCAGACAACTATGATCTTCCCAAATTTCTTGAAGATGGTGTCCCTCAACATCATGCTTCACTTCCTCCACCTCCTCCAATTATTCTCCCTCACCCACAAGTTCTTGAAAAGTTTAAAGTCACTCAATCCCTATTGACAAGCATAGTCTATGTGTGCTCACATCTTGGAGATAAAGTCACATATTGATAAGCCGGGAGAGGTGGGTGTCAAAGTCTCGTGAAAGTTGGATGTTCAATCACTTTCTTAGTAACATAGTGAGTCTCTTTGGGACTACTATGAGATAGACTATGACATGAACCTTAATGATGTTATCTATTTGCTTGGTGTCGTGGAATCAACAATGATTTGGAACACCAGTAAAGCAAATTCGATTAAAATAACAACTTCCGAAGTCTTAAATGGATATTGACAATGGTAGCATTGGATATCTAGAAAAGGATTTCTCTTCCCAATGGAAAGGGATCGGCTATAGTCAACTCGGTTGACCAAATGGTAAAGAGAAAGGCTAAGTCTGAGATAGTCTCATGTGCCATTACCAAAGGGTCCATGTGTTTTGTTACCAAAGGAAGGGGCATTGGTTGCGAAGCTGCCCTCTTCACCTGAAAGGTCATAAGGTTGATCAAGTCAAGAGGTTTGACTCTACTTTGGGTAAAGTACAATGTCTAACTCTATTAAGTTCCTATTTGGAGATTCTTATTACATAATGTGAATGGGTCACATGCTGATGTTTTGAGAATCAAATAAAAGATAGGAAGCTTAAAGTAAGTATATGTTGATTCTGATTGCGAAGGTGGGTTTCGATCGCATGGTTCGGTAATCAGAATTTTGAGCTGTTGCTTAAGAGTTATAATATATTGGTTATGAATAGATAACAACAAGGTTTTCATGTGGATTGTAAGGATAAGTTTTTCCGCAAAGTTTTAAAATAAAAGAAAAAAAGGGTTTTAATTTTATTTATTTTAAAAATATCCTTACAATGGCATCTGTGGAAAATTGTTGCTTATATGTTTCCAGTAATAGCAATATTGGAAAGTGGATTTGATTCTTTCATTTGTGGTAGTGTCTGAATTTACCAAATGAAGAAAGTTTTTCATCACCCAAGTTTCAATTGGACAGAAACTTGGAATCATACAAGTTGTATTGTATGATGAATGAGAATTTTCATCTTTGAAAATTAAGACTAATTCTTTGATCACATGTATATGTGAGTCAATTGAAGGACTAAGGAATTAGGTACACTGGGTGTACGCTGGTCAAGGTCCACCACAAAGATTGATTTGTCATGATTTACTAAAGATTAGTAAATATGATTATACTTATGAGGTTAAGTATAATTCTGTAACATTGGAAAGGTTAGAATGTATGACAAAACAAATGAGAAGAATCAAATTAGGCAGAAAGATAAAAGTTTCTCAAATCTGAAAGGATGGGAGAGTACTTTAGTATCATATTTCATGATCATCTTAATGATTATGAAACCATATCACAAATTCATACTCTAAGGACGTCTTAGTGCATTGTTATGGCTAAGAAGAGAGGTCATGAATTGTTGGATTGGTTAAAATCAAGAAGATGAGTCATACTTCGTTCCAAAACAATTCTTAGAGTCATACTACAAGATTGTAACATTGAGTGACATAAAGTAAGGTTTAAAACACTTATCAAATGTAGTGTAAAATGTTTATACTCTTGTACATTTGAGATTGGTAAGTTGTGATGTCTTGGATGAGACAAAGACCAACTAAGACCAATTATGTAAAGTGTTAGTCTTGATAAGAATCCGCACTGTCCCCTGAATATTTGTTTTGTCAAGGAATGGTTCTTGACTGGGGAAACCTATATGTCAAGGGGACAGTGGGAGCCTTAACGATCCTGAAAGAGTTTCAAGATTTAATCAAGAGTAAAACCTGTAATTTATCACTAGCACACGACTTAAGGTTTGCAACCTATCGTGTTGACATAATTCTTATTTCTGTACCTACTTCAAATAAGTTTAATTTACATGTGAGTTATCAGAGTTCAATTTGGAAGCATTGGTGGGCCTTGTGCTACTAAGGTGACAAGAAACTAAGATTGAACAAGTTTAATCCATGTAAGGCTGAATTTGTCACTAACCTTATCTTGTGATTATGGTTTTGACAAATTCACATGGATGGGAACTCATACACTTTAAAATCTAAGTGTCATAAGGTTTCTCTCCGATTCATGAAAATGATGGTGAGGAAACGCTTTCATTAAGTAGATTTTACGTAGATATCAATTGTGTTATTTGTATTTTCAAAAGTCGTTATTGGAGCACGTGTGGTTCACCGGCACACTAACATGGACTTGTGAGAAATGGCAACGGTCTAAACAATTATGACTATGATTATGGTATCCCTTTTGATAGTTCTGAAAACTGTTTAGACACACATGTGAGCTATCTAAGAAAGGGTGTATGAATCTAAATTTCAGAAGTCCAATAGATTTCTGGAAATATGTCAGAGCTAGTGGGAGCATAAGTGTTATGTTGATAATCATCATGTTAGTGGGAACATGATTGTTACGTTTAGTGTTGCAAGTTAGCAATGTTAATTATAGAAAACAAAGTTTCAATTCGTGAAGTTGCAGTGGTTGAAAAGTTGTTTTGCTATAATTAAGGGAGAGGAAATTATACTTCATTTCAATTCTAAAGCTTAGATTGAGATTTTAATCATCTTTAGTCAAGAATATATATATATATATATATGAATTTTGTGTTGGAATGGTTCAACTTGAAGAAATTCTATATATATTGCGTTTTCAAAATTCGATTATGATTACGGCATCCCTCTTCATAGTTAAATTTTGAAAACATGGCAAATAAAAAATATTGTAGCAAAAGACTGGTCTAGTATCATGTCTTTATATCAAACATCATGAATTGTGTCCCATATGCTTCGGATATAGGATCGATTGCATGTGCTATAATATTCATCTTTTCTAAATTTTCCAAATGCTTAAGGCATTGAGAAGTGAAAAGTCTAGAACTGGATATGACTAAAGTGATTAAGCAATTGTCAAGGATAATCTGAGGTTCGCCAAAGATCGGTTGCTCAGGGAAAGTTGGAAGTATGATGTAAGTTGTCGGAAAGGACCGTATTGACATGTTCTGAAAAGAAGTAACTCTTGTTCGGAAGTGATAGTCAAAATGGGACTATGGAAATGTCTCCTTAATACAAGAAGGATGTTAAAAGCAATGGACTTTGAATATGAGACTTCCATTCCATTGAAGTTGACCTTCTTTGGAATCCTATGTAATGACTGGTGACAAGGTTTTGGTGACTTTGTGAATAATCATTACAAGAGGAACATTGCATAAAAGTTTAAAATTTAACAGATTTTTGGTAAATGATAGGAATCGAGGATTTTCACATTTACAATAAGGATTTGGGATTGTGAAATGAGTATCATTGGAATCATGTTCAATTGATCTACATCACAATGTAAGGATCATAGACAAACATAGTGTGCATACTTGGAGTATGGCATAACTATTGTTTAGAAAAACAAAGTGTACATGCTAGGAGCATGGGACGACTGTTGTTTTTATTCAAGTCTTAAGTTGATTGTTTGAAACATTATACAATGAATAATGTGTAATCAATATGGTGATAAATACAAGGTGGTTCTATTTATATTCAAAAGGGTTCTGAGACCATATTGGACTCGATTATTATTGTGTTTCACTTTGCATGTTTTGACTTCAAAAATAGCTAGGTTATTCTTTCCGAATGACTAAGTTATTTAAACACTCCGCAGTCGTTCATATGTTGGAAGTAGGTATGAATCAAGACTGTCATGAATCGAGTTTGTAGATGGCTAAATGGGTTTAGTCATAGCTGATAAGATAAAAATCTCTAAGATCGATTAGATCTTTGAAACAGGTATATAAAGAATGTAAAGCAATACTCAAGAATGGATTTGAATGTGTCGAATGGTTAGAACTTTCAATCCTCAGCAGAGCTCGATGAAGAACTTCCGCTGTAGAGGATTCTAGGGTTACAAAAAGATATCTTGTACAATTACACCGTAAAACAGTGATCTATCAGTAACGTAAAAGATGCATGCAAACATCTATAAATACACAAACCCTAGAACATAAGATACGGATGGACAGGCCCATACCGCATAAAAGATGGGTTAGGAAGCGAGCCCAAGACGCAACACCAAGAACCCAACAATCTCTCCCTTTGCGTCAATTGAGGCAAGACTTCACTCCAGCTTGCTTGCCCCCGCAACACTGGCTTTCTTGACTGTCTTGAACAGGCAGGGGATGATAGCAAGAAGTGTTTGATGGAAGTGAATGTACCGGTTTATCATATCATTGAAGTACTTTTTATCATTATCCGTGTTCTGCTTGCAACGATTGATTATACCCAGAACATGCTCTAGACAAGTAGTAGTGTAGAGATGTTTGTCAGCCAAAGCAAACATGCATTTCTGGCCTTCTGCTCTAGTGAACATGACTGAGTTCTATTTCGGGTCAATCTTTCCCATCTTCATTCGGTTTATATCGCTAGTAGAACCGACTGGAGTGATGATGGGCTTCTTCTTCAGGATATTAGCAATCTCTTGATCAAGCTTAGCCACCTCCAAAATATAGCAAACTAACATTCTCTTGAAATGGTCTATGATCGGACCATATTCAGCTTCATTGACAAGAAGAATGTTGTGCAGAACGATCCAATCGTGAGGGTTGAGGTTGGGAAGATTAGCCAGAGAGATAGAATGCTCAGATTTTTTAGATCCCCTCAAGACCTTGAATCTGACATTGACAAAGTTACCTTCACGAACAGGCTTGAGTACCCGAACGTTGGTTATCTTCTGTGCGCTCCAAGTTTGGTACTGAGGTTGAGAAGTCCTCAGGTAATAGTCTATAAGCTCCCTATCCACCTTCGGGTGAGGGTGGGGAACTTCAGCTATATGAGCGAACGCATGGAAGATGAAGGCCTTTCGGGTCAGGGGCATGTCGAACTGGGAATCGACTGAGTTGACACGGTCTAGTGAGACGACCGGTTCTAGCCACAGAGTGCAAGGGGACTCAATGGCTTCTTTGATGAGCACTTCGAGGGTCCAAGGAGGAAACAAATTTTTCCTGCTTTCAAGGAGATCATGAGCCTCCTTCATCTTCCTCTCCTTGGCCTCAGCTTCCCTGACTATTCGAGCATTTTCATCCAACTCTCTCTCTCTCTCTGGTCTGCTTCCTGACCAAGCTGACAATCGGCTCTTGATCATCACTTTCATCACTGTCGTCGGCAATTTGTTTGGCTTTGGCTTGAGCACTCAAACCTGATGTAGGACCAAATGTTGGTTTGGGTGCTTTCGGAGTGACAAGTGATGAATGTGGAATAGATTGAGGTATGGAACTTGGAGGGGGTTTCTGTTGAGCTGTGGACTTCTTCTTTTCTCCCCCTTGTTTCGGATGGTCCTCCTGCTCAGGAATGCCTTCAATACGGCTAAGAAGGGCAAGAGCAGGAGCGAGCTTCTCTGCAAGACTTCGCCTCACCGAATAGTTGATAATTGGATCATGGGCTTCAATGATATTAGACAAAGCTCCGTGGACATCTGCAACACAACTCTTGACCATAACTTTCTCGGACCGAAGAGAATCGATCTCCTTCTCGGCCTGGGAGAGCTGATGAGTTGCCAAGGTAAGCTCGGAAGACTTTCGGGCAAGCTCTTCCTTTGTGGTAGATTCGGCGGCAAGAGTGGCTTGGAATGAGAGAAGAC
Source organism: Lactuca saligna (assembly GCF_052625555.1). Lineage (NCBI taxonomy): Eukaryota > Viridiplantae > Streptophyta > Magnoliopsida > Asterales > Asteraceae > Lactuca > Lactuca saligna. Next base: position 246,033,475 of record NC_136424.1, on the reverse strand, counting down.
GATCCGCAACCGAAGACTGAAATGATTGGTTGTCTTCTTTGAGTTTTTGGCGGAAGCTGGCAAATTGATCTTTTTCCGTTGCGAAGGAATGGACCAGCTTCTCCACAACGGTGCGGATCTTCTTAGTGTTTATCTCTGATGCCGCCTGTAAAGACTCCAGCCAGATCTGGGCGTCTTGAAATAGTTTTTCGACTTTTTCGGTCGCTACAGCGCTAGCCTGCGTGGATTTATCAATGGCAGCAGCAACTGTGCTGATAGAGGCTTCATGTGCTTTGGTGAGTGACTCCACCATACTTTGAATAGCAGCCTCTGAAAAGTGAGATGTTGAGGAGGAGGAAGAAGCCACAAGATTGTCAATCTTCTCGTGGAGTTCCTTGATGTGCTTTTTGGTGACCGGAGCATCATCATCATCATCACTCTGAAGTTGATATGGGCTGTAGTAGATGGAGTCAAAAACGGTATCATCCCCTCCCAGAAAGGTTTCGGTTTCAGCAGAGGGAGTAGGAGATAAGGGTGCAGTGGGTGGTTCGGTAGTGATAGTGGGTTCGGGTGCAGATGTAGGTTCGGGTTGTGAAGTAGAAACCCTCGTATCAGATACGTTGGTTAGAACCTCACGGGTGGTAGTGGTGGTGGCTTCTGTAAAAAGTGGTGGGGGAAGGGTGGTTGTTGTGTTTTGAAGAGAAGTAGTTATGGGGGGAATGGAAATAGGGTCAGATATGGAGGGAATGGAAATGGAGGAGGTTATGATGGGAATGGAAGAGGTGGGTATAGGAGAAGGTGAAGGAGGTTTTGATGAAATATGTACCTCATGATCAGGGGAGTGAGGCGGGGTTTCCCCTCTAGCTGACTCATCTGAGTCAGAGTGGTTCTCTTCCGAGTCGCTGGAGGAAGAAGAGAGAATAAGTTTCCTCTTGGGTTGGACTCTCTTCTTCTTCGCTGATGGGGAAAGATCTGGTTTTGAGGGTTTTCGCTTCTTAGGAGAAGGTCCCTTTGCCCCCTTTACTGCTTTCTTTATCTTCCCTTGCTCGGGTTTCTTTCCTCTAGTAGCAGGTTTATCTGCATCATTAATGGACTGAACCATTTCAGCAGAAAGTTCCCTTGGGCCCGAAGGACGAAAGTCCTTGTAGGCTTTCATGATGATGCTCTCCTTTGACACCCCAGCGGACATAGAGTCCGGAATGGATCCGACAAAAGAAAATTTTGTCGGATCGGTGACAATAATTTTGGTGGTGTGGAAGACGCTGATGTTGGAGAGATGGGAACCTGCAACAGTAGGAACATGAAGTTTATCCATGGCCCACTTGGTGATGAGCGTCCAGAACCTGGCATAGGATACATCAGTGTGGCGAGAGGAGGAGGCAAGGCTCTGAATGAGTTGCTGCCATAGTCGAGGTTAAGGCCGTGATATAGACCATAGAGAATGGTCATAAACAGTTTGCTGGCCCCATCAAAACCAGAACTACACTCAGAGAGCCCTTTGAAGAGAATGGTGAAGAAACCATTCCATGGAGGAGGGAGACACGATTTCTTGAATCTTGTGACCGTTGTGAGAATCTCCGTGTAACCCATATTGTAGAACATCGAAAATAATTGCCCGACGGAAATGGTGTCGGGATTAACCCTAGATTCATCAGCTTCAAAGCCTAGGAGCCAACAGAATCATTGCTTAGAGATGGAGGTCTTGTGTGAAAGAAGATCAAAGTAGATGCGATCCACTGATCTATCATAATGGGCTGTGGAGAAGACCTGGGAAAGGCATTCCATTGGTACAAGCTCAACTTTGGAAAGAGCGAGCACCAACAGAGAGTATTTGAGGCACTCCACCATGGGATACATGTAATTCTCGTAAGCCTTAGGGTTGAGATCAATCACCAGACTTTGTTGAGCACGGATTGGAAGAATATTTGTTCGGGAGGAGGTTTCCTATACTGATGAAGAATCCGCCATGGCTGAAGGTAGAAGATGATGAACAGTAGATGAGAAATCATCCGATTTTGCTCGTTTGAGTTTTGAATGTGGTAAATTGGGAATGAAGCAGATGTGTTCCTTTTATTCCGTGGGTAGAGGAGAGAGAAAGATCACCCCCAAATCTTCTTGATACAATAAAACGGTTTCGGATTTGACTGAAGCGCGATGGTTGGCACCCCTGATGATTACGCATGAGAGAGAAGAACTATTCCGTTTTGCACACGTGCCCATCACCTCACTATTGAGGCCGTTACTCTGTCAGCTGAGTCAGCATCTTATCTGTTTAATAGTTGTCATCCAAACATAAGATTATAAGGTAACCGAACGAGAAGTTTGGAAAATCAAAGATTTTCATGCATAGAGTGTGAAAGATAAGGAAATAAAGCGAGATATATAGGGGAAGAGTGATGTTAAAATAGACACAAAACAGTTGATCCCGCGCACGAATCACTTTCTTCAAGGTCAAGAGAGACCTTAAAGTGTTTGTATGGATTCCCGTTGAATTACGATCAATCACTTTCTAAGAAGTGTTGAAAGGCATCTTTTTGTTAGGCATAAAAGGGTGGCTTTCTCTTCAATTTAGAAACCCGTACCTTGACATAAGACCGAGACTAAATGAAGTACTTGTGAGACCGATGTGGTCTGTTGAACAAGTAGGCTGGATAATAGATATAGTGACTTGGAAAAATATATGATGGTGAAATCTCAAAAAAAAATTTAACTGGATTCTAAGGGAAGAAATGTATTGGTAAATAACAAATTCATAAGAATCGCACAAACAAAGAGAGATTTCATGTTGACCGTCAATTCATGATAGGTATTGAATTTTGGGTTTCACTAAGCACGTAGTGACACGTGGCTTAGATCATAAACACAAATATTTTGTAACCATAAACCTCAGTGGTTAATTCTGAGAGTCTCAAGGGTTACGATATGGGACCGAAATATGATGGAGAAGAGTAAGGTGGTGAAGAAAAGCGATAGTACCTCTGCTGAAAATAGTGACCAAGCAGTAAACTCTCAACTCATATGAGAAAAGAGTAAGGTAGCTCAGGATTAGAATAAATGGAGCAGCCTTATTGGGAAGACAAGGTTTGTATATACCTAGTCATTAAGGCTTTTATTCAAAATCAGTTGAGGCTTTGGACAACATGCAGCAGCATGCTTCTAGGGACGCTTAACTAGGTAAAATAAAGTATGAGAATCAAACCTATCCCAAGTAATTTTTAAACAATTATGAGACAAAAATATTTTTGGAGATTTTAAGATTGTGAAAAGAGAAAAACCAAACAAAATAAAATAAAAAAAAATTAAACCGAACCCGAAATGGACCGAACGCTCGGTTCATTTCGGTTCCAAAAAAAAATATTTTTGGATTTTTGGAAAACAGCTTTACAAAAGGGAAAAACTAATACAAAATAAGAAAGAATAATAAATAATAAATGAATTTTTTTTTGAACCGAACCCGAAATGGACCGAACGCTCGGTTCATTTTGGTTCCTAAAAAAAAATATTTTTGGATTTTTAGAAAACAGCTTTACAAATGTGTACAACCATAGACAACACCCTTTTTAGATTGAGCGAAAATATGTGTTATGGGACCGAACCCGAAATAGACCGAACGTTCGGTTCATTTCGGTTCCCATGTGAACCGAACCCGAAATGGACCGAACGTTCAGTTCATTTCGGTTCATTTCGCTCCTTACTTTTTAACTTTGGGATGAAGTCTTTGGTACCGATTCAGATTCCATCATTCCTAGACCATGAAGGATTTTATTGAAACTGGCTTCAGGTATGGCTTTGGTGAAGATATCTGCCAGTTGATCAGTGGTTCAAACAACATGAATTTCGACATTACCATCCTCCACATGATCCTTAATAAAGTGATACCTCAGTGCTATATGCTTGGTCTTAGAGTGTTGCACTGGGTTGTGACAGATCGTAATTGCACTTTCTGAGTCATAATATAGTGGGATCTTTTTCATGTTAAGTCCATAATCCCTGAGCTGGCTTTGGATCCATATTACTTGAGATGTGCAGGAGGCGGCTGCGATGTACTCTGCTTCGGCTGTAGAAAGGGAAACGCATGTTTGCTTCTTTGACTGCCAGCTGACCAATTTCCCATCAAGGAATTGATAACCCCCTGTGGTGCTTTTCCTGTCTAAACCACATCCTCCAACGTCTGCATCAGAGAAGGCTTGAATGAAGAAGCCTGAGTTGGATGTATACCAAAGACCGAGAGAGGTAGTTCGCTTCAGATACCTAAGTATGTTCTTCACTGCAAGCAGGTGAGGTTCTCGTGGGTTTGCCTGAAAGCTAGCACAATAACATACGGAAAACATGATGTCAGGCCTGCTAGCAGTAAGATACATTAATGACCCAATCATCTGGCGGTATAGCGTAATGTCAACTGCTGGTTTCTCCAGTGAAGGGGTGAGTTTGGTTCCGAAAGCCATTGGAACCTTGACCTTTGAATCTCCCATCATACCAAATTTGGCAAGAAGAGTTTTGGTGTATGCTTCCTGGTTGATAAAGATGCCTTCGGGTCCCTGTCTAATATTTAATCCAAGAAAAAAGTTAATCGGACCCATGGAGCTCATTTCAAATTTTGTCTCCATCAGCTTTCTGAATTCAACTGTTAAGCTGGGATTCGTTGAGCCAAAGATGATATCATCGACGTAAATTTGTACAATCATAAGGTGGTTACCTTCCTTTTTACGAAAGAAGGTTGGGTCAACTGAACCTTGTTTGAATTTAGACATCTTTAAAAACTTTGTTAGCGTTTCATACCAGGCCCTAGGAGCTTGTTTCAGACCATAAACCGCCTTGTCCAGAATATAGCAGTGATTTGGGAACTTCTCATTGACGAAGCCGGGAGGTTGCTCCACGTAGACTGTTTCTTCGAGTTCCCCATTCAGAAAAGCGCATTTGACATCCATTTGGTAGACCTCGAAGTTTTTGTGTGCTGCATAGGCCAGAAAAATGCGAACAGATTCCAGCCTTGCAACTGGAGCGAAAGTCTCTTCGTAGTCAATTCCTTCCTCCTGACAGTATCCTTTCACTACCCAACGTGCTTTGTTTCAAATCACATTCCCTTCCTTGTCCATTTTGTTCCTGAATACCCATTTGAGACCAACAATTGATGCATTTTGAGGAGTCAGAATGAGGCGCCAAACTTTGTTCCTTTCAATTTCGTTCAGTTCGTCTTGCATAGCTTGAACCCAATCGGAGTGATCGAGAGCAGTGTTAACTGTCTTGGGTTCAACTTTTGAAACGAAGGAATTAAACATACAGAATTCTACTTTCAAGAATAGGGAAGTTTGTTTTTCCTTAAGTTGTGATCGTGTCAGAACATTTTCAGAAACATCACCAACAACTTGAGATACCGGATGATTTCTAGTCCATTTGATGAGAGGAGGGTAATTTGGATCATAGGAAGGATCCAATTCAGCGTTTACCATCTCTTCTGGTTCGGATTGACTTTCATCGTCATAGAGCATATTGGCATTCTCCCCCTCGAATGAAGAGCTTTCTGGAACAGTCGGACTGTCGGGTATAGTGAAGAGTTTGGGTGCTCCTGTGCCTTCAGATGCTATGGAGTGATCAGATGCTACAGTACCTTTGGGTGATACAATACCTTCAGGTGCTGTTGTGCCTTCTGGTGTTGCGGAGCGTTCGGGTGCTACAGTACCTTCAGGTGCTGTTGTGCCTTCTGGTGTTGTGGAGCGTTCGGGTGCTACAGTACCTTCGGGTGCTGTAGTATCGGTATGCTCCCCCTCGACTGATGTGCCGAAACTGGGCACTCCTTCATTCATTCGCCTTGTAGCATCTTCTACTAGTTGCTTCAGATGATCCACCTTGTTGTCTGCTGCGTTGGCTTCCGAATTAATAGCCTTCTCTGGTTCATCAAATAACTCGACAAACTTTTCAAAGAGATTTACAACTGATGCTGTGACTTGACCTGTTTGAGGAAAGATTTCACCAGCTGAGTTTATGTTTGCAGACTTTTTAACATAGCTATCATCAAAGGTCACGTAATACGTCTCTTCTATTTTCATTGAACGTTTGTTTAATACTCTGTACGCTTTAGAAGTGAGAGAATAGCCCAGAAAGATCCCTTCATCGGCTTTGACATCTAATTTGTTGCGATGCTCTTTAGAATTGAAGATGAAGCACCGGGAACCGAACACATGGAAGAATTTAACATTCGGCTTCCTGTTGTTTATGATCTCATAAGGAGTGAGCGTGAATCGCTTATTGAGATATGACCTGTTCTGTGTAAAACAAGCTGCAGATATAGCATCAGCCGAAAAATACAAAGGTAAAGAAGAAAAACTTAGCATGGTTCGAGCTGCTTCACACAAGGATCGGTTCTGCCTTTTAACTATACCGTTTTGTTGAGGTGTGTAGAGAGCTGAGAAGTTGTGACTAGTTCCTCTTTCCGCCAGGAATTCTTCGAATTCTTTATTTTTGAACTCCAGGCCATTGTCACTCCTGATGTTCCGAACGACTTTCTTCAGTTGTACTTCCACCTGCTTGATGAACATCTTTAGCTTGTGAGTCGCTTCAGATTTAAGATTTAGAAAGAACACCCATGTAAAACGCGAAAAGTCATCAACAATAACAAGAATGTACTTGCTACCGCCGATACTTTCAATTGATGATGGACCACACAAGTCAATGTGAAGTAACTCTAGTGGTTCAACAACTTTTGTGTTTATGATTGATGGATGACTTTGACGACTCTGCTTCCCCATTTCACATGCCGCACACAAATGTTCTCTATCGTACTTGAGCAATGGAAGACCACGAACATGACCTCCGGTGACAAGTTTGTTGATATCCTTGAAGTTGAGATGAGAAAGCCTTCAGTGCCACAACCAGCTTTCGTCAGATTGTGCTTTTGATAACAAGCAGATTGCTAGATTCCCTTTGATTGGTTTGAGATTTAGGGGAAACATTTCACCTTTGCGCTCTGATTTGAGAATAACTTTGTTCGTTTGCTTCTCAATAATTTCCGAACCCTCATCATCGAACGAGACCTTGAGACCGGTACCTCCAACAAGCTGAGATACACTGATGAGATTATGTTGTAGTCCTTCTACATATGCAACCTTCCTGATTGTGAAATCACCGTTTGTAATCATTCCATAGCCTTTTATGGTTCTGAAGGAGTTGTTCCCGAACTTGACATTTCCACCGTTTGAAAGAGATCTGAATTCCCTTAGCTCTTCCTTCCTCCCTGTCATGTGACGTGAGCAGCCACTGTCAATATACCATTCTTCTTCGAACTGCTCGTCACTGATAAGCTGCACAAATTAAACAAATTTAGGAACCCAAAGTTTCTTGGGTCCACGTGAGCCTTTCACAGGAACAGGAATAGTAAGAGAGATGTCAACAGAATATGTTCTTTTTATTAAAGTTGTCTCATCTTTCTTTTTGATGGTGAAAACCTTAATCTTAGTGGGATTTGATGCTTTTGGTTTGGTCTCGGATTTAACTGACGAAACCTTTGATTTCTCTTTCAGGTCAGTTGGAGATTTAGAATGAGATTGAGAAGAAGAATTATTGGAAGAATTAGAAGAGTTAGAATGAGAGAATTTAGACTGAGATGATTTCTTGACTTGATATTCTAGGTGACTCTTTCAGTTTTGATTATCAGTGGGACCGAACCTAGAATTTTGGTCTCTTTTGCTCTCTGAACCGAACTCTTGCTTTCGGTTGATATTGTTCTATGAACTGAACTTTTGCTTTCGGTTGATACTGTCCTCTGAACCGAACTTCTGCTTTCGGTTGTTATTTCTCTCTTGAGATCCAACAGTATTTATCTCTGACTTTAAATTTTTGTCACGATATGAGAAATAGGTATTTTGAGATTGCCAAAACTATTTTCTTTCAGAAAGATTCTTCTTGTATCTCTGATTCCTTTGTCGTTTTTGATTTCTCACCTGTTTCGGCTGATGATGGATGTTCGCCTTTTGTTTTTGACTGGTGTCAACAGGTCCACTTTGAACCGATGATGATTCACTTGAATCTGCCTTTTCTTTAGGAACATCTTTTGTACCACTAGAACTCGGCACGTCAAAGTTATCAGGCTTGTACAGTAGCTCAGGAATATATCTTCCTTTTTTCTTCCAGGATGTTTGCTCTGATAGACCAACAGTTTCATCAGCATTGTCGATAGGAGCCGACCAGAAGAACTCATCACAACCATCAGCATTGTCTTCGTTTACAATGGTTGTGAGTTCGGCTGTCTGATGTTCGGTTACACCTGTGACCTTATACACCTGATTTGGTGTTGTCCTTACCTTTTGGTAAACAACAGCTTTTTCTTCAAGTTTCGGGGACTTTTGTTGGGACAAGCGAGCGAACTCCACAGAATTTTCTGAGATGAGATTTTTGTGGATTTCAGGTTCACTCTTGACAAACTCAGAACAGTCAACTTCATCCTCTACAGAGATTTCACTCATGTCATTATCCTCATTAAGCTCAGAAGCATTTTCAACATCAATTTTATTCTCTGAGCTCAAATTGGCATTCAATGAGTCAAATTTTTGTATGGTTTCGGTCCTTAGATTCAGTTTGTCATTTTCATCCAAAAGGTTTTTCAGCATGTCCTTATGGTCTTTGGACTTAATGAAAGATTCAATTTTGTCTAGACCATACATATACGTTGGATTAACATCCTCAGACGAAACCACACTTTCACAATTGTATGCTTCAGCGTCGATTTCATCCTCCTTAAACTCAAGAAAAGGCAAGATCATACGATGAATTTTCTGCCCTATTTCACAGTTCAAATGAAGTTGAGTGATATTATTGTAAAGACGCTTAGCAATCAAACAAAAAACATTTCGCTGTTTCAAAAGTTTTAAATTGTCTCTTTGCAAATAAATGTTTTCGTCCTTGGTTTTGATTAACTCCGACTCTTTCAGTTCGATCCACATCCTCCGTTCCTCACTCTTCGATACCACTTGTTGGGATTAGAACCCTAATTGAGATTTGATGAACAAGATGCGGAAAATAAGAACAAACACAAATATGAAGATTATGTCGAATGATCACTCGATTTATTCAAACAAGAGGAATAAATTACACTTAAAGCATAGACTAAAGAATCTAACACTACTTAAGAAACCTCACATGGCGGCTACATTTTGCCTCACTCTTCGACGCCACCCTGTTTATTTGGTCAGTTAGGTTAGAATTGGTGACTCGAGTTTGAGTTAAGCTGCTGTCTAGATGAGAAATTCTTGAATTAACATTTTTTAATTCTTTTTCATATGAGCATTGTGGGACTTTAAATGAAACAAACACGGATTGTACCTTCTTGATCAGTTCATCAAGCTCGTTGAATTGCACGCTGAGCGGTTTTGCTGTAAAGCACATATCCTGTTGCTCCTTCGAGTCTTTGTTCCCACCATCTGTGTTGTATCCCTTCATTTGAGATACGTCGGACACCATCAAGCATCTTCCACTGCTGTCCTTCTCTTTCGCCACATAAGCTTTTCCATGAGAAGGCCTCCTTACTTCATCATCCTCGGAGTCGGTTGACCAGACCTCCACTCCTCCGAATTCATCGTTTGCTATTGAACCCTGCACAATTAAAGCATTCATAGACGGGTTAGCAGTAGATTTCTTCTTCCTGATCTCATCCAGCTTTTTCAGCAACAACGCTTCTTCATCTTTTTCCTCCTCCTTTTCAGCCATTTTCTTGAGGACACAATCTTTAGCATAGCGATTCTTTCCTCCACAGTAATAGCAGCTGACTCCCGAATCTCCTTCAGCTTTCGGTTCCTTCTTTGATTCTTCTGCTTTCGGTTCTTCTTTGACCTTTTCAGAGCTATAACTTCCCTGCCAATTACGGTTCTTATTGGTGGGAAATCTTTTCTTGATGAACCTCTTGGGATTTGATACCATCATAGCATAGTCTTCAGAAGTAAGATCATAATCTTCTAAGTTGAGGTCTTCATCTTCCATCGCCGCTTTACTTTTGGATAGTAGGGCCAAGGAACCCAGGCTTGAAACTACATTTTTCTCCTGTAGTACGATCTTCTCTTGAGATTTCAGAATGCCCACCAGTTTCGCTAGAGAATAAGATTTGAATTGCTTATGCGCTTTAACTGTGGACACTACAGCTCTCTACTCAGATATGAGGCCATTCAGAAACGTGACTTTCTGCTCAATTAACTTCCTTTCAATATCATGTTTAATCATCTTGCTAAGAAGATGATTGAAGCGATCGAATGTTTGAGTCACAGTTTCTTCGACTCCCTGCTTGAATTCACCAAACTCGGATAAGAGTAAGGTTTGAATGGAGTGTTCAAGATCTTCGTCCGTAGAATACAATTCGCGAAGCCTGTCCCATATTTCTTTGGCAGTAGTGCACGAACTCACCAGCCTGAAAGTGTCAGATTGAAGAGCGAATCTAATTAATCTCAATGCTTTAATATTGCACTGAAATTTATCTTTTTCGTCTTAGGCAACATCTTTAACATCTTTCAAAAGATCATTATACTCCTTTTGAGTTTTAATAATCCTTGAAGTTGCAGAATGAGCAAAGGGTCCCGATACGATTGCTTCCTAGATGAGGTATCCATTGTCCTCAGATCCTATAACATAGTCTTCAAAGGATGGGAATCTTGGGTGTAAAGGATGGGAATCTTGGGTGTAAAGGATAGTAGGGCCAAGGAACCCAGACTTCATAATCTTGGGTGTAAAGGATGGGAATCTTCGTTGTTGATCCAATGCTGTTCGAAATATTAATGGGATTAGATGGCGACTCGTCAATGCTTGATCGAAAAACCTGTTTGAAAGATCAGACTTGTAATATATAATATTAGGGCAAAACGAACAAGTAATGAGATACGTCAATTATGGGGTGACGGCTCAATAAATATTAGTTAATGCGGAACAAACCCTAATAGCTTCTTTCATAGAAGAGATGTGTATGAATTACACAGCCTCCTGCTCTGATACCCATTGTTAAGATAAAAATCTCTAAGATCGATTAGATCTTTGAAACAGGTATATAAAGAATGTAAAGCAATACTCAAGAATGGATTTGAATGTGTCGAATGATTAGAACTTTCAATCCTCAGCAGAGCTCGATGAAGAACTTCCGCTGTAGAGGATTCTAGGGTTACAAAAAGATATCTTGTACAATTACACCGTAAAACCCTGATCTATCAGTTACGTAAAAGATGCATGCAAACATCTATAAATACACAAACCCTAGAACATAAGATACGGATGGACATGCCTATACCACATAAAAGATGGGCTAGGAAGCGAGCCCAAGACGCAACACCAAGAACCCAACAATAGCAATGGTTGCTACAACATTCATGAGTGCTCATAAGTTATGAGTATTGGAATAAACCCACGCTCACTTGTATCACTTCATGGAATTTATCTCGAGTGATCATGAGATGGTAATATCATATAAATCTTCAAACGTAGAGATATGAGTTGTTACCTATGAGTTGATTGTGCATTGATTGCACGTAAACGCATAAGTAACTTGATGTTATAAAACATGCCTTTGTCTACAATTCAACAAGTAGTAGAACAATCATATGAGTTGAAGTTTATCTGTTCCTTCTAGAAATAGAAGCGATATCTGGGCCCCTCGATGATTTTTTTGTGACCTATATACCGGCCGGTCAGAACTAAATTGATGTGTTCGATTAAGTTCTTTGTCAAACAAATCGAAAATCGGGAAACAAACTGCTGGACAATAAGTACGACGTTGTTCCATGTATTTGTCCGGCTGATATCATGAGAACAGAGGATTATATGATCACTTATCTAAAATGGCGCTTCATAGTTCAACAGAGTTTTCGAGAGATACGATTGCTGGTTGGTTCCTGAAGTAACATACGCAAATATAGTTATTAGACTTATCCAAGTGGGAGTCTGTTGGATAAGGTATCTAAGTCCATAACTTATTTGGTACATACTTGACCCGACCCGGCATGGTCCATTTGGGTTGAATTTCATCCAAACGATTTATGGATAATTTTATGAGAATTGTATACTTACGATTTATTAATATATTATAAGTTATAATATATTAATATGAAGTCATGTTATTTAATTAGTTTTAGTTTTAAATTAATTATGAATTAATTTAGAGATTAAAAAGAAGACTGATTAAATTATGGGCTATTATATTTTATATAGTGTGGGGTAATACTCATTTGTTAATGGGCTAAGCTAATATGGAAGTCCATGGATGATCCAAGGAGCTTTTAATCCATGGATCCTTGGAAAGGAAAAGACATGGCTTATTAGGGTTTCACCCTAACCATGCACACTATATAAAGAAGCATATGATGCAAGAAATGACTCTCTAGTTGTGACTTAGTGGTGGCCGATTTCATAAGAAAGTATACTACTCTCTCAAAGTTTTCCAAGTGTTTGTGGTGATCTGTGATTTCCATTTGAGGCATTCACACTATTGGTGCTTGGCTCTCAAACTCCATAGGAATCAAACTCATCATAAGGTATGTAATCTCATCTAATTCTTTTATGTTTAAAAGTACCCCATGCCATGTTAGATAGGTTATGAACCTTGGAAAATCATTATTTTGCATGTATTTAGACAAACATAGATCCAAGGTTTATTAGGGTTGCATGCACACTTAGGAAGTGTTAGATTGCTCAAAACCCAAGATATGTGTTATGAGATATGTTATGATATGATACGCATGCTAGTAGACTAGGTATTCATATTAGGACTAGAGTGGCTTGATTTGTGATGCCTTAGTCTAGGGGAACCTGCTGCTATGAGATGCTTTGAGAGCGAGTAGGTATCCAGTGCATAGCAAGAATAGAGTACTCATGATCCGGGGTCCGGGGAGGAGGACTTGGGGTGAATGCTGATGCGGTGTAGTCGGTAGTATTGGGCCTGTAATACTGAAGACACCGGGTGAGTGGGCAACCCAAGTAAGAATCCTTTGGGTATCGGAGGCCGAGTAGGGTTGCGTTATCGAGTGCGATTATGTTCGATGGAGTCTCTGATGTTTTTATGTTGTATTTTAGAGGCATTATGGTTGGGCCACGCCACAGACCTGGTACGAGCGGTGTGAGTGACTAGGAGCTTCGTCAGATGATTCACGAGGAGGTGGCTGCGGCGATCCGGGCCGAGATTCCGGAGATGTTTGGGTTTATCAAGACCAAACTGATGAAGACTTTTGATGAGCAGTACGCTGCGGTGACTGAGGCTGCAGCCACTGCAGCTACCGCAGCTGTGGTCGCTACCAGACCACAAGGAGGTGACTCGTTGCTATTCCGGGAGTTCAGCAACACGAAGCCACCCGAGTTTGACGGGACGTAGGATCCGATCGTTGCGATGAGATGGATTGCTGATATTGAGGGATGCTTCTACACATGTTCATGTCCATAGCATCTGAGGGTACGGTTCGCTTTGAACCAGCTCCGCCTGGGAGGAAAGGATTGGTGGAAGTTCATGACGGTGAACTTCACTCTTGCGGAGATTTCAGTCGTGACTTGGGGGAGATTTACTTCTATGTTTAGAGACGGTTATGTTCCCCCGGTGGAGAGGGAACGGTTGGTTCAGGAGTTCTTGACCCTCAAGCAGGGTAATGATTCGGTTACTGTGATCACTCGGAAGTTTCATGAGAGGATGATGTTCTGCCCTGAGCAGGCTCGGATGAGCCGATATTTGGGTGTACTGAGGAGGGATATTCAGGAGTTTGTATCGAACTCGTCATACCAGACCTTTGCTGAGCTCCAGGAAAATTCCAGGAAGAGAGAGATCGAGTTGGAGACTCAGGTCAGGGCGGAGGCCGAGTCTCAGTGGGTGGATCGGCGGCCGGCTCAGTCCCAGCCGGCAGCCAAGTGGACCAAGTCCGCCGATTCGAGGACGGGAGGTCAGAAGGACCGCACTTGCGGAAAGTGCAGCAAGGGTCATGAGGGGGCATGTCGATCAGGTGCTTGCTACAAGTGTGGCAAGGAGGGGCACATCGCTAGGGATTGCTCCAAGGGATTTATGGTTTGCTTTCATTGCAACCAGACCGGCCATCGGAAGGCCGAGTGTCCTCAGCTTCACCAGGGATCTGCGCCTACTACAAGGGTTACCGAGACTCGTCCGGTGAAAGCAGAGGCTCCGAAGGCTCGTGGGAGAGCTTTTCAGTTGACTGCGGAGGAGGTCCGTGCGGTGCCCGATGTCGTGGCTGGTATGTATTATTTCGTGTATTTACTTTTTGCTGAGATATTGTGCTTATATTATGATATGCGTAGGTACTTTTCTTGTGAATTTTGTACCTTCCTTGGTATTATTTGACTCGGGTGCGAGTCGGTCTTTTGTATCTTTGACTTTTTTACAGCACATTGGTATTGATCGGGAGGTGATGAGTCGACCCCTGCGGGTTTCCATAGCTGATGAGAAAGCAGTATATGCCACTGACGTGATTCGAGGATGTGTGCTCGATATTTTTGGTGTCAAGTTCTGATGTGCACGAAAGTACCCATTAATTTTAATATTTATAACCTAACAAACTTAGACTAACTATGCACTTATAGGCAGTGTACCTAGTCAGATTACTGTATGGCTTAGGTAACTCGGGTGTCGATCACAGGGAACGGTGGATTAATTTAATATATTTGATTATAGGTTACAGGTCACACGAAAAGAATAAAAGAAATAGTTTAATAAATCTCAAACTAATAATTAATTAACCATTCTCGATAAACTAACAGGACAACAAATCTCTTCAGGTACTTTGGTTTAGACAAATTCCACCTTGAAAACATAGACAATTGCATACACAAATTCATTTATTCATGTTCACCGATTCCTAAAATGATTAGATTCGCGTTCACTATAACTAATCCTTTAGCAAACAAGTCAATTCAAACAGTGATCAATTGGTTAAACTAACATGCTTCCTAGTGTTCAGTTCGTATCAAGCAAGACTTGTAAATATAGTTAACTAAATTAAACATTCAATTAACCTCTTGTTGATGGTCATCAAACAAGGCTCACACATTAACTTATTCCCATGTTAATTCTAGTTTCACATTCGTTATTCCTAGACTTATAATCTCGATGGTCACCAAAATCATAAGAGACAAGCAATCAAGCATATGTTCATACAACTCAATTCACTTAACAATTAACAGAAAATAATCATCGTTAATACATAAGGATCTTTTAACAAGCTTGGCAAGATAAATTAAACACAAACAAACTATTTAATATAGCAATTAGTCTAATAATCAAAGCTTCATTCAATCATAAACACAAAGTAAAAGGTTTTTACACCCAAGTCAGAAACTAAATACAGGATAGTAACACAATGGAATGCTAAACATGGTCACGTTAACAGCCCATAGGATTACCGACACGTATCCGCTCTCCAACCCTTCCGATCTCCGCTCTCGTTAGCTTAACGGCCTTCCGGCCGCCTTCTAGACCCTCAAAACGGCTTAACAGAAGTTAATTGTCAACTAAATTAGGTTAGAAGTCGAATCCTCCTTCCTGCTTAGCTGAAAATCGACATTTATAGTCTTTGTAGCCGACTTAAGTACGCTGGGCGTACATAGGATTACGCGGGGCGTACACAAGATTACTACGCGATTTGAAGTTATCTGAGGCCACCCAGTACGCGACGCGTACCCTTTAATTACGCGGGGCGTACGTCTAGTTTAGGCTCTACGCTGGGCGTACTGAGACTTTACGCGGGGCGTAACCCACTTCTTCAGCATATTTAATTCCTTTTAGCTCCTAAGTCCGGTTTCCGCTTCAGTCTTTTCGTTCGTGCTTTATTGACGACGAATAGCTGCAAAACATAATTCAAAGTATTATGAGTACTTTTTAGTTCTAAAATAGAATAAATAAGGCCAAAATATTAAGATAAAGTGCATAAAAATATATATAAATTGTTGTCGTATCCAGAATTGTTTTCAGAATTGTTTTCAGTGTAAGACTTCGGGGACGAAGTCTGGCTCTAGTGGGGGAGAATTGTAACAACCCGAAATCCAGGTACCCTTCTATTTAGCCTTTCATCTTTAAATTGTTGCCATTTAGGGTTTTGCATGTTGGGCGAGTACGATGGGCGTACAAGGAGTACGCTGCGCGTACTCACGCGCTTCATTTAAACACGTTCACCCTCAGGTATGCTGGGCGTACCCAAGGTTACGCTGGGCGTAACCAGTCCAGACACAAAAACCCTAATTGTGGTGGTTGGCTATAAAAGAAATGTGATGGCTTGATTCCCCAGCCACCATCCCTCAGAAAAAAACCCTAAGAAAGTGTTCCTTCATTCCTAGCCCTTTTGTGTGTGTTCTAAGCTTGGTAGTGTCATTTCAAGGTAGCAAAGGAGAAGATGAATCCTTTGGGAAGGCTAGAAATTGGTGTTCAAGTGGAGATCCGGGCTTAGCAAAGGTTGGAGCTTCATTCTAAGGTAAAAAGTTCGGATCTTGACTTGTAGTTATTGTGGTATGCTTTATGGACCATTTTCTAGGGTTTTGGTCCCAAAGGTGGAGACTTTATGAGCAAATGGTCTCCATTAGCTTAGATCCATCATATTTCTGGTCTATTTGAGTTGTAGACCCATAAAAATGTAATCTTGGACGTGAATTTTTAACCATGCATGAGATCTAGATCCTTGAGTTGGAATAGAAAGATGTTAAGGAGTGTAGGAGCCTTTACAGCCATGCCAAGGCTTAAAGGTTTCGACTTTATGGGTAAAGATGCTTAAATAAAGCTGGATCTAGAAGTTGAAGTAATGGCTTAACCGATTAAGACCAAAAATAAAGAGTGTTTAGAACTGAAGGTTACGCTAGGCGTAACTCCCAATACGCGCAGTGTACTGGGTGGAGACCCTGATTTCTCGGTTGGCGATGTACGCCCCGCGTACATCAAGCTGTACGCCCCGTGTACTGGAATGTTGACTTTTGTTGACTTTTAGGGTTTTGGTCAACATGTGGACTTTGAGTCAAGGAAGGGTAAAATGGTCTTTTACCCTCTAAGGAATGATGATAAGGGGTAAAGTCTAGTTGTGGAAGTCTATATTAATTAAAATAATATTCGTTATGATTAAGTGAGGTTGAGTCTTCGTTGGGATTTGGAGATAGCGAGTACGCGAGATTCTAGACTTTCCACAAGGTGAGTTTTCTCACTATACTGTACCCGAAAGGGTTTTTATTGTGTGACCGGAAGGTCGGATATGTTATGAGTTATATGCATTGTATATGATAAGTTAATCGTTTATATGTGCTATGTATGATATGCTTGATATGGGCCGGAAGGCATTATGTCATGGGCCGGAAGGCATTATGTCATGGTCCGGAAGGCGTATATGTTATGGGCCGGAAGGCGTTGTGATGGGGACTGTAAGGTTGACGCAGGTAGGACCGGAAGGTTTACCGAGTCGGGATGGAAGTCCCCTGAGACACATGGACCGGAAGGTCAGGGCCTGGAAAGGCGTATGTGCGTAAATAGTATTTTGGGGAACTCACTAAGCATTTATGCTTACAGTTGTTGTGTTATGTGTTTCAGGTACTAGCGAGGATTGTGGGAAGGCACCGACGTGATTGTACACACTGACGAAGGAACTGTTTTATGATCATGGGATGTATTTTGTTACAATGACATTTGTTACACATATGATTTCAGAATATTAAATGTGGGTTTTTGATGTTTGCAAAAATGAAAAATTGTTTTGAAAATTCACGTTGTTACAGAAATATCTTAAGTGTGTAAATTTTAAATACTCTATTTTTCTTACTTGGCTTGTTTAGTGCAGATAATGGCATATCTTAAAACAGCCAAGATGCACAACATTGCAATTGTGTTGGATGATCCACCAGCAGCTCACAGAGACTTCATGTCTATGATGTACCGTCTTCGGGAGTGCTGCTTGGCTTATGCGATTACGGTGAATCCTATCATTTATGAAAGTCGTATTCAAGAGTTCTGGAAAACGGCCAAAGTATCCGGGAAGAATAAGGAAATGATCGTTGAAGCTGTGGTTCAAAATTGCACGATCCAGATTTCGGAGCAATATATCAGAGAAACTTTGATGATTCTTGATAATTTTGACTATCCAACCGAAGTTGATGCTGCAGAAATTCAAAAGATTCTTGAAAGAATGGGATATGAGGGCTCTTTTCCTCCAACCGTGAAAAAGCTTCTGCCTCCTTACTGGCGATTTTTGGCTCACGTGTTCATTAGCTGTGTGTCAGGAAGGAGATCGAGAGCGGATGAGATCTCAATCAAAAACACAGGGGCTATCGTTTCCTTGGCAGCTGGCAACAAGTTTAATTTTTCAAAGTACATCTTTGATGAATTTCTTGTGAACATTGGTGCACTAACTCGGGGGTACAGAGATGCTTTTCTGATGTATCCCCAATTCATTCAGACCTTAATTGATAATCAGTTTCCTAACATGGTTAAACCTGGCGATAGGATGGACACAAAGTCTTTGGGTCCTCACACCGATGGACTCATCAAACAAAACAGAAAGGGTAAAGTGGTATTTCAAGGTCTTCATCCCTTGGTGAAGTTCGGACAATTTACAAAGATCAATGAGTCTTCTGAGTCACATGGAACTTCTGAAAAGACTTTATCAGAATCGACTTCATCAGAAAAAGTGTCCTCTGAGTTTATTATCACTGCTTCTAAACACGAAGATGTTGAAACTCATGCTCATGTGATTCAAGTTGATGATGAACCTGAATTGCAGTCTGTTCAGGTTCAGAGTGACTTCAATGAGGAATCGAGAAAAGATGACAATGAAGATGAGAATGTTGATTTATCGGGATTTGATCAAGATGATATTCCACAAAACTTTGATAACAATGATGTATTTTTGTCTGATGTAAACCTCGACAACTTGCTTAATGATGTCGAGGAAGTAGCTCATGTAACTGCTGATACAAGGGTAGAAGAAGAAATTTTTGTGACCGCTCCTTCCACTTCCAATCCAGAGGCAGAAATAGCAACTCCTATGGTGACAGTGTCAGGAATTCCTCCTCTTGACACTGGGTTACCTACATCCACGCCAATGGAAGAAGATCTTACCACCATCTAAGCCACTCCTCCTCCGACAAAGCGACGAAGACTCGTTGAGATTTGCAAATCTAAGCTCAATGACACAAATTGTTACAGCTCCTCCAACAATCACACCAGCTATTGTCTCAACCAAACCCATAAGTGAAGGTCCCAACACTGTATTCGATGCTGGTGGTTCCTTATTTCACGCGGATTTCTCACCGCTAAGGCCAAACAAAGATGATGCCTTAGTCAAGCTAGCTCATCTGTTAGCTGAGGAACAATTCTCGATGCCGCCTTCTCGGGGCAAGGGAATTCTCATCGGAGGTGATAACACAAGAGATTACTCCCCTTCACTCCAAAGCCAGATTGATGCTATCAAACAGAAGAATGTTGAGCTTGACCAGAGGAACATTGAGCTGGTAATCAAAATCGCAGACCTCTAATCCGAGAATACCGAGCTCAACATTCAAATGGCTGAACTTAAAGAAGAAAATGCTCTGAAGACTAAGCAGATTTATGATCTTCAGATGCAATATGGTAGTCTGGCTGCAAATCTCCTGGAGTTACAAAAGAAGCTTGAAGACAGGTTTGGTGTAATTTTAAGACAACTGTTGATGAACCTCATGCCAATTCCCCTGCTCCAGACGCTCCAAATGTTGATGCTCCCATTTCCTCTCAACCAATCCGATCCTCCATCATTGTTGATCGTTTTGACGTGGATCCAGAACAGGCTTACAGAGCTGCAAAGGCAAAGGGAGCTAAATGAAAGAAAGTTGTTGATAAGACGACTGACAAGAACAAATGGCTCTTTAAAAGGAGTATGGATGATAAACCTCCTTAGGACAGACCTCAAGTAACCTTCACTGACCTAAGCAATCAAACCTTCAGAGACATGTATGGTGATAGGTCAGGAATTATTTCATGGGGATTTCATGATACACTAGACATGTTCATGGTTCGAAGGAAGAGTGGAAATAAAGAACTGTACAAGGATGCTCATGATTTCAACTCCTTTACTAAGGTTGATCTCATTGAACTATCTAAAGCTCCCTTCTCGAATCTGTCAAAGAATCCTAAGGCCAGTCAATTCAAATCATTTTTAGAAGATCAAGTCGCTAAAGGATTTCCATCAATGAAAACTGCAGAGTCCTTTGTTGCAGTTCACAAGCATGTATTGGATAAAGAAACCAGTGAGCCTATCTGAGCAGTAATGTGGCCAGCAACTGCTCAAATAAAACACATCCCTGTTCCTCAAAATTGTCCTGATGGATCTCTACACTCTATGCTTTATTGGGTGTATGATGAAACATCAGATGCTGCTGTCATCAAGCTCAAGGAAGATTGTATTCGCTTGTATGACAAAAGGGATCTACTTAAGTTTGGTGAACGAGACATTCATCAGCTTATATGACAAAAGGGATCTACTTGAGCCTGCTGCAAAGGAATATACAAGGATTGTGGCTACAATTATTGACAAGAGAATATGGAATGGAGCTATGGGGAGGTCCGACGTGCTGGTTGTCGACAAAGACTAAATCCAAGCTTGCTCCAAACCAAGGGGGAGATTGAAGGGCCATGTAAATGGTTTGGGCTAGGCTTAGCATGTGATGTGTTTTGTTTTGTGTCTATAATTTCTTTTTATGTTAATTTGAACTTTGTTGTGTTTACCACCGTAAACACGTTTTTACGGCCGCAAACTCAGTTTGCGGTCCAGATAAGTATATATAGTGTAGGAGCTTGTCTTTTGGAAGGCTGGTTGCTCTAGAAGTTTACTATCACTCTTGAGTTGTACCTGACGATTTCTTGTGTTTAATCGTGTGCAAGCTCAATTCTGTCACACCCCGAAAACCGAAGGCGGAAACATTTCCGGGGCAGACTCCACGTTAAGTATCAAATCCAATGCACATAGTAAGTAAAGTAAACAACCATTACATTACATATAGAATTTACATTTGTTTCAAAAGTAATGTTATACATATGCATCATATTAACAAAAGTAAAGACGAGGTCTTCAGTACGCTCCGTCTTCTCCAAAAGGATTGCTGGGTACCTGTCTATCGCTGACCTGAGAATACAAGCGGTTTAAAATCAGCATAAAGTTGGTGAGTTCATAAGATGTTTGTTTTCTGAAAATGTACCAGTTTCCTTTAGTTTACCAAAGAGGTTGTTATCCAAGAAAATCCCATATTTTCTTATGTAAAGTTGGTTTACCAAAGAGGTTGTTATCCAAGAAAATCCCATATTTTCTTATGTAAAGTTGGTTTACCAAAGAGGTTGTTATCCAAGAAAATCCCATATTTTCTTATGTAAAGTTGGTTTACCAAAGAGGTTGTTATCCAAGAAAATCCCATATTTTCTTATGTAAAGTTGGTTTAGTTATCACCTGTTACCAATTCGTTTATGTGTTGTATTTTACCCCAGGAAAATCCCATATTTTCCTAAATGTAAGACCGGTTGAATATTACAGAGTATAGTTTAATACATAAAACTATATATATTGAGGATCATGGGATTTCTATCCCGAACTAGATATGAATTAGTTTGAGATGTACGATCTATAGATAGAGAATAGTTTGAAAACCATGGGACTCACATCCCATACTAAGTACAAGACAGTTTGATATACATAAAAATATAATTTGAAAACCATGGGACTACCGTCCCGTACTAGATACGATATAGTTTGATATTCATGGAAACATGGATTGAAAACCATGGGACTACCGTCCCGTATTAGATACAGTATAGTCTAATATTCATGGAAATATAGATTTGGAAACCATGGGACTACCGTCCCGTACTAGATATAGGCTCAAAACCATGGGATTATCACCCCGTATTAGATATAGTTTCAAAACCATGGGACTAACATCCCGTACAAGATATAGGTTGAAATCATAGGATTACTATCCCGTACTAGATACAAGTTAAAGACCATGGGACTACCATCCCACAGAATATATATATAATCGATAGACTGGAAACCATGGGACTATCATCCCGTACCGGACATGGAAACTATAGATAGAAAGTAGATATGGAATCGAAACAAAGTCAAATCAAACCCAAAGCGATACCGTGAATAAACTTATATTAATACGTATTGTGAGTCGGGTAACCATGCTGATACAACAAAGAGACCTCCTTGACGCTTTTCAGACGTCGAATGATATCCAAAATTTGTCACCCCAGGCGTGCCCGCCTAACTGTAGCTAGCAGTTAAGGTGTGGGATTGTCAGTCCCGAATAGATCTATTCACAAATTCTTCGCTCTCCCTCCAGGAGACTCTGGTTACACTTCCGGGGAGGATTTACTGATCATCCATAAAGGGTAGTGACTAACTTACAAACTAGTACTAAACTATTCACAGGGTTCTCATACAATATCAAACATACAAAAGATTATGAAACATAATACAGTGAATATAGATACATACAATGAAACTATCTGGCAATACATTCAAATGATACGGAGATGAACTGAATCAGACATAGTTTATCTAATAACTTTATATACATATTAGTACATGATAAAACGAACACTAAAGAACCCCAAATTATTCCCATAATAATTTGATTAGTTTGGTTATTTTCTTAACTAAAATCCATTTAGTTGTAGTTGATAAATCATCCATTATGCTCAGCATAATACATAAAGGGATAAAGGTATTTATAAATTTTCCAGATATTATTTGAAACACATCAATGTTATGTTTTGAAAACAGTTATAGTTTGCTTGTATTCCCCCCTGAAAACATTGAAAAACACGGAAAAAGCGTAGGGGTATGAACTCACCGGTCGAGAAACGTGACGATTTAAGATGTTAAACGTTGGTTTGGGGCTTGCAAACGCACGAGGTTCCTATGTATAATGAAAAGATACACATTTGTATCTAGTTAGGACTTGAATTATCTATTAGTTAGGGACAAACATTTCTAGTTGCGGAAACACTCCATTACAAGTGTTTGGAAGGACCCGGGTGGCATTTAAGGACATGTGAAGCTTGGATATGGAGTTTACTCCTCAAGAGTAAACTCATAAGAGGGTTTACGGTTCTAATGACTCATTCCCCATGAGTTTACGACCGTAAACTCATGGGTGGTGTGTTCTTGGATGCCACAAAGTCTTACAATGCACACGGGAGGGTTCTAGGGTCGATTTCATGGCTTAGGATGTAATCGGGACTTGAAATGGTCTTGGAAATGAGTTTAAGGTCTAAGGAGATGTTCTTAGGGAGTTTACTACCTTAAAATCATGAATTTACAACCGTAAACTCATGTTTGTCCATGAATTAAGGGCTTTGATGGTAGTAATTCAACCACATGTGATTCTAGGTCCAAAACCAAGCTTTTTAAGGGATTAAAGGCACCTTAACACCCTTTGTTGGGTGTTTACAGTCTAAGGAGGTGGGTTTACGGTCCAAGAATGTTCTTGGGCTGTAAACTCAAGTTTGATGCATTTGAGGATGTCTTGGTGCATCACATGAAGGTTTATGAGGTTCTACACTCCCATGGAAGCATTTTGAAGGTGTTTAAGGGCATTTTGACTCATTAACATGAGTTTATGGTCCATGAATGAGGTTTACGATCCAAGAACATGCTTGGGCCGTAAAATCATGTCCATACCACATATGTCATGATTTTGGGGTCCTTAGTCCATGCATGCAAGTTTCTAAGTCGAATCTAAGCCCTAGAAGTGTTTTGGAGGGGTTTTGAGGCTTCAAAACCCTCATATGAGGTGTTCACGGCCTAAGGAGGTTCCTAGACTGTAAACACTTGTTTATGGTCTCATTCCTCATAAAAATATCGAATTTGAAGGCTAAAGATGTTAAACTAGAAGCTAGGATAATTACCTTGATGTTTTGAAGCTTGATTTGGGTGTTTTTGACTCAAAATCGGATTTTTGAGAGAGAGAGTAGAGAGAGAAAGTGGAGAGAGAGAGAGTGGAAAAAGCTTCAAATGAGTCTCTCTCAACTTTATATATGCTGAAAGTTGGGGACATGGTGGAATTGTACCCGATACTACCGTTAGACGGTGCTTTCGGTCGCACCCAACAAAGTTGCCGCATTTAATTTAATATAAGTCAAAATAAAATAAATTAAATTAAATCAAAGTTAATGGAAAAATTTGGGACGACACGGCTTAACTAACAGAATCTGGTTAAAAGCGATGGAATAAATTTACGGGGTGTTACAAATTCATTCATCTTACTATGTTACTCTTGTTTCATGTTTGTTTGATTATCAATTTTAGATCCGGAATCAGACCTAACACCGGGGCGGTGTACAGTCCAAGTAAGAATCTTTGGGATGCCAGGGATCAAGGAAGGATGAGTTATCGAGTGCGAGTATACTCGAGTGAATTTCTAATATATATCGTATGTTGTATTTTAGAGGTAGATCATGGTGAGGGCACGTCTTATGCTAGAGAGCAGTGGGACTAGTGATGAGGAGATCCTCCGGATCATCCATGAGGAGGTGGCTGCGGCCATCAGGGCAGAGATACCAGAGATGTTCAGGTCTATTAAGACCACGCTGATTGAGACTTTTAACGAGCGTTATACTTCTCTTTCTGAGGCTGCTGTTGCAGCGGCCACCGCAACTGTTGCTGCTGCGAGGCCGCAGGGTGGTGATACGTTGCTGTTCCGAGAGTTCAGCAACACGAAGCCACCAAAGTTTGATGGGACGCAGGATTCGATCGCAACGATGAGATGGGTGTCCGACATTGAGGGTTGTTTCTACACATGCTCGTTCCCGGAGCTCTTGAGGGTTCGGTTTGCACTGAACCAGCTTCGCTTGGGGGCGAAGGACTGGTGGAAGTTCACGACAGCACACTATTCTCCAGCAGAGCTTGCTGCGGTGACTTGGGAGAGGTTCACCACCATGTTCCGTGATGAGTACGTTCCTCCGGTGGAACGGGATCGGTTGGCACAGGAGTTTTTGACCCTCAAGCAGGGTACAAAGTCCGTTACGGTTATGACCAGGATGTTTCATGAGAGGGCGATGTTCTGTCCTGAGCATGTGTCTTCTGAGCAGGAACGTATGAGTCATTATTTGAGTATTTTGCAGAGAGATATTCGGGAGTTCGTGGCGAACTCCTCGTACCGGACATTTGCCGAGCTTCAGGAAAATGCTCGGAAGAGGGAGATCAAGCTAGAGACTCAGGTGAGGGAGGAGGCGGAGTCTCAGGGGAGGGATCGGCGATCGGCATAGTCTTAGCCGGCAGCCAAGCGGGCCAAGCCCGCTGATCTGAGAGCAGGGAGTCAGAAGGGACGCACTTGTGGGAAGTGAGAAAAGGGTCATGATGGGGTTTGTAGAGCGGGATCCTGCTATAAGTGTGGCAAGGAGGGGCATATGGACAAGGACTGCCCAAAGGGGTTTGCAGTATGCTTTCACTGCAACCAGACCGGACACCGGAAGGCAGAGTGTCCGCTATTGCGATGGACTACCCAGGGAACACCACAGGGATCTACCCTTGCTGCTATTAGAGCTACTGAGAGTCGGCCAGTGAAGGCCGAGGTACCGAAGGCACGAGGGAGAGCCTTCCAGTTGACCGCAGAGGAGGTCCGCGCAGCGCCCGATATCGTGGCTGGTATGTACTCTTTCATGTAATTATTTAATGTTTAAAATTTTATGCTTATATTCTGATATGCGTAGGTACTTTTCTTGTGAATTCTGTACCTGCTTTGGAGTTATTTGACTCGGGTGCGAGTCGATCTTTTGTATCGTTGGCTTTCAGTCGGCACATCAGCATTAGTCGAGAGGCGTTGAGTCGACCTCTGAGAGTTTCCATCGTCGACGAGAGAGCAGTATATGCCACGGAGGTGATTCGAGGATGTGTACTTGAGATTTTCGGTGTAGAGTTTCCTATTGATTTGGTCCCGATTGCGATGGGGGACGTCTGTGTCATCATAGGCATGGATTGGTTGAGAAGATTTGGAGCGGTTATCGACTGCGAGCTGCAGCTGGTGACCATACGAGACCCTAGCGGGGGAGTTCTTACGGTATACGGCGAGGGTACACGTTCTGGGTCAGCTTTTTGTTCGGCCGCTAGAGCGAGGCAGTGTCTACAGCAAGGCTGCAAGGGCTTTGTGGCGTACGTAATGGATACGCGGGTTGATTCAGAGAGGCCGAGGTTAGTTGAGGAGGTTCCGATAGTGCTTGAGTTCCTGGATGTATTTCCAGAGGAGTTGTCGGGTATGCCTCCCGTGAGGCAAGTAGAGTTTAGTATCGATTTGGTTCCCGGGGCCGCGCCTATCGCCAAGGTGCCTTATCGCCTTGCACCTCCAGAGATGCAAGAGTTATCCTCGCAGTTTCAGGAGCTACTGGGAAAGGGATTTATTCGGCCAAGCAACTCGCCGTGGGGAGCGCCTATCCTTTTTGTCAAGAAGAAGGATGGGATGTGCATTGATTACCGGGAGTTGAACAAGCTGACGGTCAAGAACCGTTACCCGTTGCCGAGGATCGATGATTTGTTCGATAAGTTACAGGGAGCATCTTGGTTCTCCAAGATCAATTTGAGGTCTGGATATCATCAGGTAAGGGTGCGAGATGAGGACATCCAGAAGACAGCGTTCAGGACGCGTTATGGGCATTACGAGTTTGTGGTGATGCCTTTCGGGCTCACCAACGCCCCGGCAGTGTTCATGGATCTCATGAATCGAGTGTGCAGGTCGATGTTGGATCGGTCAGTGATCGTATTCATCGATGACATTTTCGTATATTCGAGATCTAGATAGCAGCATGAGGAGCATTTGAGGGATATCTTCGGAGTTTTGAGATCGGAGAGGCTTTATGCCAAATTCTCCAAGTGTGATTTTTGGTTGCAAGAGGTCCAGTTCCTAGGGCATCTCGTTAACCAGAAAGGGATATTGGTCGACCCGGCCAAAGTTGAGGCAGTGATGGGTTGGGAGGTGCCGAGGTCACACTCCGAGATCAGGAGTTTCTTAGGATTGGCAGGTTATTATCGAAGATTTATCAGGGATTTCTCTAAGATTGCAGTGCCACTCTTCAAGTTGACCCGGAAGGGCGTCGCTTTTTCGTGCGGCCCCGAGCAACAGGCCTCCTTTGAGATGCTTCGCTAAAAGTTATGCAAAGCCCCGGTGTTGGCCCTCCCGGAGGGAATGGAGGACTTTGTGGTATACTGTGATGCGTCGATCTTGGGGTTGGGAGCGGTGCTGATGCAGAGAGGGCATGTGATAGCATACACATCGAGGCAGCTGAAGCCTCATGAGACGAGGTATCCCACCCATGATCTAGAATTGGGGGCAGTGGGGTACGCCCTCAAAATTTGGCGTCACTATCTGTACGGGGTTCGGTGTACGATATACACGGACCATAAGAGCCTGAAGTATTTTATGGATCAGCCTAACCTAAATATGCGGAAGAGGAGGTGGTTGGATGTGGTCAAGGATTATGATTGTGAGATCATGTACCATCCGGGCAAGGATAATGTCGTAGCCGATGCACTGAGTCGCAGGGCGGAGAGCGCCCCATTGCGAGATGTATGTTTTCGATTGACCGTGATGGCTCCGGTGTTGAACACCATTCGTGGAGCACAGGCTGGGGCCGTGAGGTCATAGAACCAGAAGAGAGAGCGAGTTGTTGGGGTGGTATCGGAGTTCGTTACCGATGGTCGGGGGCTTATGACATTTCGGGGGCGTATATGGGTTCCATTTGTGGGAGGGATGCGTACCATTTTGATGGAAGAGGCTCATCGGTTGAAATTCTTGATCCATCCTGGGGTTAATAAGATGTATTTAGACCTGAGGTGAGAGTATCGGTGGCCCTTTATGAAGAGGGATGTTGTGTGGTTCGTTGAGAGGTGCTTAACCTGCCATAGGGTTAAGGCCGAACACCAGAGACCGCATGGTAAGTTGCAGCCGTTGGAGGTTCCCGAATGGAAGTGGGAACAGATCACCATGGATTTTATCACCAAGTTGCTGAGGACTGCTAGGGGTGTCAATGCAATTTGGGTGGTTGTGGACAGGTTGACGAAGAGCGATCACTTCCTTGCCATCAGTGAGAGCTCTTCTGCTGAGAGGTTGGTAGAATTGTACGTGAGAGAGGTGGTATCGCGACATGGGGGTGCTAATTTCGATTGTCTCAATCAAGATGTGCGTTTCACTTCTAGATTTTGGAAAAAATTCCATGAGGAGTTGGGTACGAGGTTGCATTTTAGTACCGCATACCACCCGCAGATTGACGGACAGAGTGAGCGGATGATTCAGATGCTTGAGGACATGCTTCGAGCATGTGTGCTCGATTTCGGCAGAAGTTGGGACACGTATTTGCCCTTAGCGGAGTTTTCCTACAATAGCAGCCATCATTCGAGCATTGGTATGCCGCCCTTTGAGCTGTTGTATGGGAGGAGGTGTCGGACCCCCATTTGCTGGGGAGAAGTAGGGCAGCGTGTGATGGGAAGTACAGAGATTGTGCTGCAAACGACAGAGCAGATACAGCGGGTCAGATAGAGATTGTTGACTGCTCAGAGCCGCCAGAAGAGTTATGCGGATAGACGACGATCCGAGCTTGAGTTCCAGGTCAGTGACTATGTTCTCTTGAAGGTATCTCCTTGGAAAGGAGTTATTCGATTCACGAAGAGGGGCAAGCTAGGGCCCCGGTATATCGGGTCGTTCAAAGTAATCGCGAGGGTGGGCAAGGTAGCGTATTGCTTGGAGCTACCTGCTGAATTGGAGTGGATTCATAATACCTTCCATGTGTCTCAGTTGAGGAAGTGTATAGCCGAAGAGTCAGTGGTAGTGCCGTTAGAGGACATTCAGGTGGATGCGAGCATGAACTACGCGGAGAGACCAGTTGCGATTGTGGATCGGAAGATCAAGGTTCTGAGGAACAAGGAGGTGCCTCTGGTGCAGGTCCAGTGGCAGCATCGGAAAGGGTCGGAGCTTACTTGGGAAATGGAGCGTGAGATGTGTGTGCAGCATCCAGAGCCATTTCAGGGATGAGACTTCGAGGGCGAAGTCAGATTCAAGTGGGGGAGAATTGTAACATTCGGAATTTCAGGTATTATATTTATTCATTTTATTTTGAGTTTTGTTGAAGAACTCGGCGAGTTGGTGCGTAGACTCGCCGAGTAGAGACACGATTTCTCATCCGGATTAATGACTGGACTCGACGAGTCGCATTGGTGGACTCGGCGAGTCCGCGCTGTTTAATGAAACCCTAATTTCTCGGGTTTAGGGCCTATTTAAAGGGCCTGATGGCCGTCATTTGTGCTCACCAGCCCCATAGCGAAACCCTAGTGCACTTGAGCGTTTAGAGTGAGAGAAGGAGCCATTATCAACCTTGGAGGTGTTTTCTAGCAAGGGAAAGGAAGCTTTAGCCAAGAGGAAGCAAGAAGGTTAACTTCCTGAAGATCTAAGGTCCAGAACATCACATTTGAGGTACTATTTTCGAACCATTTTGTGTTGAGGTGATGTTCATATTGATTTAGGGTTTATTGAGCCCTTCTGTGGCTAGATCTAGTGCTCCCATGGTCCCTTAAGTGAGTTAGGTTCTGGATCTGGACCCTTGGAGGTCCAGAGTGTCCCTTTGTCCAAGCTTTTTATGAATCCATGGAGGTTTTGGTTTGGGATCTTTGTATTTGAGGTCAAAACACCATTTATGAGTCATTAGGTGTGATATGAGCACTAAGACATGAACTTTACATGATAAATAAGCATGGAAGGACTGGATCTATGAGTTAGTGGAACAGATCTGACCACAGAAGGTCGTTTGGGGTTGTGCATGGAATGCACTCGCCGAGTCCATTGGCAGACTCGACGAGTTGGTACGGGTTGTTCAGGGATTTCGAACCAGGGGTTGAGTAACCGAGTTGGGTGAGTGACTCGGTGAGTCGGAAGGGACTCAGAGGAATCGGGTCCCCATAGAGACTCGGCGAGTCCACGCCAGACTCGGCGCGTTGGGGTTGACCATTGGCCATTGACCAGAGTTGAACGGTGTTGACTTGATTGGGTTAGTCAACCTTAGTTGAGAAAGTGTTAATTAGAGATGTATTGTGTTATAGGAGGACTATAGCTTGGGAGATCGAGCACTAGTGATTTCAGGGATTTACGAGTTACCGAGATACGCGAGGTGAGTCTTCTCACTATACTTTACCTTGAGTAGGTAAATAGAGTTATGTGATACAGTGTTTTATATATATTGTTGTTGCATTGCATTCTTCTATGTGATTTATGTTGTGCATGCTTACAGAGTTAGAACCTGAGGGTTCACAAAGTTTGGGTGCACGGACCTAGAGAGTTATAGCCTCGAGTGGCTAATATGTGTTATATGTGGTATTTTGGGGAACTCACTAAGCTTTGTGCTTACAGTGTTTTGTGTTATGTGTTTCAGGTACTAGTGAGGATCGAGGGAAGGCGCCGGCTTGATCAGTACACACACGGGATTTTTATGATATGATATCTTGGGATATTTTTATATGTTACAAATTGAGTATCAAACACTGATGTTTTTATGATTTATAAGTGAATTATGTTTTTATAAATGCAAAAAATTGTCTTGGAAATTTACGGTGTTACAGGTTCCATGTTGTTTAAGTAACTCACTTCTATTAACCAATGTACTATCACTGACCAACGTGCTTTGCCTTTTGTAGTCAAATGAGAACCATAGAACTCATAAGCATTCCAGCTCAACTAGAAGGTTCATAAAAACAAGAATGTGTCAACTTAACACGATAGGTCATCAAACCTCAGGTCGTGTGCTAGTGATAACTAAAAGGTTTATTCTTGTTTGACTCTTGAAACTCTTCAAGATCATTAAGACTCCCACTGAGTTCATGACATATAAGATTCTCTCTCAAGGAGCATTCTTTGACGAGCAAAAACAAATATTTAAAAGTAGTGTGGATTCTCGACAGGAAACACTTCATGAATTGATATTAGTTCATCCTTTTGTTTTAACCAAAAACATCACAACTTTCCAATTCCAATGTGCTAGAGTAAGAAAACATTATTACTCCACATTTCATGTGGTGTACGAAACAAGCTTCAAGATACGATTCGTAGTTACTAGCATATGACTCTAAAACTTTAAATTAGATATGAAGTATGACTCATCTCTTGATTGAACTATTTCAAAAGTATATGAATCCTCTTCTTAGTCATACAATTTCCATAAGATGTTCTTCAAGGATCAATTGAAATATAGTTCCACAATCATTTAAGATGATCATAAAACTGTTGGATTTTATACATAGCAAACAATCATATGTATGCATGCAACCATAATATAAGGATCTATGTTTTCACTATTAGACATACAAGCATTGAACACAAAAAACTAGAAACCCTAGCAGGCACATGTAATTTTCGAAATCAACATATAGTTAGGTTTAGATACATACCTTTATTGTTATATTGTTATAACAATCAAATCCTTGAAGATCTTGAACTTTGGTAGCAAGCACCACAAGTGTCGCGCCTCTTATGACTCACAAGCAAACCTAGAAACCAAGGATTACTATGGAGAGTGAGAGAAGGGAAGTGAAAATTTTAGCTCTTAGCCTTTCTTGGAGTCCTTTGGACGAAATCCAACCCTATAGGGGTTTATATAGGTGATAAGAAAGGTTTACGATAAGGTAGGTGTATCTTAGATAACCCTAATCCCTTAACTTCCTCCCTAAGGCTTCCAAGACACCCTTAGAGCCCAAGGAAACCCTAGGACACTCTATATTTCTTTTCCCACCTCTAAGGGAGGTTCTAGAATGCCCAATGCTCAACTTTTGAACATCGTCACCATTAGTCCCTACAGTTTGAATTAATTCCTCTAATCCTAAAATTAACTACAAATTAATTTCTGATTAAATATTAATTAAACAATATGATTTCTAATTAATATATTATATCCATAATACATTAATAAATCATTTATCTTGATTTCAAATTAATTTATTAGCCAAGTAATAAATTAATAAATCATTATTCTCTCTCCAACAATTATCCTATTCAATTGCCAGGTTTGAAGGCAACCCAAATGGACATTGCTAGTATCAATTCAAGCACATATTAATCATAGTTATGGGCTTAGACACCTAATCCAACAGTCTCCCACTTGGATAAGCCTAATAACTATAGTTGCAAGTATAACTTCAAAAATTGACTAGCAAATTTTAGCTACCAAAAGTCATTGTCAAACTCTGACCTAGTCGGTGACGTGTCCTTAGATATGGGATCATATATTCCTCCGTTCCAGATATCGTATAGACATGAGACATGGATTATAATCATTCTCTCTGTCAGTAAATCAGAATTATGCTTAATCTTATAAACACAACCATGTTTACTGAAATACCAGTAAATCATGACGAATAGAGTTTTTCATCCTTTGTGTTAGATCTGAATAGTCCATATTGATATGTACAAAATCCATAGTACTTCACTTTGACTCACATAAACATGTGATCAATGAACCATTCATAATCTTCCAACGATCAAGATTCTCATACATCAAATTGCTTGACTCCAAGTTTCTATCCAATTGAAACTTGGGCGATGAGAATTCTTTATCACTTAGTTAATTATGACATTTATCACAAGTGAAATAATAAGAATCAAATCCATAATTAATATTGCTAATAATAGAAATGTAACCAACATTTTCATAAATGTCATTGCAAGGAATATAAAGTAAACTAACTATATAAACCGAATTTTCACTTTTATTGATAATAAATGAAAATTTGGAACTTATCCTTACAATGCAAAAAATATGAAAACAATGTTTCTAGACATTTCCTAAGCAATCCATTAAATTATCATAACTCCCAAGTAGTAGCTTCCAAAATCTGATCATCGAGCCATGCGACCGAAATCCATATCTCACGATCAGATCCAACTTACTCTTCTTAAGCTTCCTTCTTTCTCTTAGATCGTAAAAAACATCAAAATGTGATCATCACATCATGTATTAAGAATATACAATTAGGAACTTATTAAATTGATGGAGTTAGGTAATGGATATACCTGAAGTGGAGTCATACTATTTGACTTTACCATCTCTGAGATCTTTTAGGTAGTCAGGGTAGCTTTGCAACCAATTCCCCTCCAATTGGAAATAGAAACATATGGAACTTTTAGGATTAGCACAAGAAACTATCTCAAAACTAGGCTTTCTCTTTACCATATGGTCAAACGGTTTGACCTTGGCCGATCCATTTCCATTGGGAAGAGAAACCTTTTATGGACTACCATTGTTGTCATTATCCATATCCAAGGAAATATTAGAGACATATCCTTCAAATATTTTTTCTTGACTTGTGCTCTTGATCATTTCAACATATGTGTCAGATCAATTAGGATCACGTCATGGTCACTCATATAGTAGTCTTTAATGAACCGACTATATGATTCATGAAGCAAAAAGTTGAACCAAGTCAATGGCTAGCTCCCTTGGGAAAACGGCACCCAACATATCCAATCTATCAATGTACAATTTCATTTCCAGAAGATGCCTACACACAGACTTTCCATCTTGATGTTTACATGCCAACAGGGCTTGAGTAATTTCATATTTTTCATCTTGAAGAAAGCATGACTTAGGGAGAGTCACTGGAGGAGGAGGAGGAATATTTGAAGATGCATGACCTCTATTTCAACCATTGTTCAAAGAAGGGAATATACTTTCACCTTGACCAGAATGTGGAAGATCATCTTCAGAAGGAAGTGGAAAACCACTTCCCAATGAACGAGGAAGACCATTGTTGTCTTGAATTGACATCTATAGTAGGAGAAAAGAGAATTCAATCTATTTAATTTTAATCCTTAATTATTAACCCATAAATTTAAATTAAGGCTAGGATCCATATTTTCGATTCGAACTTTGAAGAGGGATGTCGTAATCAAATTCGAATCTATTTTAGGTAGGTAGAAAATTTACCAATCTCAATCTCATGAAACTTCTAGATCATTTGAGATTCATTGAACTATTCAGTGGTATGTTTAATCTTGATTGTGCTCTCACTTCTGCGATTGGGATGCCGAGGATCACAAACGAGATATGAATAACCATGCAAATTGGCTTGGTACTCTCGATGTCATTTATTATCTCCTTTTAATGTACTGGTTAACCACACACGCTCCATTAATCAATGATAATTTTCGAGACACCCATTAGCACCCTTTATTAGTCTCATATTAGTGTGTCGGTTAGCCACACACGCTCCACTAACGACTCATAAAGTGTAACGTGCAATTTCATGGATTAGCATCAAACTCATATTTTTCCTAAAGTAACTAAGAGTAGGATTTTAGAGGGTAGTTTAGTTATTTTTTATCATTATACTTTTAATGAGGTTATGTCCTCTTAACCCGTTCGGATAATGATCCTCCACCAATCAAGGGAGAGGTGGGTAAGAGTGGATACCCAATGACGGTCATTTTATAAGCCACTTCCTTAAACTCCCCTTATAGATTGGCTTCGTGAATGAGGCCTACTAGCGGTTCGAATGGCTTAGTCTTATACATATATAAATGTTAAACATTTAATTTTACATATAGTATAAGGTGTATTTTAAAATATTTAAAAAATTCCAAGGGTTTAATCTTTTAATAAGTTAAAATTTTAATTTAATTAAATGTAAACCATCTTATGGATTTATTGATTTTTTTAATTAATAATTTAATTAAACTAATAATAAGATCCATAATTATATATTTTAAACTTTTTCAAAATGCTAAGGTTTTTAAATTTTTTAAATTTAAATTTCAAATTAAAAAGAATTTAAATTTAAATTTAAAAAATAAAAAACTAATGATAATTACCAAAATTTCAAAAATTATGGGAGGGATAAAACAAATTTTATAATAATCCAAATAATCAAATAAACAGATTACTACCAAAAATAAGATAATGCTACCAAAACCCTAATTTTCAAAAAATTCTCATCTTGGGGAGGAAGGCAAGGATTTCAATCATTGACATTTTCGAAATTATGAGGGTTAAGGAAACCCTAAATTTTGAAACTTGTAGGGCATGTGAAAGGGTTAAAACCCTTTCCTAATTTTTAAAATTTAGGGCTAAAAAAAACCCTAATTTCAAAAAGCCTTAAGTCCACAAGGGTTTAATTGTCAC
This sequence comes from Lactuca saligna, assembly GCF_052625555.1. Classification (NCBI taxonomy): domain Eukaryota; kingdom Viridiplantae; phylum Streptophyta; class Magnoliopsida; order Asterales; family Asteraceae; genus Lactuca; species Lactuca saligna. Next base: position 245,998,392 of record NC_136424.1, on the reverse strand, counting down.
AAACCCTAATTGATCAAATTCAACATTTGTAATCAATTAAATAGAAAAGAAGACAAGTCTTTGATACCACTGATGGATTTTGAGCATAACAAACAAAAACCTATGTGTGCATGCAACCTTAATTGAAGATCTATGTTTTCTCTAATTGAACATACAACATTTAAACATCAATTGGGAAACCCTAAATCTACTAGTATATTTTTGAAATCATTACTAGGGTTTAGGAAACATACCTTAATTGTTATATAGCAATAACAATGCAAATCCTTAGTGTTGTTGAAGCTTTGAGAGCAACCGTCACAAGTGTCATGCCTTTAGTGGTTCACACCCAATGCAAGTAAGAGGATAAGAGAGGAGAGAGGAGAGAGGAGGGGATTGCTAGGAATTTCAGCTATTCCTTTAGGGTTTCAGATAGCTGGAATTCATAGGGTGTAGAGGTCTATTTCTAGTGAAAATAAGATGCCATGGATAACCCTAATTTAAATATAATATTATTAATTCAAATTGGTAATTGTCACACCCCAAACCAGAACGGCGGAAACATTCGGGGGCGTAGGACGTCATGTACAACATCATAACAATTGAATAGTAAAGAAAGTACACACCCATCATATACATAATTGAAAAGTTTACATGATTGTAGTATTACATGTTTGCAAAAGTCAATTACAATATGATGTCCAAAAGATTTTATTAACGCCTGAGCGTCAATCTTCAAAAGCAGTTGCTAACCTGGTTTAGTGATTCCCTGAGAATACAAGTTATTTCCAAGAAAAAGTGTCAATATTTAAGTTGGTGAGTTCATAAGTAGTTATTTGAGTAAATGCATGCCATTTGAAAAGTCCGCGTTTGTTTTCAGAAAATCCGATATCTTTCTTAAAAATAGTGTCATGAATCGTTGTTGTACAAAATGAATGTATTTGAACCAAGAAAATCCTATATTTTTCTAATAGTGAGAAGTAGTCTTATATGAACCAAGACCAAAAATGTAAGTAAATGTGTCATACTTAAACTGAAAATGTATAGTTTTATCCGTAAATGAAACTATAAGAAGCTTGAAAATCATACGTAAAAGTAACTGTAATATTACTTTTCCCGTAAAAATGAATACCATAATAGTTGTCTATCCTGTGAGTTTTCATAACCATACTAGGATGAATTTTCCTGTTGCGACGTTCTTCAGGCGTCGAAATGTTACGATAATTGTCACCTCGTGGACTGTAGCTAACAAGCAGGGTGCGGGATCATCAGTCCTATATAGATCTATACACGCTTATCACGTTCTCCAGGTGGAGATTTTGGTTATAAAACAGGGCTTGCTGTATACCTTGATAGGTACGGGGAAGACGATGACTCACATATTCTCAACTAAGTCACGTATTTTGAAATGAATAAAGTTATGATGAAATGGTTACCCTTGTTTATAATATGTTATACAAACCTATAAATCAAACATATTTTGATATATATATATATATAAACATATTTTATACCGAGAGGGAAAAATGGTGTCGTAAGATGTTTTGCATACTAACGTTTTCGTATGATAGTTATAAATCACATGTGATTGATTATATAATGAAAAGTATAGTCAAAGATTGATGTTTTCACCCAATTTAGTCGTGTGATTACTTGTATTTCCCCTAAAAGTGTTTAAATAGCATTTTAAAAAGCATTTAAAGTGTGGTTGTAGGGGGTATGAACTCACTTGATAAATGGTGATTTGGACAGCGTTTCGTTTCTAGGAATGATCTTTCTTGACGTAACCGCGGGTTTCTGGTGAAGGAACGAGCTTCACCCGTGTAGCACTTCGACTGGAAAGTAGGTTTTCTCGGGAACTTTGGGGCATCGGGACTTGCGCCATGTGTTAGAGGTGTTATTGGGGCTTCGGGGTAGTCTCGGGATGCTTGACACATAGTAAAAGTAGCAAGGAGAGTAGAATTGAGCAGCCTAAACTCGAGACCTTCATTTTCTATTTATATGGTGGAATTTCAAGGTTCACATCGTGAACCTCATGTTCACGTCATGACCTTGGTCCTGCTCAGGTCATGGCGTTCTTCATCAGCCACTTGCTTTGGAGGGTGTCAAATCTCTAAGTTCACGTCGTGAACCCTATGTTCATGACGTGAGCTCAGACACAGTGTCGAAATTCGTGCCCTGAACTTCAGAAATTCATATCTTCCGCATACGAACTCCATTTTTGATGTTCTTTATATGTACGTGTAAGGTTTCAAAGTACTCCATGGATGATGGCAATGGGCCCCCTTGAAGAAGTGTAGGTTAAAAGCCCAAGACTTGTCTTTTCCCTATAAATAGTCATGTATTATTCATAATTAGGGTTAAGAGTGAGGCAAAATGCAGCCGCCACGTTGCGAGGTTTCTTGTAGAGTTAGATTCTTATTCTAAAGTGTAATTTGTTCCTCATAATTCAATAAATTGAGTGGTCATTTGACATAATCTTCATATTTGTGTTTGTTCTTATTTTTCGCATCTTGTTCATCAAATCTCAATTAGGGTTTTATTCCTAACAAGTGGTATCAGAGCGGGTCTTTGAAGATCTATTGATTTTTGAAGTATCGGTTCTTGGTTTGATGATTTTCTGCACAAGTTATTGAAGATTTTGGTGTTTTGGTGGTATGAAATCAAGATTTTTGTTCAAGTTATTGTTCATGGAGATTTATACTGTTCATCTGGGTATTTTTTTATAATCTGGCACGTGTTCTGTTTGTATGTTTTGATTGGATCTGGTCAATTGTTTGATCCAAAATCGTTTTATTATACCACTTTTGATCTGGCCCAAAGGTGTTATCTTTACTGTTCGTGGTCCATTCTTTTAGCCCTAATATTATATTCATGTTCCTGTGTGCGTTACTTTTTTTGCGTATTACTACTCAGTTCATCCATCTGTTTGTTCTCTTTTGGTCTATCAAAGATTAACAATCGGTGCTTGTATTAATATTATTTCTCATGAATAGATTTTTGGTTTGTTTTAATCCAAGATCACATTTTTATCGGTTTTCTCATTCCTATTCTTACAGTCAATTTGATTTTACAGTCTGTATTGATCTTTGAAAATTACTGATGACTTGTAAAAGAAATCGATATTTGGAGAATCAATCGGGTTTTTGTTGAATGCAATCTTTGAAGTTTTATGATGAATAAATGCCGATCGGTTGAACTAGATTGTATTTCGATTTGGATAGTCAAACCAGAAAAAAGTCAAAATCAAAACCATTTGAAATATGGAGGATGGAATCGATATGGATGTGTTCGATACTTGAACAATATTCGGAATTTATGTCGAGTTAGAATCTGTGAAATCGGTATCGGTATTTCTTTTGGATGGGTTCAGAACTAGAACATAATTCAATATTATCATATGGACTGTTAGGAATCGGAACTCAATTTTCTGATCGTAAATGGTTTTGTATTTGGAACCTTATTGTCAAGCGAGTATCTCGATTGTAACTTAAATCAATTGGACAATCTTTTCAGAACTAGCTTGATTCGGAATTGTGAAGTGAAATGGCTTGATTCGGAATCAGAGTTGTTGTTGACTCGCAATCGGAAGTGTGATTGGGTTCATGTGTTGCACTTGGAACGAAAGGGCGTGAAGCGAATGTAGAGTGAGAACAATAAGCGAACACGTGAGTGGATTCGCCTTGGGTTAATGCTGATGAATTAGGACCGAACTTGGAACAACGAACTTGGGTTCGCTTGTTAATGGTTGGAGCAAACAGATGAAGGACCGAAAGTGAAAGGAGTTTCGCCTGATGAAGCTTGAAATGGAAATAGAAACGAAAGGAACCTAACCTTCGGTTGGGTTTGCTTCAAGTGGAATATTGATGATCTTGGAACGAACTTAGGATTCGGTTGCTTGAGCTCAGATTGCACCTTCGCTTTGTTATCGGTGTTCGTTGTGATGACTTCACGATTCCAGTCATGTTCGTTTATGTAGTTAATGAATTGGCGAAGACGATAAACATGTTACATTATTAGTTCCTAAAACTTCAACGATATGACTCTTTTGGTCCCTATACCTTTCATGCCTTGGTAGTTTTGGACCATTTCCGGATTTTGTTACAAATAAAGGGTTTTATTGATGCAGAATTACCATTCCAGCCCCTGTCTTTTAGCAAGTGACTGTTTCTGCCAAATATTCAGAAAAGTTTACAAATTTAAGGGCTGGTGAACAGTTTTGAATTCTTTAATGCACATATTTTTTTGTGAACAGAAAATTATGGATTCCATCAAGTCTTGGCATTTCGGAAAGTCATTTTTCGTGATAACGACAATTTTTCACGACTTTTTCAGATTTTATACTTCATTGTGTATGTCATTTTGTCGCGGGAGAGCACAATAATTTTGTTTATCCATTCAAGATCATTCTCATGACCATTTGAAGGCTTTATAATCACATTTTTTTTTATTATAAATCGGAGGTGAATTTGATATGGTCATTCGAAATTGGATTTGTGACTTTTCAAATTTGAAGATTTTTGATAAAACCTGTGGTAGAATTATGAAGGTAGCTTTTACAATAGCGTTCTTCATCGAGCTCTTCTAAAGCTTTTGAAGAGAAGTATCCTTTACAGTTGTAGTTCTTCATCGAGCTCTTCTAAGGACTTGTTATATCTCCGACTTCTAGTATTTTCTCGATCAAGTGGCGGGCGTTACGAATATTAAGTTTTGGGTTGTTCCATGATAATTTTTGGTGGCTTATATCATTAGCTTATTTGAAGATCATTGTGACTTGGAGGGGGAGCTCTTCAAAGACAAGAACTGATTCGGTTTCTTTGTTTTGAAATTGGTTTTTATGGCGGGTTTGGCTTTCTTGAAGATTTTTGGGATTACATGTGAAAAAGAAGTTTAAATACATTACTTCAGTGCTTGGTTTGTATATCCTAGAGTCCGTTTTTGAAGACTATTGAAGAATCAAGATTCGTGGATTGCTTCAAATATTCCTCGTTGCAAGATCTTTTTCTTTGCTAGATGCTTGTTTTGGAAGTTGAAGCATTGTCATCCATTCCATAATTTGAGGGAGACATTGTAAGGTTTCAAAGTACTCCATGGATGATGGCAATGAGACCTCTTGATGAAGCGTAGGTTAAAAGCCCAAGACTTGTCTTTTCCCTGTAAATACTCATGTATTATTCATAATTAGGGTTAAGAGTGAGGCAAAATGTAGCCGCCACGTTGCGAGGTTTCTTGTAGAGTTAGATTCTTATTCTAAAGTGTAATTTGTTCCTCATAATTCAATAAATCGAGCGATCATTCGACATAATCTTCATATTTGTGTTTGTTCTTATTTTCCGCATCTTGTTCATCAAATCTCAATTAGTGTTTTATTCCTAACAGTACGCGTAGATGGGATTATGCTCTACAACTTTCTTTTAGACTCCGTCGGCTAATTTTGACTTTACTTTTAATATTATATTTTTAGTAGGCTGAGACAGGAAAGGTATGTTAAGTATTCATAACTTCTTCATCCGACGTCCATTTTCGTCTGTCTTTTTATCCTTGTACAACTATTAACGAGACCTTCAATTCTCGTTTAGGTTGAGTTGGCTAAAAATCACTCGATCTCTATTTCGAGTTTTTAGTTGTCTACTGCTATATCCGAAACTTAGAAAAATCCTAACTTTCTCATACGAAGTCAGATTTGGGCGTTCTTTTTATATGTGTTTACGGGTTAATGATATCTACGAATTTCATTTAGATACCTAAGGCTAAAAAATATTTTATTGAAATTTTGCGTTTTTACGCTTAACAGTGTCTTATAGTATTTGTCGCATATCTTTGATTGGTCATAACTTCTTTGTTATAACTCGGATTTAGTGTTCTTTATATTTTTGAAAACCTTGACACGGTATCTATCATTTTATACATCCCAAATAGGGTGATTGAACAATCTATTGTGACCTAAATTTGACTGGTGTTACATTATGTTGACTTGAAATATCAGGTTATTATAGTAATTATCCAACTCCTTATTTATCCACATGGGATAATCTAGAAATCCTAGATTACCCATATAGATTTCGTCCAAGCCTTCCTTAGGAAGGTTCTGGAACCTCTTGCTCAACTATTAAACAATTGTACTTTAGCCCTTACACTTTTAATTAACTCCTTTAATCCTAAAATTAATTCCAACTAATTTCGTATTAAATATACTATTTCAAATTAATATATTATTATTATAATATATTAACAAATCATTTTGTAACGACCCGTTCCCGGTACGTTAATTCATTAGTAATTGTTGTAAGTTTTCAAGAGGGACTCGGCGAGTTCTAGCCTGACTCGCCGAGTAGGGTCGCGTCTTCGAGCACGCGTGAGCCGGGGACTCGGCGAGTCCATATCCCTGACTCAGCGAGTCCATCCGTCTGGGTGAAACCCTAAATCCCCGGGTTGCCCACTATTTAAACCACCTTATAGCCCCATTCTCGCCTCCCTCACCCTGAGAACACTGTGAGAAAGAACCCTAATCCTCCCTTGAGAGCTTATAAGTGTTTTGGTGCCATTTTGTGAAGGTGTGAAGAAGGAGAAGAAGAAAGAAGCAAGGAGAAGAGTTGTAGTGCAAGGATCCAAGGGCAAATCTGAGTTAATTGAGGTATTTTCGGAGTTCCCTTCTTGTTATATGCTTTAAACTTCCATTAGAGCTCTCCTAAGAGCTAGTTGATGCTTGTTCCAAGCCTTATGTTTGCATGAATGTCTTAATAAGTCGAAATATCTTTGGATCTGAATGGTGGGGTGTTGTAGAGCCCAGATCTACTGTCTTTTTGGAGTTACTTTGCATATTAACCATAGATCTACCCATTTTGTGCATCTTTTAGCCTTATTTCCCTTATTCATGAGGTTGTACACGTAAAGTTGGAAACTTTACGTAGTAAATCAGCTTATTGGACCCAGATCTATCAATTGTATGTGTTGGATTCAAACAAAATCGAGTAAAAATCAGTTGCATGGTGGCAACTCGGCGAGTCGGGAAGAACGACTCGGCGAGTTGGGTCGCGAGTTCCCGATTCCTTCATTTTTACCAGTGTCGAGTGAACCCAGTGAGCTAGAGAGTGGACTCAGCGAGTTGAGGGTGAACTCAGTGATGGAGGGACTCGGCGAGTTGTTCATCAACTCGGCGAGTCCAAGGCAATCTTCTTAAAGATCAAGAACAACTCGTCGAGTTTGTTCATCCGGCTCGGCGAGTCGGATGAAGATTGTCTGAGTTCTTGGATCAAGAGGGTACTCGTCGAGTCGATGCCAGACTCGACGAGTAGCAGCAAGTAAGAGTGAAAAGTGAGAGTAGGACTCAGCGAGTTGGGTGGCCCAACTCGGCGAGTCAGCCCAAAAGAGAGTTGACTTTGACCAAGGGTAAAAGAGTCATTTTACCCCAAGAGCAGTGTTTAGTATTTGATTGAGTGTGTTTATGGACTTGTAGCCGAGGAGATTCAGGAGCAGCAGCCGTTAGCTTCCCGAGCCACACACTCAGCAGCCAGCTTACGAGGTGAGTTTCCTTCCAGTAGGAACGGGTCTAAGGCCACAATGCCGGCCCGTTCAGTTAGCAGTAGTTTCCGGATTTAGGTCCGATGCAGTAGTTAGTATGTTCGATGCCTTCGTGGCTCAAACAGGATTTGTGTGCTATGTTTTATGCGTTAAGTATTATGTGTTCCGGGCTACGGCCCGATGTAGCATGTCATATATGTGTTATGCTAGTTGATGTGTTATGCTATGCCATGTTCAGTCAGTCAGTTCCGGACTTCGGTCCGATGCAGTTAGTTCCGGACATTGGTCCGATGCAGTTAGTTCCGGACTTCGGTCCGATGCAGTTAGTTCCGGACTTCAGTCCGATGCAGGGGACAAGGTCCCAGTCAGTTCCGGACTACGGTCCGATGCAGTTAGTTCCGGACTTTGGTCCGATGCAGGGGACAAGGTCCCAGTCAGTTCCGGACTTCGGTCCGATGCAGTTAGTTCCGGACTTCGGTCCGATACAGGGGACAAGGTCCCGGTCAGTTCCGGACTTCGATCCGATGCAGTTCCCGGGCTTCGGCCCGATGCAGTGGGCAAGGCCCAATATGTGTTTATATGTTATTGTATGATATGTGGTAGTTTGGGGGAGCTCACTAAGCTTCGTGCTTACAGTTTCAGTTTTAGTTTCAGGTACTTCCGCAAGCAAAGGGAAGAGCTCGGGGTGACGGCATCGCACACACCATAGCTTTAGCTTTTAGCCTGGGATTGATTTAGTTTGTTTGATTTGCCGTAGTATGATACAGTTTCCGCACAGTGTTTTCTATTATGTTGGATTACGTCACGTATGGTTTTATTATATGACACTCTGATTATGGTTTTGATTATATCGAAAAACGAAATTTTTTTTGGGTCGTATTTTTGGGTTGTTTCAAGTTGGTATCAGAGCCCTGGTTTGAGGGATTCGGATACACTTCCGGGTGTATCTGAACTCAAACTAAGGGAAATAAAAGATTTTAGTAAAATAAAAATGTTTTACAAAAAAAAAAAAAGAATTTTGAAAGCACTTAGAAAGAAAGAATTGTTTTAACAAGATAGGGGTGTGTGCATGCGGTCAGCCGAGCTCAAGTAAGTACTCCCAAATTACCCATACAAGTTATTTGTTCAGTTTCAGTTTCAGTAGAACATCATGCTAGTATAGGGCTAAGGATCTAGGAGAATGCCTTATGTGCCTGCTTATGTGTTACAGCTTTATGAGTATTGCATGCTAGAATTGAGTAGACAGCAGTAGGATAGCCTGTTTAGGTTATGCCTGATAGTGTGAGCTTAGCATCCTATGCTAGTGCAGTTTCTTGTTATAAGAATAGTTTTGCCTGAGTCTGTTTCCCTTGTCCGAATGTTGCTTGCTTCGTGCTTTGTGGGGTTCTGAGTAGTGGGAGTTAGCCATTAGGTGAACACGTCACACCACATGTGATCAGGTTTGAATAATCCCAGAGTGCTGGAACTGGCCCTATTGCGCAGCTCTTGTTTGAGTCCAACCGTTGTAGGGATGGATCTTTTACTTGAAGGATTATCTGATCCTCATCACATGTGATGGTGTTTAGGTGGTGGCTAACTGGCATTATGAGGAGACCTACAGCAGCTGAGGACCAGTCGTGTTAAGCTTGAGGTTTCCCTAGGGCAAGCCTAGGATGAGAGTAACGGAGAATAGCAGTAGTAGAAGTGACTTGGTGGAGTCAAGGCAGTTCTTGAGGAAAGTACGGATAGATGTGGAAGGTAGTATGGGCCCGTACTACTGAAAGCAGAGGATCCGTACTCGAATCAAGGAAGGCCAAGGCAAGACCAGGAAGCTAGTAGTAGTAACATGATCCCTTGAGATATTTTAGTGTTATGATGTTGTTATGATATGTTTCAGAATGGTAGTTTTGCATCCGAGACCAGTAGTCGGCAGCTCAGATGCCGAAGGGGGATCCGGATCGGGATCAGGCCCGGAGGTCGGGCAGATGGATGAGCAGACCAGAGAGTTCCTTTCTTCTGAGGTTACCCGCATCATACTGGAGCAGACTCCTGATCTTCGGTTCGATCAAGGAGGGTATTTTAGAGCTGATGGATGAGAGATTGAGTACTTTCCGTGCTGAGATGGCGGCCGTGATGGGGTCGCGCACACTTACGTTCAGGGAGTTTAGGGCATGCGGAGCTCCAGACTATCATGGGGCGCGGGACCCCATAGCGAGTACTAGATGGTTGGCGGATGTGGCCAACGCTTTCCGCACTAGCAGGTGTCCCGAGGGGGACAAGGTCAGATTGGCGTCCTGTCTTCTGAAGGACAGGGCACGGGATTGGTGGGAGGAGGTCGGACATGCCATCGGGGATGATGCGGCATTGGATGCCATGACCTGGGCTGATTTCTCTACCAGGTTCAAGGCGGAGTTTGCACCGGTCATTGAGGTGCAGCAGTTAGCTAGGGAGTTTCAGGACCTTACCCAGACTACAGAGACAGTGGCGGAGATCACCGCCAAGTTCAGGGAGAGGGCCCTTCTTGTTCCTCAGTATGCAGCCGATGAGGAGATGAAGAAGGCCCGTTATCATGAGATGTTGCGGAGTGACATCCGCATGTTTGTGAGCCGGTCCAGTTGTAAAACGCTGGACGACATGATTGCCAGAGCTAGAGAGAGGGAGATTGATCTCGAGATGGAGAAGAAGAGGAAACCGGAGGCGGTTTCGGGTTCAGGCAGTGTGGGCAAAAAGCCCAAGTTTTCAGATCACAGGTCTAGGAGTCAGCAGAGCCACGATCGGTGTGGCAAGTGTGGGAGATTGCACGAGGGGGCGTGCAAGGCAGGGAGTTCCGGCTGCTACAAGTGCGGTCGGACTGGGCATTTGAGTAGGGATTGTACGGCCCCTGCTACTACGGTTACAGCATCAGATCTGATTTGCTTTCAGTGCAATCAGAGGGGACATAAAAGGTCCCAGTGCCCCAGTTTAGCTGCAGCAGGGAAGGTGGTTGCACCTGCCCCTGCCACCTTGAGGATTACGGATGGCCAGCAGGGCCAATCTGATGTGCCAGTGGCGAAGAGCAGGGCATTTCAGATGACAGCAGAGGAGGCGCGAGCGACTCCTGATGTGGTGACGGGTATGTATCTTTCCTCCATCTCTTAATTGTTATAATATCGTTTGAATATTACTTGATGATATGTTTTATTTAGGGTCGTTCTCGGTGAACGGCATCCCTGCTTTGGTATTGTTTGATTCGGGGGCTACCCGATCATTTGTATCGCTTGCGCTTAGCAAGAGATTTAGCAGAGCTCCAGGGGAGCTGGATTGTCCATTAGAGGTTGAGATAGCAGATGATAGGACCGTGAGGGTCAGCAGAGTACATAGAGGGTGTTCCCTTCAGATATTTGATGAGCAGTTTTCAGTGGACCTGGTTCCTATTCCCCTGCGTGGGAATAAAGTTATTGTGGGCATGGATTGGCTCAGCCCCAACGGAGCAGTGATTGATTGTGAGCTTCAGCTAGTGAGGGTTCGCACTCCCAGTGGGGGAGAGATAGTGATTCAGGGCGAGAGGCCCCAGCGAGGACCGATCTTTTGTTCCGCCGCAAGGGCGAGGCGCTATGTTCAGCAGGGTTGCGCCGGTTTTGTAGCTTACGTCTTGGATGCCCGGGAGAAGGGCAAGACGACGATTGATGATGTTCCTATTGTTCGTGACTACCCAGATGTGTTTCCCGAGGATTTGCCGGGGATACCTCCAGAGAGGCAGGTTGAGTTCAGGATCGACCTAGTTCCTGGTGCGGCTCCGATAGCCAAAGCACCGTATCGACTTGCTCCCCCTGAGATGCAGGAGTTGTCTACACAGCTTCAGGAGCTGTTAGACAAGGGTTTCATTCGGCCGAGCAGTTCGCCTTGGGGAGCGCCGATCTTATTTGTGAGGAAGAAGGATGGGTTGCATCGTATGTGCATTGATTATCGGGAGTTGAACAAAGTAACGGTGAAGAACCGTTACCCACTTCCGAGGATAGATGACTTGTTTGATCAGCTTCAGGGAGCGTCTTGGTTCTCCAAGATCGATCTACGCTCCGGTTATCATCAGATGAGGGTTAGAGATGAGGATGTACAGAAGACTGCTTTCAGGACCCGGTATGGTCATTATGAGTTCGTGGTGATGCCATTTGGGCTCACCAATGCCCCAGCCGCGTTCATGGATCTCATGAACCGCATGTGCAGACCGATGCTGGATCGGTCGGTGATAGTGTTTATAGATGACATCTTGGTGTATTCCAAGACGCAGGGGCAGCACGAGGAGCACCTGCGGGAGGTGTTGGAGACTTTGAGGAGGGAGAGACTTTTCGCAAAGTTCTCCAAGTGTGAGTTCTGGTTGCGCGAGGTGCAGTTTCTTGGTCATCTCGTCAACCAGAAGGGTATTTTGGTAGATCCGGCCAAGATTGAGGCCGTGATGCAGTGGGAGGTCCCGAGGTCTCCATCTAAGATTCGAAGCTTCCTGGGGTTGGCAGGGTATTATCGGAGATTTATTCAGGACTTCTCCAAGATAGCAGTGCCGCTCACCCGGCTAACCAAGAAGTCGGTGGTTTTTCGTTGGGGGCCTGAGCAGCAGGCGGCGTTCGAGACTCTCAGGCAGAGATTGTGCGAGGCTCCGATCCTTACCTTGCCAGAAGGAGTAGAGGATTTCGTGGTCTATTGTGATGCATCGATCACAGGTATGGGAGCAGTATTGATGCAGCGAGGCCATGTGGTAGCTTATGCCTCGAGACAGTTGAAGCCTCACGAGGCTAATTATCCTACCCACGATTTGGAGCTGGGGGCAGTTGTGTTTGCCCTCAAGATTTAGAGACATTACCTTTATGGGGTCCGCTGTACTTTATACACGGATCACAAGAGTTTGCGATATCTTATGGATCAGCCGAGTTTGAACATGAGGCAGAGGAGATGGTTAGACGTGTTGAAGGACTATGACTATGAGATCCTTTATCATCCAGGGAAGGCCAATGTGGTGGCTGACGCCCTGAGCCACAAGGTGTCGACGGCCCCTATCAGAGATCTGTGTATGAGGATGACAGTGATCACTCCGTTGTTGGAGCGAATCAAGGAGGCTCAGATGGAGGACCTCAAGGAGGAGAGGCAGAAGTGTGAGAGGATAGTGGGCCGAGTAGCTTCATTTGATTACGACAGTCGGGGTTTGTTGACGCTTCATGGTAGGATATGGGTACCGTACTGGGGTGGGGTACGGCAAGTATTGATGGACGAGGCTCATAAGTCTCGATTTTCTATCCACCCAGGAGCCACGAAGATGTATCGAGATCTTCGACCTGATTATTGGTGGCCCTGCATGAAGCGAGAGTCGCTTGGTATGTTGAAAGATGTTTGACCTGTCGGAAGGTCAAAGCGGAGCATCAGAGACCTCACGGCAAGATGCAGCCGTTAGACATTCCCGTGTGGAAATGGGAGGATATCACCATGGATTTTGTCACCAAGCTCCCCAGGACCGCACGTGGAGTGGACTCGATATGGGTAGTAGTGGATCGGTTGACGAAGAGTGCCCATTTTATTCCAATTCAGGAGAGTATATCGGCGGAAAAGTTAGCCGATATCTATGTGCGGGAGATTGTGGCACGTCATGGAGTGCCGGTATCGGTGGTGTCGGACCGAGATGTTCGTTTCACGTCCAGATTCTGGAAGCGGTTCCACGACGAGATGGGTACTCGTCTCCATTTCAGCACCGCTTTCCACCCTCAGACTGACGGGCAGAGTGAGAGGACGATTCAGACTCTTGAGGACATGCTTAGGGCATGTGTTCTAGATTTTGGGGGCAGTTGGGATACGTATCTTCTGTTAGCGGAATTCTCGTAGAACAACAGTTATCATGCGAGCATTGATCGACCTCCTTTTGAGATGTTATATGGCAGGAAGTGCAGGACCCCGATTTGTTGGGGCGAGGTCGGTCAGCGAGTCATCGGGAGCACCGAAGTGGTGCTCAAGATGACTGAGTTGATCCAGCAGGTCCGTAGTAGGCTGCAGACTGCGCAGAGTCGGCAGAAGAGCTACGCCGACAGGAGGCGTTCGGACTTGGAGTTCCAGGTGGGCGACATGGTTCTTCTGAAAGTCTCACCTTGGAAAGGTGTCATTAGGTTCCGGAAGAGGGGCAAATTGGGCCCCAGATTTATTGGTCCTTTCAGAGTTTTGGCCCGGGTGGGTCGGGTTGCTTATCGGTTAGATCTCCCTGAGGAGATTAGTTAGATACACAACACCTTCCACGTGTCGCAGTTAAGGAAGTGTTTGGTGGATGAGACGGCAGTCGTTCCCTTAGAGGATATCCAGGTTGATAGCGGCCTGAATTATATCGAGAGACCGGTCGCGATTCTGGAACGGAAGATCAAGACCTTGAGGAACAAGGTAATTCAGCTAGTAAAGGTGCAGTGGCAGCACCAGAAGGGGTCTGAATGGACGTGGGAGGCTGAGGAGGAGATGAGAGCGCACTACCCGGAGATTTTTGCAGATCCAGCCGTAGCAGACTTCGAGGACGAAGTCTGAGACAAGTGGGGGAGAATCGTAACGACCCGTTCCCGGTACGTTAATTCATTAGTAATTGTTGTAAGTTTTCAAGAGGGACTCCGCGAGTTCTAGCCTGACTCGCCGAGTAGGGTCGCGTCTTCGAGCACGCGTGAGCCGGGGACTCGGCGAGTCCGTATCCCTGACTCGGCGAGTCCATCCGTCTGGGTGAAACCCTAAATCCCCGGGTTGCCCACTATTTAAACCACCTTATAGCCCCTTTCTCGCCTCCCTCACCCTAAGAACACTGTGAGAAAGAACCCTAATCCTCCCTTCATAGCTTATAAGTGTTTTGGTGCCATTTTGTGAAGGTGTGAAGAAGGAGAAGAAGAAAGAAGCAAGGAGAAGAGTTGTAGTGCAAGGATCCAAGGGCAAATCTGAGTTAATTGAGGTATTTTCGGAGTTCCCTTCTTGTTATATGCTTTAAACTTCCATTAGAGCTCTCCTAAGAGCTAGTTGATGCTTGTTCCAAGCCTTATGTTTGCATGAATGTCTTAATAAGTCGAAATATCTTTGGATCTGAATGGTGGGGTGTTGTAGAGCCCATATCTACTGTCTTTTTGGAGTTACTTTGCATATTAACCATAGATCTATCCATTTTGTGCATCTTTTAGCCTTATTTCCCTTATTCATGAGGTTGTACACGTAAAGTTGGAAACTTTACGTAGTAAATCAGCTTATTGGACCCAGATCTATCAATTGTATGTGTTGGATTCAAACAAAATCGAGTAAAAATCAGTTGCATGGTGGCAACTCGGCGAGTCGGGAAGAACGACTCGGCGAGTTGGGTCGCGAGTTCCCGATTCCTTCATTTTTACCAGTGTCGAGTGAACCCAGTGAGCTAGAGAGTGGACTCAGCGAGTTGAGGGTGAACTCAGTGATGGAGGGACTCGGCGAGTTGTTCATCAACTCGGCGAGTCCAAGGCAATCTTCTTAAAGATCAAGAACAACTCGTCGAGTTTGTTCATCCGGCTCGGCGAGTCGGATGAAGATTGTCTGAGTTCTTGGATCAAGAGGGTACTCGTCGAGTCGATGCCAGACTCGACGAGTAGCAGCAAGTAAGAGTGAAAAGTGAGAGTAGGACTCAGCGAGTTGGGTGGCCCAACTCGGCGAGTCAGCCCAAAAGAGAGTTGACTTTGACCAAGGGTAAAAGAGTCATTTTACCCCAAGAGCAGTGTTTAGTATTTGATTGAGTGTGTTTATGGACTTGTAGCCGAGGAGATTCAGGAGCAGCAGCCGTTAGCTTCCCGAGCCACACACTCAGCAGCCAGCTTACGAGGTGAGTTTCCTTCCAGTAGGAACGGGTCTAAGGCCACAATGCCGGCCCGTTCAGTTAGCAGTAGTTTCCGGATTTAGGTCCGATGCAGTAGTTAGTATGTTCGATGCCTTCGTGGCTCGAACAGGATTTGTGTGCTATGTTTTATGCGTTAAGTATTATGTGTTCCGGGCTACGGCCCGATGTAGCATGTCGTATATGTGTTATGCTAGTTGATGTGTTATGCTATGCCATGTTCAGTCAGTCAGTTCCGGACTTCGGTCCGATGCAGTTAGTTCCGGACATTGGTCCGATGCAGTTAGTTCCGGACTTCGGTCCGATGCAGTTAGTTCCGAACTTCGGTCTGATGTAGGGGACAAGGTCCCAGTCAGTTCCGGACTACGGTCCGATGCAGTTAGTTCCGGACTTCGGTCCGATGCAGGGGACAAGGTCCCAGTCAGTTCCGGACTTTGGTCCGATGCAGTTAGTTCCGTACTTCGGTCCGATGCAGGGGACAAGGTCCCGGTCAGTTCCGGACTTCGGTCCGATGCAGTTCCCGGGCTTCGGCCCGATGCAGTGGGCAAGGCCCAATATGTGTTTATATGTTATTGTATGGTATGTGGTAGTTTGGGGGAGCTCACTAAGCTTCGTGCTTACAGTTTCAGTTTTGGTTTCAGGTACTTCCGCAAGCAAAGGGAAGAGCTCGGGGTGACGACATCGCACACACCACAGCTTTAGCTTTTAGCCTGGGATTGATTTAGTTTGTTTGATTTGCCGTAGTATGATACAGTTTCCACACAGTGTTTTCTATTATGTTGGATTACGTCACGTATGGTTTTATTATATGACACTCTGATTATGGTTTTGATTATATCGAAAAACGAAATTTTTTTTGGGTCGTATTTTTGGGTCGTTTCACATTTATTTCAATGTATTAATTAAATAATAAATTCAACCTCTCTCTCTAAAAGTCATCATGTCTAGTTGCTAGTTTTGAGGGCAACCCAAAAAGACTGTGCTACTATCAATTCAAGTATATACCAGGCTGGCTTAGACACGTAATACAACACCACTAACTGCCACACGATCCTCCATTGGTTCCAGATAACTATCGCATGAATAAAATCACATGCCACATAACTTAAACAATCTTAGACTAAAATATTCAATCCTACAATGGTTGGACTTAGACAAGAGCTACGCAACAGCACCAAATCCTTTACCCTAAGATCGTTTAACCCATGAATGATGTGACTTAGAGTATTCACTCAATAGTCAGTTCACAAGCGAAAGAGTCATACAACAATCAATCAAGTATTCTATAAGAGATAATGCATCATATATTAGACAATTCTATCATATAGTTCCTGAAGATCCCTATCTTGTTACTAGCATGTTGTTCTAATATATCATAACGTAATCTCAAAAAATTGTGTGGTAATTTGGGGTCTACTTACTGGCTTCGGCTGATCGTACACATCACATCCTCCTTGATTATTTTGAAAACCATTGGAAATTGTTTTTATAAATCCGTTTCCTTGGTTTGAGACTAATTCAACAGAGTATTCCCCCCATTCACTCAAACCAAGGCTTTGATATCAACTTGTTGTTGGATTTAGTGTCTAAGCCCATAACTATAATTGGTATGTACTTGGCCTGAGAGTAGCATGGTCCATTTGGGTTGCATGACACCGGAACAATTTGTAAGGATGGACTTTTGAGAAGAGGATATTCATGATTTATCAATATATTGTAAGTTCTAATATATTAATATGAAATCATATTATTTAATTAGTATTGATCAAGAATTAATTTGGAAATAATTATCTGATCAAAAGAGACTAATTAAATATAACAGGTTGATTTGGTAAATCATTCATTCTTATGGTGTGGGTCAATGATCCATGATTCCTTATGTTGGGCTAAACCTATCTGACAATCCATGGATGATCCATGGAGGTTTAAACCCATGGAGCATAAGGAATATGGAAGGTTATGCACATTAGGGTTTACATGGTGTAACCCTAGTTTTGCCACACTATATAAGAAGCCCCTAGGCTACCAAAATCAGCACCTAAGTGTTCTTGGAGAGCTATAGCCGAATTTGGTGCAAGACAATCCTTCTCAAGCCCTTCCATTGTTGGTGGTGTTGTGTGAAGCATTTGAGGCATCACATTTGGGGTGCTAGGCTCTTAAAGGTCCAAGGAATCAACCAACAAAAAAGGTATGTGTTCTAACTAGATTTTTGTTATACAAGTACCCATGTTTGTATGCTAGTTAGGGAAATGCTTTGGAAACTCATTTTACATGTATAATTAGAGAAAACATAGATCCAAAGCATTTAGAGTTGTATGTGCACCTTAAGGTTGTTAGGATGCTCAAAACCCTTTAGTGGTATCAGATCCTAAGGTTGTTTTCTATTATACTTGATGTTATATTGATTTTCAAAGTGTAAAAAATCGAATTTCTGCCTTCTGCCCAGTGAACTCGCCGAGTCCACTGGGTGACTTGCCGATTCCCTTTGTTAAATGACCATCTTGACGAGTCTAGTTCATGTACTCGCCGAGTTGGTGCTCCAGTGGGCGGATTTTCGACTTTTGGCCTGAAATTGGATTAAGATCGTTACCCGAAACTGTTTTTGAACCATGAAACATGTTTTTTCATAAGGTAATGATCATGCTTGTCCAATTAAAAGATAATTTTCAAAGTTTCAAGATTTATATTAGTTTATATGATTGCTTGAAAATTGTTGATGTGAATTATGTATGCTTATGAGTTTAACTAGATCATAGATATTATTTGACATTTCTTGTTAGTTTAATTGCATGATCTAAATGGTTTTAGTGGGCTCCATAACGTGTCCTCAGGTTATGGAAAACCAAAAGTCTTTTTCATAAAAGTCATTAAACTCATAAGTTAAGAATATGAAAAGTTTTGAATAGTGTCAAAACTTGTCCTCAAGTTTTGGAATTTGTAAAGTCACACTTAAGATACTTTTAATTCCAAACCCTAGAATTTTAAAAGTTTAAAATTCAACCCTTATATATATATATATATATATATATATATATATATATATATATATATATATATATATATATATATATATATATATATATATATATATATATATATAAGAACAAGTTAGTCGTACCATTAGTAGGCCTCATTCACGAAGCCGGTCTATAAGGGGGTATACGGTCACTGCCTATAAAATGGTGGTTTAATGGGTGTCCACGCTCACCCACCGCTTCCTTGACTGATGGAGGGTCGTTAGTTGAATGGGTAGGATATGACATTAATTCTCATTAAGTATAATGATAATTATAAAGTAACTAAACCTTTTATGAATTCCCAATCTTAGTTACTTTAGGAAAATGTGAAATTGATGCTAATCCATGAAAATTGCACTTTGCACCTTGCCAAGTTGTTAATGGAGCGTGTGTGGTTAACCGACACATTAACTTGGACTAGTAAGGGTGGCAAAGGGCGGCTCGATGTTTATCATAAGGCCAATGGAGCGTGTGTGGTTAACCGGAACATTGATTGAGTGATAAATGACATCGGGAGTACCAAGCACGTTTTGCATGGTTATTCGCACCTTGTTTGTTATCTCGGTATCGCAGTCACAAACCTGAAGGGCATAATTGAGATTTAAACATGCTATTGAATTGTTCAATGAATCTCAAAGGATCTAGGAGTTTTAATTCAATTAAAACTTAATAATCAATCTCGTTTTTTATGGTGGAAATTGGTAAATCGTCATTTACCTACCTTCAAATATTTTGCCAGTTAGATTACGGCATCCCTCTTATAATTTGTAGGAAATTGTGTTGGGTCCTAGCCCTAATATCTCATTTTGGGTGTTATATTAAAGACTCTTTATCTAATCTAAACTTTGTCTTTCTTCTTATTCAGATGTCTTCCAACACTGCTTCTGGCTCAAACCCTACTGGCTACTTCTCTCTCATGAACCTTTGTGGGAGAGTCATCTTTGATGGGTCCAACTTCAATGATTGGATTAGGAACATCAGTATGGTCACTCGCTATGAGGACAAGGAATATGTCCTTGACAAGGAGGTTAAGGAAATCGATGAGTCTTCTGCTACTCCATAAGAGATCGTTGAGTTTAGGGCACATGAGAAGGATGCCACCAAGGTGTATTGTATCATGTTGGCCACCATGACAACTAAAACTCCAAAAGTCCTATGAGGGCTACTACCCTTTTGAGATGCACTAGGACCTGATGAAAAGATACCATTAGAGTGCTCGTCAAGAGCGGTATGAAATCATCTCTTCCTTGATAACGACCAAGATGAAGGATGGTGAACCCATCATGGCCTACTTACAGATAATGCAAAGGTTTGTAGACCGGTTGCTAAAGTTAAATGTGAACTTCCCTAAGGATCTGGCTATAGATATCATTCTGCACTCCTTACTTCCATGTTATGATCAGTTCCGCATGACCTATCATATGAACAAGGAGGAGGTCACACTTAGCAAACTTCAAGGGATTTTGAGGAATGCTGAAAGTGGTCTCAAAGGTAAAATGGTTGTTTCTACTCCTACCGCAACTGCCCCTGTTCTGGAAATTGGACAAGGGAAAAGGAAGAAGAGGAAGGCTCCCTCAAAGAGCCTCAAGGGAAAGTCTCTTGATGTATCCTCTTCAAGTGGGACCAAGGCTGGTTTTTCTGCTCCCTCTTCCATTCCTAAGGAAGCAGAGTGTTTCTACTATCACGAAAAAGGGCTCTGGAAGTGAAGCTGCCCCAAATACTTGCAATATGTCAAGGATGGGAAGGTTAAACCAACCCATGCAGGTATTTATATTATTCTATCTAAAAACTCATCACATTCTAACTCTTGGTTCTTGACACAGGTTGTGGATTTCACATTTTTTCTAATGTGTATGGCCTAAAAGGAAGTAAGGATGTGGAGCACGGGAAGATTAACTTGATCATGGGGAATAGGAAGGTTTCACCTATCACCAAGATTGGAGTTTACTCTTTATTGCTTAGTAGTGGGTTAGAAATGGATTTGAATAATTTTTGCTACTCATATGATATGGCAAGAAATATTATTTCCTTTCATGATTTGTACAAACAAGGCTATATTTTTTCATTTGACAATGAAATTGGAGTTATAAATGCTTATTATAATGGTGTTTTTAATTTTAAAGCATTACCTTGTAATGGTGTATATGAAACTGTGAATGTTGTAGACAACTTAGGAAATAATGTGTTGCATATTGATTTTTCCAATGAATTGGATAAAGCATGCCTGTGGCATTCTCGTCTTGGACATGTCAGTAAGAAGCGCATAGGCCAACTCCAAAAGGATGGAGTCTTGGAGTCATTTGACTTTAAGTCGGATGACACTTGCGGATCTTGCTTACTTGGAAAGATGACCAAAACACCGTTCAATGGTACTTGTTAAAGAAGTGAGGGTTTGTTGGATCTTATACACACCGATGTGTGTGGGACCTTCAGAACCGCCACAATGGATGCTAACCGCTTCTATGTGACTTTTACTGATGATTACAGTAGATATGGCTATGTCTACTTAATCAAGCATAAGTCAAAAACATTTGAGATATTCAAAGAGTTTAAGCAAGAAATGGAGAATCAGCTGGGCAGGAAGACAAAGATGCTCCGATTCGATCGGGGTGGTGAGTATCTTCATATCGAGTTCCTAGACTATCTTAAGGAGTGTGGAATTGTTTCACAGTTGACGCCACCTATGATACCGCAGCTTAATGGTGTGGTTGAGAGGCACAACCGAACCTTTTTGGACATGGTTCGTTCCATGATGAATCGAGCTTCGTTACTAATCTCATTCTGGGGGTATGCCTTTAAGACTATTGCCCACATCCTTAATCTAGTTCCAACCAAGAAGGTTTCCAAAACGCCTCAAAAGATGTGGACTGGGAAGGTTCCCACATTAGACCACATCAAGGTTTGGGGTTGCGAGGCTTTCGTGAGACATGAGACTCACGACAAGCTCGAACCTTGAAGTGAGAGGTGTATTTTCATCGGCTACCCACATAAATCCTTTGGTTATCTCTTCTACAGACTGAGTGACAATGTTGTCTTCGTTGTGAGG
Source organism: Lactuca saligna (assembly GCF_052625555.1). Classification (NCBI taxonomy): domain Eukaryota; kingdom Viridiplantae; phylum Streptophyta; class Magnoliopsida; order Asterales; family Asteraceae; genus Lactuca; species Lactuca saligna. Next base: position 245,977,016 of record NC_136424.1, on the reverse strand, counting down.
AGAGGAGTATTTCATGAGATAAAGCTCATAATCTAAGGAGTTAGTGGGAGGCAAATTGACCTTGAATAACTTCAAGAGTCAAGTGGTGAAGGAACCTCAAACACTAGCGATCAACCTGAGGAGGAAACTCATGTTGAGCCGATTGACGAGTTTGTACCTCTAAGGCGTTCCAGTAGAGTTAAAGTTCCACCTGAATTTTATGGTTTCCAGATTACTGTAGAAGGTGATGCATTTATCAATGATAGCACACTGATAAATTTGGATGAACCTAACAGCTATAAGGAAGCCATGACAGGTCCCGAGTTTGCTAAATGGAAGGAGGCTATGGACAACGAGATTCAATCCATGTATGACAATCAAGTTTGGAACTTGGTTGACAATGTATCAGGTTGTAAGATAGTCAGGTGCAAATGGATCTTTAAGAAGAAGACCGACATGGATGGGAAAGTACACACATATGAGGCGCGACTAGTTGCAAAGGGCTTTACTCAAACTCTGGGAGTTGACTATGATGAGACCTTCTCACCAGTGGCGAAGATTAAGTCTATTAGGGTTATACTAGCCATAACTACATTTCATGATTATGAAATATAGAAAATGGATGTCAAAACTTCTTTCCTTAATGGAAAGTTGGTTGAGGATGTTAACATGAGTCAGCCAGAGGGTTTTGTGAATGAAAAGTACCCTAATAGAGTATGTAAGCTTGAGAAATCCACTTATGGGCTGAAACAAGCATCTCGCAGATGGAATCATTGTTTCGATGAGAAAGTCAAAGAATTTGGATTTTCGAGAAACGAGTAAACATTAGTAAAACCATAAATGTATTCATCATATGAAAATTATAGGTAAAATCGTGAGTCGTGAATCATAACATATCATAAAATATGTCTCATATATAAATCTCCTAACAAAATATCATAGTGATACTCCCAGGATGAAGACTGTGGTGTGTGCCATGCGATCATCCCGAGCCCTTCCCTTTTCTAGTAGAAGTACCTGAAACCAAAACTGAAAAGCGTAAGCACGAAGCTTAATGATCTCCCCCAAACTACCACATACCAAACACATATAACATACAGCTAGGAGATATGCCCCCCCCCCCACACTCTGCTAACTAGGAGATACGGGCCTCACCCACACTCTCCTATCTTTGAGATATGGGCCCCAACACACTCAGCTACTCGAGATACAGGCCCCGCCAACACTCGACTATTATGAGATACGGGCCCCGCCCACACTCAACTACTATACCGACATACAAGTATCACACATAAACAAGTATACTAAATCTATCATTCAATCATGTATCATATTGCAACCAAACTACTAGGAGAGACGGGCCCCGCCCACACTCAACTGACTAAAAGATATGGGCCCCACCCAAACTCAGCAATTGATAACTCATACTGCGGGTCGGCCTTGGCGCCTTAGACCAGTTCCTACTGAAGGGACACTCACCTCGTGTGTCTGACTGCTGAAACCCTGAGTAAGAAATATTTGGCTGCTGCTCCGACGACTCCCCGACTATAATTCCCACAATGTTACTTAGTCAAAAACTGATAAGAAATCTCAGGGTGAAATGACCATTTCACCCTTGGTCAATATTCTGGTCAAATTCAACGTTCCAGTTGACCTGACTCGCCGAGTTGGCCCGCCAACTCGCCGAGTCCCTATTTTTCCATCTGTCCCCAACCCGACTCTACTCGTCAAGTTTAGCAAGAAGTCGACCAGTTTACCTTCAACCATAACATCGGGACAATTTTCATCTGACTCGTTGAGTTCCTCTTGAACTCATCGAGTTTATCTTCGTCTTATGACGTGTCTAGTCTGTGACTCGCCAAGTTGTATGAAAAACTCGTCGAGTCCATCTTCAAAAGTTGGGAGATGACCTTGGACTCATCGTGTGAGTTCCTGCACTCGCCGAGCCCCATGGTTCCCAGATCCATGGCTATGCCCATTTTGTTGAGTCCCTTCCCTGGACTCGTCTAAATCCCTTCTGAACTCAATTGTGTTCCTCTGAGTCGCAACTGTTTTAGAAACTGACCCATGACTCGCCGAGTCCCAAGGATGACTCGTCGAGTCTATGCATGTTCAAGTATTATAACTCGATTTTTGATGTGAAAAACTCATCCAGGAGGTAGATCTAGGTTCCAAAGATCATTATGATACGTAAAGTTATGAACTTTGCGTTCATGCATGGGACTTTTATGCTCAAAAGGCCACAAATGAGGTTTATTTCATACTTTGGGTTCTCATGGACATAAAGATTGCACCTTTATGCCATGAGGACCCTCCAAGGTTCCAGATCTGAGGATGAATCGACTTGGGACTTCCAAGTCTCAAGGATCAAGCTTGTTGGACCCAAAACTCCATAAAAATGACAATAAGAAGATCTATAAAACTACAAGTCAAGTATGGAGCTTGATTACAAGAAAGTGAAGAGAAGCTGATGTTGTTCTTGGATCTACACTTTCTCCCTTGAACCTCCTTGCTTTCAACTCTTTCACTAGCTTCAAAATACACCAATAACTCTCAAAATCACCATGAAAGATCAAGTTCACTTATGGAGGATTAGGGTTTCAAGATTAATGCTCTGGGGGTGATGGAGGCTGGACTTGAGACCCATAATGTTGCTTAAATAGGGTGCAAACCCTAAATATTTGGGTTTCCCCCAGACTGGCCTACTCGTCGAGTCAAGCGCGGACTCGGTGAGTAGATCACTTAAAACCCATGACCAATCCTGGCATCTACTCGACGAGTTAGGGTTGCTACTCGTCGATTCACTATTATAAAAATGACATAAAATGGCTTAAATATGTATCAGGAATGGGGCGTTACAATTCTACCCCACTCAATTAGACTTCGTCCTCGAAGTCTATGTCTCTGAAAACAACTCTAGGTGGTGCTCTCTCATCTCCTCATCGGGCTCCCACGTCCACTCCGAGCCCTTGCAGTGCTGCCACTGCGACTTAAATAACTCTACCCTATTATTCCTCACCTTCATCGTCTTGCGATCCGAAATCATTACTGGTCTCTCAATATAGTTCAGGGTATCGTCAACCTGAATGTCCACAAGGGGTACCACTTCTGACTTATCCACTAAGCACTTTCGTAACTACGAAACATGGAATGTGCTGTGGATTGGGCTGAGCTCTGTTGGAAGATCAAGCCGATAAGCAACCCGACCCACCCGGGCCAAAACCCTAAACGAACCAATGAACCTACGGCCCAACTTGCCCCACTTTCGAAATCTGATAACACCCTTCCAAGGTGTCACTTTCAAGAGGACCATATCTCCCACCTGAAACTCCAAGTCCAAACGCTACTTGTCAACGTAACTCTTCTGCCAACTCTAAGCAGTCTGGAGCCTACTCCGGACTTCCCCATGACTCGCTGACCGACTTCACCCCAACAAATTAGGTCCTACACTTCCTCCGGTAGAGCATCTCGAAGGGAGGTCGATCTATAATGGAGTGGTAGCTGTTGTTATACGAAAATTGCGCTAATGGAAGATATGTATCCCAACAACCACCAAAATCTAGCACACATGCCCGAAGTATGTCCTCGAGAGTCTGAATCATCCTCTCGCTCTGCCCGTCCGTCTGAGGGTGGAAAGCGGTGCTGAAGTGGAGACGAGTACCCAACTCGTCATGAAACCGCTTCCAAAACCTGTAAGTAAATCGGACATCTAGGTCTGACACCACTGAGACAGGCACTCCATGCCGTGCCACTACCTCACACACATAAATCTCGGCTCGCTTCTCGGCCGAGATGCTCTCCTGAATCAGTATAAAATGAGCGCTCTTGTTAAATTGATCCACGATGACCCATATCGAATCAACCCCACGTGCGGTCCTGGGAAGCTTAGTAATAAAATCCATAGTGATATCCTCCCACTTCTACATGGCAATATCCAATGGCTGCATCTTTCCATGCGGCCTCTAATGCTTCGCCTTGACCTTTTTGCAGGTCAGACACCTCTCCACGTACCAGGCGATGTCCCGCTTCATGCAGGGCCACCATTAATTTGGGCGAAGATCCCGGTACATATTCATCACCCCTCGATGGATGGAGAACCTAGACTTGTGGGCCTCATCCATCAGTATCTGCCTCACTCCACCCCAGTATGAAACCCAGACCATCCCAGGTAGGGTCAACAACCCTCGGCTATCGTAATCAAACGAGGCCACTCGGCCTGCAATCCGCTCGCACTTCTGACGCTCTTCCTTAAGGCCCTCAACCTGTGCCTCATGGATCCACTCCAACAATGGAGTAACCACTGTCATCCGCAGACAGATATCTTGAATCGGAGCCGCTACCGCCTTGCGACTCAGGGCGTCGGCCACCACGTTGGCCTTGCCCGGGTGATAAAGAATCTCACAGTTATAATCCTTTACCACATCTAACCACCGACGCTGCCTCATGTTTAGATTCATTTGATCCATAAGGTACCTTAAAGTCTTGTGGTCCATGTAGATCGTACACTAGAACCCATAAAGGTAATGCCGCCAAATCCTAAGGGTGAACACTACTGCCCCAACTCTAAATCATGCGTCGGGTAGTTAGCCTCATGAGGCTTCAACTGTCTTGAGGCATATGCTATCACATGCCCTTGATGCATCAAAACTGCTCCCATACCTATGATCGAAGCGTCACAGTAAACTACGAATTCGTCTACTCCCTCTGGCAGGGTAAGAATCGACGCCTCGCACAATCGATGCTTGAGCGTCTCAAAGGCGGTCTGCTGCTCAGGACCCCAGCGAAACACTACCGACTTCTTGATCAGTCAGTTCAACAGAACTGCTATCTTGGGGAAGTCTTGGATGAATCTCCTGTAGTACCCTTCCAGGCCCAGGAAGCTCCGAATCTCGGATGGAGACCTCGGGACCTCCCACTGCATCACGACCTCTATCTTGGCCGGATCAACTAATATACCCCTCTGGTTGATGAGGTGCCCCAGAAACTGCACCTCACGCAACCAAAACTCACACTTTGGAGAACCTAGCGAAAAGTCTCTCCCTCCTCAAGGTCTCTAACACCTCCCTAAGGTGTTCCTCGTGTTACTCCTCTGTCTTGGAATAGACCACGATGTCATTAATGAATACTATCACAGACCGCTCCAGCATCAGCCTACACACGGGGTTCATGAGGTCCATGAACATGGCTAAAGCATTGGTGAGCCCAAACGACATCACCACAAACTCATAATGACCATAGCGGGTCCTAAAAGTGGTCTTCTGCACATCATCATCCCTGAACCACATCTGGTGGTATCCGGACCGTAGATCGATCTTGGAAAACCAAGATGCTACCTGCAGTTGATCAAACAAATCATCTGTCCTCGGAAGTGGGTAACGGTTCTTTACCGTTACTTTGTTCAGCTCCCGGTAATCTATACCCATATGGTGCAACCTGTCCTTCTTCTTCACAAACAGGATCGGGTCTCCCCAAGGTGAGCTGCTCGGTCTAATAAATCCCTTGTGTAGTAGCTCCTGTAGCTGCATAGATAACTCTTGCATCTCGGGAGGAGCGAACCGATACGGGGCCTTAGCTTTCAGAGCCGCACTAGGAACCAGGTCAATCCGAAACTCAACCTGCCTCTCCGGAGGTATCCCAGGAAAATCCTCCAGGAATACATTCGGGTACTCTCGTACCACCGGTACATCATCAGCCGTCACCTTACCCTTATCCCGAGACCCATAACATAGGCGACGTACCCCGTGCAACCTTACTAAAAGTAGCGCCTCGCTCTCGCTGCTGAACAGGGTGTCGGTCTGCGTTGTGGCCTCTCGCCCTGAATCACTAACTCTCCCCCACTATGAGTGCGAACTCCCACCAACTGTAGCTCACAATCGATCACTGCTCCATTGGAACTCAGCCAATCCATACCCACTATAACCTTATTCCCTAGTACGGGAATAGGAACCAAATTGACTAAGAATCGCTCATCGAATAACCGCAGTGTACATCCTCTATGAACTCTCGCGACCCTGATGGTCCTGTCATCTGCTATCTCTACGTCTAGTGGATAATCCAACTCCCCCGGAGCTCTACTACATCGCTTTCTAAGGGCAAGCGACACAAATGATCGGGTAGCCCCCGAATCAAAAAGTACCATAATTGAAATATCATTCACCAGGAACGACCCTATACACATATACATAACATAAGTAATAATCAAATAAAAAGGCAATAAGAATATGAAGAAGATACATACTAGTAACCACATCGGGAGTTGCTCATGCCTCCTCTGCTTGTAACATTCGGAATTTCAGGTATTATATTTATTCGTTTTATTTTGAGTTTTGTGGAAGAACTCGGCGAGTTGGTGCGTAGACTCGCCGAGTAGAGACGCGATTTCTCATCCGGATTAATGACTGGACTCGACGAGTCGCATTGGTGGACTCGGCGAGTCCGCGCTGTTTAATGAAACCCTAATTTCTTGGGTTTGGGGCCTATTTAAAGGGCCTTATGGCCATCATTTGTGCTCACCAGCCCCAGAGCAAAACCTTAGTGCACTTAAGCGTTTGGAGTGAGAGAACGAGCCATTATCAACCTTGGAGGTGTTGTCTAGCAAGGTAAAGGAAGCTTTAGCCAAGAGGAAGCAAGAAGGTTAACTTCCTGAAGATCTGAGGTCCAGAACATCACATTTGAGGTACTATTTTCGAATCATTTTCTGTTGAGATGATGTTCATGTTGATTTAGGGTTTATTGAGCCCTTTTGTGGCTAGATCTAGTGCTCCCATGGTCCCTTAAGTGAGTTAGGTTCTGGATCTGGACCCTTGGAGGTCCAGAGTGTCCCTTTGTCCAAGCTTTTTATGAATCCATGGAGGTTTTGGTTTGGGATCTTTGTGCTTGAGGTCAAAACACCATTTATGAGTCATTAGGTGTGATATGAGCGCCAAGACATGAACTTTACGTGATAATTAAGCTTGGAAGGACTGGATCTATGAATTAGTGGAACAGATCTGACCTCAGAAGGTCGTTTGGGGTTGTGCATAGGATGCAATCGTCGAGTCCATTGGCAGACTCGACGAGTTGGTGCGGGTTGTTCAGGGATTTCGAACCAGGGGTTGAGTAACCGAGTTGGGGGGAGTGACTCGGTGAGTCGGAAGGGACTCAGAGGAATCGGGTCCCCATAGAGACTTGGCGAGTTGGGGTTGACCGTTGAACCTTGACCAGAGTTGACCGGTGTTGACTTGATAGGGTTAATCAACCTTAGTTGGGAAAGTGTGCCATGCGATCATCCCGAGCCATTCCATTTGCTAGTCGAAGTACCTGAAACCAAAACTGAAAACCGTAAGCACGAAGCTTAATGATCTCCCCCAAACTACCACATACAAAACACATATAACATACAGCTAGGAGATAGGGCCCCGCCCACACTCTACTAACTAGGAGATACGGGCCTCGCCCACACTCTGCTATCTTTGAGATACGGGCCCCACCCACACTCAGCTACTTGAGATACGGGACCCGCCCACACTCAACTACTATACCGACATACAAGTATCACACAGAAACAAGTATACTAAATCTATCATTCAATCATGTATCATATTGCAACTAAACTACTAGGAGATACGGGGCCCGCCCACACTCAACTAACTAAAACATATGGGCCCCGCGTAAACTCAGCTATTGATAACTCATATTGCGGGTCGGCCTTGGTGCCTTAGACCAGTTCCTACTGAAGGGACACTCACCTCGTGTGTCTAACTGCTGAAACCCTGAGTGAGAAATATCTGGCTGCTGCTCCGGCGACTCCCCGACTATAATTCCCACAATGACACTTAGTCAAAAACTGATATGAAATCTCAGGGTGAAATGACCATCTCACCCTTGGTCAATATTCTGGTCAAATTCAACGTTCCAGTTGACCTGACTCACCGAGTTGGCCCGCCAACTCGCCGAGTTCCTATTTTTCCATCTGTCCCCAACCTGACTCTACTCGTCGAGTTTAGCAAGAAGTCGATGAGTTTACCTTCAACCATAACATCGGGACAATCTTCATTTGACTCGCTGAGTTCCTCTTGAACTCATCGAGTTTATCTTCGTCTTATGACGTGTCTAGTCTGTGACTCGCCAAGTTGTATGAAAAAATTGTCGAGTCCATCTTCAAAAGTTGGGAGATGGCCTTGGACTCGTCGTGTGCGTTCCTGCACTCGCCGAGCCCCATGGTTCCCAGATCCATGGCTATGTTCATTTTGTTGAGTCCCTTCCCTGGACTCGTCAAAATCCCTTCTGAACTCAACTGTGTTCCTCTGAGTCACAATTGTTTTAAAAACTGACCCATGACTCGCTGAGTCCCAAGGATGACTCGTCGAGTCTATGCATGTCCAAGTCTTATAACTCGATTTCTGATGTGCAAAACTCATCCAGAAGGTAGATCTAGGCTCCAAAGATCATTATGATACGTAAAGTCATGAACTTTGCATTCATGCATGGGACTTTTATGCTCAAAAGGCCACAAATGAGGTTTATTTCATACTTGGGGTTCTCATGGACATAAAGATGGCACCTTTATGCCATGAGGACCCTCCAAGGTTCCAGATCTGAGGATGAATCGACTTGGGATGTCCAAGTCTCAAGGATCATGCTTGTTGGACCCAAAACTCCATAAAAATGACAATAAGAAGATCTATAAAACTACAAGTCAAGTATGGAGCTTGATTACAAGAAAGTGAAGAGAAGCTGATGTTGTTCTTGGATCTACTCTTCCTCCCTTGAACCTCCTTCCTTCCAACTCTTTCACTATCTTCAAAATACACCAATAACTCTCAAAATCACCAAGAAAGATCAAGTTCACTTATGGAGGAATAGGGTTTCAGGATTAATGCTCTGGAGGTGATGGAGTTTGGACTTGAGACCCATAATGTTGCTTAAATAGGGTGCAAACACTAAATATTTAGGTTTCCCCCAGATTAGCTTACTCGTCGAGTCAAGCGCGGACTCGACGAGTAGATCACTTAAAACCCGTGACCAATCCTGGCATCTACTCGACGAGTTAGGGTTGCTATTCGTCGAGTCACTCTTATAAAAATGATATAAAATGGATTAAATACGTACCAGGAACGGGGCGTTACAATGGATGACATACTTCTCATAGGAAATGACATCCCGACCCTGTAGGAGGTTAAGTCCTGGCTCGGGAAGTGTTTCGCTATGAAGGACCTGGGAGAGGCTGCCTATGTTCTGGGTATAAGGATATTAAGAGACAGGAGTAAGAGACTAATTGGACTCAGTCAAAGTACCTACTGGGATAAGGTGTTGAAAAGATTCAGCTTGCAGAATTCCAAGAAAGGGGACGTACCGATCCAGAGCAATGCCAAACTGAGTAAACTCAGAGTATGAGTACAGAGGCTGAGATAGTTGAGATGAGTCGAATACCATATGCTTCTGCGGCTGGATTGATCATGTATGCTATGACTTGTACTCGCCTTGATGTGGCCTTTGCTTTGAGCATGGTCAAAAGATATCAAGGGAATCCGGGCAAGGCTCACTGGACTGAAGTAAAGAACATTCTTAATTACTTGCGGAGGACTAAGGAATGGGTCCTTACCCTCGGTGGGAGTGATGACTTGAGGGTGGTGGGGTATAGTGACGCTAACTTCCAGACCGACACGGATACTTTCCGCTCTTAGTCGGGCTAGGTCATTACCCTTAATGGAGGAGCAATACCTTGGAAAAGTTCCAAACAGGAGATAGTAGCTTATTCAACTTGAGAATCAGAGTACATAGCGGCTAGCGAGGCAGCGAAGGAGGCGATATGGCTGAAGAACTTCATCAGAGACCTTGGAGTTGTGCCAGCTATAAAGGTACCTATGGAGATTTTCTATGATAGTGAAAGTGCGGTTGCCTTAGCCAAGGAATCAAGGGATCATGGTAGATCCATACACATCGATAGAAAATATCACTTCACAAGACATTGAATAGAAGAAGGACTCCTCGTGGAAAAGAGGGTATCATCGGATGAGAACCCAGCAGATCCCCTCACGAAGGGACTGAGTAGGGTTAAGCATTTACTGCATGCGAGGCGCACTAGACTAAAGGATGATATTAGTTTTAATGATTAGATAGCTTTCGAAACTTGTAATAGTTGAAATGTAATTGACATTTGATGCTTAAATAAAAGGTGTTTTTTTAGTTACTAGTATGGTACTGTCTTATGTCAATCATTTACTATTGTGTCACTTTGCATGTTTTGACTTCCAGAATAATTATATTATTCAAACTATCCACAATCGATCATACGTTGGAAGTAGGTATTGAAGCAATATTGTCATGAATTTGGCTTGTAGATTTGTCTTAATTGTATTAGACATAGCAAAGTTTGCTGCAACATTCATGAGTGCTCATAAGGTCTGAGTATTGGATTAAACCGACACTCACTTGTATCACTTCATGGAATTTATCTCGAGTGATCGTGAGATGGTAATATCATATAAATCTTCAAACCAAGAGATGTGATTTGTTGACTATGAGTTGGTTGTGCATTGATAGTACGAAACCGCTTCAGTAACTTGATGTAATAAAACGTGTTGTTTTGTACAATTTGATGAGTAGTTAGTACAAGTATATGAGTCGAAATTTATCTGTTCCTTTTAGTCATTGGCGGATTAAAAGCGATATCTTGGGCCCCTCGATGGTTTTGTTTTGACCTATGTGTCAGGCCTGGTCAGAACTAAATTGATGTGTTCGATTAAGCTCTATGTCAAACAAATTGGAAATCGGGAAACAAACTACTGGACAATAAGTATGACATTGTTCCATGTATTTGTCCGGTTGATATCTTGAGAACAGAGGATTATATGATCACTTATCTAAAATAGAGCATCTCAGTTCGACAGAGGCTTTTAAGAACTACAATTGCTAGTCGTTGTTTTAAGTCGTGCTTGCAGTTATAGTTATTAGACTTATCCAAGTGGGAGACTATTGGATTTAGTGTATAATCCCATAACTATAACTAATATGTACTTGACCCGAGAGTAGCATGGTCCATTTGGGTTGCATGGCACCGAAACAATTTGTAAGGATGGACCTTTGAGAAGAGGATATTCATGATTTATTAATATATTATAAGTTCTAATATATTAATATAAAATCATATTATTTAATTAGTATCGATCAAGAATTAATTTGAAATTAATTTTGTGATCAAAAGAGACTAATTAAATTTAAGGGGTTGATTTGGTAAATCATTCATTCTTATGGTGTGGGCCAATGGTCCATGATTCCTTATGTTTGGCTAAACCCATGTGACAATCCATGGAGGTTTAAACCCATAGAGCATAAGGAATATGGAAGGTCATGCACATTAGGGTTTACATGGTGTAACCCTAGTTTTGCTACACTATATAAGAAGCCCCTACGCTACCAAAATCGGCACCTAAGTGTTCTTGGAGAGCTATAGCCGAATTTGGGGCAAGATATTCCTTCTTAAGTCATTCCATTGTTGGTGGTGTTGTGTGAAGCATTTGAGGCATCACATTTGGGGTGCTAGGCTCTTAAAGGTCCAAGTAATCAAGCAACAAGAAAATGTATGTGTTCTAACTAGATTTTTGTTATACAAGTACCCATGTTTGTATTCTAGTTTGAGAAATGCTTTGGAAAATCATTTTATATGTATAATTAGAGAAAACATATATCCAAAGCGTTTAGGGTTGTATGTGCACCTTAAGGTTGTTAGGATGCTCAAAACCCTTCACTTGTAACATCCATAAAATCATGAAAAATTTGAACTTTTAAAAAGACCCAAAAATCATAAATTTTTTACAACATAGCTTTCAAAACATGTTCAATCAGAGTTTTCCCTAGATCATAAGTCCAAAACATGGGGATGTGTACGGTCACGCCTTCGCCTTCCCACGATCCTCATAAGTACATGAAACATCACCCAAAAATGTAAGCTAACACTTAGTGAGTTTCCCCCAAACTACCAACACAACACATAGTCATAATAAGAACGACAAGCAACATGCACACGGAGCCTTTAGTCTGACTGTAACGCTCCACCGGTCTGCAGTCTATTTGGTACGCTCACAGAACCTTCAACATGATTGGTACGCCTCACTGAGCCTTTAGCCTATCTGGAACTTTCTCAGGGCCTTCGGCCTAACTCGTATGCCCCATCGGCCTACAGTCTATTTGGGATGCCCTAGGTCTCTTGGCTGTAAGCACATAACAGGACAGCCTCCACCCAACATACCATCACATATCAACATATACCATATCAAACCCTAGCTAGCATATACAGACAGTCATACATATCTAACAGATCACTAGGCATAGCATCATCCTATATACCAGGATGCAGATCTAACAAATCACTACAACATATAATCATATGATAAAGCAGGATAAAAATCCAAAGTTCCGGCCTTGGTGCCTTCGACAAAAGTAAAGTGATACACTGCCCAATCTCTGGTTGCTGATCGCTAAAATCCCCGCGCTACAAATCACCAAAATAATCATCCATCAATAATCGGATCTGGTCCAAACTAAGTACCTAAACTAGGGTAAAATACATTTGTACCCTTTACTTAACATGACCCAAACCTAGGCCTAAACCAATAATCCAAAGGCCCAAATTCCAAATAAACAATCAAGTCCCATACATGGCCCAATTTTCCAAATTGGGCCCAAACCCTTACATGGGCCTTTCCCTAAGGCCTAACAACATTCCTAGTCCAAAACAGTTGCATTCAGACGACCCACAAATCCCTTAGCATCAAAGCCCAAAAGAATGTCCCACACCGAAGCCTAAAATGTTCGAAATCCGCTGACTGAGTACGGGGGACATACCCAGCTCTACGCTAATCCTACATGCTTTATGGCTTTTATGTTGCATGTATTGGCTTGTGCACCCAACATATTCCTCCTATTCAGCCACCTTCCGCATTTAACCCTTAATCCTTTAAGACATTGCTCAAAAACGTAGATATGATATTCTTGGCTGGATTATCATGTAAAGTTGCTAACTTTACGTTCATGCATGGTTAAATGAAGCTCTTAAAGCTCAAAAGGACTGAATAAGTGACTTAATGCATGCATGTGACCAAAAATCCCATAAAGCTTGCATCTCTATGCTTAAAGAATCCATAATAAGCTTAGATGTAAAAGAATAAGTCCTTAAAACGTCCCAACTCCTCCAACCAACCCAAAAGGGACCAAAAGCATAAAAACTAAGATATGAAGATATCTAAGCATGGAGAAGACAAGGTTTGAACTTGATACCCCAATAAGCTTGCAACAAGGGTGATGATTTTGGATCTATAACCTTCTCACCAAACAAAGCACCTTCAATATTTTTTACTTCCTTCACAAAGGGCAAAATAACCACCAAAATCTTCTTAAGAGCTCAAGAATACCACAAAGAAGGCTTAAGGGTCAATTTAGGGTTTTAGGAGGTTTGGGGGCTAGTAAAGAGGCCAACCCTAAGGACTTAAGGTGCTTAAATAAGGTACAACACACTTAAATTAGGGTTTCCTGCACTCCTCGTATGCCTAGCGTACGAGGTCGATGCTTCGCGATCAATCTGCTGACTACACTCAGCGTACGCCAGTGTATGCCTCACGTAATGGTCCTCGTACAAGTTAGGGGTGTGTATGGGGCGGTTTGGTTCGGTTATTGGTCAAAACCGAACCATAACCATTATGACTGGTTAATGTATTTTTGTTAGCCATTGGGTATGGTTAATATTGGTTATGGTTAATGGTTTTTGTCGGTTAACGGTTTTGGTTAATGTTTAATAATGGTTAACCATAATGTTCAAAATAATATAAATGGCGAAAGTATAGTGGCACAAAAATGAAAAAGGAATATAAAAAGTCCTCTGCACCAATGCTTGTAACATAGCTTATAATAATAGAATAAAATGTGTACATTTTATACTTAGAGTGAGATAACACATAATCACATTCAATAAAAGTATAACAAATTTAAAAAAACTTGACATTAATAACTTTGTATATTGATAATTGATATTAATATTAAAATAAAGCCAAACATTCATACATTTTCAATGCGATTAAATCAAAAAGTATAAAATAAAATAGTTTAGGGATGAGCATATGGACCGGGGAACCGGCCGGAACCGGTACCGGAACCGGAACCGGCACCGGAACCGGAACCCGATGGAACCGTTCGGGCCGGGACCAGGACATTGTTTTTGTGGATTTTTGGAACCGGGAACCGGAACCGATATAACCGGAACCGGTAGAACCGGCAAAAACCGGAACCGTATGATGCTATTTTTCGAAGACCGGTTTCAACATTTGAAGACACGACAAGAACCGGTAGGAACCGGGAACCGGTAGAACCGCCGGGCCGGTTCGGTTCTTGATTTTGGCCGAAGCCGGTTCCCGGTTCCGGCCGGTTCGGTCCTTTTGCTCATCCCTAAAATAGTTAAACATTTATATTACGTGTTATCTGTATAAAAAAAATAATCATTCATATACATTCAATGTGATTAACTAAAAACAATAAATAAAAAGCAATTTTTTAGAAAAAATACATTCTTAATATATCATAAAGTGAAGAAGAACTAAAAACTTAACTTACCTACAAGTTTTGATTATAAATTAAAAAAAAAAAAAAAATCATTCGAATAGAACTATAAAGTTAAAACAATCTGATTGGGATTAACGGTGTGAGAAGCCTCCGATTAGGATTATGAGTGTGAAGATTAAATTATTGTGAATAATATTTACAAATTATAGAATTAGCCGATTATGAATTACAACATTAATCAATAATATAATTCAATGCATGATTGGAAAATTGTGTGTGTCTGCATAATCTACGTGATCATCCTTTTATGGTTTGATTGCATGTTCATCTCCTGATAAGTGAGGATTAATGAATTATATTTTGAAAATTTAATGGATCTTAATTAAGTTTGACTATATTATTTTATATATAATTTATAATTTTTATGCATTAAAATATAAAGTTAACGGTTCGGTTAATAATGGTTCGGTTAACCTATAAAACCATAACCGAACCATTTGTTATCGGTTAACAAAAATTAAAAACCGAACCAACGGTTTTTAAAACGGTTCGGTTATTATGGTTCGGTTATATCGATTAATTTGGTTATGGTTTGGTTTTTCGGTTATTATGCTCACCCCTAGTACAAGTACACCCTATGTACTCCCTGTGTACGCCCTGCGTACTAGGGTTTTCCCTAAACCCTAAACTCCTCCGAAGGCCATAATTTCTTCATAATAAATCCGATTTCGACAATCCTTATATCCATGAAAAGGTAGCGAGAAGCTCTATGCTTTTATTATCTCATAATCGCCTTAAAATTTCCCAAATAAAATCTAGTTTCCATAAAAGTCCGAGGTGACACTTTACCAAAATACCCATTGGCTCCAAAACACAAATCGAACCCCCGGATAATCTAAATTGACATCACCCTCATCCAAATAGGTCCAAATCTCATTTCCTCAAAGGTCCTAAGCCTGATAATACCCGATCTTTGGTCACCACCGAGTTCTGGATTGCATGTTGTAGTCACAACCGCTATTATGTTCTGCATGCTACAATCAAAATAATCATTAATTAGGCATTTGTTGTATGTTCCAGACTAAATATATGTTCCATAGGACTTTTCAGAACACCATTTTGTATCAGCAGATTCCTGAACCAAAATTCGGATCAACATTTCGGACGTGTTCTACGCATTCCAGACATGCTCTACGCATTCTGGATGTGTTCTGGACAAGTCAGAATTAGAATACTTTTTGAGTTTTATTGATCTAGTGTACACAAATAACCACATGTAATCCTACAATAACCTAAAACCACTAAAAAACGAAGGAAAACAAAAATATCTATATTATTACATATGTTATCTAGTTTTTAACATATAACCTAAATTAAAGACATAAAATTATAAAGAAATCGAAATTGCATATAAAAAATGGTACTCTTCAATGTTTGAAGAAGACATTGTTTCAAGTGATTGGTGTCCGAAATGAGTGAGTTCGAAATGAAGTCCGAAATAGGCTGAAAATGTTATTTATATGGGGGACTATATTACGTGGTCGGGTCCTACACCCAATTACTGAATACGAAATTTGGCTCCATAACTGATCATTCTGGTCATAGTGGTTGTTTTACATAAATAAAAAGTTTTTGTTTATTTTTTATAAAGCAACATTATAAAGTGGTTAGATTACTCAATTCACCTACAAAAATGGTACTCTTATTGCTAGAAAAAGACATTGTCTCAATTGATTGGTGTCTAAAATGTTGCCCATAATGATATTCGAAATGAAGTCTGAAATAGGTTAAAAATGCTATTTATAGGAAGAATCACATTATCGGGTCAGATCCTATACCCATTTACCGAATACAAAATTCGGGTATGGAATGGGTCATTCCGGACATAGTGGTTATTTTACATAATAAAAGTTTTATAGTTATTTTTTGATAGAATAGCATTATAAAGGGGTTTAAAATACTCAATTTCCCTTTAATTATAGAAAATATATTAATTTAACAAATTATATAATTAAAATGTAAAAAGTTACTAAAGACGATGTTATCTTATACATCAAGAAAATTGTTGGAACAAGTTAAAATTTATTATTGTTATTATTATTATTATTATTATTATTATTATTATTATTATTATTATTATTATATTTTTTAGCATGTAATACGTAGGGGTGTTCGTTTGGATGGATCGGTTTAATCTGATTCAATCAAGTGAATTCAAATAGATTTTGTTTTCAAAACATGAATCTAAATAACCCAAACTAAATTCAAATCCGGCCCGATCCAACCAAATTAGAGTTGGATCGGTTTTTACAATTCGGTTTCTAAGAAGCAAGATATTTTAAATAATGTATAACTTAAATATTAGCTAACATTTTAAAAGTAACTAAATAAAACTTTTTAGTTATGAATTATAATTTATAAACAATTATTAAGAAAAATTAGTTATAGTTTAATATTTTATTGACAAATTTTTTTTTGATAAAAAGTACATATTAAAGTACTATCTTGATTGAAAGTTTCTAATAATTAAAAAAATAATTTAGTAAATTTATAAATGATTAAAGATATATATTAAAAATAAATAATAAGTTGTTATTCAGTTTTTTTGGACTATTCGGTTCTTATTTTATAAACCAAAACCAATCTGAAATCCAAAAATAATAATTCGGTTTAACTTAAAATTAATCCAAAAATCCGAATAATCTAACCAAATAATCCAATTGAATAATTCGGTTTTAAACAAATAATAAACAGCCCTAGACCTATTCACGGAATGTTAAAAGTAGCTAAAAAGATTTCAGTTAATTAACATAGTAAAAGCACAAAATATAATTTTAAGAAATAAAATGTATAGTTCAAAACTTGTATATAACTATACGTGTAATTAAAAAAATTACATCCAAGTTTTAGATAAAAGTCGGCTTACAGCATCCAAGTACCAATAATAATAATAATAATAATAATAATAATAATAATAATAATAATAATAATAATAATAATAATAATAATAATAGTGAACAAAGTTTTGAGTCCATAAATGATAAAACACATCCTTTTTTGCAATTTGTTCGTTCTAAAAAAAGGTTTTTTAATGCTGACTTTTTGATATATTGCTGTTGAAAAGACTAGCTGGAGGCACCCAAATTTAATCCGGTGTAATTAAAATTCTTTATATCATTTTATTTTATATTTTTGTTTTTAGTCCCTTTAGTTATAATGTATGTATTCGGTTTGTTATATATATATATATATATATATATATATATATATATATATATATATATATATATATATATATATATATATATATATATATATATATATATATATATATATATATATATATATATTTGCTACGGTCAGGATCCATTTGAAATTGAAGAAAAAAAAATTGGAGTGGAATTGAAGAAAGGGAAGTGATTTGTACACAACAGTTTTTTGCTATACACAATAATTCATGCTTTATAGAGTTGTACGGTACAACATTTTGAAGCATCAATTGTTGTGTATGGAGAAAATTTGTTAGTGTACAAATCATCTCCCTTGAAGAAAGTTTGAATATAAGTAGAGTGTTTAGAAGGTTAGCGTGGTTTTTGAATTGATTGAGAGCTAGCAGGTTATATAGGTAATAAATGTGGGGGAAAAATATATTTTGAAAATATTGGGTTGGGAGAGACCATCAAGCCGTCGAACATCGATGCAATATATACACATGAAAATATTGGGTTGCAAGTTTGTCCAACCTAGCTGGATTGTTACACCGGGTTTGAGGTCAAAAGTTCAGATTGTAGAACATGCTAAATTTGTATTCTGTAGTTATGACCAATGTGTAAGAAGTTTTTCCTGAAAATGCTGAGTTTACGCTGTAAATGAGCTCGAAATCAGAGTCACCATTGAAATATTGTGGTGAGACTTCTGCTGAATTGTTTTCCGTTTCCAAAAAAACATGAATGGTAGTATCACCGATACCTGCCCATCCAATGAAAAACCACCAACTCTGTACACCTTGAGGTTGTTTATTTGTAATTTATTTAAAGAGACATAAACCTTTTTAGTTTTTTATAAATCATAAGTGATACGAAACATAGGATTTCATACTAGGTCGTGACACGACATGGAGCCGCCTATGCACAACATTATTTGATTATGGGTTGTCTATTTCGAAAAAAAATAATAATCATTGAACGATTCAACTTTCGTTTATTACTTATTTTGAAAAACCCTATACCCATACACAAGTTGTATATAAAGTCTAAAAAGAGATCACCTATTAACAACCCAAAATGTTTGTGCCGTTAAGAGTTTTAATAAGGAAAATGCATGTCCCTATATTTTTTGAGAATAAGAGAATCACACAAGTTTTAGAAATAGGATAATTGCATTCGAATAGATTTTATACAAACCACCACCTATTTATGAAAAGTCCAGCCGATAACCATCAAACAAGTTTTCACCTTTCTTGTTCCTAAAAGTCAGGAACCATATTCTATAAAAACGACTAAGATTTCATGATCTAAAAACAAATTGAAGGAATCAAGATTTGATTCTTGAAAACTCAAAAATGACAAATATCAAATCTATATATCTCCCTCTTCTCGCTCTCCTTGTAGCCTTACTTCTTTGTCCCACATTTGCACATGAAAAACCTGACAACCCGAATTGTACACCTCCATCTCACCCAAAGAAACATAAACCTCCACCACCACCACACGAACCGAACTGTCCTCCACCTCCATCCAACCCGCCTCCATCCAACCTGAATTGTCCTCCACCTCCATCCAACCTGAATTGTCCTCCACCTCCATCCAACCCGAATTGTCCTCCACCTCCATCCATCCCACCTCCATCCAACCCGAATTGTCCTCCACCTCCATCCATCCCAAAGAAACAAAAACCTCCACCAAAGGCCCCAAACCCAAAACCACCACCGCAAGAGCCCATCCAAAACCCAACGCCACCACCACAAGAGCCGATCGAACCCCCTCCACAAGAACCGGAGAAACAAGAACCACCACCACCACCACAAGAACCAAACGAACCTCCAAAACCAACTCCTTTCCATGGTATCTTCAAGGGTCATTTCACCGCCGTTTATGCTTTTGGAGACTCCTACACAGACACCGGAAATGCCCAATTCTTGGGTGGTCTCAAAGCATCATTCTCAGGGTCCCTGAGCTCACCCTATGGCATCACCACATTTGGCAAGTCCTCAAACCGCTTATGTGATGGGCGATTAGTTCTTGATTTTATCACCGATTCCCTCGGTTTACCTGTCGTACCTCCTTACCAATCAACCACAGCTAACTTCACCTCCGGGGCTAACTTTGCGGTTGCTGGAGCCACCACTCTTGCGGTTGACCTTTTGGCTAAGATTGTTCGAACTGCGTTTCTATGGAAAGGCACACCGTTAGGTATTTGGACTCAACTTGATTGGTTCAAGAAGTTTCAAGTAGATCATGCTTGTAAAGGATTGGATCAAAAAGCATGTAAGGTTAAATTGAACACGGCTTTGTTTTGGGTTGGGGATATTGGACTCAATGACTATTCACGTGCGGTTGGATCTCCGATTTCACTT
Organism: Lactuca saligna; assembly: GCF_052625555.1. NCBI lineage: Eukaryota > Viridiplantae > Streptophyta > Magnoliopsida > Asterales > Asteraceae > Lactuca > Lactuca saligna. Next base: position 245,956,930 of record NC_136424.1, on the reverse strand, counting down.
CGTTCGATAGCTCGGTCGTCAACTCTATACGTGATTGAACTTGTGCGGGTACGTATTACAGATATGTTATGAATGACAAAATATATCTATTTGTTATGCTAGACTGAACATGACAGAAAATAATGTCTTACATTTTGATAGACATTGAATGCAAAGTTTGTCCCACCCAAACACATTAAACAAAATAAGATCGGGACTCGCACTTGATATTTCATCAATGCAAAAGGTGTCTTGACACCTTTGGTCAAGGTCAATATGATAAAAGTAGCAATTTTTTATCTTGTTGACCTAAAACTAAAAACATGTGAGGATGAATCTTTTATCTATGCAAAAGACATGATAAAACTCGTCAGCAAAAACAAAACTTATCAAGTCTAGTCCGGTCCAATCAATTTAGCTGTTTATTCAATTGGGGAAAAACTATTAAACAAAGAGACTCATTTTACCTATTGCCACTACACATTGGTAACCATGAAATCATAATTGAACTTCTTTTTGGCTTCATCAGTGTTATTATTACTAACATATATATTGCAACCCAGACACTTATAAAAACCGGAGCAAAGAACATAGTAGTCCAAGGGTTGCCACCTGTCGGTTGTCTCCCAGTAGACGTGACATCATGTCCCATCAACCAACGTGACAAATCCGGGTGTTCCTCAATCGTAAACGGAGCCATAATGATCCACAACGGAATCCTACAAACCAAATTGGAAATCTTAAGGAAACTATTCCCAGATGTCACAATCATATACGCCGATTCATGGAAAGCATACTTCACAATCGTATCCAACCCAACAAAATACCAATTTCAAGAAACCCATAAAACTTGTTGCGGATTTAGTGGCCAAAAGTCCGACCTCAACTTCAATATTCAATCGATATGCGGATCTTCGGGTACTTCAGTGTGTAAAGATCCAAGCAAATACATCAATTGGGATGGAATTCATCCCACCGAAGCTATGAATTACCAAATGACTGATCAATTTTTTAATCAAGGGTGTACAAATCCACCGTTTAAACAGCTCATAACAAAAACCAAAGTCAAAGTCTCTATAAAGACACAAACACCCGAGTAAAACTCAAATTTACATTTACATTAGTTGGTGTCCTAAAAGTAAGAAGGTGAGACAAATGTCTAACATGAATCACCTTTTTCTTGCTAAAGTGATATTGTGTGTTATGTGTATACCTTTTTTTTAGAATAAGATTAGAGTATAACATAATAATAAACAAGTTTGTATTTATTTTGATGTAACAATTTGAAGGAAATATAATTACAACCTGACTCTATTTACATTTCAAGGGTCGGCTTTTTTTTTTTTTTGTCTCATTGGGGTTTTCTATACAATAAATTATGTAAATCTTGTTATATTAGATACTCATAGAACATGAAGAAAAGGGCATCTGGAGAATCTTTAGGGAGATTATTTATGTATAAATAGAAACGAACCAAATCTTCTTTTGAAACAAGATCCGCATCAATAACTTCATCATTACATGTAAGAACCCATAAATCTCGTGACTTTACTCTCTTTATATTTCCCCTACAAAATGGGCATGATGCTGATCTTGAGTTCCTGAAGAAAACAAGCACAAGATTATTAGATTATCACAACGTATCAATGTATTAATGAGTAAAGAAAAGTAAAAAGTAAAAAAACACAATGCAAGATGTTTAGTAAATTACAAAATTACCAATCACGATAACAATTGATGCACATTGCATGGCAACAATTAGGTAAAACAATTTTCGTGCAAGGTTCTAAACAAATCCCACATTCATCTTCTCTTTCCAAATCAATATTAGAGAACTCATCGTCTTTTTCTGTTTTTTTTTGGGATGAAACTACTAATTCTGATGAGCTCTCTCCTTTAGTAGTGTTGTCGAGCTCCATCAAGTCATAATGTAGCCTTCTAAGAGATGGCAATATGACAGCTGCATATTTTAAATCATATTTTTATCAATGAAAAATCTTAAAACGTTGCACACAAAAAAAAAAAAAAAAAACGTTTTAATGATTGTAGCGTTGTATGTGTAATTGTGTATGACTAACCATAAAAGTCACTAACTGTCGCTTTTCTTCCATGTCTAGAAATCTTTGGTCTTCCATCTGTATATACCTATAAAGAAAACACAATTTACATATTTACGTGTCATTTATTCAGTCTAAAAAATAATTATAACACTTACTCCATGGATGTTGAAAATTGAAGAACTAACCTTGTAAACAAGAACATGGAAAAGATTCAAGTATCTAGGAAGGAGACACGTGCAAGAAGAATCGACCCATTGTAGCAAGAACATAATGAGAGGTGTCAATTGATCATGAACTAATTTCATTTGAAATCGAGCGCCATCTTTTGATCTAGGAATTGCAGCAGCCCTGAAAATTCAAAAAAGTAAAAATCAGAATTTGGAAACTTTAAAGTAGATTAGTTTATGAAGCGTGAAGCATCTATACAACTAATAAAATCTTATATATATATTTGTTTATGTGTTAAAACTTGAGTTTGTTGACTTTTCAAACAATCACGCTTCACATTTTATTTGAAGATAATGTTTTTTTAGCGAAAATGAAAAGAAGCTTTATTTTTCGAAAATTAACGATTGCGATTGGTTGATTTCGTGCAAACTATATTACTTTCGCTTTTCCTTTTCAGGAAAAGCCAATAAAATGGTTCAAAAATTCAATCAATTTACAGAAGTCAAAAGGAACTAGGAAGAACATAGGCGCTCAAGAGCTTGGATTTATAAACCCGTGTTTTTCACTAACTGAAAAGAAATCTTTTTAGTATGCCAACAACTTTGGACCAAAAAATTCCAGATGAACTTAATTAACAGAAGTATCTTGATAATAAGAGCTAAACCACCAAAAACCAGTTTCTTTGATAATCTTTGATTCTTTTCCCCCATGATTCATCAAAGATTCCACCTTTATGAACTAAATTTCAAAATCGCATGATAGTTTTGCTTTTTCAATTTCCGATAACTTTCCCCAGATAGCAAAATTGAAATCGTCAATTGTTGCTAAAATCCAAAGACTCAAACACCATAACCAAGTATGAGTACCTTAAAACACACACAAAGCCCTAAAAAACAAAAACCCATATGAAAAATCAGAAAGAAAGGTTAAGAAAACTTACAAAGCATTAGCGTGTTGTATATCGGCCTCAATAACCTTCAAAGAATCTTCATAAGAAGACCTCCCAAGTGGGTAATACATCATATCCATCTTCTGTAATTTCTTCAAGACTCTTTCTATTTTTATTTCTTTCTAAACTTTGATTTCTTCCTTTGATCCTTCGCAAAATTAAAAATCAATCAAGCGTCGATAGATGATCGACTATTTCTAAAAGGGATGCCTTGAAAAGAAGGGAGAAAAGCTTGGAAGAAAAGGCAAAGAATGGGGGGTTCTTATCCTTTTCTTCTCTGGATATGGGGGGCGGCTTTGAGTTGGACACTTCTTTAATTGGGAATATTTTGGAAAATGAATAAAAAAATCGAGGGACAAAGACTGCAATTATCCACAAATGAGGTTAGGAGGGTGTTGGTTGAGTGCTTGGGTTTGTTAAAAAGATGATTTGGTGTCTCTTACTCTTTAAATGGATTTTATTTTTATTCATTTTGGCCCAAATGAATTGATCAACGGTTTTTAATGTGAAACAAAAGTTATATTATTAAATTAAAAAGGTAAGATATAAAATTTAGCTAATTAGTAATGTGTTTTGTTCGTTTAATTTTACTTGTATTTAAAAATTGAGTTGTTCATTAAAACATTAAAAGACTCATATTTCAAGATAACTGTTTGTGTGTGTGTTTTTTTTATAAATAAAATATAACCAAGCCGTTAAAAAGGTTACGTGGTTTTAAGGCGAAAGTTTTTTATTTTTTATTTTTGAACCATGCTAAACTTGTAATCAAAAAAAAAAAAAAAAAAAAAAAAAAAAAAAAAAAAAAAAAACAACAACAACAACAACGTGACACGATTTTTTGAATTGGAACTAGGCTAAACTCCTTTGAGTTAGGGATGTTTGATAGTTGTTTTGACCGAATTAGATCTGATTGAATTAAACCTCTGATAAGGTTTATTGCTATGATTAAATCAACATTTGATTCAAACATTTTGTTTGATTAATGTGTTAAATGCTGAATATGACTATTTAACCTTCTGTTTTGTGTTGTGTTGAATAAAATGTTTCAGTTGATAATTACACTGCAATCTACCAAACAAAAATAAAAACAATTAAAATTTAACGTAAACTGAAGAAACATATAATCTTGACTCATAAAATGAACAAGAAAAAAAATTGTTTGAGAAACTTCATCAATGCCATTTGTACCTTAGTTGAGATTTGAGACAACAATCAGAAATTTCAATAACACTTGCAAAGTTTTATTACATATAAAATTACACAAAGTGTAACATTCCGAGATTTGGTAGGTATTCTCGAACCCTTTTCTATCATTACCTTGTCATTTATAGTCCTTGGGGTTGGAAGTGAAGAACCAAGATAAGTTTAAGGGCCAAGTTTGCAACTTGGGCCAAGAGGGAGTACGTTGCGCGTATATAAGAGTACGCTAAGCGTACCAAGGTCCGCCTTAGTACGTTAGGCGTACACTTGCGTACGCTGGACGTACTGATGTCAGGGTGAAACCCTAATATTTAGGGTTTGGGGCCTATATAAGCAACATTATGAGCATCAAAACTTCCTTTACCTCAACCTCCACAGATTACACTCGTCCTCCCCAAACCCTAGCCTTTCCTTGGTGTGTTTAAGCTTATTTGGTGTGTTCTTGAGTGCTTTAAGAGGAAGGTATTGCATCAAAGAGTTGGAGAAGAAGATCAAGCTTGTAGATCTAAAGTTAGCTTGTGCTTAAGAAGCTTCAGGAGTTATAAAGTTCCAAACTTTATGTATATATGCATAGATCTCACCATTTTACTTTAATAGAGAGCATTTCTTGTCCCAAAAGCCATAAGGTGGTGCATGATGTGATTTAGACGAAAAAGGCTATCCTTTTAGACTCTTGAAGGGACATTAAGTGATAAAAATGAGGTCCCATTAGCCGTATGTGTCTCATGTATGGAGAAATAGGGTCTTAATGGATTAAGACCAAGTATTTAGAACTTTATGGACATCCAAAGTGATAAAGTTCATGACTTTATGGATCCTAGGAATGTTAGGTCTCTGGATCTGAAGTTTGGGCTTAAGTGTTTAAGCCATTAAGCACCTAATAAGGTTTTGGCAAACTGTTGAGTACACTGTACGCCCAACATAAATCTAGTACGTCCAGCGTACTTGATCAACCACCCCGATGGTGGTCAATATCTGGACGAGTACGCCCCGCGTACCAGAGGAGTACGCCAAACGTACGTCCTTGGTTGGGCCTTTGTCAAATGGGCTTTAGATTTTGGGCTGGTTATGGACTAAATGGAATTAGGCCTTTGCTGGATTTTGTAAATAAGATATTTTGGGCCCAGTAAGTGATAGTGGAACATGGGGTTAGGCCCAATTAGGAAGTTGGGCCTAATTTAGTAAATTGGATCAATAATGGGCTTTATATATGGACTTTCAAGTCAAGGAATGGGTATTTTGGTCCTTGAACCAATAAAGAGAATGACTTAATGAATGGTGTGGACATTTAGTCAGGAAGGTTATGTTGGGTATTAACTTGGTATTTATTGTGTAATAGTTTGGGATTTCTGGCGGGACAGTAGTAAGAGATTTACAGTACTTCAGCACTACTTACGAGGTGAGTTGTCCCCACTATATCAACAGGGTCTAAGGCACCAAGGTCGACCCTTTATGGATTGTATCCGGTTATGGCATGATATGTTTATTGGTTTTCATCCTGGTAGTTAGGATGAGGTTATGTTTATGCTTAGTGACCTGGTTAGGTCGGTGTCCTAGATATAGGATAGTATTATGTGATATGCTAGTATGATCTGTAGATTGATATCCTGATAGATAGGATGGTATTATGTGTTATGTGGTATGATTTGTTTGATCAGTTCATTGTCTATAGACTATTATGTGATTATTTGTTATATGTGCACATATTTTTTTGGCGGTTGAGGCTTATACGCTTTGTGTGAAAGCCAATAGACTGGGCATTCCAACCTGTTGGTTGTGGTCTTGGGGATATTCCATCCCAAGGATGATTGGACCCATAGTATGTTGGCATTCCAATCGATTGGTTGAGGGCCTAGGGTATTCCAACCTAATGGTTGACTGGACCCGTAGTATGCTATTTATGATTATATGTGTATTGTCGTGGGTATGGGTATATTATGGGAACTCACTAAGCTTTCGGGCTTACAATTTCAGTTTGTTGTTTCAGGTACATCAGGGGATAGCGCCTAGGCAAAGACGTGATCATACAGCTCCTCATGTTTTATTTATGTTTTTGGGAAAACTCTGATGTTAGACTATTTTGGAAACAAATTTATAATAACTACTGGTTTTAAATGTTTTGAAAAAGTTTTAAATTGGCTTGAATTTTATGGGTGTTACAAGTTGGTATTAGAGACTTTATTTGAATGAATTGGTGGAACAGTCATGTGAATCCAATCTCAAATCTAGGAAAGATTTTCAAAATGGTTTTAGATGGTTTTCAAAATAATTAAAGGAGGATGCAAGGTGTACGATCAGCCGAAACCAGTAAGTAAACCCCAAAATACCATACAGTTATTTGATTATGTGATATGTTAGAACATCATGCTAGTACTAGGCTATGGATTTATAGGAATTGCATGATAGAATTGCCTGATTACATGATGCCTGCTAGCCTAAGGTTTCCTTTATATGAGATTGACATAATTACTGTAGTTGCTTAGTGTATGCAACACAACCGTGCATAATTAAGATCTTATAGCCTAAGAATGTTTGATTTGGCCTTATGTTCTATTCTTATTGGTTAGAGGCTTAGGGTAGGATCAAACATTCGAAAGTCTATAAGGTTCAGCGTTATGTATGACTAGCATACACTAGTGCTGCAGGGTTGGTGTGTAACAACCCGATATTTCGAATCAATGTAATGACCTAAAAAGTCAAGAACTATAACCCCTTTTAATATAATGAAGTTATAGTCGAAAATAAAATGTTCAAAAGTCATCTACTGGATTTCATAAAGGATAGATATCGTGTCAAGGGTTTCAGATATAAAGAACACCGAAAACCGAGTTAGAACGAAGAAGTTATGACCAACCTAAGATTCACAACAAAAACCGTTAATAAGGTTAAACGTAAAACGAGAAATTTCAATAAAATACTTATTAGCCTTAGGTATCTAAATAGAAGTCGAAGATATTATTAAACCGTGAACATACATAAAAATAACGCCCAAATCCGACTTCGTATGAGGAAGTTATGATTTTTTGAAGTTTCGGTATAGCTGTAGACAGCTAAAAAACTCAAAATAGAGATTGAGTGATTTCTAGCCGAAACAAATTAAATGAGAATCGAAGACCTCAAAAATGGTAGTACAACGATAAAAAGTCTGTCAAAAACAGACATCGGATGAAGAAGTTACGGGTTTTTAACGGACATTTCGTGTCTCGGCCTGTAAAAAATAATATAATTAAAATAAATTCAAAATTAGCCGACGGAGTACATTCTCACCTACGCATGAATATAAAGAATGCGAAAAACAGAGCTCGTATGCAAAAGTTATGCAATTTAGAAGTTGGAAAAATCCATTTATGCCCCGCGTACCAGAGGATAGGAGCCTCATCCCATCGGCCAACAGGCTTTCCCATTGGACAGAAGCCCTCCCATCCGAAGTACGTAAGAAATGACGTCCACTACGCCCTGCGTAACCTCGTACGCCCAACGTACCGAGGTGGTTCAGCCTCCTTATAAAAGGGATGCGAGGGTTCTGGGCATAATTGCTCATTTTCTCTCCTCTTGCATTTTTACTCTGTTTGTGTGCAAGAAATATCCCGAAGCCCCGGTTTTCATACCCAAGTCCCGAAGGAAGTTTTACGCTCCCGAGATTCCCAAAAATCCCGAGAAATCCGCTTTCTCCTGCCGAAGTTCTGTTCGGTTTTCATCTTACCATCTTCACTCTATCAAGTGAGTTCATACCCCTACAACTACGTTTTCAAATGCTTTGTAAATACTTTCATACACTTCTAAGGGGGAAATACAAGTAAACACACGGTTATCCTCGTGTGAAAAACATAATTCTCTTGCTATACTTTTTGTTATATACTCAATCATATGTGATTTATAACTATCTTACAAAAACGTTTTCATGCAACATATCACGATAACACCTTGTCCTTTTGGAATAAAACATGTTGTTATATAAATATCAAACACTTTGTTTATATTTTGAGTATAAATGTTCAATAATGTTATTACAAATGTTATACTTTACATACAAAGTCGACACTACACTAGGGATTACCATACAAACGAAACATACTTTTGGAAAAACTATAATAGGTATAGTTTACTAGCTATTCAGGAGATTTTACATACTATGAGTAGTATAGCAAAGAAATACTTTCATATACAAGAACTAATGGAATTTTCATACATAAATCTATTTGATACTAAGTTTTGTGAGACATTCAACTTCACGTACTTTCAAGTATGCAGTTAAAGTCATGTATTATATACCATAATCTCTTGTAGGGAGAGCGTGATACTTGTGTATAGATATATACGGGATTGAAAATCCTCACCTAAATTGTTAGCTATAGTTAGACCGACAGGTCTGGGGTGACAAACGTCATAACATTCCAACGCTTGAAGAACGTTGTTACAGGCAGTCCAGGTCAATAGCATGGGTATAAAACTCACATGGAGTATTAAAAACACGATGATTTACGGGGTTATCAAATGTATTAGTGATTTGGAACTTTTAAACTACCACACACTCATGGAAAAATATTGGATTTTTCATAAATAAACTCAGTGATTTTTTACCAAACTTACAAATTTTATACATAAACGCTTATGAACTCACCAACTTAATTGTTGACACTCTTTCAAAACTACTTGTATGTCTCACGGATTCAGTAATACAGGTAAACCCAAGCTTTTGGAGAAGTGATGCTAAGGCGTTAGTTTAAAACTCATTTTGTCATCATATTGCAATTTGTTTTGAACAAGTAGCATTCAACAATGTAACTTTTAAATTATATATATATATATATATATATATATATATATATATATATATATATATATATGATGGTTGTTTTACTTTCTTTACTATGTATTCAACTGTTATGATACAAATGAAGTCATCCGCCCTCGAACGATTCTGCCATTTTGGTTTGGGGGTGTGACATGGTGGAAGTTTCATGAATGGGTGGGTTGTGTGAGGCCGGTAGGTCAGTTGTGAGACAGTTATCCTTCCTCTAGGAGTGAGGTTGAGCGACCACCATATGCATGTATATTGTTAGGGTGTTGTGATGATACTTGAAACAAATATGGGTAGGTGTAGAAGGTGGTATGGGTCCGTACTACTGAAAGCACATGACCCATACGCATAGCAATGAAGTCACAACCCCTAGGGTTTAGTCAAGAGTTGGTTCCCAGTTATTTATGTGGATTGTATGATATATTCCTGTTATATTTTCAGTATGGTAGTTACGAGGCATTTTGTGATTGGATCCGGATCGAGATCAGGGAAGGGAAATCAGGAGGCCCCAGCAGCGCCTGAGATTATCGGCCAGGAGGGGTTAGTATTGACAGAGGATCGAGTCCTACCGACCATAAGGTCAGGTATGCTCTGAACCTGCTAAGGTTCGGGGCCAAGGACTAGTGGAGATTGAAGACAAGATGGTACACTGATGATAAAAGAGCTATTGTTACTTGGGAGTAGTTCAGGGATATGTTCCACACCCGATACATTCCACGGGTTGAGCGGGAATGATTGGCTCAGGAGTTTTTGAGTTTGAGACAGGATGGGGAGTCGGTGGAGATCACCCGTATGTTCACAGAGAGGGTGATGTTCTGCCCAGAGTTTACTTCCCGAGCAGGCTCAGATGACTCATTATTTGATCATGCTCAAGACTGACATCCAACAGTTTGTGTCTACCCAGCGATGTGATACTCTTCTAGATTTACAGGAGGCCACGAGGCGACGTGAATTGGAGATCAAGTTACAGTTGAAAGAGCATCGGCAGGCCCCGAAAAAGTCGCAGCCAGTGCCGATGTAACTGTTGGATTAGTGTCTAAGTCCATAACTATTTTGGTATATACTTGACCCGATGGTGCATGGTCCTTTTGGGTTTCCTTCACCAAAGCAACTTGATTGGAGAAATAAATAAAGAGAGAGAGGTTATTATGATTTATTAATATGTTATAAGAATAATATATTAAAGGAGAAATCATATTTGCTTAATTAATATTGGTCAATAATTAATTAGGAATTAATTTTGTGATCAAGTGTAATTAATTAAACTAGAGGGGCTGAATTGTAATTATGTGATAGTTACAAAATATGGTAATGGTTATCCTAAATATGGGTTGAACGAATTCAAGGAGATAAAGATCCTTGAAATCGTCCAAAGGATAAAGGATAAGGGTTTTCAAGGCTTATCTTATGGTTGCTTTGTGGATAAGCAACTAGATAAGGATAATGACTGAAACCCTATCTCTACACCTATATAAAGACCCTAAGGCCTTAGAATTCGTGTACTTGTTCCCAAGAAGTCCTAAGTATGAATTCTAACCTCTCTCCTCTCTCTTTATACCTTCTCCATTTGCTCTTGGTGTTTGTAAGCCATTAGAGGAGTGATACTTGTGACTCTAAGCATTCCAAAGTCAATTCAAGGAGGAATTGGGATTGTTATTGCTATATAAAAATCAAGGTATGTTCTTAAACCTTATTATATGTTAATATCGATTTCCATATGCTAGTATTAGGGTTTGAAGTCATGGATTCAAAGCATGTACAATATAGAAACCTAGATCCAAACATTAGGGTTTGTATGAGCACATAGGATGTCTTATGACCAAAACCCATCAGTGGTATAAGAGCCTAGGATGGTTTCAATTGTATTGATGCATTGCATATCTAAAAAATTCGATTTTTTGGTGTTCTAGAGGCTGGACTCGCCGAGTCCAGGGTGACTCGACGAGTCCAGGCTTGACTCGACGAGTCAACTCGTCAGATAATGCTTATCTCGGGATTTCTTGCTGTTTTTGAATATGGATAGTTACCTTATCATGTTAGATCAATATTAATCCGATTATATGATATATTTGACTATATTTTTTTTTTATCTAAATGAAGATATTTATCAATTAATAAGATAATTGTTTCCTTATAAGATAATTGATTAATTATTTTGAGTAAATTGATAAATTGTTTTGCAAGAAATCATTAAATAAATCAAATATGGATAATTATGTGATTAAATGTTAATTTAAAATTATTTGTTATTTGATCCTTGTTGTTATGAAAAGTTTCATATTTTGCCCTTTAGGTTTTATAGTTTAATTTTGAACCCAAAAGTTTTGTTGTTTTGAAATTTAAATAGTTGAAACCCTAATGTTTTGAAATAGGTTTCAAAACTTGCCTTCAAGTTTTGGAATTTAAAAGTTGATTAAAAGTTAATTAGGAATGTTAAATTCTAAAACCCTAGAAATGTTTTGAAAAGTTCAAATACACCCTTATGGTTTTATTAATTAATTAAGGAGTATAATTAAAAGAGATTTAATAAATCCATAAAAGTTTAGGTTAACCATTTAATTGAATTAAAAGTGTAATTGTTAAAGTTAACCACATAGTATTTTAAAAGTATAAAATGCACCCTATACTATATATATATATAACATTAAAAGTCTAACATTATATATATGTATGAGTAAAAGTCAGTCTTACCGTTAGTAGGCCTCATTCACGAAGCTGGTCTATAAGGGGTGTTTAAGGAAATTGCCTATAAAATGGCGATTGAATGGGTATCCACTCTTACCCACCGCACTCTTGACTAGTGGAGGGTCGTTAGCCGAACGGGTAGGATAGGACGAAACCTTCCATTATAAGTATAATGAAATACAAAGTAACTAAATGTTTTTCAAAATTCCCAATCTTAGTTACTTAGGAAAAGTGAATTGATGCAATTCCATGAAATTACACTTTGTGCCCTTGCGAAGACGTTAGTGGAGCGTGTGTGGTTAACCGGCACACTAAATGGTTCTAAGCAAAGGTAGCAAAGGGTGACTCAATGTTTGTCATAGTTCGGTGGAGCGTGTGTGGTTTACCAGCACATCGAATAGGTGACTGTAACATGTGAGGGCACCATGTAGTTTGCATGGTTATTCACACCCGCTTTGTGATCCTCGGCATCCCAGTCACAAACAAGAGGGGCATATCGAGATTTAAACATGCCATTGAAAGTTCAATGATTCACAAAGGATCTAGGAGTTTTCATAGATTTAAAACTTAAATTTCTTTTTCGTTTTTCATGGTGGAAATTAGTGAATCGTCATTCACTTACCTTCAAATATTCTTCAATTAGGGTTACGACATCCCTCTCCCGAGTTGTAGAATATTGTGTTGGGTCTTAGCCTTAGTATTTCATTTGGGTGATTTACTAAGGACTCAATCTATCAACTAACTTGAATTTGTTTTTCTCCCGTTTTGTAGATGTCAAAGTTCGACAACTATGGTCTTCTCAAATCCCGTGGAACAAGCATTCCACATGAAGATGATATTCCACGATTCGATCGAGGAACAAGAAATCATGCTTCACTTCCTCCTCCTCCTTCAATTATTCTCCCTAACCCACAAGATTGTAAAATTGAAAGGTTCAATATTACTCAAGCCCTGTTGGCAAGTAAACATAAAGAAGGAAAGTCGGTGTGTGCACACGTCTTAGGGATGAAGTCACACATTGATAGGTTAAGAATGATGGGATCCGTTGTTGGTGAATAGATGGCTGTAGATTGGGTTCTTTAGTCACTTCCTAACTTGTATAATGAGTTCGTAAGAGAGTACTATATGATGAACCACGACGTAACCCTTATTGATCTCACCTATATGCTTATTGCTGCTGAATCAGCAATGGTTTGGCGCAATAGAAAAACAAAGCTGATTGGTGAATCTGCCTTCAAGACCTCTATGGATATAGACAATGGCAATGAAAGACATGCAATGATTGAAAAGTTTGATCATAAGAGAAAGGCGATGTCTGAAGTAGTTCCATGTGTTGTTCCAAAAGAGTCAATTTGCTTTTATTGCCAAGAGAAGGGGCATTGGAGACGAAGTTGCCCTATTTACCTAAGGGATCTAAGAGATGGGATAGTCAAAAGTATGACTACGCTTCAGGTAAAATCCAATATCTAACTCCGCTAAGTTCCTATTCATTGATTCTTAATACATGATGTGATAAGATTGTATTTGAATGTTTTGTAGGATCGGTGAAAAGAAAGGAAGCTTGATAAGAGAGCAAGATGAATCTAATCACAAGAGATGGATCTTGATCGCATGGACTTGAAGATTGGATTTTGAGCTTAGATAGTTATGATAGAGTTGTTAGAAATTTTCCTTTTACATAGTTTTCAATAGATTTTGCATTGTAAGGACAAATGTTTTTCCGCAGCTTTTATAAATAAAATAAATTTTGTTTGACTTATTTATTTATTTGTTTACTTCCTTGCAATGAAATCGTTATGAAAATTGATGTTTGCATATTTCTACAACGAATGGATATGATTCTTAGTTATGTTATTTATGGAAATGTCGAGAATTTACCGAATAGGGAGAGTTTCTCATCGCCCAAGTTTCAATTGGACAGAAACTTGGAATCATGCAACTTGGTTGCACGATGAATGAGAAATTTCATATTTTGGAAATTAGACTAATTCATTGACAAAGTGTCAAGTGAAGGACTAGGAGATCAAGTACACAAAGTTGCGTGTTTTTCAAAGTCCACCATAAGAGTAACAAAGACATTCGTCATGATTTACTAAAGGTTTAGTAAATATGATTATGCTTATAAGATTAAGTGTAATTCTGAATTGATTGAAAATGTTTAGATCAATAGTAGAACGAATAAGAAGGATCAAGTAGGCAGAAAAATAAAAGTTTCTCCATTCTAAGAAGAAGGGAGAGTAGCTTTTATGTTTTATGATAGATCTTAATGATTAAGAACCATATCTCAATTGATCCTCTAAGTGAGTCTTAGTACAATTGTATGTTTAAGAAGAGGAATCAAGAATTGAAGAAATGAAAAAAATCAAAAAGTCTATCATACTTCGTTCCAATAACAAGTCTTAAAGTTTAGATTGTGACAATGAGTGAAAAGTATTAAAGGTTTATAACATTCATAAAATGTGGAAAGTTGTGATGTCTTGAATAAGACAAAGACCAACTTGGACCAATTTATGAAGTGTTTTGATAAAAGCTACACTAACTCTTGAATATTTGGTTGTCAACAAATGTTTATTGACAAGAGAATCTTATATGTCAAGGAGTCAGTGGGAGTCTTAATGCTCTTGAAAAGTTTCAAGAACAAATCAAATAAACCTTATCGATCATCACTAGCACACGAGTTGAGGTTTGCAACCTATCGTGTTGACATTATTTTATTTCTGTGCTATTCCAATTGAGTTAATTATGCATGTGAGTTCTTTGAGTTCTCATTTTGAATGCATAAAAGGCAAGGCACCTTAATCAGTGAAAGGTACATTGATAAGAAAGGGTGAGCTACTTAACTACTTGGAAGACGTGGTGGGCAGTTGTGCTACCATAAGGCAAGAAATCAAGATTAAGAAAGTTCGATCCATATGAGTTTGAATTTGTCGTCAACTCTGTTTTTAACAAATTCACATGGATAGGAACGAATACACCGCTTTAAATCTAAGTGTCATAAGATTTCCTCCTTCATGAAAATGATTGTGAGGAAATGCTTTCACTAAGAAAGATTTTAAGAAGATAGTGATTGTAAAATTGCATTCTCGAATTCGATCATGGTTATGGTATCCCTTTCCATAATTTGAATTATGAGGTTTGGCCATTAGTCTTAATTGTTAAGACACACATATGAACTATCTAAGGCAAAGGTGTATAAGTTCAAGAAGCCTTGATAAAAGATTATCGAAGCACTAAGTATTAGAAACATGGACTTAAGAAATTCAATAGGTATTGTCTTTCTGAAAGTTAAGATGTTTATGAATACATGTCGAAGCTAGTGGGAGCATAAGTGTTATGTTTTATAGTAATCATCATGATAGTGGGAGCATAAAAGTTATGATTGTATGATTATTATGGAAAGTATTGCAAGTTGGCAATATTAATTATAGAAAAACAAGAGTTATACCTTGCAAAGTCGTAAGGGTTGTAAAGTTGTTTTGCTATAATTAAGGGAGAAAATATTATGCTTCATTTCAAATCTAAAGGATTAAGTTGTGAAACGTTAATATATTTAGTCAAAGGTACATAGTGTGTTCTTAAAATTTCGATTATGATTACGGCAGTCCTTTTCACAATTCGAATTTTGAGAACATAGCAAATAAAACATTATGCGTCGTGTCCCATACGCTTCGGGTATAGGATCGATTGCAAATGCTTTAATGTTTGATCATTCTAAAATTTTCCAAATGTCTAGTGCATTTAGAGGGAAAAGGGACTAGAATTGGTTTTGACTAAAATAATTAAACAACTATCAAAGAACAATCCAAAGTTCGACGAGGATTGGTTGCTTGTGAGTAGTTGGAATCATGGTATTGGATGGACCATATTGACATTATTATGAATAGATAAGATTCTATTAAGAATAAGTTGTGATATGGAAAATATGGAAGCGTGTCCATATTGGGAAGTAAATATTGAAAATCTATGACTAGATTAGAAACTTTTATGCAAAAGGATGTTCAAAGGAATGTACTTTGAGTGAGAGACATAATATCTAAGGAATTGTCTTGTAACAATCTATGATAGAAGATTTTGTAACATCATTAGCAATAGTCTTTGTGACTTTGGTGCAGTGACATTACAAAAGAATCGTTGCATAAAGTGTTAGAATCTAGCATAAGTAGCAAGAATTTGATATTCTTACACTTATGAAAAAGGATTTGGAGTTGTAAAATGAGAATGATTGGAAATGTGTTCAATTTGTCTATTTCACAAAAGTAAGAACCATAGGTAAACATTGTGTGCATGCTAGGAGCATGGGACAAGTGTTGGAATTCAAGTAAGAAGTTGATTACCCGAAACGACAAATAATGAGTAATCAATATGGTGATAAATAAAAGGAGTTTTATTTATACTCAAAGGTTTGAGGCCATATGGGATTAGTATTAATCTTGTGTTTCACCTTGCATGTTTTGACTTCCAAAATAATTGAGTTTATTAAGAATAATCGAATTATTCAAACGGGCCACAGTCATTCATATGTTGGAAGTAGATATGAATGAAGACTGTCGTGAATTGGTGTGTGGATTGTCTAGAAATGTATTAGACATAAGCAAATGTTTGCTGCAACGTTCATTAGTGCTTACGAATATGATTTGAGCATTGGATTAAACCCACGCTCACTTGGATCACTCCATGAATTATATCACGAGTGATTGGTGAGACGATAACATCTTATATTCTTGAAACCGAGATGTGTGAGTTGTATCTTACTATTCGGTTGCACATTGATAATATGTAAACGCACTAGTAACTTGGTGTTATAAAACATATTGTTGTGTGTGATTTGGTTAGTGAGTGCAAGCAAGCATTGTATCAAAGTGTATCCGTTCCTTTTATCCAAATAAGGATAAAAGCGATATCTTTAGGCCCCTCGATGGTTTAGTGATGACATACGTAAATGCTCAGCCGGGCTAGGGCTAATTTGATTTGTTCAATTAGTCTGCCGTCATAAATCGGAAATCGAGAAGTAGTACAAAGAGAATGATTTGAAATCATATCTCATACGATATCTAGAATGGAGGAATATATGATCCCTTATCTAAGGACACGCGTATCTGATAGGATCAGAGTTGACAGCGGCTTTGGAAAGCTATGATTGCAGATCAGGATCTGAAGTCATACGCAGAATAGTTATTAGACTTATCCAAGTGGGAGACTATTGGATTAGTGTCTAAGTCCATAACTATTTTGCTATGTACTTGACCCGATGGTGCATGGTCCTTTTGGGTTGCCTTCACCAAAGCAACTTAATTGGAGAAATAAATAAAGAGAGAGAGGTTATTATGATTTATTAATATGTTATAAGAATAATATATTAAAGGAGAAATCATATTTGCTTAATTAATATTGGTCAATAATTAATTAGGAATTAATTTTGTGATCAAGTGTAATTAATTAAACTAGAGGGGCTGAATTGTAATTATGTGATAGTTACAAAATATGGTAATGGTTATCCTAAATATGGGTTGAACGAATTCAAGGAGATAAGGATCCTTGAAATCGTCCAAAGGATAAAGGATAAGGGTTTTCAAGGCTTATCTTATGGTTGCTTTGTGGATAAGCAACTAGATAAGGATAATGACTGAACCCCTATCTCTACACCTATATAAAGACCCTAAGGCCTTAGAATTCGTGTACTTGTTCCCAAGAAGTCCTAAGGACGAATTCTAACCTCTCTCCTCTCTCTTTATACCTTCTCCATTTACTCTTGGTGTTTGTAAGCCATTAGAGGAGTGACACTTGTGACTCTATGTATTCCAAAGTCAATTCAAGGAGGAATTGGGATTGTTATTTCTATATAACAAGCAAGGTATGTTCTTAAACCTTATTATATGTTAATATCGATTTCCATATGCTAGTATTAGGGTTTGAAGTCTTGGATTCAAAGCATGTACAATAGAGAAACCTAGATCCAAACATTAGGGTTTGTATGAGCACATAGGATGTCTTATGACCAAAACCCATCAGTAACACTCCTAGTCAAGTATTAATTTTAAACCCTCAAAATGGAACTAATTAGCTAATGGTTTCCTTTGGGTACATCGGGCGTACCTAAGGGTACGCTTAGCATACTAACATGGAAGGACCGCGAAGGAACTGTGCGTACGCGGGGCGTATGCAGAAGGTACGCGGGGCATATGCAACAGAGGAACAAAACCCTAATGTGTGGTCTTTCCCCCTATTTAAACACTTTTAAGCCTTTGGACCCAACCTTATTCACCCCTAGAGCCTTATTTCCATCCCTCATCACCTGAAAATCTTTGTGAGAAAGAGTTTGAGCCTAAGGAGTGGGTTTTGTGGTCTTTGTAAAGTTCATTCAAGAAGAAGAAGATCCTAAGCAAGCTTGATGTGGCTTGGATTTTCAAGATTCTACACTTAGTTCACCTTGGAAGGTTTCTGGAGGTATAAATTCGTGATCTTTCCATCTTGTTCTTTAGATGTAGTTAGGGTTTCCATTTTGTCCCCTTTTGTTGGATCTAGACCTTCTCTTAGATGTGAAGCAACTCTAGAGACCGAGATGTTTAGATCTGAGCTTTGTAAGCATGCTAAGTGCATAAAGTTACAAGCTTGGTGGGTGCTAAGACTCCATGCATGATTTGAGAGCTCTTACTTAAGGTCTTAGAGTGAGAAATGAGGTTTTGAGGTCCTTCATAACATGTAAGGTCATAAAGTTGCCAACTTTATGACCTAGGTCGTTAAGATGTGCTCAGATCTAATTTTGGCATGTTAAACCATCGAGTAATAAGCACTTAATGGAAAGAGTGCTTAATCTGTTCCTACGGTGGACGTAGCATAGAGAACGTTGCGCGCAATGTATAGAATCCCGGTACGCTGCGCGTACCATGGTGGTACGCATGGCGTACGTACCCCTGATGGAGTTGGACTTGTTTTGGGCCCATAAGCCTTTTGGGCCTTAATCTATCTTTGGGTCTGGCTATAATTCGAGCTAATGGGCCAACTGATCAGTCTTGGTCCGGAAGTATGATAGTTGGGCCTTAATGGGCCATGTAGCCCATTAATAAATTTTGAACATGGACCTTGGGGCCCATTAGCCAAGGAAGACTCTTGGGCCATTAGGAAAGGACTTTAGGGTTGAGTTTTCAGTTTGGCCATGATCAAACTCTAATCTTGGGTTAATATTGTTATTGTTCTGCACTAATGGTTTTGTTCTGTTAAGAGAGAAGCTATTGTATTCAGCAGTTGGAGGTGAGTCTTCTCACCATACCTATGGGTCTACGACACCAAGTGTGACAACCGTCAATTTCCGGTCAAGTCAAAGTCAATCGAAGTCAACAAGTCAAACCGTTCGACTCATTTTGCCCGTGGGTACTAGAGTTTATGTTAGGTAAATACTAAACAACTTGCTATTCTAATGAGAGATCATAAATCAAAAGTGCGAACATCTAGATCTCCTTAACCTAAAACTGTGGTACGTGGCGAGCCAAACCGATAAAACAATGTTGCATACTCATCAGGAGTGTGAAAGATCCTTAAACAAGGCTTAACAGGGTTTACGGACCTTGCGTGGCGAAGCCGAACACTCACAAATGCCGCACACGAAACCTCTCTCAATCGTTTTCACTCTATCTCTCTCTATTTAGAATCTCTCCCAAATCTCTCTACGTATGTCAAATCTCTCCCAAATCTCTCCAAGAATGTGAAATCTCTCATAAAACTCTCTTTGTATGAGAAACCTCTCCAAGAATGTGAAATCTCTCCCAAATCTCTCTTTGTATGAAAAATCTCTCCAAGAATGTGAAATCACTCCCAAATCTCTCTCAAAAGTTCCTTAAACTTCTTATAGTCTTTCGGGCCATCCCGACCCTTAACCGGGTCAAAAACGGCTTAAAACGGGGTAAAAACGAGAAAAACGGACTTAAGGAGCCGAAACCCCTCTCAAGTAGCCGAAGCCTCTTAGGTCCGAACTCCTTGGACCGAAAGTAGCAATGAACCGAGACCGAACCTCGCTGCCCCAGCCGAAACCGAGACCTGTAGCCGAAACCTAAGAACCGAGACCTGGAACCGAACCTGAGAGCCGAATCCGCTAAGAACAGAGATCGAGTCTCGGTCTTGCATCCCCTCCTCTCGGTCCCTGCTTCCTTCTCTTGGTCCTCTCTTCTTCTCTCGGTCCTTCTTTTCTCCTCTCGGTTCCAAGCACCAGAAGGCCGAACCTCCGGCCAGACTTCAGAATTTTGACATTTTTGGCCCATTTTCAATATTTTTCACATTTTGAGCCCGTTTTTCGAGATTTTAACGTGGGATTTTCACTCAAACTTGTATTTTAACATAATAAACCCTAAATATTCATAACTGTAACGCCCGCAGATCCGGGCTAGTCAATTTAGAGGCAATAGGGGTCAAAAATGACTTTTCGACAAAAGATTATTTAGAATGAATAGTCTTAACCAAGTTTTAGAATATGTCACAAGGTTTCCGTACATATAAAGAACGCCAAAATCCGAGTTATAACGAAGAAGTTATGGCCCGCCGAAGTTTTACGGCAAAACCGGCACAGCACCGGAAGACGTAAATAGTGAATTTACTATAGAAGACTTTTTAGCCTTAGCAATCTAAAAAAAAGTCTTAGAATATGTTAAACTAAGAGCGTCGATAAAAAGAACGCCCAAATCTGACTTCGTATGAGGAAGTTATGATTTTTCTAAGATTCGGCTTAGCAGTGTACAGCCCGAAACTCGAATTTTAGTTCGAGCGGTTTTTGGCTTACGTGAAATAAATGAGAGTTGAAGATCTCATTAATATGAACTCAACGGTAAAAAGACAGACGAAAACGGAGTCCGTATGAAGGAGTTACGAATTCTTCGCGGTCATTTAACAGTCTAAACGCCTCGTACTGTTAAATTTAAGATCGATCGAGAATTAGCCGACGGAGTCAAAATGAAAGTTGTAGATATTATTTTTACCTACGCGTGGATATAAAGAACGTCAAAAACGGAGGTCGTATGTGAAAGTTACCGATTTTAGAAGTCGGAAGTGTGTTGTGCGAAAATGGGTGATGTGGCACAATCTTGGCCATTGCTTTCTCCCAAAGTCTTGCCACTAGATGGTGACATGTGGCACCAAGTTCAGCCATTTTCACCCTATAAATACCACCTCTCCCACCCTCATTTTCTTCACACCTTTCCCATTCTTTCTTCTCTTTACTCTCTCTCTAGAACCTCTCTCTAGCCCCGAAATCCCCCGAAAAGCCTAGGGAACCTCCCTAGCACGAGGCGGAAGCCCCGGAGTGCTCGACGGCTTCGAGAAGAAGAGCTTTTCGGCTCGGAAACACTGCTCCAAGCAAAGCCTGGTTTTCTATAAAACCCGTTGTAAGTGAGCTACGTCTACGCTATTTTTAATATAGTTTTTATTTAATTATATGAACGTTATTAAGAACATATAATAAATACTTGGGCTATTATTATGGGTTATATAAGTATTTTTTTAACGCTTATATAATAGTAATAATAGATAGACTATTAATTAGTCTCGGCGAATAATAGACTAAAATCTATTGGTGATAATACTAGGTTTCGTCGAAGGAAATTATTTTAAAGTAAACGAAGCGCTGTCCGAGTACCGAGTCACCACCTTCTCAGGTGAGTGCATGGTCCCTTTCATCTTACACATAGATATGAAGTATTTATTATATAATTTACGTGTTGTGAGTTCATAGTCCCTTTCATCTTACACATAGATATGAAGTATTTTATATAAACTACGTGCTATGTGTGCATATTATCTGAATACTTGCTGTCTATGCTGGATGAACGTTTTATACATGTTTTAAAGAATTTAAGCTGTATACGTATTTTATATATACGAATATGTTGGGTATGAGATGGGTAGATGAATGATGAGAGATAGAAGATGATACATTGGCAGCTATAGACTTAGTGCCTATGGGACAAACACCGGTAGCTATGGACTTAGTACGTGTTAAACGTTGGTAGCTATGGATTTAGTACCTGTTGGGAATTGGTAGCTATGGACTTAGTACCCATTGAACATTGGTAGCTATGGACTTAGTACCTATTAGATAAAGACTGGTAGCTATGGATTTAGTACCTGATGAATAGACCATAGCAGCTATGGAATTAGTGCTTTATGAACGAACATTGGCAGCTATGGATTTAGTGCCAGTCCTATAACCCTGGAGGTAAGGGACTTCGGAATAAACGAATGCAGGATAGATGACTCTTAGGTTAAATCCTTAAAGAGTAAAGAAGATAATGGGGATGGGTAATTGGGTTGATTGTTTGATTGAACATAGTAATTATATTATTGTGGGTTGAAAACCCTATGTACTCACCAGGTTTCCCAACCTGACCCACTCAGTTTATGTATATCACAGGTGACGAAGTGAAGTGACATTACACTGAGAGATTTAAAAGAGATGTAGATCACTAGTGTAAATCATTGTAAGTTCTGTTTATGCTTATGCTTCGGTATTAACGATGACATCCCAAACATTTTAAAATGAAATAAATACGTTTCTTCGAAAATGTTTTAATAACGTATTTACCATGTTTTTCTGGGAACAAATTCCGCAACCTTTTTATAAAATGAAGTACTCTGATTTTTATAAAGCATAAACAAAAATCGGTCTTTTCTGGCCGTGATTTTGGGGATGTCACAATAACTTAATCATATTTTCATGAAAGTCCTTATTTAAATAATAGAATCTAGTGGGTGAATAATTGAGGTGGAGTGTTGACTTTGGTTTACCTTATTACACAAGCAACCACTCCCATACCCACTCCATGTCACTATTCACCATCAGCCCATACCTAGTCATTTCATGGTACTTTTCCCACCTTTTTCCAACCTCACATTTGGTCAAAGGCTAGAAAACTCTCCTCTCTCCTCACACTTCATTCATTCTCTCATTTTTCCACCAAGAACCACACTCCAAACTCTCTCAGATTCGAGAACTTCAAGGCATACTCCAAGACTTTTCTCCTTCATTTAGTAAGTATCATCATCTTTCTTATGATTATTACACATCCTCCTACTCAAAATCATAGATTGCTTACACAAACAGCATCACATTCTTGTTAGATCTTTGAATCTTCAAGTGATTCTTCAAGTGTTCTTGAGTTGAACACTTCTCTTATTCAACACTCGTCTACTGAAATCACTCAAGGTGATTTCATACCCCTAAATTTTCATGTTTTATCAAGTTTTTAGGGGGGGGGGGGGGGGGAATACAAGTTAAAACACCAAGAACATAACTAAACGTTTCTAACAGCCTTCATCAGAAAAGTTCAACTCCATTCACGGACTGTTTTGGGCAACTTAAACATTTTTGCTTTCAAAACTGTACAAGGTTCAAGTAGTTCAATTTCTTAGCTTTAAAATGACTACTTGAACATCTCCATACGATTTTTATACAATTTATGGTGATTTTTACAAAACTGTCTATCATTTCAAACACCAATCTGGACTAGTCTGTGATTATGGAATTTTTCACCCAAGTTGTAGGTCATTAAAAATCATGATAAACATTATGAGTAAACTAGACACATTTTGAGAACTCTCAGAATTTACAGATTTAGTTTTCGACTTCGTATGATTTTTCTATGACTTTTCTAAAACAACGCAGAAAGGTTAAATTTAGTTAACAGCATATAAATTTCATAACACTTTGTATTATGTTGAGCAAAGCGTAATACCATAAGTTCTAATTATTGAATGTGTTTCCTTGTTAGTTTATCATCATAAACTGAAACTTAGTCATTCATGATAAGATTATTCATTCATTTAGAACACGTATATTAAGCTGTAATAAGCATAGTTTAATGGATTCATAACACTAATGCATTTTCATAAAAGAGTTCTTATATATTACAAACGTTTTGGATAAACTATAATAGGTATAGTTTATGATACATCACATAACACACTCGTACAAAAAGGGTACATTCATACATAAAGGTTTTACACTCACGCACACTACGCGTAAACTTGTTAACCTAAATTGTGAGACAATCTCTTTCCGTACGTCCGAGTGCGGGATCTAATTCCTGGTAGTTATAATCAGAGTCTTCTGGAGGGAGAACGTGATAGTTGTGTATAGATCGATATTGGGTTTGACACCCCACACCTTGCTGCTAGCTACAGTGGGACCTGCAGGTCTACATGTGACAAATGTGTGACAACTCGAAATTTTCATTTGTACGAACATCATCTATTCAATAGAAGCTAGTCCAATTTCTGTAAATTTCAGACTTGTCCGAACAAGTTTGTGTACATTAGGGTTTACGTTTCTGGACATATCTGGAGAATGAATGCTCCTATGATCGTGAAACTTGAACACTGTAAGTTTCACAATATTACAGTCCAACATCAGGAATAAAAATATTTTCTGCCAAAATATTCCAGGACTATAAATAGTTTTCTGAATTAAATTAATTCATTATTCACAATTCCAAATAGAGAAAAGCCATATTCTCTCTGACGGATCTTCGGGTTTTCATCCCAGACTGTGAGTTTACTTTTCTAAATGTGTTTCGATACTTGTTTAATGCTTATTAACAACAATAACATGTTTAAATTTCGAGATCCAGGAGTTTACTGCCCAAGAACGTTCTTGGGGAGTAAACTCCAAAATGGAACTTTAATGCTTTCTAGACCCATCCACGTGTTAGAGGACTTATCAATGACATTGTGTATGATCTTTATAGCCTAGGAATCATCCAAGAAACATAAGTTCTAGGAGTTTACGGCCAAGGAACTCCCTTGGGCCGTAAACCCCTTTTCAAGGGATTAAATGCCCTAAAACTTTCCCCAAATGCTTAAGGACTTTAACTACTAGTACTTGTGCTTGTTTAGAACATCAAAAGCTCATCAAAATCACAAGTTAGTAGGAGTTTACGGCCAAGAACTCCTCTTGGGCCGTAAACCCCTTTTTGTGGGACAAAAATCATTCCAAGCAACCCTTAAGCCTTTAGACAATTTACCTTGCACCTTTGGGACTTGAATGGAGAGAAAAGCACATCAAAACCACTCCTTGAAAGGAGTTTACGGCCAAGGAACATATCTTGGGCCGTAAACTCCAAGTGAAGGCACAAAAGTGTGCCTCTTGTCCCCATTAGCCTTAGATAAATTCATGGAAGCCATCCTTGATGTTTAAGAGCCTCAAAACAATTAAAAGCCATCACCCCATAGGAGTTTACGGCCGTAAACTCTAGGGTGAGAGGACTTTGGGCCGAAAACTCCACTAAGGAGTATTCTAGAGCCTTAAACTACTTCATGTGTTATTCCAACAAAGCTAGGAGTGAGCTAGGACCAAGATAGCACCATAAAACACCCAAAACCAACCTTTGAGGAGTTCACGGCCATAAACCCATGAGTTTATGGCCGTAAACTCCAAGATGTGGGGTTTGTTGGGTGGTAAACTCATATACAAGGCCATTTGATGTTTCAAACCCTTTTGCCTTGTCCCGTAACAACTTAGATGCAACCAATTGAACCTTAAACACTCATAAGAGTGCTTACATGTTCCTAATTGTATTAACTTACTTTGTTAAGTTATCATGTGGCTAATTAGTTATATATATGCTTATTATATGATAACTAGGCTCGTACGTGTGAACAAGTCTCCGATTGACACTTAGCACGGTACCCGATACCTCAATTCAAGCGACTCACTACATGTGAGTTCATACCCCTTGAATCAACCTTTGAAATGATTTTAAATGTTTTAAACACTTTATGGGGGGGGGGATACAAGTCAAATACTTATAGTTATTGCTTCAATCACATGTGATTGCCTTTAATCACATGTGATTAATAACTAGGAAAACAACGATTTTTACAAATGTTCAAACTGTTTATCAAACTGTTTCACTTTAAACGTTTTACAAACTCTTTTTACTTATTAAATGCTTTTATTAAACTTTGTTCTACTTCTTATAAATTGCATGCCCATATACGTATAGATGTATAAATAATGTTTAAAAGGCTTAGGAAAGCCACCTATCCTATTTCCTTTTCCTCGATTTGGATGTGGTCTGGTGGAGCTTCGGGTGACCATCCGAAGGTCGTTTCAACATTAATTATATATAATATATACATGTATAGACATAAAAGTACTTCCAGATTCATATTTATCAGTACATCATAGCTTGTTACCATCGGGGTAACACAGAAACAATACATATACAATGATACTAGAAACAATACATATACAACGATACTAGAAACAATACATATACATATACTAGAAACAATACATATACAATGATGCTAGAAACAATACATATACATATACTAGAAACAATACATATACAATGATGCTAGAAACAATACATATACATATACTAGAAACAATACATATACAATGATGCTAGAAACAATACATATACATATACTAGAAACAATACATATACAATGATGCTAGAAACAATACATATACATATACTAGAACGAGAAACAGTACATATACATGAATACTTTATTATTGTGATTTAAATCGGAGCATGACTTAACTGTCATGGCTCGAGTTGTAGCCAGAATTCTCTTGAAGGGAGAGCGTGAGTTTGCGTATAGATCTATACTGGATTGACAATCCTACACCTTGCTGCTAGCTACAGCCGGACCTGCAGGTCTGCGGGTGCCAAACGTCATTCCGTTATTACGACCATTCATTTGTCGTTGTTACTAGTCAATAGTATGGTGCAATTTATCACGTAATGCCTTAATATAAATCCGGTTTAAGGTAGTTAGTACCGCAGTAGTCTTATAATACAAAGGCTACAGTACTACATTAATTTACCCATTACATATTTTAGTGATAACCTCACATAAACGTTTATGTACAAACTATATTTTGTTAAATGATAGTTACATTTGGAAAATTACACACTTTTACATCAAACGAACATACAAAACAGACAAGCCTTGGTAGAAGGCTTCTTTAATAGAAAATATAGGTTTTTCTGAGAGATTCAAACTTTTACAAACAATTGCAAACTTTTGCATACATTTTACAAACTTATACTTGATACATGGTCAAACATTTTTGAATGACAAATACAGACACTAAATACTTATGAACTCACCAGCTTAATGCTGATAAACTCTTTCAAAATAACTTGTATTCTCAGGACGTCAGTAGACAGGTACCGAGGCCAGCTTTTGAGAAGATGGAGCGCATTCAAGACTCATCTTATTATTTTGATATACGTTATTTTTGGTGTCTATAATGTACAGAACACACTTGTATTAAAATTATATATTTAATGCAATGGATGATGTTGTTTGCTTATTTACATTTACTGTGTTGTGATACTTACATGACGTCCTCCGCCCCAGAACGTTTCCGCCGTTCTTGGTTTTGGGGTGTGACAGATTGGTATCAGAGCATTGTTTATAGTGAATCAAGTATATCAACCCATAAAAGATATACTAAACTATAAACCCGTTTGGGATTAAAGCACTCTGACCAAGAGTCTATACTTAAAATAATAAAATATTTAATTAAGTATACTAGTCTACCTTCATACTAAAACCAGTGTCACAACGACAAGAACAGAAGTATTACGATTGTTAAATATCACAGGTAAGCTCGGGGATATACGGTCAGCCCTGGGAATGGCATAGCCTGATCAACTATGCTGGTCCGAGGAGTGATTAGCATATGCCCTAGAATGGTTGTGATGTGTTAACAAGTCTAAAAAAAAACTTACCAACAATACCACAAGAAGATTCAATAGAACTTAAACTTAAAATACTATAGGTGTATTTTGTACTACCAACTACTTGTATACTATATCTTTATACCTCTCTTCTCGCGTAGATTTAGATGGCTGGATTCCATCACGGCGACCCGTACTTTCCAAATGAAGGTAACGCAGGATGGCTCGAAGCAGAGTCTGACGATGAACACCCAATTCCATTGGATGATCATCAAGCTGAAGGCTTCTCAGATGGATCAGACTCTGGGCCGGAAGTCAACAACCTACCTCTAGTAGGTCAAGCCCCGAACAACAACCCTCGACCAGCTTTTCTAGGTCCCACTCCCTTGTGGGTAGATAACTTGAATCGCTGGAGTGACGAATAGGGTCAACCCTTACCATACTTTGGGGACCGAACCTTTTACAACGTCAGCGATGGTGGCTCTGCTGACCGAGCTCTACCTGTCCTTATCCATAGGATATCTCGTAATGTCGAGCAAGGTCGAGCAGCCACCGACCGAGTCATGGAGATTGATGCCAACTCTAGTGTCAACACAGTCCGCATTCGCCGTCTCGAAGAAGATATGGAACGGACCCGGAGAACCAATGAAACTCTGCAGCAACGTCTAGTTGCCTCTCAAGCTGAGGTCATGGAACTTCAAACTCGTCAAAGGGCTCATGAACGACACCTACAAGAGGTGGTACGTCAAATGAGAGACCTCAGGGTTCTCCCAAGGAATACTCATCGCCGTTAGATGATGTCTAGTACATCATTATCTTTTGGGTTAAGGATTAGTCTTTTAACATCTGTGCTCTAAGTAGCACTTATCTGTAAAATATTCCTAACTTTCAGTACTCTAACTAGGAATCTAGGAACTGTCAAACTTTCTGTATGGTATGATGTAAGACCTACTGTTAGGTCAATTTTCATTGAACTCGTTACATCAGTAATACCAGTATTATTTGACAACTACCTACTCTGTGGGATAAATCTTTGCATTTGGGTTTTCTTACACATCATTCTGGTTATGAACACAAACACTCATTCAATTGTTGGGCTATGGTTAGTTAGTCCATGTGTCATTCGCACATTTCTTACAAATTGATTCTTACCACTTTTCTCATCTTTATAAACTTATAGTTGAAAGATGCCTCCTCGTAAATCTCCCAGGGCTAGGAATAATCCTGTGCCTCCACCGCCTCCTCCACCTGCAGTCATCGATACTGCCGCTCTGAACGCTGCCGTAGCTGCAGCAGTGGCAACTACCATGGCTCAGTATCACACATCGGATGCTAGCAGAGGTGGAACCCTGGTTAACTCCATTCCGGTGGAAACTCGTGTGCGCTCGAGAGAGTGCTCTTACAAGGATTTCACCAACTGTAAGCCGAAACCCTTCCATGGGACCGGCGGAGTCATTGCCCTTTCGTAATGGTTCGAGAAGACTGAATCAGTCTTCGAAATCTGTTCTTGCCCTGCTGCGTGCAAAGTCAAATATGCCGCATGCACCTTCGAAGGGAAGGCACTGATGTGGTGGAACAGCCACGTTAAATCTCTAACTCTCGACGTGGCCAACGACATAGGCTGGGATGCGATGAAAGACCTCATGATTGAGGAATACTGCCCGAGGGGCGAGATCCAAAAACTGGAACAGGAGCTTTGGAGCCTGACCATGAAGGGAACCAACATTATCGCTTACACTGCCCGGTTTAGCGAACTGGTGGCCCCCTGCCCGAATATGGTTCCCACTGAAGGGAAGAAGATTGAAAGGTACATATGGGGGCTAGTTCCTCCGTATCAGGGGAATGTCTTAGCATCCAACCCCGCTACCTTCGACAGTGCCAAGCGACTGGCACAACGACTCATTGACCATGGTGTTAAAACCCCTACAACCACAACAACCCTAGCCATCTCAGAACCATCCAAACCCGCTGACACCAAGCGGAAGTTCTGGGATGACAAGAAGAGACAACGAGCTGCCAAGAAGCAGAAAACTGTGGTTGTACATGCCGCAGTAACCCCTGCTGCTACTGCACCGACGAAGCAGTATGCTGGAAGTTTGCCGAAGTGCAACAAATGCAACTTCCACCACAACGGCCCCTGCCGTGAAATGCAGTGCTCTAACTGCAACAGGAAAGGACACACCGTCCGTTTCTGTAAATTTCCGGCGCAACCAATCACGCAAGTCCCTGGCTCTGGCGTGAGCCCAACTTGTTATGGATGTGGCGAAACAGGCCACTATAAGAGGGACTGCCCTAAAGCGAGGAATACTGGAGGAGCAGGGAGGGTACTAGCTATAGACCACGGGGAAGCAGTCGCTGACCCGACAGTGGTGACTGGTACGTTCCTCCTCGATAACTCCTATGCATGCATTCTGTTCGATAGTGGGGCGGAGCGAAGCTCGTAAACCACAAATTTGCTCGCATGCTTAAACCACAACCACACGCACTTAAAGAACAATTCACAGTAGAAATGGCTAACGGCAAAACAGAAAACACCAGTAGCATATACTTAGGGTGTATCCTAACCCTAGATAACCATTCATTCCCAATCGACCTCATGCCGGTCTCAATAAAAAGTTTCGACGTCATCATCGGCATGGATTGGTTGAGTCTACATCGCGCAGACATCATGTGCTTCGAGAAAGCAATCCGACTAAACCTTCCGTCTAACGAAACTCTTATAGTCTACGGCGACAAACCTGGTGCGAGTCTTCGCATTATATCAAGTATTCAAGCACAAAAATATCTGCGCAAGGAATACCACGCATTCCTTGCTCACGTCGTCGACACGAACCTCGAAACGAAAGAACTCAAGAACATTCCAGTAGTAAGCGACTTTCCCGACATTTTCCCAGAAGAACTACCTGGATTACCTCCGCAACGACAGGTCGAATTCCGTATCGACTTAGTCCCAGGAGCTACCCCAGTAGCCAAGTCTCCCTACCGATTAGCACCAGCAGAGATGCAGGAATTATCTGGTCAACTTAACGAACTACTCAGCAAGGGCTTCATAAGACCAAGCTTCTCACCTTGGGGAGAACCGGTCTTGTTTGTTAAGAAGAAAGACGGATCATTCCGTATGTGTATCGACTACAGGGAACTCAACAAACTGACGGTCAAAAATCATTACCCTCTACCTCGCATAGACGATTTATTTGACCAACTGCAAGGGGCGAACTATTTTTCTAAAATTGATCTAAGATCCGGATATCACCAGTTACGAGTGCTAGAGGAGGATGTTCCAAAGACAGCCTTCCGAACTTGTTACGGACACTACGAGTTCGTGGTGATGCCATTCGGATTGACCAATGCGCCAGCAGTTTTCATGGACCTGATGAACAGAGTATGCCGACCTTACTTGGATCAGTTTGTCATCGTTTTCATTGACGACATCCTGATCTACTCCCGGAGTAAGGAAGAGCATGGCGATCACCTCCGACTAGTTTTAGGAACTTTACGAACGGAGAAACTTTACGCGAAGTTCTCGAAATGTGAATTTTGGATCCGAAGAGTCGAATTCTTAGGACACGTGGTAAGCGAAGAGGGAATCCACGTGGACCCCTCCAAAATTAAAGCCATTGAGAACTGGTCAGCACCGAAAACGCCGACAGAAATTCATCAATTTCTAGGTCTTGCTGGCTACTACCGCAGATTCATTCAGAACTTCTCCCGAATAGCGAAACCTCTTACAACCCTGACCCAGAAAGGCGTGGCCTTTGACTGGGAAGAGAAACAAGAGAGAGCGTTCCAAACGCTCAAACGAGCCTTGTGCACCGCACCAATACTATCTCTCCCCGAAGGGATAGAAGACTTCGTAGTCTATTGCGATGCATCGAACCAAGGGCTCGGGTGTGTTCTGATGCAACGAGGTAAGGTCATCGCCTACGCCTCCCGACAGTTGAAGACACACGAAGTTAACTATACGACACACGATCTTGAACTGGGAGCAGTAGTGTTTGCTCTGAAGATCTGGAGACATTACTTGTATGGAACGAAGAGCACTATCTTTACCGACCATAAGAGTTTACAACACATATTCGATCAGAAGGAGCTCAACATGAGGCAACGACGGTGGGTCGAGCTACTCAGTGATTACGAATGCGATATTCGTTATCATCCGGGTAAAGCCAACGTAGTAGCAGACGCCCTGAGTCGGAAAGAATATTCTGGTCGCAAGGTCAAGTCACTATCAATAACCATCCATTCACACTTGTCTAACTAAATTCAGGCGGCCCAACTTGAAGCCATGAAACCTGAAAATGCGACGGGTGAATCCCTTAGAGGAATGGACAAGAATTTAGAAGCCAAGGGTGACGGAGCCTTATACTTCATGAATCGGATTTGGACACCGAAACACGGTGGTTTCCGAGACCTAGTCATGACCGAGGCGCACAACACTCGGTATTCCGTCCACCCAGGTTCAGATAAGATGTATCTGGATCTTAAAAAGCTATACTGGTGGCCTAATATGAAAGCAGAGATTGCTACCTTCGTAAGTAAATGCCTTACTTGCGCTAAGGTAAAGGTCGAATACCAGAAGCCCTCTGGTTTACTGCAACAACCAGAAATTCCAGAATGGAAGTGGGAGCGGATCACTATGGATTTCATAACCAAGTTGCCCAAGACAACGGGTGGACTTGATACCATATGGGTCATCGTTGATAGATTGACCAAGTCTGCACACTTCCTACCTATCAAAGAAACCGACAAAATGGAGAAACTTACGAGAACATACATTAGGGAAGTCGTACGATTACATGGTGTACCTATATCCATTATCTCCGATCGAGATAGTAGGTTCACCTCAAGATTTTGGCAATCACTACAACATTCCCTAGGAACAAGGCTGGACATGAGCACAGCCTACCATCCACAGACTGACGGACAGAGTGAGAGAACAATCCAGACTTTAGAAGATATGTTGCGTGCTTGTGTAATTGACTTTGGAAAAGCATGGGATACTCATTTACCCCTCGCCGAATTTTCCTACAACAACAGTTATCACACGAGCATAAAAGCAGCACCATTTGAAGCTCTCTACGGCCGAAAGTGCAGATCCCCTATGTGCTGGGCTGAGGTGGGTGATACCCAATTAGCGAGAGGGCAAGCTTCCGACAGTACTCTCACTGGTCCGGAAATCATTCGGGAAACGACAGAGAAGATCATTCAAATTCGTGAACGATTGAAAGCCTCTAGAGACCAACAAAAGAGCTACGCTGATAAACGCAGAAAACCTTTGGAATTTCAGGTGGGAGACCGAGTCCTTCTCAAAGTCTCACCCTGGAAGGGCTTGATACGCGTCGGTAAGCATGGGAAGCTTAATCCTAGGTACATAGGGCCTTTCGAGATTCTAGCAAGAGTCGGCCCCGTAGCTTACAAACTTGATCTACCCGACACACTTCGTAACGTACATTCTACATTCCACGTATCTAACTTGAAAAAGTGTCTGTCCGACGAGACTCTCGTAATCCCACTCGACGGAATCGAGATCAACGAGAGCCTCAACTTCGTGGAAGAACCTGTAGAGATCATGGACCGTGAGGTCAAGCAGACGAAGCAAAGCCGTATCCCTATCGTGAAGGTTCGCTGGAACGCCAAGCGAGGACCAGAATTCACTTGGGAACGCGAGGATCAGATGAAACTGAAACATCCTCATCTCTTCGCTTAGTTATTTGTAACTTCTTATTTGCTTAAATTCTAATTTCGGGATGAAATTCCTTCTAACGGGGGGATGATGTGACAACCCGAAATTTTCATTTGTACGAACATCATCTATTCAATAGAAGCTAGTCCAATTTCTGTAAATTTCAGACTTGTCCGAACAAGTTTGTGTACATTAGGGTTTACGTTTCTGGACATATCTGGAGAATGAATGCTCCTATGATCGTGAAACTTGAACACTGTAAGTTTCACCATATTACAGTCCAACATCAGGAATAAAAATATTTTCTGCCAAAATATTCCAGGACTATAAATAGTTTTCTGAATTAAATTAATTCATTATTCACAATTCCAAATAGAGAAAAGCCATATTCTCTCTGACGGATCTTCGGGTTTTCATCCCAGACTGTGAGTTTACTTTTCTAAATGTGTTTCGATACTTGTTTAATGCTTATTAACAACAATAACATGTTTAAATTTCGAGATCCGGGAGTTTACCGCCCAAGAACGTTCTTGGGGAGTAAACTCCAAAATGGAACTTTAATGCTTTCTAGACCCATCCACGTGTTAGAGGACTTATCAATGACATTGTGTATGATCTTTATAGCCTAGGAATCATCCAAGAAACATAAGTTCTAGGAGTTTACGGCCAAGGAACTCCCTTGGGCCGTAAAACCCTTTTCAAGGGCTTAAATGCCCTAAAACTTTCCCCAAATGCTTAAGGACTTTAACTACTAGTACTTGTGCTTGTTTAGAACATCAAAAGCTCATCAAAATCACAAGTTAGTAGGAGTTTACGGCCAAGAACTCCTCTTGGGCCGTAAACCCCTTTTTGTGGGACAAAAATCATTCCAAGCAACCCTTAAGCCTTTAGACAATTTACCTTGCACCTTTGGGACTTGAATGGAGAGAAAAGCACATCAAAACCACTCCTTGAAAGGAGTTTACGGCCAAGGAACATATCTTGGGCCGTAAACTCCAAGTGAAGGCACAAAAGTGTGCCTCTTGTCCCCATTAGCCTTAGATAAATTCATGGAAGCCATCCTTGATGTTTAAGAGCCTCAAAACAATTAAAAGCCATCACCCCATAGGAGTTTACGGCCGTAAACTCTAGGGTGAGAGGACTTTGGGCCGAAAACTCCACTAAGGAGTATTCTAGAGCCTTAAACTACTTCATGTGTTATTCCAACAAAGCTAGGAGTGAGCTAGGACCAAGATAGCACCATAAAACACCCAAAACCAACCTTTGAGGAGTTCACGGCCATAAACCCATGAGTTTACGGCCGTAAACTCCAAGATGTGGGGTTTGTTGGGTGGTAAACTCATATACAAGGCCATTTGATGTTTCAAACCCTTTTGCCTTGTCCCGTAACAACTTAGATGCAACCAATTGAACCTTAAACACTCATAAGAGTGCTTACATGTTCCTAATTGTATTAACTTACTTTGTTAAGTTATCATGTGGATAATTAGTTATATATATGCTTATTATATGATAACTAGGCTCGTACGTGTGAACAAGTCTCCGATTGACACTTAGCACGGTACCCGATACCTCAATTCAAGCGACTCACTACATGTGAGTTCATACCCCTTGAATCAACCTTTGAAATGATTTTAAATGTTTTAAACACTTTATGGGGGGGGGGGGATACAAGTCAAATACTTATAGTTATTGCTTCAATCACATGTGATTGCCTTTAATCACATGTGATTAATAACTAGGAAAACAACGATTTTTACAAATGTTCAAACTGTTTATCAAACTGTTTCACTTTAAACGTTTTACAAACTCTTTTTACTTATTAAATGCTTTTATTAAACTTTGTTCTACTTCTTATAAATTGCATGCCCATATACGTATAGATGTATAAATAATGTTTAAAAGGCTTAGGAAAGCCACCTATCCTATTTCCTTTTCCTCGATTTGGATGTGGTCTGGTGGAGCTTCGGGTGACCATCCGAAGGTCGTTTCAACATTAATTATATATAATATATACATGTATAGACATAAAAGTACTTCCAGATTCATATTTATCAGTACATCATAGCTTGTTACCATCGGGGTAACACAGAAACAATACATATACAATGATACTAGAAACAATACATATACAACGATACTAGAAACAATACATATACATATACTAGAAACAATACATATACAATGATGCTAGAAACAATACATATACATATACTAGAAACAATACATATACAATGATGCTAGAAACAATACATATACATATACTAGAAACAATACATATACAATGATGCTAGAAACAATACATATACATATACTAGAAACAATACATATACAATGATGCTAGAAACAATACATATACATATACTAGAACGAGAAACAGTACATATACATGAATACTTTATTATTGTGATTTAAATCGGAGCATGACTTAACTGTCATGGCTCGAGTTGTAGCCAGAATTCTCTTGAAGGGAGAGCGTGAGTTTGCGTATAGATCTATACTGGATTGACAATCCTACACCTTGCTGCTAGCTACAGCCGGACCTGCAGGTCTGCGGGTGCCAAACGTCATTCCGTTATTACGACCATTCATTTGTCGTTGTTACTAGTCAATAGTATGGTGCAATTTATCACGTAATGCCTTAATATAAATCCGGTTTAAGGTAGTTAGTACCGCAGTAGTCTTATAATACAAAGGCTACAGTACTACATTAATTTACCCATTACATATTTTAGTGATAACCTCACATAAACGTTTATGTACAAACTATATTTTGTTAAATGATAGTTACATTTGGGAAATTACACACTTTTACATCAAACGAACATACAAAACAGACAAGCCTTGGTAGAAGGCTTCTTTAATAGAAAATATAGGTTTTTCTGAGAGATTCAAACTTTTACAAACAATTGCAAACTTTTGCATACATTTTACAAACTTATACTTGATACATGTTCAAACATTTTTGAATGACAAATACAGACACTAAAATACTTATGAACTCACCAGCTTAATGCTGATAAACTCTTTCAAAATAACTTGTATTCTCAGGACGTCAGTAGACAGTTACCGAGGCTAGCTTTTGAGAAGATGGAGCGCATTCAAGACTCATCTTATTATTTTGATATACGTTATTTTTGGTGTCTATAATGTACAGAACACACTTGTATTAAAATTATATATTTAATGCAATGGATGATGTTGTTTGCTTATTTACATTTACTGTGTTGTGATACTTACATGACGTCCTCCGCCCCAGAACGTTTCCGCCGTTCTTGGTTTTGGGGTGTGACAAAATGTCATTTCAGTTTCGCGACGCCTGAGAAACGTCGTGGCAGGTTCATTCAGTCATAGTATGATTATAGCGACTCACATAGGGAGATAACAATACATAAAGTTTATGGGATTTTTATAAAACCTAAATGGGTTTTATGTCAATTTAAAATCACTTTTTATGTCAATAAGTACAGATATTACTGTACACTTTCGGTTTTGGTATTTATGACTACAAATCATTTGAAACCGCATTTATATCTTTAAGTATGGCCAATCTTGTTATTTCTCGCTCCTGGGATTTAGGACTACGTATACATAAAGTATTAACAAACATAAGAATTTACGGGAATTTCATTTAATTCAAGCGCGTTTATGTCGATTTAAACACATATCATTTTCTATCAGTAAGAGAGGTTACATTTTGGTCTTCGGTTATAAGACTACATTACACAAATTTTAAAGAAAATATCGGATTTTCTGGATACATATTCTAACGCTTTTACAAGGAAAACGGTTTACTTCTCTAACGAAATCTCTTATGAACTCACCAACCTTTGTGTTGACACTTTTTCAAAACTACTTGTATTCTCAGGAATTCAGTGAAACAGGAAATCAACAACGTTTTGAGGATGGGACGATAATTCCTCAAACAGTTCATTTTGTATCATAATGTAATTGATGTGAATCATGTAAACATATACTTCGATGTAACTTTTTCAATTATATTTGTGATGGTTGTATTTACTTTGAGCACTATTATACTCGTTGTTGTGATACTCTACATGAAGTCCTCCACCCCCGGACGTTTCCACCATCCTTGGTTTGGGGGTGTGACACTAAGGCTGGCCCATTATGTGATCATGTTCTGTGTGTGTTATTCATTTATGAATTGATATGTTATGTGATATTATGTTGGTATGGAAGACCCTGGGGGGAGCCTATGGCATTAGATGTAAGATCATGTGGGGTAGCCCATGGCAGTCCTAGGTAAAGACCATGTGGGGTAGCCCATGACATTCTTGCTGGATTATATTGCATGGTTTTTGTGGCATGTTATAGCTTTATTAGCTAACAGGATATGTGTATGTGAATGTGTGTGGTATGCTCTCGGAAACTCACTAAGCATTTTGCTTACAGGTTGTGATTTGTTTCAGGTACTTCTGAGCCCAAGGGAAAGGATAGGGCGTGATGATGTGGCATGCACTCTATCTCTCTTTTTAATGTATTTGGGATCCTCTGATGTTTTAAAAATGAAAACAATGATGTAATGAATGTTATTTTGAAAACATATGTTTGGGAAACTATGGTTTATGAGATTGGTTTTGATTAGCTTAAAAATGAAAATTTTTCTTTTTAAACTTGGGTCGTTATAGCCGAAGCGGTCTAAGACCAGTAATACCAGTATTGGGGAACAGTCAGGCCGTACTTGTGGAAAGTGCGGAAAGGCTCATTTAGGGACGTACCAATCAAGGAGTAGGTGCCACCAATATGGCAAGCAGGGCCATCTAGCCAGGGATTGCAGGCAACAGACTTCGGCTTCTGAAGTCAAACTTTATTATCATTGTGAGCAGGTGGGCCATATGAAGACCCAATGTCCTCTTTTAGCCACTAAGCCGACGCAGGCTCCAATGCCGGCTACATTGAGGATTGCAGATGGGAGGCCAGTTAAGGCAGAGCCTCCGAAGGCTCAGGGGTGTGCCTTCCAGCTTACAGCCGAGGAGGCCTGGGTAGCATCGTATGTGGTTGCTGGTATGTTTCTATCTTTTATTTCATTTATTGTATATGTTTTATGCTTATCTGTTGTACCTGTGATTAGGTACGTTTTTAGCGAACTCCTTGTTTGCATTGGTTTTATTTGACTCGGGGGAGAGTCGGTCGTTATATTTCAGACTTTTAGTAGGGAGTTTAGTGTGCCATTAGGTGAGCTAGAGTATCAATTGCGAGTCTCTATCGCCAACGAACACGGGGTTTCTGCTTCTTTGGTCTACCGTGGATACGAGTTGGAGATCTTTGGAGTTTCCTTTCCGATAGACTTGATTCCTATTCCCATGGGGGAAGTGTGTGTGATTGTGGGGATGGACTGGCTTAGTATATTTAGTTTCATGATAGATTGTGAGGGCCAGCAAGTGGTAGTTCGAGTCCCAAGTGGGGGAGAACTAATTGTATATGGCGAGGGCACCAGAGTGGGAGCAGGGTTCTGTTCAGTTGCTAGCGCTTGATAGTATATTTAACATGGATGTACAGGTTATCTAGCGTATGTGGTGGATACGCGAGCCAGGGATCTTATTTTAGTTTTAGAGGTTCCAGTAGTCAAGGAGTTGTTGATGAGTTTCCGGAGGAGTTACATGGGATGCCTCCGGAGACGCAGGTCAAGTTTTGAATCGACCTGGTGTTGGGTGCAGCCCCTATTGCCAAGGCGCCGTACTGGTTGGTGCCACCCAAGACGCAGGAGTTGTCATCATAGCTGCAAGAAGTATTGGGCATTCAGTTCATTCGACCTAGCAATTCTCCATGGGGAGCACCGATCATCTTCATCAGGAAGAAGGACGGTTCGCACCGGATGTGCATTGATTATAGGTAGTTGAACAAGTTGACGGTGAAGTACCGTTATCCACACCCGAGGATAGATGATCTATTTGATCAATTACAGGGTGCATCTTGGTTCTCTAAGATAGATATGAGGTCGGGGTATGATCAGGTCCGGGTCAGAGAGGAGGACGTGGAGAAGACCGCGTTTCAGACTCGTTATGGTCATTACGAGTTCGTGGTGATGCCATTTATGCTAACCAACGCGCTAGTAGTATTCATGGACCTGATGAATCAGGTATGCAGACTGATGCTTGATCGCTCAACCATAGTGTTTATTGATGATATCTTGGTATATTCCAAGACCCGAGAGTTGCACGAGGAGCACCTCAGGGAGTTATTTGGTGTTCTGAGACGAGAATGGCTATATGCTAAGTTCTCGAAGTGTGTGTTTTGGTTACGAGAGGTCCAGTTCCTCGGACATCTCGTTAACCAGGAGGGGATTCTGGTTGATCCGGCCAAAATCGAGGTAGTCATGCAGTGGGAGGTGCCGAGATCTCCTTCAGACATTAGGAGTTATCTAGGTTAAGTAGGGTACTACTGAAGATTTATACAGGATTTCTCCAAGATTGGAATACCCCTCACTCGTCTGACGAGGAAAGGGGTAGATTTCCGGTTGGGCCCTTAGCAGCAGGGGGTTTTTGAGACCCTCCGTTAGCGGTTGTGCGAGGCTCCAGTTTTGACACTCCCGGAGGGAGTTGAGGATATTGTGGTGTTCTGTGATGCATCCATCACAGGCCTGGGGGCGGTCCTCATGCACAGAGGACGAGTGATAGCCTACGTATCACGACAGTTGAAGTCGCATGAAACGAGATACCCTACGCATGATTTAGAGCTGGAAGTGATGGTGTTCTCTCTCTAAATATAGAGATATTATCTATATGGGGTCTGTTGTACCATATACATGTATCACAAGAGCTTGATACACATTATAGATTTGCCGAACCCGAATATGAGGCAGCACATGTGGCGGGATGTAGTCAAGGACTACGATTGCGAGATCCTTTACCACCCCAGTAAAGCGAATGTGGTGGCGGATGCCTTGAGCCGCAAGTTAGTTGGGTCTTCCACCCGAGCGATAGGTATGAGGATAGCGGTGGATTCTCCGCTTGTGAGTTTGATTAAATCCAGTTAATTCAATCCAATGTCAGACTAGTTTTTGCTATCTTTTTGCCTTGTTAAGGGTCTGTTTGAGTGTTCTAAGCCTAGTACATTCAAGGATTGGGTGTTAGGAAGTATCTGTTAGAGCTCATTGTGCAGTATTCAAGCGGAAAACTCCATCATGTGGAGTTTACGACTGTAAACTATGGTTTACGGCCGTAAAGCCTTGCTTGGCCGTGAAATCCTCCCATATTCATGTTATTCCTTCATTCTTCTTCACTTCTTACCCTTCCAAGTCAAGAAAGTCAATTCTCTCTCAAGTATCATCAGGATTTTTCATCTAAATCTTCAAAATTGTAAGTGATTCTTACATTTGTTAGTTGATACCTTGCTTAATCTAGTGAAACTCTATGATTTCATCCATGAAAAGATCTCTTTTGGATAGATCTTCAAATCTTTATCACTTACACCAACAACACCTACTTATTCTTGGGCCGTGAAATCCATAGGAACCTTCAAAAGTGTGAGTATCTCTTCTATCTTCTAGTTGAGCTTGAGAAACACTTGATTCCTAGCCTTAAAACATCATCTAGTGCATGAAATCCAAGAGTTTACGGCCATAAACTACTCTTATGGCCGTAAACCCTTGTTTGGTGCATGTTTTGGCCGCAAACTCGTATTAAGTCCAAACATAGGATCGTGAACACTTAGTGGATGCTAGATAGGGTCGTAAACACCTCTTAAAGTAATGCCCAATGGCCGTAAACTCACCCTAGCCGTAAACACCAAAGGTGTGGCTGTAAACACCAAAGGTGTGGCTGTAAACACCAAAGTTGTGGCCGTGAACCCCCTTAATACAATCATATGTGATTGTAACACTTCAATCCAAGTGTTTCCTAGTCCCTAAGTTGGTTCCCTTTCGTGATCAGTTGTTATATACACTAATTATATACATATATGTGTCATTATATGCTTAATAGGATCTGTTTGTGCTTGAGGCTTCACATGCCACTTAGCATCCTATACCGCTCTTACATTTGAATCACTCACTCCAGGTGAGTTCATACCCCTAACTTACCTTTTAAATGATTTTAAATGCTTTTATGGGGGGGGGGGATACAAGTAGAAACATTATTGTTATTATATCAATCACATGTGATTAATAACTATCAAACAAATGGATTTCTTATACTTCAAAACTGTGTTATCAAACAAACTATTTCAAAACATATCATCAAACCCTTTTATATGCTAAACTCTTTATTAAACTCTTTTAAACTTATATATTGTCAAAATCATGTCTATACAGATATAGTTATATAAATAAGGTTGAAAGGGCTTAGGACTGATAACT
Source organism: Lactuca saligna (assembly GCF_052625555.1). Taxonomy (NCBI): domain Eukaryota; kingdom Viridiplantae; phylum Streptophyta; class Magnoliopsida; order Asterales; family Asteraceae; genus Lactuca; species Lactuca saligna. The sequence continues at coordinate 245,915,408 of NC_136424.1, read as the reverse complement.
CGCTTTATTTCCTATTCCTTGTTTGGTTGTGGACTTAGGGTATCAGTTGTTTGTCCGAATGTCATTTGGATCTTAGTTATATATATTATGTATATATGTATAGATATAAAAGTTCTTACATCAGTTTAATGCCTTTGGGTAGCAAAGGTGTACAAACATACTCAGTCATACAAACAACATTACTCATAAACTATAAAAGGTATAGTTTAGAGGACTAGTACTCACTAATTCTAATACACTGAAACATACAAGATGTCAGTTCATACATGAGTCAGTTCATACATACTATAAAGAGAAACAGAAAGAACATACTATAACAAGAAAGAGAAAGAACATACTACAATGAGAAACAGGGAGGAACATACTATATAAAGAGAACATACAATACACTAGAATAGAGAGAACATACTATACAAATACAAGACTACGATAACATTAATGTAAGCCAATACTTCATGGCATGGCAATATACTCTCGTGTCACGTTTCGTAACTAGAGTCTCCTAGAGGGAGAGCGTGAATTTGTGTATAGATCTATACTGGATTGACCATCCTACAGCTTGTTGCTAGCTACAGTGGGACCCGCAGGTCCACGGGTGACGAATGTCATACCATTTCGACATCTTCGAACGTCGTGTTTTTACTAGTCAATTAAGCATGGTTACAATCTCATCACATTTTACCTTAATTAACAACTGGTTTAAGGTAGTTAGTACAATAGTAGTTACTATATAGAATACTACAATACATCATTATTTTCCCATTGCATTCACATTGCGATCTTCTCACATAATCAGAAATGTAAACTATATTTTGGTAATGATAGTCATAATTGGGAAAAATACTCACTTTTACAAACAAACAACATGCAGAACATTCGGTTCTTGGTAGAAGGCTACATTTCTAGTAGAAAATATAGGATTTTCTAGGAGATACAAACATTTACTACAAACACTTACAAACATTTACAACAAACATTTACAGACACGTTCATCAAACTTATACAAACATTTGACACTAAATACATATGAACTCACCAGCTTAAATGATGATTCTCTCTTTCAAAATAACTTGTGTTCTCAGGTCACCAGTAGACAGGTACAAATGGCGGGTTTTGAGAAGACGGAGCACTTTCAGACTCGTCTTTTATTTTATATATATATTTTGGTGTCTTACAATTACATTCAGAACATACATGTATAAATTATACTACTAATGCAATGTATGATGTTGTTGCTTGTTGTACTATTATACATTGTTATGATACTGTATATGATGTCCTCCACCTCCGAATATTTCCGCCAATTCAGTTTGGGGGTGTGACAAATTGGTATCAGATCTTTGTTTATAATGAGTTGAGTATATTAACCCATAAAATATATACAACTATTGACACATCGAGATTAAAATACTCTTACAAGGAGTTTATACTTTTAAATATAAAATATTTAACCAAAGTATACATACATGCATTCATACTAAAATCAGTGTCGTACTAGGATAGAACAAAAGTATTGCGGTTGTTGGACAACACCAGTAGGCTTGGGGACATATAATTAGATCTGGGAGTGATATAGTCTGATAAACTATATCTTTCCAAGAAGTGATTAGCGTGTCCCTAAGAATGGTTGTGGTGTTGCAGCAAGTCTAAAAACTTACCAACACTACTACAATGAAAACTTTAGAACAAAGCTTAAACTTAAAATACTATAGGAGTATTTTGTGTTACTATAATTACTTATTTGAGAACTAAAAGGTCTTTACTAGTAGGTCAATAGTTGCTGAGTGGATACACTAAGGTTATATGTGACTAAGGTGTCATAGACTTAGAATCTGTGATCTTTGCTTTACACCTTATTCCTTGTTGGGTTGTGGACTTAGAGTTAGGGTCACTTATTCGAAGGTCTATTCTATATTGGTTACATATGATTGTTATGCACTACACGAGTATTGAAGTAACTGATAATGATCATCCTATAATTATCTTAAGTAGTACGTCTATTAACTATCTCTTTCATCCCTATTCTCGCGTAGATAACATGGCTGGATTCCATCCCCCTGGCGACCGGTACTTTCACAATCAAGACAATGGTGGATGGATCGATGCAGAGCCAGAAGAGAATCGGAAAATTCCATTGGATGACGACTTTGCAGAGAACTTCCCTGGGGATTGTGACTCCGAGCCAGAAGTCAATAATCTACCCTTATTCATCATCTAATGTCAATTACACTTTACAAATTTCGAGGTTATCTAACTACTAAATCTAATATCATCCTTCAGCCCTATGCTCTGAGCATGCTGGAGATGTTTAACCCGAGTCAGTCCCTTCGTGAGGGGATCTGCTGGATTCTCATACGATGATACCCTCGTTGCCACGAGGAGTCCTTCTTCTATTTGATGTCTGATGAAATGGTATTTTCTATTGATGTGTCTGGATCTCCCGTGATCCCTTGGTTCCTTGGCTAAGGCAACAACACTTTCATTATCACAGAAAATTTCCATTGGCTCCTTAATAGCTGGTATAACTCCAAGGTCTCCAATGAAGTTCTTCAGCCATATCTCCTCCTTTTCTGCCTCGCTAGCTGCTATATACTATGATTTGCAATTTGAATAAGCCACTGTCTCTTGCTTGGAACTCTTCCAAGAAATTGCTCCTCCGTTTAAGGTAAAGACCCAGCCTGACTGAGAGCGGAAATTGTCCCTATTAGTCTGAAAGCTAACATCACTATACCCTACAACTCTCAAGTCGTCACTCCGAACGAGGGTAAGGAGCCAGTCCTTAGTCCTCCGTAGGTACTTGAGGATATTCTTTACCGCAGTCCAGTGTGCCTTGCTAGGGTTCCCCTGATACCTACTAACCATGCTCAAGGCAAAGGCTACATCAGGTCGAGTAGAACGTCATAGCATACATGATCGATCCTATAGCCGACGCATAAGGAATTCGACTCATTTCTGCTATCTTAGCCTCAGTACTAGGGCTTTGTGTCTTACTTAATTTGGCGTTACTTTGGATGGGTAACTCTCCTTTCTTGGAGTCCTGCATGCCAAATCTCTTCAGCATCTTATCCAAGTAGGTACTCTGACTAAGTCCAATTAGTCTTTTACTCCGGTCTCTCAAGATCCTTATCCCTAGAATATAGGCAGCTTCTCCTAGGTCCTTCATAGAGAAACACTTCCCAAGCCAGGACTTAACTTCCTGTAAAGTTGGGATGCCACTTCCTATAAGTAGTATGTCATCCACATACAATACCAAAAAGCTAACTATACTCCCACTAGCTATGACATATACACAAGATTCATCTTCACTCCTAGAAAAGCCAAATTCTTTGACTTTCTCATCAAAAAAAAAGATTCCATCTGTGAGGTGCTTTCTTTAATCCATAAATGGATTTCTCAAGCTTACACACTCTATTAGGGTACTCTGTATTGACAAAACCCTCTGGCTGACTCATGTAAACATCCTCAGCCAACTTTCCATTAAGGAAAGTGGTTTTGACATCCATTTGCCATATTTCATAGTCATGAAATGCAGCTATGGCTAACAGAACCCTAATAGACTTAATCTTGGCCACTAGAGAAAAAGTCTCCTCATAATCAACTCGAGGAGTTTGTGAGAAACCCTTTGCAACCAATCGAGCCTTATAAGTGTGTACATTACCATCCATGTTGGTCTTCTTCTTGAAGATCCATTTGCACCCTACAGTCTTACGACCTGGTACATTCTCAACCAAGTTCCAAACTTGATTGTCATACATGGACTGTATCTCACTGTCCATTGCCTCTTTCCATTTGGCCGACTCAGAGCCTGCCATGGCTTCCATGTAATTGTTAGGTTCATCCAGACCTATCAGTGTCTCATCATTGATAAGTGTATCACATTCCGCAGTAATATGGAATCCATAGTAATGCTCAGGTGCATTCCTAACCCTTGTGGAACGCCTCAGAGGTACAAACTTGTCAATTGGCTCAACAGGAGTTTCCTCCTCAAGGTGAGTGCTAGGGTTTGAAGTTCCTTCATCACTTGGCTCTTGAATTTCTTCAAGGTCAACTTGCCTCCCATTGTTTCCATGGCTTATGAACTCTCTCTCTCGAAAGACAGCCCTCCTTGCTACAAAGACCACATTTTCACTAGGTCTATAGAAGAGGTAACCAAAGGATTGCTATGGGTAGCCGATGAAATACACCTCTCGCTTCGAGGTTCGAGCTTATCATGAGTCTCGCGTCTCACGAAATCCTTGCAACCCCAAATCTTGATGTGGTCTAGTTTGGGTACTTTACCAGGCCACATCTCATGAGGAGTTTTGGTAACTTTCTTTGCAGGGACCAGATTAAGGATATGGGCGACAGTCTCTAAGGCATACCCCCAAAATGAGATTGGTAGCGAAGCTCGACTCATCATGGAACGAACCATATCCAACAAGGTTCGATTACGCCTCTCAGCCACACCATTCAACTGCAGTGTCCTAGGAGGTGTCAATTGTGAGACAATCCCACATTCCCTAAGATAGTCGAGGAACTCTGAACTAAGATACTCACCACCTCGATCGGATCGAAGCATCTTAATGTTCCTGTCCAATTGATTCTCGACTTCCTGTTTAAACTATTTAAAACTTTCAAAAGTCTTTGACTTATGCTTGATTAAGTAGACATCCATATCTACTGTAATCATCAGTAAAAGTCAAATAATAATGATTAGCATCCTTTGTGGCATGTTTAAAGGGTCCACACACATCCGTGTGTACGAGATCCAACAAACCTTCACCCCTCTCACAGGAACCTGTGAAGGGCGACTTTGTCATTTTCCCAAGTAAGCATGATTCGCAACTATCATCTGACTTTAGGTCAAATGACTCCAGGACTCCATGCTTTTGGAGTTGGCCTATGCATTTCTTGCTTATATTTCCAAGACGACAATGCTATAATGATGCTTTATCCAAGTTATTATCATTAACAGAATCAATACACAATACATTATTTCCTAAGTTATCAACCACAGATACAGTTTCATACACACCATCACAAGGTAATTCTTTAAAATAAAGAACATTATTAAAGAAAGTATTAATTGAACCAACTTCATTATGAAATGAAAAGGTAAAACCTTGTTTATACAATGCATACATATATGTGTCATTTTATGCTTAATAGGATCTGTTTATGCTCGAGGTTTCACTTGACACTTAGTATCCTATACCGATCTGACATTCGAATCACTCACTATAGGTGAGTTCATACCCCTAACTTACCTTTTAAATGATTTTAAATGCTTTTATGGGGGGGGGGGGGATACAAGTAGACACATTATAGTTCTTATATCAAGCACATGTGATTAATAACTATCAAACAAATGGATTTCTTATACTTCAAAACTGTGTTATCAAACAAACTATTTCAGAACATTTTATCAACCTCTTTTATATGCTAAACTCTTTTAAACTTATATATTGTCAAAATCATGTCTATACATATATAGTTATATAAATAAGGTTGAAAAGGCTTAGGACTGATAACTCGCTTTATTTCCTGTTCCTTGTTTGGTTGTGGACTTAGGGTATCAGTTGTTTGTCCGAATGTCATTTGGATCTTAGTTATATATATATATATATATATATATATATATATATATATATATATATATATATATATATATATATTATGTATAGATATATAGATATAAAAGTTCTTACATCAGTTTAATGCCTTTGGGTAGCAAAGGTGTACAAACATACTCAGTCATACAAACAACATTACTCGTAAACTATAATAGGTATAGTTTAGAGGACTTGTACTCACTAATTCTAGTACACTGAAACATACAAGATGTCAGTTCATACATACTATAACGAGACACAGAAATAACATACTATAACAAGAAAGAGAAAGAACATACTTCAATGAAAAACAGGGAGGAACATACTATATAAAGAGAACATACAATACACTAGAATAGAGAGAACATACTATACAAATACAATACATTAATGTGAGTCACAACTTCATGGCATGGCAATATACTGTCGTGTCACGTTTCGTAACTAGAGTATCCTAGAGGGAGAGCGTGAATTTGTGTATAGATCTATACTGGATTGACCATCCTACAGCTTGTTGCTAGCTACAGTGGGACCCGCAGGTCCACGGATGACGAATGTCATACCATTTCGACGTCTTCGAACGTCGTGTTTTTACTAGTCAATTAAGCATGGTTACAATCTCATCACATTTTACCTTAATTAACAACTGGTTTAAGGTAGTTAGTACAATAGTAGTTACTATATAGAATACTACAATACATCATTATTTTACCATTGCATTCACATTGCGATCTTCTCACATAATCGGAAATGTAAACTATATTTTGGTAATGATAGTCATACTTGGGAAAAATACTGCCTTTTACAAACAAACAACATGCAGAACATTCGGTTCTTGGTAGAAGGTTACATTTCTAGTAGAAAATATAGGATTTTCTAGGAGATACAAACATTTACTACAAACACTTACAAACATTTACAACAAACATTTACAGACACGTTCATCAAACTTATACAAACATTTGACACTAAATACATATGAACTCACCAGCTTAAATGATGATTCTCTCTTTCAAAATAACTTGTATTCTCAGGTCACCAGTTGACAGGTACAAATGGCGGGTTTTGAGAAGACGGAGCACTTTCAGACTCGTCTTTTATTTTTTATATATATTTTGGTGTCTTACAATTACATTCAGAACACACATGTATAAATTATACTACTAATGCAATGTATGGTGTTTTTGCTTGTTGTACTATTATACATTGTTATGATACTGTATATGATGTCCTCCACCCCCGAATATTTCCGCCAATTCGGTTTGGGGGTGCCACAGAATTGGAAGCTGGAGAGGATTAGGGGTGAGAACACCCGGTTTGTGCAAGATAACAGAGGATTATTAACCCGATGTGGTCGGGTATGGGTTCCGATGTCTGGTGGGGTCAGACAGACAGTTATGGAGGAGGCTCATAAGTCTCATTTCTCTATTCACCTGGGAGCCATCAAGATGTATAGAGACATATGTTTGAGTTCATATGTGTTCATTGAAAATGTTACATACAATATTTTAGCCATAAACCTAAGATATATATATATATATATATATATATATGTATGTATGTATATATATATATATATATATATATATATATATATATATATATATAACAAAACAATTAAGAAAATGAACCTGTCACTAATATCAATCTGAGTTTTTTTCCAAGTCATAGGGGATTTTTATCAAATGGTTGGTGCTCAACAAAAAACACTACAAAAGTGGAAACCAAAACAAATATATTAAAACGAAAACAACTCGGTGTTCATCTTCACTACCACGAGGGATGCAACAAGCACATAAGAAACACACAAAACACAAAAAGAAGAATCAATATTAAATTGAGGCTATAAAAAAATGCATCACCAACAGAGAGAAAAAATCATGTATTTTGGAGAGGAATTGAAGGTGGTTTAAAGAGAATAGCAATTTCTTGACTACTCGACCCCAATTGCTAATTTTCTTCTCTAATGCATTTCTTGAATACTCACGTTCGATGATGTCTTGATCGATGGGGATTAAAATTACCATTTTAAACAGAAGATAGGTCTCAGACAACAAGAATAAGAAGACAAAAAGGATAAATAAGGGAAACTAAGGTTTATTCTTTCAGTCGGCGACTTTTATTTGGCTACCGATTCAGCGACTTTAGGACCGAGTAAGAGCTCAACTGAAGGGTATCAAACATACTGATTTGAGACTCAGTAAACGTTAACCTCTTACTGGACTCAGTAATAGGTGTATAAAATAGGGCATTATTCATTTACAAACACTAACCGTGCCTTGTAAAGTTGTAGGGAAATTTCTTGTTAGAATAATTAGTTTTTTGTTTTGTTTATGTTTATGCAACTTCATTTTTATTTGTATACATGTGTTCATTTAACTTGTTAAAGTGTTCGTATATTACTATTGTCATCTGTTGTTTCAGATGACAATAGTAACATGTGAACACATTTAATAAATTAAATAGTCAAATGTGTACAAAAAGAATTGTCCAAATGTACATGAACATTTTTTTATAAAACTTTTAAGACCTTTTTATAATTTACTACAATATTTTAAGATATGTTTTTCTCATATGTTTTTCTAATTTGTCTATAATTTTTTTGACTTTTTTTTCATACTTTTATATAACTTCCATACAACTTTTTTTAAACCAAATATTTTCTAAATGTTTTAAACTTTCCTGACAATAGTTTTTTTTATCATACAATTCTTTCTAAATTTTCTTTTACGATATATTTAAAACGTTTCATAAACTTTGTATAACAATTTAATACACTTTTATAACAATTTAAATTATTTTAATTAAATATAAGTTTAGACTGTTGCATCAAAAAATTAAAAAGTTTATAAACTTCTAATTAAAGAGTTATAAAAAAAGTTGTAATAAATTTAAGACATTTACATTATAATATTTTATATTTTTTTATTTGCTACATAATATTTTTTTAAAATTTTTTTTTTTAATTTTTTTAAAAAGACCCTACATACTTATTGTTTAAAAACAAAAGAAAAAAAAAATATAAGTGGCGATATAAAATATTTCATAAAAATAAAAATATGTTTATAAAAATATTTAAAAAAGGTTAGAAATGAACAATGATTAATTATTATTTATAATAGTAAGTTTTTGCTAATAATAAATTAGTAGAAAATTGATTTATCAAATCAAAAGGTTATATATGAGATAGATAACTAATCATTAAGGACGCTTTAAAAATAATACTAGGAAAAAAATACAAATATATATGAAAAATAAAATCTCTATTAAAAGCGACGATAATAACATATCAGAGTAATTAACTTTTATTTTTGTTTTCTTTTAAGCAATTGCTATTTGTTTTTGTACATATTTGACTATTTAACTTGTTAATATGTTAACATGTTATCATTGCCATATAAGATAGCAAGTGGCAATAGTAATATGTGAACATATTTAAAAAGTTAAATGAGCAAACGTGTATAAAAAAGTTACCTAAATGTGAACAAAATGAAAAGGTGATTATCCTGATAAGTCATTTTCCCAAAGTTGTAAGGTCTTCGTGGAGCCTTATATATATATATATATATATATATATATATATATATATATATATATATATATATATATATATATATATATATATATATATATATATAAAGAGAGAGGGGGAGAGATTACTTTTTTTTTATCTCTCTTCTGACATCTGATTTCTCTTTTCCCCTCTTCATCTCACTTCTTGTCTACTTCCCAAACACCAATTTGCCACAACAACTTTAAACATTAACATCCATTAACTAACAAGTTCATACATAGTATATAAAAATAGTAATGACATTCTAATTAATGGTTCTGAGAGTTATTTTTGACGTTTGATGATTTAATAAAGGTACTAATGTTGTAGGGTTTGGAATGAGTCTACTTGGGTTTTATTAAAAAAAAGTCTAATTATAGTGTAAAAAATGACGTGATTAGCAACGAAAATAATTTTAGATTTGAATAAACTAAAACCATTTTACCCATCAATGATCATTTTGTAAAGATTGGGAAGATTAAAACACAACCACAGAAGGAAAGAGTTTACAATTTTTGGAGAATTTGATTCCTTTTGACAATTAGAAAGTTAATGAAGAATGAAAAGCAACTCAATTAGTAGAGCTTCTCTAGTAGTATCCACAAAGCAAGAGTAAACCAGAATGGATGCTACTCTTACTTATGTATATATGTTGTTCTTAATCCTTAAGTGTTCATACCAAATGAACTTTAAAGAGAAGCAACATATAAAGCTCTTAACCTAAGCACCAAATGTAAGAAGAAGAAGAGAGGGGCTGAGAAAATGCTCTTGGCATTTGGCAACAAAATAGGGAGAATATTGTAACATCCCAAAATTTAAGACCAAAAATTTCATTTTTAAATCATAATTAAAACCATAGTTATCAAAAACACCTCATCAAAATATATTTCATAGCAATCTCAAAACATCATGTCAAAAAAACATACGTCAATATATCAGAGTAAATATCCCAGGCTAAACATCATGGTGTGTGCAATGTAGTCATCCCGAGCCGTTCCCTTTACTGCCAAAAGTACCTGAAACCAAAACTGAAAACCATAAGGACGAAGCTTAGTGAGTTTCCCCAAACTACCACATACCATACACATAATCACATAATCATATAATAACATATCATGGGCCCCGCCCGCTTCATCGGGCCCCATGCGACATCGTATAGAGTTCGACATCGGTCCCGATGCGGCATCGGACAAAGTCCGACATCGGGCCCTGCCCTGCATCGAGCAAAGCTCTATATACATATAAACATATCACAAAAAATACATTTAATAATCACATAACATAACATATAAACATTCCTCAGGCCCCACCTAACATCGGACCGAAATCCAGAAGCATACAAACATTCATCGAGCATTTCTTGGCATTGGACCGCAATCCGGAACATAAAAATACAGACACATGCAAGAATCATGAAGACATCAAGTATACAAACATTCCTCGGGCACCGCTGGCATCGGATCAAAATTCGGAAAAAACATATAAACCTACATGGGGCATTGCTCGACATCAGACCTTAGTCCGGAGCATACTATCATAACTATACAGGTCGACATTGGTGCCTTCGACCCATTTAGATAGGAGGAAAACTCACCTCCAATGTTGAAAGATAGTTGAAACGTCTCTGTCCCGGAATTAGCTCTACACACTACCTGAACCAAAACAACCCCTTAGATACCATTTATACTCATACCCCTTTAGGGTCAACTGTGGTCAAAGTCAAAGTCAAGGTCAAAGTCAAAGTTAATGCTTCGAGTTGAGTCAACTCGTCGAGTTTGCCCTTCAGCTCGTCGAGTTCCCCTGAATCACAGAACTGTGAAATCACGATCTAACTCGTCGGGTTTTCCTCAAACTCGTGGAGTTCATCCCTTTAATAGAATTGGGACAGTTCGACCAAACTCGTCGAGTTCCTCTATGAACTCATCGAGTTCTTCAGTCAGTTAGCCCTTCTTAATGCATTAAGTCACCATTCTTCAAACCAGGGCCCTATCTGCTAGATCTAAGCCGGAAATACGTCTAGAAGGGTAAGGTTTCCAACTTTGCTCTCTAAGAACCTCTCCCCAAGGCAAAAACTCAAACCCTAACCCAAAATAATTTAGATCCAAATTCAAAAGCCGTTAAAACTTCAAGATGGACCATGAGGTCATAGATCTGAACTCTAGGGATAGTTTAGTCATGTAAAGCTCTCATCTTTACTCGTATGCATGACCTAATAGGGCTTAAAAGACCAAAAATATGGTCTAGAAGTTGCATGGGACTTCCATGGCCATAAATTTGGCACCTTTATGCCATAAAGTCCCATCAAGACCCTAGATCTGAAGGATTTGACAAAATGGGACATCGAAATCCCAACCATCAACATACTTGGACCAAAACATCCTAAGACTGGATCTAAGCATATCATGGACAAGGTTGAAGCTTTATACCTCAAATGAATAAAAAATGATGCTCAACATATGGATCTACACTCCTCCCACATGTTCTTGCTCCTCCTTCAAGCTTCTTTTTCTTTGAACTCACCAAGAATGCACGAGATTAGCTTACAATCACCAAAATGGCTTATGGTTTTGAGATTACGGTTTAGGACAATGGAGGCTGGAAATGCGGCCAACACCTTGGGGTATAGGTGTTTAAATAGGGTGCAAACCCCGGAAATTAAGGTTTCACCTCTACCAGCCTACTCGTCAAGTAGGTTACTTAAACTACTCAACCCTTATAATATCTACTCGGCGAGTTTGGGGCTTCCAATTCGTCGAGTTGCTCTTATAAATTGAATAATTAATAAATTAAATACATACCAGGAACTAGGCGTTACAAATATATGGAAAAAACTAGCTTTATTGCCTTCTTAACACTCCATTATATAGTTAGATATACATGACAAAGACCATAATTTATCTAGTATACAAGTAACCACATGTAAGGAGGTATACTGTATAAAGTAAAGTCAAACAAGCCAAACCTTACATAACCCCACACACTTACAGTTTCATGAAGAAGAAATGGGGCCAAGAAGTGCTCTTCACTCAAGCATGCAACTAGTAGTTGGATCCCAACTAAAGGACTTACTTTAAGTTCCCAATATGTCATAAACCCTAAACCCATTATTTATCACTATAACTTGATTATTAATAAATATTATCAACACTTGTATTTAATTGGAAAAACATAATTTTATGAAAATAATATTTTACCAACATTTTAGGAATTATTGTTTCTTGGAAATAATAACAAAATAGAAAAAAAAAAACTAGTTATATTCACTATATATATATATATATATATATATATATATATATATATATATATATATATATATATATATATATATATATAACTAGTTTTGTTTTTCTATTTTGTTATTAGTTCTTAGAAACAATAATTCCTAAAATTTTGGTAAATATTATTTTCATAAAATAATGTTTTTCCAATTAAATACAAGTGTTGATAATATTTATTAATAATCAAGTTATACTGATAAATAATCAATTAGTAGTAACTTGCTATAAGGTGTGACCTTATAGGCACATATGTCGTCAACAATATCATTCTATAATAACTCTTAGGCATAAAGATCTTTCAATCTCCCACTTGGACAAGACTCATCATAGATGGATATAGATAATGGTGAAGATCTAGCAACATTTCACTTCTCCCAATAACACACAACATTGAATGCCATTCATCAACATCTAATTCCGAGAAGTTAAAAGTTGCAATTGAAGTATACGGTAAGTTTATCAGTTATCCCTTTGTTATAGACATCCTGTCGAACATGAGAATTGGATCGCAATGAATCTAATTTGATGTTCAAATTTGGGTAATGCGCATTAGATGTCTAACTCTCAACACATTAGAGGAACACATCTTATGTTGACTACATAAGCCTCTTGCATAGTTCACACTACACCCAAAAATAGCCTTTATCTTTGCCTACTTAAGTATCAACATTTGACTACATCAAAACACAACACTCCCTAAACTTAAGTCCAAATATGTATATCATGTATTAAGGATACAAAGATAGTACCTTTTATCAAGTGTGACTAACAATAGCGATCTATAAGGTGATCTTGATGCGAGTCTATCCAATACCAATTCTCTGAAATGTACATATGAATCTTGGTTACAACCACTTGCCTACTTTCATCTGGTAAAAGTCAACCAATACAATTCATATTAGTATTACTTCATAATTGCTCCCACAATTATAATCAAGTATGAACTTTTAAATAATACAGTAATTCATGGATTAAACATGTTAAGATAGAACACAACAGGTATTGATGTGATGATCATATCCCAATATATCAAAACAATATAATAATTGTTGTCTTAATGTTCCAATATCTAAATACTAAATTCAATCAAATCCTATTTCTAGAATAACAAAGTCTTATAGCTAAAATGTGACCATTCATATTTAGCTTAAAGAAAGGACTTCATAAATGGCGTGACTAAATTTAATTTTCGTGAATTCTTCGAATACTATCATCTCCATATTTAACTTTATTCTATAGTTAAATATATTGGAGAATATGATTTGTGTTCTGATGTGACATGTAGTTTCTAAGCTTGATTAAGTACACTCTATATGTTACATAAGATTTCTATTTGATCATTGAATGGAAGGACTCAACATAGTTTTTCAATGATCTTGTTCATCTAATCATATTTGATTACTGTTGGGTTTTTTATTCTAAAACATCCTATGGTGCACATAAAACCCTAAATTCCTTGGATCTATGTTTTCTCTAATTATACACGTAATAGTGTTTCCAAAGCATTAAGCCTATAACTAGCATACAAATGATATAAACAATACGAAATACTAGTGAGGATGACATACCTTTTTATGTAGCTTGAAACCTTGTAGTATTTGGCCTTTAAGAACTTAGCACCAATAGTGTGGATGCCTCAAATGGAATCACAACACACCATAGACAAAGGATGACATTTGAGAGAGAATAATAGCCACATAAAATCGTCCATATGAACTCCAAGAACATGAGTTATGATTTTGGCTATGGAGTGACGTATTTATATGTGAATTCCAAAGGTCATGGGTTAACCATAATCCATACCCATGGGTTTATGATCCATGGTTCATGTGGCCCAACTCTTTATGCATCCATTCATAAACTTAGTCCAACATGGATCAAAAGCCCAACATATAAATATAACTAATTTACATAATTAGTCCCCATAGATTTAATTAGTCTCTATTGATCACTAAATTAATTCCAAACTAATTCTCGATCAATACTAATTAAATCATATGATTTCATATTAATATATTATAACTTATAATATATTAATAAATCATAAATAACTCTTCTCAAAAGTCCATCCTAACAAATTGTCATGATGATATGCAACCCAAATGGATCATGCCACTCTCGGGCCGAGTACATACCAATAATAGTTATGGGATTAGACATCTAATCCAACAGTCTCCTACTTAGATAAGTCTAAAACTATTATTGCAAATACAACTCCAAAATTCCAACTAGCAATTGTAGCTCTTAAAATCCGTTGTCGAACTCTGACCTAGTCAATGACGTGTCCATTAGATAAGGGATCATACATTCCTCCATTCTAGATATCATATGGACTGAGACATGGATTATAATTATTCTCTCTGTCCATCTGTTGTTTCCCGATTTCTAATTTATGACGATTGACTAATTGAACAAATCAAATCAGTCTAGGCCCGACCGAGAACTTAGGGTTGTCATCACTAAATCGTCGAGGGTCCTACATATATCGCTTTTATCCCTCTAAGGGTAAAAGGAATGGATAAACTTCGACTAATATGCTTTCTCTATTTACTCATCCAATCACACACAACAATGCGTTTTATAACACTAAGTTACTGGTGCGTTTTCACATTATCAATGTGCAACCGACTTGTAGACTGCAACTCTTATCTCTTTGTTTGAAGAATATAATATATTATCATCTCATGATCACTTGTGATAAAATCCATGAAGTGATTCAAATGAGCGTGGGTTTAATCCAATACTCGAATCTTATTCCAGGAGCACTCATGAATACTGCAGCTATGTCTAAAATACCTAGATAAACTATAGACCCATTCATGACAGTCTTGCCTCAATACATACTTCCAAAGTATGATCGACTGTGGATGGTTTGAATAACCTGGTTATCCGGGAAGTCAAAACATGCAAAGTAAAACACAAAAATAATACTAATCCTATATGGCCCAAAAACTTTTAAGTGCAAATAAAACACCTTTTATTTGATCACCATAATGATTACACATTATTCATTGTATAATGTTTCGAATAATCAACTTAATACTTGAATTAAAACAATCGTTATGCTATGCTCCAAGCATGCACACTATGTTTACCTATGGTCCTTTCTTTGTGAAATCAATCAATTGAAAACATTTCAATGATGCTCATTTCACAATTCCAAACCCTTATTGTAAATGTAAGAATACCAAATTCTTGTCGTTTACTATAATCTGTTAGATTCTAAACTTATATGCAATGATCCTCTTGTAATGACTATGCACAAAAGTCACAAAGACTTGGCAACAGACATTACAAAGTATTCTAATGGAGAGCAATTCCATGGAAGTGAAGTCTCAAATTTAAAGTATATTCCTTTGAACATCCTTCTTGCATTAAGTTTTTTAATCTTACACATATTTAAATAATAACTTCCACTTATGGAAACATTTCCATATTCCCATTTTGACTCTCACTTCTGAACAAGAGTTGCCTCTTTTCAGAATATGTCAATATGGTCCTTCCAAAAATTTACACCATACTTCCAATTATCCATGAGCAACCAATATTTGTTAAACCTCAGATTGTCCTCAACAATTGCTTAATCATTTCAGTCATATCCAGTTCTAGCCCTTTTTCCCTCTTAATGCCCTAGGCATTTGGAAAATTTAGAACGGAAGAATATTATAGCACATGTAATCGATCCTATACCCAAAGCATATGGGATACGATTCATGATGTCTCTCATAAAGACACGATACTTGACCAGTATTTTGCTATAATGTTTCTATTTGCAATGCTCTCACAATTTGGACTATTAAGAGGGATGTCGTAATCATAATCGAATTTTGAGAACGCAATTAACATTTCGATATATAGAATTTCCTTATGTTGAACCATTCCAACATAACATATATATATATATATATATATATATATATATATATATATATATATACACTTGACTAAATTTGATTAAAATGTCAATCCATGCTTTTACAATTGGTATGAAGTATAATTTCCTCTCCCTTAATTATAGCAAAACAAATTTTCAAACCTTGCAACTTTGCAAATTGAAACTTTTGTTTTCTATAATTAACATTGTTAACTTGCAACACTTGACATAATAATAATCATGCTCCCACTAACATGATGATTATATCCCTATTAGCATAACACTTATGCTCCCACTAGTTTTGACATGTATCTAAAAATCAGATGGACTTCTAGAAATCAAAATCAATACTTATTGACTTTCTTACCAAAGTTCAGAATTCTGATACAAGATGCTTGGATAAGTCTTTACAAGACTTCTCAAACCCATACACTTTTTCATATTAAATAGCACATGTGTGTGTTTGAACCTTTCAGAACTTAAATTAACAAGTCCCGAATGTTCAAACTATTTTCTATTTCTCACAATTCAAACTATGAAAAGGGATGATGTAATCATAATCGAATTTGAGAACGCAACTACAAACTGCTAACTCTAATCCTTTAAAATCTACTTAGTGAAAGCGTTTTCTTACCATCATTTTCATGATTTAGAGAGAAACCTTATGACACTTATATTTTTATAGTGTATGTGTTCCTATCCATATGAATTTGTCCAAACCATAATCACAAGATAAGGTTAGTGACAAATCCAAACTCTTATGGACTGAACTTGTTCAATCTTAACTTCTTGCCACTTGGTAGCACAAGGGCCTACCATGTATTCCAAGTTGTCATGCAAAAAATTAAGAACTGATAGAACTCACAAGCATAGTCAACTTTAATTGTAATGAGCATATAAATAAGAAAATGTCAGCACGATAGGTTACAAACCTCAAGTCGTGTGCTAGTGAATATGGATAGGTGTACTCTTGATTAATTCTTGAACCTTTTCAAGATCTTTAAGACTCCCACTGACCTCTTGACATATAAGATTCTCTTTGTCAAGAACCATTCGTTGACAAAACAAATATACAAGAGTTAGTGCGGATTCTTATCAAGATAAACACTTCACACAATCAGTCTTAGTTGGTCTTTGTTTATCCAAAGCATCACAACTTACCAATTTCAAATGTTCAAGAGTAAGAAAACACTTTACTCTACATTCAACAAGTGTTAAACATCCTTCTAAAGGTTATGTCATTTAAGTTACAATCTTGGAGTATGACTCTAAGACTTGTTTTTGGAACGAATTATGATTTATCTTTTCATTTAACCATTTTGACAATTCACGATTCCTCTTCTTAGCCAAACAAATGCACTAAGATGTCCTTTAAGGATCAATTGTGATATGATGTCTCATAATCATTAAGATGATCATAAAGCATGATACTTAAGTACTCTCCCATCTTTTCAGATTGGAGAAACGTTTATCTTTCGCCTAGTTTGATTCTTCTCATTCGTCCTGCCATACATTTAAACTTTTCCAATATTTCAGAATTATACTTAAACTTGTAAGCACAACCATATTTACTAAATTTTAGTAAATCATGACGAATAGCCTTATCGTTCTTTGTGGTGGACATGATCAACGCACAACCACAGTGTACCCGATTCCCTAGTCCTTCACTTAACTCACATATACATGTGAACAAGGAATTAGTCTTAATTTCCCAAAGATGAAAATTCTCATTCATCATACAATACAAGTTGCACGATTCCAAGTTTCTATCCAACTAAAACTTGGGTGATGAGAATCTTTCCTTATTTGGTAAATTATGACACTAGAACAAACGACATAATCAAATCCATTTTCCAATATTGCTATTAATGGAATCATATAAACAATAATTTTCACAAATGCCATTGTAAGGATAATTAAAATAAATAAAATAAAAAATTTTCCTTTTATGTTAAAATTGCGGAAAAACTTATCCTTACAATGCAAATACATATGAAAACTATGTTGTTATGTATTCCTAAGCAATCTATCATAACTCTTAAGCAGCAGCTCAAAATTCTGATCTTCGAATCATGCGATCGAAATCCATCTTCACGATCAGATTCATCATAATCCTCTCCTTTTTTGATTATAAAAAAACATCAAAATGCAACCTAGTCACATCATGTAATAAGAATCTCCAAATAGGAGCTTAATAGAGTTAGATAGTGGACTTTACCTGAAGCATAGTCAAATTTGTTGACTTTTACCATCCTAGTGAACTTTCAGGAACATATCCTATTGTCACAACTAGAAATTTTGTGTCTTGTAATCACTATACTCAAGTAAATGTTGAATTCAAAAGCTCAAGAGCATGTATGATGCTTACTCAACGGAAAACTAAACCCCAATTCACTACATCAAGCAATTGGAAACCCTAGAAGTTCTTGATTAGGTCCATTTTGGGACTAGGACTTCCTTATTGGACCTAAATGGACCAATAAGCTTCCAATTTGACTATCATGGGCTTAGAACCCTTAAATGGGCTCTAATCGAACCCACATTTATTTATTTCAATATTTTGGGCCATGTTGGGCCTAGAAGTAAATGAATTAAAAGCTTTGATCCATGATTAACCTAAACTAGCTCAACAAAGTATAAAAATCATATTATATTTCCTTTTAGGTTAAAACTCATCCAACTTAACTCTAATAATGGGCTTAAGGGCATTAAAGCCCAAAACCCTTCTCTTTTTTTTATTTTCGGCCCAAAAGCCCATAACAAAGATGAAGAGTTGACTTCATCATGCCACATCAATAATACCTCATGGATATCCATGCATTACACTCCAAACCTCCATGCAATCCCATTTCTCCATGCACATGTCATCTCAAAGTCACTCTTCTTCTTCCTCCCTCTCACTCTCGGCCGAGGATACACACACACACACATCACAAAAATTCAATTCCAATCTCTCTAAGTCTTGAAGAGCATTCCTCCCTCCTCCTTCAAAATTTTCGTGAATCAAGAGCTTCACAAGGAGAATCCATCACCAAAATCATTATCTAGGTAAGTTAATGCTTGGATCCATGCTTTGGACTCTTTCTTGTGTTCAAAAATCTCCTCTTAACTCTCATGAAATCATAAACTTGTGTCTTAGAACTCCATAAACTCGAATTCATCATCAAAGGGTGCTAGAGTGAAACATCACTTCATTTCTTCCATTCTTTCTTCAAAAACCGAATCAACACCCAAGGTGAGCTTCATACCCCCTTATTTTCGGTTTTTATAAGTTTTTGTGGGGAAGAATACAAGCAAAGGTGTAGATCCATCATTATGTGTATGTTTTGGTTGATTTCTATGCTTATATGTATGTTTTGTATGATCTTGATGCTTGATCTGGTTATGAATTGCTAAAAACCGAGATATATCTTATACTAGCATAAAATATACTACTACATGCAAAGTATACCAAGAAAGATAGCCGAATGGCTTGACAACACTCATTTTGGGCTAAAAACTCATTTTTTTGACACAAAAAGCTAAAAATACAAAGTTGAAGGGCCTAAAATGAAATATTACGAAATCTGATGGGTGAGATGAGTCAAAACAGTTTCCATAATGTATTTTCTGAAAATATACTATTTGGAAGGTTAAAAGCATAAATTTCAAGCTTAATGGGCTAAAAATGACAATTTCGGCCCAATAGATCCCATTATGCGAAATTTTCTGTTTTGGAGGGCCAAAACTGTGTTTTTCTGTAAAACAATGGACCACTAGTGTCACAAGTACTTTTCAAAGGTTTAAAGTGCTTTTCAAATTTATAAAGGACCAAAGTTGCAAATTTTTTCCAATTTGGGTCAAAAATGTAAAAATTGCGAAAAAGAGGGGTTACAACCGAGAAAACTGCAAATTCAGGGACTTAAACTGTTTTCAATGAAAAATATGCTGAAAAATATTAATTTCAATAATTTTTGGTGTTAAAATGTCAAGAAAAATGGTTTAAGGACTAAACCGGAAATTATTTTACCTAAAGGGGGTGAAAAAGTAAATTTACAAAATGAAGAGGGGTTGTAAACAGAAAATTTTCAATGATAATTCAATACACTCGTTGTGAACAAAGATTGACACTACGACTCTCGATAAATTACAATACACAATATCACCAACAATCGTTACCAAACGAATTGATTCGGTCTCGAATCAATAACAAATCCAAAACTACTAACACTACAACGCTCAATACACATATGGAACTCTTGGAACTCTTTACTCTTGTGGAATTACTCAATACGTCGACGTACACTCCTTAGGCCCAAAAGTTGCAAATCATGCTTGTCGAGCCTAGCTAGCCCGATGACATGATCTTTAGGCCCAAAGGACACTTGCTTACATGTAGTTGGGTCTAATACGACTCGACCGCGTGTAAAAGGACTTTCAATGGCAAACATGCTGCTGGTCCCCAAGGGTCCTTCAGTGTTGCTAGTAAAGTCGGGAACTCACGATTGCGGATTGGGCTTCGGGCCCTTCGCAATTGCAATGGTCTTGAACGACGCAGGGAAATACCGAGGGTTTCGCACCTTCTCTTTTTCCCTTCGGTCGTGGGACTACACAAGTCCAGGAGGATTGAGTTGTGTGAATAAGTGCAAGCGACGCCCAAGGGATCGCTGGTACGGTTGTCGACTGTACGTTTTCATTAACGGACGTTACAACAATTCACCACCCACTGTATACTCAATGCCTCCGGAGCTCAACGAATACCTCTAACGTAACGAAATAACAGTACACAACTAAGTAAAGCAAAGTGATAGGAAAACGTCGGGTTTTCCTAGGGTTTTCAACAAGTACACTTATGAACTACATGTCGAATTTCACAACTCTTACGCTTACATCTATAGAATTCAAACAAGCATACTCATGGATCTTCACATATTTTTACGCTATTCTATTTTCAGAAAATATCGGATTTTCTGGTGGTTTTTTTTTATAACATTACAAACATTGGATTTCAAACATTACTTATGAACTCACCAACATTTCACATGTTGACGTTTTTCAAAATACTTGTATTCTCAGGTAACAGATAAGTGAAGAAAGGACGGTATTCTATGATTGTTTTGCGGTTGTTTAAGTAACAATGAACCATGTATTTTGGAATGTAATATTTTGAAACGATGTAATGGATGTGAACGCTACCAGTTGTATCATTCCAATGCTTGGTGATGTATAATGTTATGTTTCATGTATATTCATTGTGATGGTATTCAATTGAGTCACAACAGCCCCCGGACGTTTCCGCCGTCTGGTTCGGGGGTGTGACAGGTTGGTATCAGAGCTTTGTTTATAGTGAACTAGCATATCTAGCCACACATTGATATGCAACTATAAACCAAAAAGAGGGACTAACATAACTCTGAACAAAACACGTAAATAAAACACCCTTGCTTGCATTAGGAATAGGAACATAACGCCGAACCAAACAAAAATAATAGTAGTGTCTCGGTTAAATTCAGGGCTGTTCTTAGTGGTACCAAGGAGTGGATGTAGCCTGATCAACTACACTCTCTCCAAAGTATAACTAACACACGTCCTGATGAGATCAGGATAGCTAGGGAATCTAAAACTATACCCCAACCACCGAAAAGAGAACGCTTACTTGATCTATGCGATAATTGTAGCATCCTTGGAATAACGTTAGCATAATTACGCACTCTCGTTGACCGCATGGCTGGTTTTCTTCACCCTGGAGACCCCTACTTCCCTAACCAGGGGAACAACGGATGGCTAGAGGAGGAGCCCGAGGAAGAGCCTGAGGAGGAGCCTGAGGAAGACCCTGAAGAGGAATCTGACGGGGAACCAGAGGCCGAAGTTGAGGGCGAACCTGCCGAATCAGAGGAAGACGAAGGAAGCCTCGAGGAGGATACTGATAATAGTGAAAGGGGTGATTCGGATGCGGAGTCCGAAGTCATCAACCCCCCTTACCCGATCAGGGTGCCTGCCTATCGTGTAGGCCCCACTGGTCCTACACCTCCCTGGGGTATTGATCTTTGGAGATGGAGCAGACAGCAGGGATAGCGACCCCCGTACGGCATGTCACGCGAGTTCTTTGACCTGAGAGACGGAGGACCGGCTGATCGAGCCCTTCCAGTCATGGTGAAACGGTTACGGAATACGGGCGACCTTGCCCAGGACACTGCTGATCAGGTGCGCCAGTTGAGGACTAGGGTCGAGCGTGCGGAGCAGGAGACGCATGACGTCCTTCGAGAGTTTCACATGAGGCAGGTTCGGTGGGAGTCTCGACTTCGGGACGCAGAACGCTTGGTGGCTCGTCTTCAGGGAGCATCCACATCCTCGGCACCACCTCCGGACGCAGCTCATCGCGGTTAGGGATAGACTTATCTTAGTAGGTCGTTAGGAAATATGTGATGTACTCCGACTCTATGTTTAAGTGACTACACTACTCATAGAGTCGTTATGCTATTGAACTAGTATCACTCATGTATGCTCTTACGAGCAAAATTTTCACGTATCAAATGCGGATAATATTAATAAATTTTTACGTGTTTTGTTGCGATATTACAAATTGCTATGTGTTGAGAAATTATGATTGATTGGTCAATGGTAGTAGTATTTAAGTTCGTACCATGCACCTAGTCAGTAGGAATACGACCTCACAGAAACAACATACCCTCAACATCTTTCCGTTTTGTGACAGAAAGATGCCTCCCCGACCTACTCGCGGAAACCCAAGACCAACCCCAACCTGAAGTTGACTCAGCCGCATTCCAGGCAGCTGTATCCGCAGCAGTCACTGCAGCGATTGCGCAAATTCACCAAGGGAACAATGGAGGAGTCAATGGGCAAGGAGCCGGAAGTTCGAACAACGGAATGAATCAAGGACCCACCAATACATGTACCTACAAGGACTTCACAAACGCCAAACCACGAACTTTTAATGGCACTGGAGGGGTGATTACTCTGAAGCGATGGATCGAAAAAGTGGAGTCGGTATTCGAGATATGCGACTGCCCTGAGCACATGAAGGTGAAGTTCGCGGCCTGCACTTTTGTGGATCAAGCGCTCACCTGGTGGAACGGACATGTAGAATCCATGACGCTCCCTGTAGCCAACTCTATGCCGTGGACAGAGATGAAAGAAATGTTAATGGCTGAGTACTGCCCACGAGGCGAAATACAGAAGATGGAGCAAGAGCTATGGAACCTCACTGTGCAGAACGCGAATATCGATGCTTACATATCGAGATTTAGCGAACTATCTCTGCTATGCCCGGGTATGATCACCTCGGAAGGAAAGAAGATTGAGCGATTCATCTGGGGACTCACATCACCAATTCAAGGGAATGTGATAGCTGCAAACCCCAAAACATTTGACAGTGCGAAAAGAGTGGCAAAAAGGTTGTATGACCATAACAACAAGAAGGGAGAGAAGCCAGTGGAGGCTGAGAAGACGAAGGAAGGTGATGGCAAGAGGGGAAAGAACAATAAGAGGAAGGGGTGCCAGGGCCTCGACACCTCCAAGAAGCAGCAGACAGTGGCGGTTAATGCTGTTACCGCACCGGTTTTAGCCGCACCACATACTCCAACCTCAGCCACTTCAAATGCTTCCAGACGTTATTCCGGTAATCTTCCCAAATGCAACAAGTGCGGTTTCCATCACAATGGAGAATGCAAGGATTTTCAGTGCACCAGTTGCAACCGAAGGGGACACACTGCAAAGTACTGCAAGACTTACCCTCCCTAGAACCAAAATCAGGGAACCAACAACAACAACCATCGCAGCAACAACAACACCCATGTCGGCGGTAATAACGCAGGGCCTAGCCACACCTGCTTCGGATGTGGGAGGACTGGACACATCCGCCGAGACTGTCCTAACAACAACAATTTAAGAAATGGAGGAACAGGAAGGATGTTGACCATGGGTCAGGGTGAGGCTATTCAAGACCCCTCTGTTGTTACCGGTACGTTTCCCTTAAACCACACTTATGCATGCATCTTATTTGACACCGAAGCGGAGTGAAGTTTCGTAAGCAATAAGTTTAAGCATTTATTAAAACAACTGCCCCAAAAGCTAAATGAAACCTATACGGTGGAAATGGCCAATGGGAAAACCGAATCCACTGGGGAAATCTACACCGGATGTACCCTAACTCTTAATCAACACGTATTTCGAATAGATCTAATGCCAGTGTCAATTAGGAGTTTCGATGTGATCATCGGCATGGACTGGTTAATCCCCCGCCATGCCGAAATTATGTGCCATGAGAAGGCCGTTCGTCTTCGTCTTCCAAATCACGAAACCCTAGTAATTTACGGAGACAAATCTAGCATGAACCTTCGCCTCGTTTCGTGCATCAAGGCACAAAAATATCTACGAAGGAACAATCTGGCGTTCCTGGCTCACGTGGTGGATAAAACCAAGGAGGAGATTAATGTTCGAGACATTCCCGTAGCGTGTGAATTTCCGGACGTGTTTCCTGAAGATCTTTCGGGAGTACCCCCAGAGAGACAGGTTGAGTTTCGAATCGACCTCATTCCAGGAGCAACTCCTCTCGCTAAATCACCCTACCGGCTAGCTCCTGCCGAGATGCAGGAATTATCCAGCCAACTCAGCGAACTTTTGGACAAGGGATTTATTCGACCTAGTTACTCGCCATGGGGAGCTCCGGTGCTCTTTGTCAAAAAGAAGGACTGATCTTTTAGAATGTGCATCGATTACAGAGAGTTAAATAAACTCACAATCAAGAACCACTACCCACTCCTACGAATCGATGACCTATTTGACCAGCTCCAAGGAGCTAGTTATTTTTCTAAAATAGATCTACGGTCCGGATACCACCAACTCAAAGTCCGGGAAGAGGATATTCTTAAAACCTCTTTCCGAACTCGCTATGGACATTATGAATTTGTCGTAATGCCCTTTCGTCTAACGAATGCCCCTGCCGCATTTATGGACCTAATGAATCGAATCTGCCGACCGTTCCTCGACAACTTTGTCATTGTTTTTATCGATGACATCCTCGTCTATTCTCGAAGCAAGGAAGAGCATGGCCAACATCTTCGACAAGTCTTAGAAACTCTGCGATCAGAAAAACTTTACGCCAAACTCTCTAAGTGTGAGTTCTGGCTGCGAAGTGTGAACTTCCTAGGTCATGTAGTCAGCCAAGATGGAATCCATGTGGATCCCTCTAAGGTCAAAGTTGTAGAAGGATGGGCAATCCCGACAACACCCACAGAAATTCGTCAATTCTTGGGTTTAGCAGGCTACTATAGGAGATTCATTCAAAACTTCTCTAAGATCGCCAATCCACTTACCTCGCTTACGCAAAAGGGCGTACCATTCAAATGGACAGACAAACAAGAGATTGCGTTTCGAACCTTGAAACAAACTCTCTGTAGCGCACCTGTCCTATCTCTGCCTGAAGGGACGGAAGATTTTGTAGTCTACTGCGACGCATCAAATCAGGGCTTAGGTTGCGTTCTCATGCAACGTGGGAGAGTGATAGCCTACGCATCCCACCAACTAAAGACGCATGAAGTAAACTACACGACCCATGACCTAGAGTTGGGAGCCGTAGTCTTTGCCCTAAAAATTTGGAGGCATTACCTTTACGGTACAAAGTGGACCGTCTTCACAGATCAGAAGAGTCTCCAACACATCTTAAACCAAAAGGAGTTGAACATGAGGCAACGAAGATGGTTTGAATTGCTAAACGATTATGAGTGTGAGATTAAGTACCACCCAGGCAAGGCCAACGTGGTAGCTGATGCATTAAGTTGGAAGGAGTACTCTAATCGTTGTACGAAAACTCTTCAATTGCACCTGGCCACTCAAATTGCAGTAGTCCAGTCAGAGGCCATGAATACGGAAAATAGAGCAAGCGAAGTATTGCGCGGAATGGAAAAGAACCTGGAGGCAAAGGAGAATGGAGTATACTATTTCATGAACTGTATTTGGGTCCCTAAATTCGGAGGGTTTAGAGATGTTGTCATGAAGGAATCCCACAAGACGCGATACTCCATTCATCCCGGTTCCGATAAGATGTATTTGGATATTAAACAACACTACTGGTGGCCTAACATGAAGGCGGAAATCGCGACCTACGTCAGTAAGTGCCTTACGTGTGCCAAAGTAAGGGTGGAATACCAAAAACCCTCAGGATTGTTACAGCAACCGGCAATCCCTGAGTGGAAATGGGATGTGATTTCTATGGATTTCGTGACCAAGCTACCCAAAACGTCGGATGGATTAGACACCATATGGGTAATAATCGACCGACTGACGAAATCTGCCCATTTCCTGCCAATTAAAGAATCGTACAAGATGGAGAGATTGACGCGTTTATACATTTGAGAGATCGTGAGACTCCACGGAATACCAACATCTATCATCTCGGATAGGGACAGTAGGTTCACGTCCCGATTTTGGCAATCACTTCATAAGGCGATGGGAACAAACCTCGATATGAGCACCGCTTATCATCCACAAACGGATGGTCAAAGCGAGCGAACCATCCAAACGCTCGAAGATATGCTCCGCGCATGCGTGATAGACTTTGGAAAGTCTTGGGATACCCAGCTACCCTTAATCGAGTTCTCATACAACAATAGTTACCATTCGAGCATCAAGGTGGCTCCTTTCGAAGCACTGTACGGGCGTAAATGTAGATCACCGTTATGTTGGGCTGAAGTAGGTGACACCCAGCTAGCAAAAACACATACGTCGGACAAAGCACTAACAGGACTGGAGATCATCCGTGAAACCACGGAAAAGATCGTTCAAATCAGAGCTCGATTGCAAGCATCGCGTGACCGACAAAAGAGCTACGCTGACAAACGGTGAAAGCCCTTAGAATTTCAGGTCGGTGATCGAGTACTGTTAAAAGTCTCGCCCTGGAAAGGAGTCATTCGTTTTGGGAAGCGGGTAAAACTAAATCCACGATACATTGGACCTTTCGAAATCATCGCCCGAATTGGTCCAGTAGCATACAGACTACAACTACCCGCAGAGCTAAACGGTGTACACCCCGTGTTTCATGTCTTTAATATGAAGAAGTGTCTGTCAGATGAAACACTCGTCATTCCTCTTGACGAAATCGAAATCAATGAGAATCTCCTGTTCGTTGAGGAACCAATTGAAATCATGGACAGGGAGGTGAAGCGTACTAAGCAAAGTCGCATCCCGATCATGAAAGTATGGTGGAACGCAAAGCGTGGGCCAGAATTCACGTGGGAATGCGAAGACCAAATGAAGCAAAAGTACCCTCACCTATTCTAGCATTCTCAAATCTAGCTTTCAAACAGAATTTCGGGACGAAATTCCCTCTAACGGGGGGATGATGTCACAACTAGAAATTTTGTGTCTTGTAATCACTATACTCAAGTAAATGTTGAATTCAAAAACTCAAGAGCATGTATGATGCTTACTCAATGGAAAACTAAACCCCAATTCACTACATCAAGCAATTGGAAACCCTAGAAGTTCTTGATTAGGTCCATTTTGGGACTAGGACTTCCTTATTGGACCTAAATGGACCAATAAGCTTCCACTTTGACTATCATGGGCTTAGAACCCTTAAATGGGCTCTAATCGGACCCACATTTATTTATTTCAATATTTTGGGCCATGTTGGGCCTAGAATGAAATGAATTAAAAGCTTTGATCCATGATTAACCTAAACTAGCTCAACAAAGTATAAAAATCATATTATATTTCCTTTTAGGTTAAAACTCATCCAACTTAACTCTAATAATGGGCTTAAGGGAATTAAAGCCCAAAACCCTTCTCTTTTTTTTATTTTCGGCCCAAAAGCCCATAACAAAGATGAAGAGTTGACTTCATCATGCCACATCAATAATACCTCATGGATATCCATGCATTACACTCCAAACCTCCATGCAATCCCATTTCTCCATGTACATGTCATCTCAAAGTCACTCTTCTTCTTCCTCCCTCTCACTCTTGGCCGAGGATACACACACACATCACAAAAATTCAATTCCAATCTCTCTAAGTCTTGAAGAGCATTCCTCCCTCCTTGAAAATTTTCATGAATCAAGAGCTTCACAAGGAGAATCCATCACCAAAATCATTATCTAGGTAAGTTAATGCTTGGATCCATGCTTTGGACTCTTTCTTGTCTTCAAAAATCTCCTCTTAACTCTCATGAAATCATAAACTTGTGTCTTAGAACTCCATAAACTCGAATTCATCATCAAAGGGTGCTAGAGTGAAACATCACTTCATTTCTTCCATTCCTTCTTCAAAAACCGAACCAACACCCAAGGTGAGCTTCATACCCCCTTATTTTCAGTTTTTATAAGTTTTTGTGGGGGAGAATACAAGCAAAGGTGTAGATCCATCATTATGTGTATGTTTTGGTTGATTTCTATGCTTATATGTATGTTTTGTATGATCTTGATGCTTGATCTGGTTATGAATTGCTAAAAACCGAGATATATCTTATACTAGCATAAAATATACTACTACATGCAAAGTATACCAAGAAAGATAGCCGAATGGCTTGACAACACTCATTTTGGGCTAAAAACTCATTTTTTTTGACACAAAATGCTAAAAATACAAAGTTGAAGGGCCTAAAATGAAATATTACGAAATCTGATGGGTGAGATGAGTCAAAACAGTTTCCATAATGTATTTTCTGAAAATATACTATTTGGAAGGTTAAAAGCATAAATTTCAAGCTTAATGGGCTAAAAATGACAATTTCAGCCCACTAGAGCCCATTATGCAAAATTTTCTGTTTTGGAGGGCCAAAACTGTGTTTTTCTGTAAAACAATGGACCACTAGTGTCACAAGTACTTTTCAAAGGTTTAAAGTGCTTTTCAAATTTATAAAGGACCAAAGTTGCAAAACTTTTCCAATTTGGGTAAAAAATGTAAAAATTGCGAAAAAGAGGGGTTACAACCGAGAAAACTGCAAATTCAGGGACTTAAACTGTTTTCAATGAAAAATATGCTGAAAAATATTAATTTCAATAATTTTTGGTGTTAAAATGTCAAGAAAAATGGTTTAAGGACTAAACCGGAAATTATTTTACCTAAAGGGGGTGAAAAAGTAAATTTACAAAATGAAGAGGGGTTGTAAACAGAAAATTTTCAATGATAATTCAATACACTCGTTGTGAACAAAGATTGACACTACGAATCTCGATAAATTACAATACACAATATCACCAACAATCGTTACCAAACGAATTGATTCGGTCTCGAATCAATAACAAATCCAAAACTACTAACACTACAACGCTCAATACACATATGGAACTCTTGGAACTCTTTACTCTCGTGGAATTACTCAATACGTCGACGTACACTCCTTAGGCCCAAAAGTTGCAAATCATGCTTGTCGAGCCTAGCTAGCCCGATGACATGATCTTTAGGCCCAAAGGACACTTGCTTACATGTAGTTGGGTCTAATACGACTCGACCGCGTGTAAAAGGACTTTCAATGGCAAACATGCTGCTGGTCCCTAAGGGTCCTTCAGTGCTGCTAGTAAAGTCGGGAACTCACGATTGCGGATTGGGCTTCGGGCCCTACGCAATTGCAATGGTCTTGAACGACGCAGGGAAATACCGAGGGTTTCGCACCTTCTCTTTTTCCCTTCGGTCGTGGGACTACACAAGTCCGGGAGGATTGAGTTGTGTGAATAAGTGCAAGTGACGCCCAAGGGATCGCTGGTACGATTGTCGACTGTACGTTTTCATTAACGGATGTTTCAACAATTCACCACCCACTGTATACTCAATGCCTCCGGAGCTCAACGAATACCTCTAACGTAACGAAATAACAGTACACAAACTAAGTAAAGCAAAGTGATAGGAAAACGTCGGGTTTTCCTAGCGTTTTCAACAAGTAAACTTATGAACTACATGTCGAATTTCACAACTCTTACGCTTACATCTATAGAATTCAAACAAGCATACTCACAGATCTTCACATATTTTTACGCTATTCTATTTTCAGAAAATATCGGATTTTCTGGTGGTTTTTTTTATAACATTACAAACATTGGATTTCAAACATTACTTATAAACTCACCAACATTTCACATGTTGACGTTTTTCAAAATACTTGTATTCTCAGGTAACAAATAAGTGAAGAAAGGACGGTATTCTATGATTGTTTTGCGGTTGTTTAAGTAACAATGAACCATCTATTTTGGAATGTAATATTTTGAAACGATGTAATGGATGTGAACGCTACCAGTTGTATCATTCCAATGCTTGGTGATGTATAATGTTATGTTTCATGTATATTCATTGTGATGGTATTCAATTGAGTCACAACACCCCCCGGACGTTTCCGCCGTCTGGTTCGGGGGTGTGACACCTATTGGCAATAAAAACATATGGACTCTTTAGGAATGATACACGAGACTATCTCAAACTTAGCCTTTCTCTTTACCATTGGTTTAGATGACTTAACCATGGTCGATCCCTTTCCATTGGAATGATAAAGCTGTTGGAATAGTGTCTAAGGCTATAACTATATTCGGTGGTGCATGGTCCTTTTGGGTTGCCTTCACCATAGCAACTTGAAGGATGATTTGTTAAGAGAGAGTAAATATTATAAGGGATAATATTTGGCTATTTGATTAATATAAGTCATAAATTATTTGGTATTAATTTGGTGACTTAAAGAGATTAATTAAATAAGAGGGTATAAACTGTCAATTGTTTGATAGTTAGACTTTAGACTATAAATCCATTAGGATATACCTTGGACGGATTCTAAGAGCTTTAGGATAGCTCAAATCATCCATAGGGTTATCTATGGAATGGATTTGGATAGCCTTAAGAGAAGATTATCCAATTAGGGTTTAGGGTGAAACCC
Source organism: Lactuca saligna (assembly GCF_052625555.1). NCBI lineage: Eukaryota > Viridiplantae > Streptophyta > Magnoliopsida > Asterales > Asteraceae > Lactuca > Lactuca saligna. The sequence continues at coordinate 245,884,252 of NC_136424.1, read as the reverse complement.
TTAAGGAGTCTAATAGTATAAATAGACCCTATGGGTGAGGGAATTCGACACACAACCTTAAGCAAGGAACCTCTGGTCGAATTCCTCCCCTCTCCTCTCTCCTAAATCATCTTGCTTGCTATTGGTGTTTGTAAGCCATTAGAGGAGTGACAATTGTGACTCTAGAAGCTCCAAGACAAACAAGATCAACAAGGAATTCAAAGGTATGATTCTAGATCTGTTTTAATATTGTTATTTAACCTAATTAGCCATTAGAAGTCTTGGATTCAAAAGCATGTTTGTTAGAAAGCCTAGATCCAAGCAATAGGGTTTTGCATGCGCACATAGGAAAGTTCTTATGGCTAAAACCCAACAGTGGTATCAGAGACTAGATTGGTTTTCTTTAAATTGTTTCTTGAATAACTGAAACAAACCTGCAAAATTCAATTTTTTTGGTTTTGAGTCACTGACTCGTCGAGTTCCAAGGTGGACTCGTCGAGTAGGCCTGACTCGGCGAGTCCCCTTGTGCACTCGGCGAGTCCAGGCGTCAGGAATGGCCAGATTCGGGATTTTTTCATAATTATCTTATGGAAACTTACCTTAATCATATCAGATCAATGTAAATCCGATTTTTTGATAAATATGACTATTATCTTAATCTAATTAAAGATATTTATCATCTAATAAAATATTTAATTTCCTTATAAGATAATAATTAATTATTTTGGTAATTATCTTCAAAGAAATCAAGATAAATCAAATAAAGATAATTAGAATATTAATTGTTAATTGGAATTATTTGTTATTTGATCCTTCATGTTTTAAATGTTTAAAACCTACCCTAAAGTTTTGAAATTTATATTTGTGATTAAAAGTTTTAATTTAGACAACTTAAATTTCAAACCCTAGATTTTGAAAAGTTTAAAATACAACCCTATACTTATATAATATTACTAGAATAATATATATATGTATAACTAAATGCTAGTCTTACCGCTAGTAGGCCTCATTCACGAAGCCGATCTATAAGGTGGGTATAAGGTTGCGGCCTATAAAATGGCGCTTAATGGGTGTACACTCACACCCACCGCTTGCTTGATTGGTGGAGGGTCGTTAGCCGAACGGGTAGGATAGGGAAACCTCATCCTCTCATTAAAAGTATAATAAGAAATACGAAGTAACTAAATTTTTTTTTTAAATTTCCCAATCTTAGTTACTTTAGGAAAAGTGAATTGATGCAATCCCATGAAATTACACTTTGCACCTTGCTAAGATGTTAGTGGAGCGTGTGTGGTTTACCGGCACACTAATTGGTTCTAAGCGAAGGTGGCAAAGGGTGATTCATTGTTCATCATAGTTCGATGGAGCGTGTGTGGTTTACCGGCACATCGAATAGGTGATCGTTACAATGAAGGCACCATGTGAATTTGCATGGTAATTCACACCCGCTTTGTGATCCTCGGCATCCCAGTCACAAACAAGAGGGGCATATCGAGATTTAAACATGCCATTGAATAGTTCAATGAATCTCATCCGAATCTAGGAATTCTCAAAAACACTTAGGACTAAAAGTTTAAGTTTTGTGATGGAGAATTAGTGAATCGTCATTCACTTACCTTCAATTTATTTGCATGTTAGATTACGGCATCCCTTTTCTAGTATGTAAATGTTATTGTTGGATCCTAGCCCTAATTTTTCTTATTGGGTGATAATTAGGGATTCTTGTTCTAATCTATCTTTGTCCTTTCTATAGATGTCAAACGCAAACAACGCTGCTGCTAGTTCTTTCACGTTGATGAGCCTTTGCCAAAAGGTCACCTTCGATGGAACGAACTTTGGCGAATGGATAAGATACATTCGCACCATTGCTCGCTATGAGGATAAAGAGTATGTCCTCGACGAGAAGCTCGAGAAAATCAACCCTGAAGTTGCTACTCCCGCCGAAATCACCGCCTTTGAAACTCATGAGCGAGATGCAACGAAGGTACATTGAATCATGATCGCCACCATGAACTCCGAATTCCAAAAGTCCTACAAGGACATGTATCCATACGAGATGCATCAAGACTTGTTGGAGAGGTACCACCAAAACGCGAGACAAGAGCGTTACGAGATCTTCACTAACATGATTTCCGCCAAGATGGGTCATGGAGAATCTCTTACCGTGCACTTGCAAAAGATGCAAAGGTATGTCGACCGCCTTCGCAAGTTAAATGTTGACTTCGGCGAAGACTTGGTGATCGATATGGTGCTTCACTCTTTGCCTCCGATGTATAATCAATTTAGGATGACCTACCACATGAACAAAGAGGAGGTCACTCTAAGTAAACTCCAAGGTCTCTTGAGGGTTGCTGAGAGCAATTTCAAGGACAAGTCTGTTGCACCAACTCCCAATCCATCCGCTGCTCCTGTCTTGGCTATTGGTCAAGGGAAGGGAAAGAAGAGGAAAACTTCTTCAAATAACTATCGAAAGGTGAAAGCCCGAGATGGTTCCTCTTCTAGTGGGACCAAAGTTGATCCCTCTAAGCCCTGCTCTAACCCGAAGGAGGCAGAGTGCCACCACTGCCACAAGATAGGACATTGGAAGAGAAGCTGCCCGGATTACCTGCAAGCCATCAAGGAAGGAAAGATCAAGCCATCTTTCGCAGGTATATATGCAATCAAATCTAACGATTCTAATCATGCTATTTCTTGGGTTCTTGACACCGGTTGTGGTTATCACATTTGTTCTAATGTGCAGGGACTAAGAAGAAGTAGGGATGTGGAGCAAGGAAGGATCAATCTAATCATGGGGAACAGAAGATCGTCGCCTGTGACCAAGATTGGAGTGTATTCTTTAGTTCTTAAGAATAGTTTAGTTTTAGATTTGAACAATTGTTGCTATTCGCCAGAAATGGCTAGAAACATCATTTCATTTCATGGTTTATATAGACAAGGATTTAGATTTTCTTTTAATAATGAGAATGGTTCTATTTTGGCTTATCTAAATGGTGTCTTTTACTTTGAAGCTATACCATGTAATGGAATATATGAAACTGTTATGATTGTTGATAACTTAGGAAATGATGTTTTGAATATTGATTCTTCCACTAGTATGGATAAAGCATCCTTGTGGCATTGTCGTCTTGGACATGTCAACAAGAAACGCATAGCCCAACTCCAAAAGGATGGAGTGTTGGAGTCATTCGACCTTAGGGAAGATGGCACATGCGAGTCTTGTTTACTTGGAAAGATGACTAAGTCACCCTTCACGAGTACTTGTGAAAGGGGTGAGGGGCTATTAGACCTAATACATACCGATGTATGTGGACCTTTTAGATCAACCACAAAGGATGGGAACCGCTTCTATGTGACTTTTACCGATGATTATAGTAGATATGGGTATATCTATTTAATCAAGAAAAAGTCAGAAACCTTTGAAAAGTTCACAGAGTTCAAGAATGAAGTGGAGAATCAATTGGGCAGGAAAATCAAGATGCTTCGATCCGATCGAGGAGGAGAGTACCTAAGTCTTGAATTCCACGATTATCTCAAGGAGTGTGGAATAGTCGCAATTGACGCCTCCTAGGACACCGCAGTTAAATCGTGTGGCAGAAAGGCGTAATCGAACCTTATTGGATATGGTTCGCTCTATGATGAGTCGTGCTTCACTGCTTATCTTCATTTGGGGGTATGCCTTAGAGACTGCCGCCCATATCCTTAACCGAGTCCCTACTAAGAAGGTTGCCAAAACACCTCACGAGATGTGGACAGGGAAAGTTCCCTCGTTGGCACATATCAAGGTTTGGGGTTGCGAGGCTTTCGTAAGACGAGATACTCACGACAAGCTTGAACCTCGAAGTGAGCGATGTATTTTCATCGGCTACCCGCAAACTTCCTTTGGATATCTCTTCTATAGACCGAAAGATAATGTTATCTTTGTTGCGAGGAGAGGAGTTTTCCGAGAGCGAGAACTCATAAGCCAAGGAGATAGTGGGAGGCAAATCGAACTTGAAGAGATTCAAGAATCGATAGATGAAGGAACCTCTACCGCTGGCATTCAACCTGAGGAGGAAACTCCGGTTGAACCGATTGACGAATCCTTACCTCTTAGACGTTCCGATAGAATTAGAGTTCATCCCCAGTTTTATGGTTTTCATATTACTACCGAAGGGGACACGTATATTAGTGATGGTACACTAGTAAATCTTGATGAACCTAATAGCTATAAGGAAGCCATGGCAGGCCCGGAGTCTGCGAAATGGAAAGAGGCGATGGATAGCGAGATCCAATCCATGTACGATAACCAAGTTTGGAATTTGGTTGATTACGTGCCCGAACGTAAGACCGTAGGGTGCAAGTGGATCTTCAAGAAGAAGACCGACATGGATGGGAACGTACACACATATAAGGCACGATTGGTTGCGAAGGGCTTTACTCAAACTCCCGGAGTTGACTATGATGAGACCTTCTCACCAGTTGCGAAGATTAAATCTATTAGAGTGATGCTAGCAATTGCCACATTTCATGATTATGAGATTTGGCAAATGGATGTCAAGACCGCTTTCCTTAACGGAAAGTTGGCTGAGGATGTTTACATGGCTCAGCCAGAGGGGTTTGTGGATCCGAAGCATCCGAATAAAGTGTGTAAGCTTGAGAAGTCCATTTATGGACTTAAGCAAGCGTCTCGCAGATGGAATCTTTGCTTCGATGAGAAAGTCAAAGAGTTTGGATTTGTACGAAGCGAAGACGAATCTTGTGTATATGTCAAAGCCAGTGGGAGTGTAGTAAGCTTCCTCGTTCTATATGTCGATGACATATTACTCATAGGAAACGACATCCCAACTCTGCAGGAGGTTAAGTCCTGGCTCGGGAAGTGCTTCGCTATGAAGGACCTCGGAGAGGCTTCTTACATTTTGGGAATAAGGATAGTAAGAGAAAGAAGTAAGAGACTAATTGGACTTAGTCAGAATACTTACTTGGAGAAGGTACTAAAATGTTTTAGTATGGAAAACTCAAAGAAGGGAGAACTACCGATACAAGGAAATGCCAAGTTGAGTAAGACTCAAAGTCCGAGTACCGAAGCTGAGATAGCAGAAATGAGCCAAGTACCATACGCTTCCGCAGTTGGCTCAATCATGTACGCTATGACTTGTACTCGCCCTAATGTAGCCTTCGCTTTGAGCATGGTTAGCAGATATCAAGGGAACCCTGGCAAAGCACATTGGATTACGGTGAAGAACATCCTTAAGTACCTTCGGAGGATGAAAGAATGGTTCTTAGTCCTTGGAGGGAGTGATGACTTGAAGGTGCGAGGGTATAGTGACGCCAGCTTTCAGACCGACAGGGACAACTATCGTTCGCAGTCGGGCTGGGTTTTTACCCTAAATAGAGGAGCAGTGACATGGAAAAGTTCCAAGCAGGAAACCGTAGCTGATTCAACGTGCGAATCAGAGTACATCGCAGCGAGCGAAGCGTCGAAGGAGGCAATATGGCTGAAGAACTTCATCGGTGATCTTGGAGTTGTGCCGGCCATAAAGGAGCCCATGGAGATTTTCTGTGATAACGAAGGTGCGGTTGCCTTGACCAAGGAACCGAGGGATCATGGTAGATCTCGACATATCGACAGAAAATATCACTTCATTAGACATCATGCAGAAGAAGGACAACTCGTAGTGAAGAGGATATCATCAGAAGATAACCCAGCAGATCCGCTTACGAAGGGACTGAGTAGGGTTAAGCACTTGCAGCATGCTAGGAGTATTGGGCTGAAGGATGACATTAGCATAGATTAGATAGTATTAGAAACGCATAATAGATAAATGTAATTAACATTTGATGATTAAATAAAGGAGTTTTATTTATGAGTAAAGTTACTATCACATGTTAGTTGTTTAACTATTGTTTCACTTTGCATGTTTTGACTTCCAGAATAATTGAGTTTATTAGGAATAATCGAATTATTCAAATGGTCCACAATCGTTCATATGTTGGGAGTAGATATGAATGAAGATTGTCATGAATTGGTGTGTAGAGTGTCTAAATGGTGTTAGACATAGCAAGGGTTGCTGCAACGTTCATGAGTGCTTATGAAATGATTTTGAGCATTGGAATAAACCCGCGCTTGCTGGAATCACCTTATGGAATACGATATAAAAGGTGATCGCAAGACGATAATATCATATGGTCTTAAAACCTAGATATATGGTTTATTATTTGTTAATTGATTGTGCATTGATAATGCGAAAACGCATCAGTAACTTGATGTTATAAAACGCATTGTTGTGTATAGTTGGTTAATGAATAAGTAAATGCATATAAGTTGAAGTTTATCTGTAAATTTTATCCTAAGAGGGTAGAAGAGATATCTTGGCCACTCGATGATTTGATTTGACTTATGTGCCGGGCCCGGTCAGAACTGAATTGATGTGTTCGATTAAGTTCTATGTCAAATAAATCGGAGATCGAGAAATCTAAATGCTAGACTAACCATTCCATAGGACTGTCAGCATGATATCTAACAGAGGACTGTACGATCCCTTATCTAAAGGACAAGATTGATTAGATCAGAGTTGACAGCGTCTTTGAGAGCTACGATTGCAAACCGTATTGTACTTGTATAGTTATTAGACTTATCTAAGTGGGAGACTGTTGGAATAGTGTCTAAGGCTATAACTATATTCGGTGGTGCATGGTCCTTTTGGGTTGCCTTCACCATAGCAACTTGAAGGATGATTTGTTAAGAGAGAGTAAATATTATAAGGGATAATATTTGGCTATTTGATTAATATAAGTCATAAATTAATTGGTATTAATTTGGTGACTTAAAGAGATTAATTAAATAAGAGGGTATAAACTATCAATTGTTTGATAGTTAGACTTTAGACTGTAAATCCATTAGGATATACCTTGAATGGATTCTAAGAGCTTTAGGATAGCTCAAATCGTCCATAGGGTTATCTATGGAATGGATTTGGATAGCCTTAAGAGAAGATTATCCAATTAGGGTTTAGGGTGAAACCCTTAAGGAGTCTAATAGTATAAATAGACCCTATGGGTGAGGGAATTCGACACACAACCTTAAGCAAGGAACCTATGGTCGAATTCCTCCCCTCTCCTCTCTCCTAAATCATCTTGCTTGCTATTGGTGTTTGTAAGCCATTAGAGGAGTGACAATTGTGACTCTAGAAGCTCCAAGACAAACAAGATCAACAAGGAATTCAAAGGTATGATTCTAGATCTGTTTTAATATTGTTATTTAACCTAATTAACCATTAGAAGTCTTGGATTCAAAAGCATGTTTGTTAGAAAGCCTAGATCCAAGCAATAGGGTTTTGCATGCGCACATAGGAAAGTTCTTATGGCTAAAACCCAACAAAAGCTTCTCTAGATTTCTAATGTTACCATTGTCAATGTCCATGAAAATTTAGGAAGTAGATATTCTAATCAAATTTGCTTTACCAGTGATCCAAATCATTTCTGATTCAACATCAACAAGCAAATAGGTAAGAAAGATAAGGGTCATGTCGTGGTGTGTTACATAGTAGTCCTTTAAAGAACCCTCTATATGACTTAGGAGGTGATTTAAGAACCCAGTCAATAGCCAACTTCCTTGAGACTTAGACACCCAACTCTCCTAACTTGTCAATATGTGACTTTATGTCCAAGATGTGAGCACATATAGACATTACTTGCCAATAGGGATTGAGTGACCTTTCACTTTTCAAGAACTTGTGGGTTAGGGAGAATAATTGGAGGAGGTGGAGGAGGTGAAGTATGATTTCCAGTCCCATTAATGCACAACTAAGGGATTAATCTTTCACCTCGATCGCCATTTGGGATATTGTCACACCCCGCTAAAGCGGAAACGCAAGGTATGACAGCGATAACGGTTTCATTGCAAAAGATAAAGATACATCACCATAGCAGTATTTAAAAGTTTACAACCCATAGCTTCAAAAGAACAAAATACAAGTTTTTCAAAATAACATTGTTCAAAATATAGCTTCATAATAGCTTCAACACGATGCAGCATGCTCTATGATGATGAATCTTTACATCCACTTACTAATTATTTCCTGAAAAAGCATGTAAAACGAGCGTCAACTATGAAAATAGTTGGTGAGTATCACAAGTTTATAAAATCGAGCGTACAATAAGGCTTTTCGTAAATACAAGTACATTGCTTCAATGATAAACAAGTTGATTGCTATTAATGAATACAAGTTTATTGCTATAACGAGAAACGAGTTTGTATGTGTATGAGCAAACAATGAGTCTCAACCAAACCTATGACTGAAGCCCTATCGAGATCTATGCTTATCGTTCCATAGATGAATATGGTATCATGCACTCCAGCGATTCGGGCGAGTGAGGAGTTGTCAATTCCTAATAGCGCTATCCATAACGACCATTGGCTCAAAGAGTTAATGGTTAGAGATAAGGGAAGGGCCTTTGTACGATAAGTTCTCATGTTCCGTGTTGCATAGACATACATAAAGAAACATAGCAATACAATAGCAATCATGTTTGATACAATTCAATTTAAGTACAACATGCAAACAATAGTTTTTCTGGACATGCTTTTCCACCCCAAAACATAAAAACCGAAAAAAGGGGAGTGCGTGAATACTCACAATATGCTAAATATAGCAACCAAGTTTATACGAGTTAAATAAATACAACGGATATAAATAGTTTAGGACATGCTTTTCCACCCCAAAACATTTAAAACCATAAAATAGGGGATTGGTGAATACTCACAGTATGCTAAATATAGCAACCAAGTTTATACGAGTTAGATAAATACAACGGATATAAAAATAGTTTAGGACATGCTTTTCCACCCCAAAACATAAAAACCGAAAATAGGGGAGTGCGTGAATACTCACAATATGCTAAATATAGCAACCAAGTTTATACGAGTTAAATAAATACAACGGCTATAAATAGTTTAGGACATGCTTTTCCACCCCAAAACATTTAAAACCATAAAATAGGGGATTGGTGAATACTCACAATATGCTAAATATAGCAACCAAGTTTATACGAGTTAGATAAATACAACGGATATAAAAATAGTTTAGGACATGCTTTTCCACCCCAAAACATAAAAACCGAAAATAGGGGAGTGCGTGAATACTCACGATGTTTAGTGTAGACACAAGCGGTACTTCGGGATGCACCAACGTCTTACTACCGGGATCCTACGACACCAAACACACGCACTAGTGAGTTTCCATGTCGATATCTAATGCTAATATACTAAACTCTACATATAGGGAAATGCCAATTTATGTTTTAGTATTGGATTTATATCATTTTGTTACACTTTTTCTGATGTATTGAAATTTTACAAGTCGTGCGATTAATTACAACCTTGGAAGGTTAATTTTCCAAATTTTAAGTCTCAATAACAACATAAATTCACGAAAAATAGTATTCGAGGGATAAAAATTCTCAAACTTTTTATTTAACTGTTAATACACAACACTAAGCTGGGAAAATTATAAAAATGGATTTCCAAGCTGTTTAATTATATTTTATAATTTTTGAGCATTTATTTCAATAAAAATTGAAATAAATAGTAAACAGTTTCCAAAATTACCCAAACTTTTTGTAACATCATTTACAGTATAAATATCTTGGGAAAAATATCAAAAGTGGTTTTCATAATGTATAAACTGGTTTTGGGTATTTATGTATATTTAAGTGAATTTTAGTGCAATTAACTTTAGAAAATAAGGGAAAAATAGTTTACAGTGGAGAAAAATATTCAAAATTTTTATGTAACCTCCTACTATATAATATGATATCCTGGCAAATTTTCATGAATTTTGGATAATCAGAACTATTTTTCCCATTTTTAAGCCATTATAATTACCAAAAATTGGGAAAAATAGCTAGACATGATGAAAAATCTTGAAATTATTTTCTTGAGTCACCCATCACAAGTAAGGTATGCGAAAATTGTTAGATAAAATTTTCACATCCTAAAAAGTGGTTTTGTAATTTATCATGTCCTAAATAAAAGAAAATTAGAAATCATATGAAACAGTAACAAAAATTGCTGAAATTTGGTGAGGGGTCATTATTCCCCATAAGTATCATCCATGAATTTATTTAGGATTTATTGACCTCTGGAAGTATTTTATATGATTTATGCCCTTGGTTTTAGCAATAATTCTAATAAATCAAATAAATAACAAAAGCTCTTGAAATTTTCCAGATTATCTCATGCATGCAAGGGCTTTCAAAAGGAAAAATGTAAAAAAATGTATTCAGAAGAGAAATGAGGGTAATGATTCCAAACAATTTAAGAAAAGTTGCATGCAATAATGCATGAAGTGTAGATGTGGCTGAGGTTCATGAATTTTTGTAGCCCATTCAGTGAGGTTTTAAGCCACGAAATTTCAACCATAACTCACTAGATATGTTAAGTTTCTAAGGTATTTTTCCTAAGATTTATGGTTGGGTTTAAGACCATTGTTTAAGCAAGATAAAAATAGTGATCACAGAAAAAGAGCTGTATGCGCAACCTTTTTGTAAAATCTGCCAAAAATCGGATATTTAATATTTTACAGTAAGACCAGTTGGGTTTGAAAGTTAACTCGTGGAACTAACCAATACAAAAAGAATATCATGATTTGGTTAAAAAATGACTGAGTTATGACTGTTCAAAGTCGAACAAAATAATCTGGCAGATTGCATGTTTGCTTGTGTGCATTTTTAGGGTATTTCAACAAGAACATCATGCATGTCTTTGGTAAGATCCGATTTCTAACACATGCATGGAATGAATGAGGATTCAATATGTACTAGAAATGGTTTAAATGCTTTTGGTCATGCATGAACATAAAAGAGATGGAGAAGAACATGAAATATTAGATTTTGATGTCACATGATCATATGTGCATCTTTTTCACTCCTTGCATGGGTTTGATCCCGGATTTTCACCATTTCAAACACATGCATTGTGTTATGGTGAGAATCTACAAACCACAAGGGGAGAATAAAGATTTCTAGCCATGGAAAGGCATAGAATCCTAAAAGAAGAGAAAACTAAGAAGGAAAAGAAGTAGAATCATCAAACTATGGAAGAAGATGATGTTGTTTACCTTGGTTATGATCTTGAGAGAAGTAAGAACACTTCAAGGTCTTCAAAGTCTTGAAATTTGGCAGAGAAATGAGAGAAATTTCGTGAGTTTAGAGAGAGAGAGGAAGAGGGTGAAGTGTGTGAAGAGAGTGAAGTGAGAAGAGTGAAGAGAGAAGAGGTGGAGTGTGGGTTTGAGTTTAATCATGAGTTTTGGGAAGAGAGTGCATGGGGAGAGGGGAGATGGCCAGATTTTTGAGGCATTAAAGCCTCCTCTCTCCTAAATTCAAATTTTTATAAAAAATCCCTCCTTAATTTTTATAAAAATCTAATTTTTATAAAAATCTAATTTTTATAAAAGTGATTCTTTAAGCAATTTTTGATTTATTTAAAAATCTTGTTTTTAACTAATAAATTATGATTAATACTTGTAATTTATATTTCTATTTCATTGGTATAATCCATAATTTGATTAATAAAATTTGATATTAGAAAGTTTATAGCCAAATTTTATAAAGTTTTTAAGCTTTAAGATTTATAAATTTGGATTTTTGGCTGTTTAGAGTTTTTGGAACATTGATTGATATTCAACAACATGTTGAAGTATAATTAGAATGTTTTAATTTATTTTTAGAGTTTTATACCCTATTTCAATTATAACAAAGCTTGAAGCTTTATTCTAATTATAGTATTGGCATTTCCTATTGTAGCTAAGCAACTTACTAGAATTGTAAGTATCAAGTATATTAGTCCTAGACCTTAGTTGGATCCTAGTTTATGCAAGATTTTTGACCTAATTTATACTACTAGGTCATGACATGTTGTGCATGAATGGTTATTATAAAGATGCATGAGTCCAAGAATGACCTGAATTGGCAGTTGTCACAGTATCCCCCACTTAAAAAGAATTTCGTCCCGAAATTCATTCTATGTCATCGCTTGTCATCGCAAGGGAAAAGTTGCGGATACTTTTCCTTTATGAAGTCCTCGCGCTCCCAGGTGTACTCCGGCCCGCGTTTTGAGTTCCATCGAACTTTCACAATCGGGATCTTACTCCGCTTAAGTTGTTTTACCTCCCTGTCAAGGATTTCTATCGGCTCCTCAACGAAGCTCAGCTTATCATTGATCTTAATTTCCTCCAGGGGTACTATCAATGTTTCGTCGGCTAGACATTTCTTAAGGTTGGAGACGTGGAATGTGTCGTGAATGGCGCTTAACTCTTGGGGCAATTGGAGTTTATACGCTACTGGACCAATCCTTTCAAGGATTTCAAAGGGTCCAACATATCTCGGGCTTAGTTTTCCTTTCTTACCAAAACGCACAAGCCCTTTCCAAGGCGACACTTTTAAAAGTACCTTGTCTCCTACTTGGAATTCTAATGGTTTTCGACAATTATCCGCATAACTTTTCTGACGATCTCTAGCAGCTTTAAGCTTATCTTTGATGATAGTAATCTTGTCAGATGTTTCCTGGATAAGTTCGACTCTAGTCAACTGTCTGTCTCTGATTTCTGTCCAGCATAAGGGCGAACGACACTTGCGTCCATACAATGCTTCATATGGAGCACATTGGATACTCGTGTGGTAACTGTTATTGTAGGAAAACTCAATTAGGGGCAAATGAGTATCCCAATTTCCTTTGAACTCAATGACACATGCTCGTAGCATGTCTTCCAATGTTTGTATTGTTCTCTCTGTTTGCCCATCTGTCTGAGGGTGGTAAGCTGTGCTCAAATCTATCTTGGTTCCTAGTGCCCTCTGTAACATCCACCAAAATCGAGATGTAAAACGACTATCTCTATCAGAAATGATAGATAGGGGTACACCATGTAGAGAAACAATTTTGTCGATGTAGATTTGGGCCAATTTTTCCATCTTGAAATCTTCTCGAATAGGGAGAAAGTGAGCGGATTTCGTCAGTCGATCCACTATGACCCAAATTGAGTCGTGACCTCTAGCAGTTCTAGGGAGTTTGGTAACGAAATCCATAGATATTTGCTCCCATTTCCATTGGGGAATTTCAGGTTGTTAACCCTTGGAATCCAGACCCTGTCTTTAAAATAACGAACTCCATCAGGTTTGGTTTCAAATCTTTCTTCCAAACCATGTAAAGTTTCGCCTGGAAGATTTTCCTTGCATAACGCTTTCTCCTGGGCATTAATGATTTGAGATTTCAAGCTTGTCTGAATTACCATTCCCAAAGCTCTCACACGGGAAGGTTTCACTCTTACTTTCCTACTAAGAGCGTCGGCTACTACGTTAGCCTTTCCTGGGTGGTATCGTATCTCACAATCATAATCACTAAACAACTCTACCCATCTTCTCTGCCGCATGTTTAACATTTTCTGATCCAGGATATGCTGAAGGCTTTTGTGATCGGTATAAATGGTGCATTTGGTTCCGTACAAATAATGCCTCCATATCTTAAGGGCGAAAACTATTGCTCCTAGTTCTAGATCGTGGGTGGTATAATTCTTCTCGTGCGGTTTGAGTTGTCTGGAAGCATATGCAATGACCCTATCTTTTTGCATTAGCACACATCCTAATCCTTGATGAGACGCATCACAATACACCACAAAGTTCTCTGATCCTTCTGGTAAAGCCAGAATTGGTGCATTGCACAGCTTGTTTTTCAGGATTTGAAACGCCTCTTCGTGTTTCTCTTCCCAGAGAAATTTTCTATCCTTTTGGGTCAAAGATGTTAATGGTTGAGCAATCCTAGAGAAATTCTCAATGAAGCGTCTGTAGTACCCAGCTAATCCTAGGAATTGTCGTATTTCTGTCGGGGTTTTGGGGGCCTCCCATTTCTTGATTGCCTCTATCTTAGCTGGATCTACATGGATTCCTCTTTCACCGATCACATGACCAAGAAAATGTACTTCCCGAATCCAAAATTCACACTTAGTGAACTTGGCATACAATTTTTGTTCCTTCAACAGCTCCAACACTAGCTTTAGATGTCTATTGTGATCTTCTTTGGTCCGCGAGTAAACAAGTATGTCATCGATAAAGACAATTATAAACCTGTCTAGGTATGGTCTACAGACCCTATTCATCAAATCCATGAATACAGCGGGTGCGTTCGTTAGTCCAAAAGGCATGACTAAGAATTCATAATGTCCATAACGGGTTCTAAACGCTGTCTTGTGAATGTCCTCTTCGTGAATTCTTAGCTGATGATACCCTGACCGAAGGTCGATTTTTGAGAAGTAGGAAGCGCCCTGCAACTGATCGAACAAGTCATCTATTCTAGGGAGGGGATATCGATTCTTGATTGTCAACTTGTTCAATTCTCTGTAATCAATGCACATTCGGAACGAACCATCTTTCTTTTTGACGAATAACACTGGGGCTCCCCAAGGTGAAGAACTTGGTCGAATAAACCCTTTGTCTAGAAGTTCTTGAAGTTGTCCGGATAGTTCTTGCATCTCGGATGGTGCAAGGCGATATGGTGCTTTTGCTACCGGTGCCGCTCCGGGAACTAAGTCTATCCGAAATTCGACCTGTCTATAAGGGGGTAGACCGGGCAATTCCTCCGGAAATACTTCGGGATAGTTTTGAACCACTGGAATCTCCTTGAGTTGCTTAGCTTCAGGTTCTCTTTCTAGCACATGGGCCATGAATGCAATACAATTCTTCTTCAGGTACTTGTGAACCTTCACGCTTGATACTATGTTTAAACTTCTTCCTGGCTTCTCACCGTGTATGATAAGGGTTTCTCCATTAGGGAGAGGCACTCTGATGACTTTCTCATAACAACCAATGTCTGCTCTATTTTTGGATAACCAATCCATCCCTACTATCACATCAAAACTACCTAGCTCTATAGGAATTAGGTCAATGCTAAAGAGTTTATCAGCTAAATTCAGAGTACAACCAGGAATTATATCACTAGCCCTAATTTCATACCCATCAGCAAGTTCAATAGCATATGCAATCCTCATCTTTACCGATTTCAAGCCAATTAACGGTCTAAATGCTAAAGAAACAAAACTCCTATCTGCTCCCGCATCGAATATTACTGATGCAAAGTGGTTGTTCAGGAGGAACGTACCTGTTATCACTTCAGGGTCCTGACAAGCTTCTTCTGCACCAATCACAAAGGCTACACCTCTTGGCTGTCCAACTTGATTTCCTTGAAAGTTTTGCCTGGCTTGGCCTTGTCCATTGTTACCAGGTCCATTGTTCAGTTTAGGACATGCTCTACGGAGATGATCATTACTCCCGCACTCGTAACATGTCCTTTTTCCCTCCTTATTCACCTTACAATACTTCGAGTAATGGCCTGTTTGCTTACAGTTTTGGCACACCGGGCAAGCTCCCTTGTGATGGAAGTTACACTTATTGCACTTCGGAAGCGACCCTGAGTACTGCTTTCGCTCCTGCACTTCTTGTCCTTGAGTTTTCACTGGTTCTTGCTCCTGGGCTCTTACCATAAAGTTTCTTGAGACTTTCTGCTTCCTCCCTGACTTGCCTCCATACTTCTTCTCTCCCTGATCTGCTGGCTTCCTCTTGCTACTAGAGCTTTCCATTGTCGATGCTCCCATCCTTATCACATCACAATCAATAATAGCCAACCAAACATATAATATGCTGTCATCGCATGACCTGCCTCTCGTCTAGCAGCACTAGCAGTGTCAGCAGTCTCCATCGAATGCTGATACAGGATTTCCATTCCTGCCAAGACTTCATCCAAAACTTCTCGATGCCCAGCTATCGCAGCGAGACTGTGACGTAGGCCTGCTGCTATCGACTGCAATCTCCGGGACTCCTCCGGGGTCATACCTGGCTGTCGGACAGGTATCCCTATGACTTGCTGAGGTGAGGATGCTCTTGGTCCTGCATCGCTGGGTCCTACCCCGCTAGGTCCTGCCGTGCCATGTCCTGCTGTGCTGGCGGGTATCCTTCCTGGAATGGGAACACTCTTCCTCGCTGTCCTCCGAATGCGAAGTCCATAGAGCGGTGGCTGTGGCAACACCGATGTCGGTGATGCCTCGCGTCGTTGACTCGGGGCGATGTCATTTCTGATCTCCACTGAGTTCCCAGTATCTTCCGTGTCCTCTGATGGGTCTTCTTCTACTGAGGCGGGGGGGATTACGTCTAGGGATAACAGTGACGTAGCCGGATTCATCGGCTGAGGAGGTAGCGCGGGAAGATGACGATGTTGACATAGTGGACTGTGACATAGTTTCAATGAGATATGAAATAAATGACAATGCATGCCTATAATATGCAATGCTTACGCACACCAAAATTAACCTTTTGAAATTTTGAAATAAAGTTTTCTCAAATATTTTTGTTGAACATATTCCCATTATAATTAGCTCAAGCTTTGTATAAATCTTTTCTTAATTAAACATAGGTGATCAGGCTATGTTTAATCAAGGTCCAATAATACAACTCCCGACCTAATTATACTAGTAATATGTTTGATGTAAAAAGAATTTCTTTGTAAGTTTTAGTTATAGGTTGTGTTTTCTTAAAGAAAAACCAATGTTCTCTATAACTTTAGCTCTGATACCACTTCTGTCACACCCCGCTAAAGCGGAAACGCAAGGTATGACAGCGATAACGGTTTCATTGCAAAAGATAAAGATACATCACCATAGCAGTATTTAAAAGTTTACAACCCATAGCTTCAAAAGAACAAAATACAAGTTTTTCAAAATAACATTGTTCAAAATATAGCTTCATAATAGCTTCAACACGATGCAGCATGCTCTATGATGATGAATCTTTACATCCACTTACTAATTATTTCCTGAAAAAGCATGTAAAACGAGCGTCAACTATGAAAATAGTTGGTGAGTATCACAAGTTTATAAAATCGAGCGTACAATAAGGCTTTTCGTAAATACAAGTACATTGCTTCAATGATAAACAAGTTGATTGCTATTAATGAATACAAGTTTATTGCTATAACGAGAAACGAGTTTGTATGTGTATGAGCAAACAATGAGTCTCAACCAAACCTATGACTGAAGCCCTATCGAGATCTATGCTTATCGTTCCATAGATGAATATGGTATCATGCACTCCAGCGATTCGGGCGAGTGAGGAGTTGTCAATTCCTAATAGCGCTATCCATAACGACCATTGGCTCAAAGAGTTAATGGTTAGAGATAAGGGAAGGGCCTTTGTACGATAAGTTCTCATGTTCCGTGTTGCATAGACATACATAAAGAAACATAGCAATACAATAGCAATCATGTTTGATACAATTCAATTTAAGTACAACATGCAAACAATAGTTTTTCTGGACATGCTTTTCCACCCCAAAACATAAAAACCGAAAAAAGGGGAGTGCGTGAATACTCACAATATGCTAAATATAGCAACCAAGTTTATACGAGTTAAATAAATACAACGGATATAAATAGTTTAGGACATGCTTTTCCACCCCAAAACATTTAAAACCATAAAATAGGGGATTGGTGAATACTCACAGTATGCTAAATATAGCAACCAAGTTTATACGAGTTAGATAAATACAACGGATATAAAAATAGTTTAGGACATGCTTTTCCACCCCAAAACATAAAAACCGAAAATAGGGGAGTGCGTGAATACTCACAATATGCTAAATATAGCAACCAAGTTTATACGAGTTAAATAAATACAACGGCTATAAATAGTTTAGGACATGCTTTTCCACCCCAAAACATTTAAAACCATAAAATAGGGGATTGGTGAATACTCACAATATGCTAAATATAGCAACCAAGTTTATACGAGTTAGATAAATACAACGGATATAAAAATAGTTTAGGACATGCTTTTCCACCCCAAAACATAAAAACCGAAAATAGGGGAGTGCGTGAATACTCACGATGTTTAGTGTAGACACAAGCGGTACTTCGGGATGCACCAACGTCTTACTACCGGGATCCTACGACACCAAACACACGCACTAGTGAGTTTCCATGTCGATATCTAATGCTAATATACTAAACTCTACATATAGGGAAATGCCAATTTATGTTTTAGTATTGGATTTATATCATTTTGTTACACTTTTTCTGATGTATTGAAATTTTACAAGTCGTGCGATTAATTACAACCTTGGAAGGTTAATTTTCCAAATTTTAAGTCTCAATAACAACATAAATTCACGAAAAATAGTATTCGAGGGATAAAAATTCTCAAACTTTTTATTTAACTGTTAATACACAACACTAAGCTGGGAAAATTATAAAAATGGATTTCCAAGCTGTTTAATTATATTTTATAATTTTTGAGCATTTATTTCAATAAAAATTGAAATAAATAGTAAACAGTTTCCAAAATTACCCAAACTTTTTGTAACATCATTTACAGTATAAATATCTTGGGAAAAATATCAAAAGTGGTTTTCATAATGTATAAACTGGTTTTGGGTATTTATGTATATTTAAGTGAATTTTAGTGCAATTAACTTTAGAAAATAAGGGAAAAATAGTTTACAGTGGAGAAAAATATTCAAAATTTTTATGTAACCTCCTACTATATAATATGATATCCTGGCAAATTTTCATGAATTTTGGATAATCAGAACTATTTTTCCCATTTTTAAGCCATTATAATTACCAAAAATTGGGAAAAATAGCTAGACATGATGAAAAATCTTGAAATTATTTTCTTGAGTCACCCATCACAAGTAAGGTATGCGAAAATTGTTAGATAAAATTTTCACATCCTAAAAAGTGGTTTTGTAATTTATCATGTCCTAAATAAAAGAAAATTAGAAATCATATGAAACAGTAACAAAAATTGCTGAAATTTGGTGAGGGGTCATTATTCCCCATAAGTATCATCCATGAATTTATTTAGGATTTATTGACCTCTGGAAGTATTTTATATGATTTATGCCCTTGGTTTTAGCAATAATTCTAATAAATCAAATAAATAACAAAAGCTCTTGAAATTTTCCAGATTATCTCATGCATGCAAGGGCTTTCAAAAGGAAAAATGTAAAAAAATGTATTCAGAAGAGAAATGAGGGTAATGATTCCAAACAATTTAAGAAAAGTTGCATGCAATAATGCATGAAGTGTAGATGTGGCTGAGGTTCATGAATTTTTGTAGCCCATTCAGTGAGGTTTTAAGCCACGAA
The DNA here is from genome assembly GCF_052625555.1 of Lactuca saligna. Lineage (NCBI taxonomy): Eukaryota > Viridiplantae > Streptophyta > Magnoliopsida > Asterales > Asteraceae > Lactuca > Lactuca saligna. Next base: position 245,865,111 of record NC_136424.1, on the reverse strand, counting down.
ATTTCAACCATAACTCACTAGATATGTTAAGTTTCTAAGGTATTTTTCCTAAGATTTATGGTTGGGTTTAAGACCATTGTTTAAGCAAGATAAAAATAGTGATCACAGAAAAAGAGCTGTATGCGCAACCTTTTTGTAAAATCTGCCAAAAATCGGATATTTAATATTTTACAGTAAGACCAGTTGGGTTTGAAAGTTAACTCGTGGAACTAACCAATACAAAAAGAATATCATGATTTGGTTAAAAAATGACTGAGTTATGACTGTTCAAAGTCGAACAAAATAATCTGGCAGATTGCATGTTTGCTTGTGTGCATTTTTAGGGTATTTCAACAAGAACATCATGCATGTCTTTGGTAAGATCCGATTTCTAACACATGCATGGAATGAATGAGGTTTCAATATGTACTAGAAATGGTTTAAATGCTTTTGGTCATGCATGAACATAAAAGAGATGGAGAAGAACATGAAATATTAGATTTTGATGTCACATGATCATATGTGCATCTTTTTCACTCCTTGCATGGGTTTGATCCCGGATTTTCACCATTTCAAACACATGCATTGTGTTATGGTGAGAATCTACAAACCACAAGGGGAGAATAAAGATTTCTAGCCATGGAAAGGCATAGAATCCTAAAAGAAGAGAAAACTAAGAAGGAAAAGAAGTAGAATCATCAAACTATGGAAGAAGATGATGTTGTTTACCTTGGTTATGATCTTGAGAGAAGTAAGAACACTTCAAGGTCTTCAAAGTCTTGAAATTTGGCAGAGAAATGAGAGAAATTTCGTGAGTTTAGAGAGAGAGAGGAAGAGGGTGAAGTGTGTGAAGAGAGTGAAGTGAGAAGAGTGAAGAAAGAAGAGGTGGAGTGTGGGTTTGAGTTTAATCATGAGTTTTGGGAAGAGAGTGCATGGGGAGAGGGGAGATGGCCAGATTTTTGAGGCATTAAAGCCTCCTCTCTCCTAAATTCAAATTTTTATAAAAAATCCCTCCTTAATTTTTATAAAAATCTAATTTTTATAAAAATCTAATTTTTATAAAAGTGATTCTTTAAGCAATTTTTGATTTATTTAAAAATCTTGTTTTTAACTAATAAATTATGATTAATACTTGTAATTTATATTTCTATTTCATTGGTATAATCCATAATTTGATTAATAAAATTTGATATTAGAAAGTTTATAGCCAAATTTTATAAAGTTTTTAAGCTTTAAGATTTATAAATTTGGATTTTTGGCTGTTTAGAGTTTTTGGAACATTGATTGATATTCAACAACATGTTGAAGTATAATTAGAATGTTTTAATTTATTTTTAGAGTTTTATACCCTATTTCAATTATAACAAAGCTTGAAGCTTTATTCTAATTATAGTATTGGCATTTCCTATTGTAGCTAAGCAACTTACTAGAATTGTAAGTATCAAGTATATTAGTCCTAGACCTTAGTTGGATCCTAGTTTATGCAAGATTTTTGACCTAATTTATACTACTAGGTCATGACATGTTGTGCATGAATGGTTATTATAAAGATGCATGAGTCCAAGAATGACCTGAATTGGCAGTTGTCACAGATATCATCTTCATTAGGATAGCTTTACCCAAAAGGATAAGGAAGACCATAGTTGTCATAACTAGACATCTATGAGGGAGAAATTCAAGTTTAGTTGATTTATGTCCTTAATATAACACCCAATATGAAATATTAAGGCTAGGACCCAACACAATATTTTATAACTTGGAAGAGGGATGCCATAATCCAAGCTACAAAGTATTTGAAGGTAGGTAAATGTCGATTTACCAATTTCCACCTTGAAAAACGAAATTTAGCATTAGGTTTTAAATGAATTGAAACTCCTAGATCTTTTGAGATTCATTGAACAATTCAATGGTATGTTTAATTCTCGATTGTGCCCTTCAAGTTTGTGATTGGGATGCCGAGGATCACAAGTGACAAACAAGGAGTGAATAACCATGTAAATTAGCTTGGTACACCCAATGTTACAACCACCAAATCAATGTGTCGGTTAACCACACACACTCCATTGATCTATGATTAGCGTCAAGCTACCCTTTGCCACACATTGTTAGTCCCAGATCAGTGTGTCGGTTAACCACATACGCTCCACTAACGACTTAACAAGGTGCAAAGTGCAATTTCATGGGTTAGCACCATATTCACATTTTCCTAAAGTAACTAAGATAGGGTATTTAATAAAGTTTAGTTACTTTATATTTATCATTATACTTTTAATGAAGGGAACATTAATGTCTTTTCCTACCCATTCGGTTAACGACCCTCAACCAGTCAAGGAAGCAATGGGTGAGAGTGGGCACCCATTAAACTGCCATTTTATAGGCAGTAACCTTATACCCCCCTTATAGACCGGCTTCGTGAATGAGGCCTACTAACGGTAAGACTGACTTACTCTTATACATATATATATATATATATATATATATATATATATATATATACAAGTAGGATCATGCGAAAACATAAATATCTTGCGAAAACACGAAAACAGATTTTATCTTATAAAAACCAAACACAAGTACTATAAAAATTAAATTTATTAGCAATAAATTAAATATAATAAGTTTACATTTGATTGTGTTATGATAATATAGATTTAAAGACGGTTTTATCAACTATTTGTTTTTTCATATCCTTGACCACTTTTAAATTCATGTTTTATAATAAAAATGTCAAATAGCATGCTTTGCTGATATGAAACAATTTCTTATGTATAATCGATTATCATCATGTAGTTCAAAGTTTGGATGGATTATTGTCCAAAATATAAAGTTGAGGTGACACAATATCATAGTTTTTTCTTGTTTTCACGTTTTCGCAAATTATTTGCATTTTCGCATGAACTCTCCCCTATATATATATATATATATATATATATATATATATATATATATTAAACCTGTAATATTATAATAGTATAAGGGTTGAATTTTAAACTTTTAAAATTCTAAGGGTTGGAATTAAAGTATACATGGAGGGTAACTTTACAAATTCAAAAAATTTTAGGGAAAGTTTTGAACAATTAAAAAACAACTTTTGGTTTCCATAACTTACGAGTTTAAAGTGGTTTAATGAAAAACTCTTCAAGTTCCATAACTTGAGGGCGAGTTATGGAAGACTTTCAAATCATTCAAGAAAATAAGACTTCATTTTCATAACCTATGGAACTTTATGAGTTTTAAAATTCTTGAATGAGACTTTTTGTATAACTTGAGGACAAGTTACAAAACTCATATGAAGAATATTTTGGATTAAACTTTGAACAATAACTATCATTATACAACTTTCTATTGATAAAAAAACAAACTCATAAATTAAGAAAATTCATATCAAACAAATTTCAAAAATTAGTCTAATCATATAAACTAATACAAGTCTTGATACTTTGACAATTATCTAATAATTGGAAGAGAATCAACATTACCATAACAACAAAATCAAATTTAATGAACAAAAACATTTTGTGGTAATGATTTTAATCCTAAACACGCCAAAAAACTCGAAATTTTGCTGCCTGGACTGCCAACTCATCGAGCCCATTACTGGACTCGACGAGTCAAAGGCCAAAAACATGCTCCTCGATGATTCACCCAGTGAACTCAGCGAGTTCACTGGGCAGAAGGTAAAATTTTTGATTTTTTTACTTTGAAAACTTATAAAACATCAAGTATATTAGAAAACAACCCATGTCTCTGATACCACTGTTGGGTTTTGTATACTACAACATTCTATGGTGCATATACAACCCTAAATGCCTTGGATCTATGTTTTCTCTAATTATACATGTAATAGTGTTTCCAAAGCACTAAGCCTATAACTAGCATACAAATGATATAAACAATATGAAATACTAGTTAGGATGACATACATTTTTATGTAGCTTGAAACCTTATAATATTTGGCCTTTAAGAACTCAGCACCAATAGTGTGGATGCCTCAAATGGAATCACAACACACCATAGACAAAGCTTGAAACCATGTAATATTTGGCCTTTAAGAACTAACCAATTGTCATGATGATATGCAACCCAAATGGACAATGCTACTCTCGGGTCGAGTACATACCAATAATAGTTATGGGCTTAAACATCTAATCCTACCATTACAACTTCTGAAGTAGCAATGTATTCTGATTATGTAGTAGACTGTGCTATTATATTTTGCTTAAACCTCATTCCAACCAAATTTACTCTTCATTCCATAATGAAGTCATAATCCAATTATAGTTCATAATTATATCTATCTATTTTGAAGTCAAGATCTTACTTATCTCTTTACATAAAAATCTTCTTCTAAACTGATTAACTCATGTACAATCTCTTATTTCTTCATAATAACTCTTATAATGTTCTCATATTCATCTAGTGACTTACCCATGTATTCGATTGGTGTTTTATGATTGTTCACATCATAATCATATACCTTGCATTGTGCATAACATTACATAAATGATGGCTTCATTTCCCAAGAAAATGGAATATAAATCATTTTATATAGCTCAAACCTATGTGCTAGGTTATTTTTTAAATAGGCTCAAAATGGTGCCATGTGGAAATTCTAAGAGTCTTCCAAAGGATTCTTATATCTTGATCTCTTTCAAGATATTGTCAACATATGCAAAAGATTCTAAAAACTTTAACATTCATTATTTATCTATCTACGTACACTTTACATTCCAAGAATATATTTGTCCTTCCTAAGTCTTTCATCATAGAAACACTTTCCAAGTCAAGGCGAAAAGGCATTACATAGTCGGAATGTAATTTCTCATTATTAATTATGTCTTATTCATACAAGATTAGGAATATAATTATACTCCACTAGTTTTTAGTAAACAAATACGTTCTCTTAATTTTGATATAAAAACATACCTTGTATTTTCATATTAAAATGATGATTCCAAACTTGAGATATTTTCTTTATATCCACAAATGGATCTAAAGGCTTACTCATTTTGTTAGGATAACTTGGAGTAATAAAACTTCCAAGCTAAACTATATATACATTTTCAAGTAGGTGTGTATTAAGAAAAGCGGGTTTTTTTTTTAAATATATTTGCCATATTTCATAATAAGAATATTTAGTTATGGTAAATAATATCCTTGTTAATCTAATCATAGCTACTTTAGCAAATGTTTGATCATAGTCATTGAAATGAATATGATTAAAGCCTTTTATAACAAGTCCTGCTAAATGTGTACATATCTCTATGTTTGTATTCTTTCTAGAAGAATTACTTACTCATTCTAGCCTTGCTATAAAGAGGAAGATTAATCAATCTCATACTTGATTATTATACATGGTTACATATTAGTGTTCATGAATCTAATTCATATATCAAATTAGAGATTTGATATAACATTTTGGTAGTTGATGGATTTTCCAGAAACCATCAAGAAGAATTCATTAACAAGAGATTCCATATTTCTCGTGTCGAAGATGATTTCTACCATATTAGCAAACAACTTGTGTTTATTAATAGCTATTAATAATGTTTAACAATTTCTTATTAAAACTTGTTCCAACAATTTCTACATCAGGATATGGTCCTTGAGCTACTTCAAGTTCCATGTGCCTCCTACTTGCTTTGTCACTAGAAGCTTGCTTTTTGATAACTCAGCTTTCAAATGAATAAGATAACTTATTCTTGGTGGATTTGTATAAATAATCTCAACAACCTTTTTGATTATTCTATAAATATGTAATTTGTAGATTTTAGGTTTAGAAGGTTTAAATTTAGTCCAACATATACTTCAAATCCTCAAAACATTAGTAAGATAATGATAGAACCTTTCCGTATTAAATCTTACAAAATGTTTTATCTACTCATCAGTTGGTGTTTGTATTCAAAGTACAAGTGATAGTGGTTAAGACATAATCCCAAAAGAATAAAGGAAGATAATTTCCACATGTTAGAAAGTAAGTCATATCTAGTAAGGTCTATTTCACCTTTTATTACCACTAAGTCTTTAGATTGCATTACTGGACTGTATCTCAACTTTATACTTGAAAACTTCAACAAAGGTTTCATAATTATTTTTTAACATGTAAAATATAATTACAACGACTATAGTTGTTGATAAAGTTGATTATAGTGTAATACATTATAGTGTATTGTTTTGTAATAATTATTTTCTCTATAGATTAGTGAAAATATCATTAGAAATCTTTTATATATATACATAAAATTCACATATGTCAAATAAAATACAAGATTTGTCTTCAAATGTCTGTTTTTTGAAGTTGGAATATGTGTATACCATTTATATGATAAAGATAACAATGTCTTAGATAAGTTGGATAAAAAACAATTTAAATCAAAAAGGCGTTTGCATATATAACTTGCTATTTAGAAAACATTGACAATTACTTTATAATTTTATTAAGAGATCTAATTCTCAATAACATGATTTTAATCATTTCAGAATATGAATGTGATTGTTATGAAAATTTATTTAAGCAAATAATCAAACATCTAATAAATTAACCGAGACATATCTATTTAGATAGACTAAATTAAAACATACATTGTTCCAAAACAAATATTCTTTACTTTATGTTCTAAGTATAAATAATAAACTAAACTTCGAGAGTGTAGTTTCGACTTGCTTGTGCTCAGTTGGTTACTCTTCTTGAATACTTGAAAGTAATTTACAAATATAAGATTAATATTATGTACCAAGTACTGTAGTGTTATATAAAAGTATAAGTTATATCTAGTAGATACCTGGAGTACTAGTCTCTCTAGACTTTCTTCTTAGATTAGAGGAGCAGTTCATCTTCCAATGTCCTATTTCTCCATAGGAGAAACAAGATCCATCTTTGTTGTCCTTTCCATAAACTATGGGCCTTTTAGATCACAGATGGTGCCTCTTTTTAGTCTTGCATTATTCCATTGTTTGAACTGGCTAAAAAAAATATCATTGTATTGTTGGAATATCTACTTAAACCGTCAAACCATCAAATATATATATATATATATATATATATATATATATATATATATGTATATATATATATATATATAAGTTATCCAAGACTTCTTGGAAGTTAGGAATAATTGTTCGTAGTATGATGTCAAACATCTTCAACATCATAGTGCTTGCACCAGGTATCATATTCAGGTTTCCTACTCAATGTAGGTGTTTAGGAATATGGCCTTTTAAAAATGTTATTATTTCGGCAAGTGAAATATGATACATGGTTATGAGATTTGATTTTGTTTTATCTACAAGATTTTAAAAGAAAATTCATTTAGTATATTCAAAATTTAATCTTCAATAATTAATATGCTTTTAGTTTCTAAAAATATTAATTTCAAACTCTAGGATACAAGTTGCAAAACAAATCAATGGTTATGTATCATTTATCTCATTCATTGAATCCAACTAGGTAGATATCAATTCTCAATTATATACTAATAAAAAATTCATATATTTATGGGATCACTAATAGTAAAGCTTAATAGAGATGTGTGATCTCATTTATACCTCATATATCTATTGCTTAGGTATCATTTATCAGAACAGATTTCCAATCAAATCATCCAGTTTCAAGAACTTGTGTAACCAACCTATAACTTGGTTATAGAAATCATGAATACACCCGAACCATCAAAAGATAACATTAAGCGGTTCGGTGTTATTTATCCCACTAGCGTATGAAGAGACGTGCGAGTGATTTCAAAGTGGATTGCATAGATTTGAGTTTAAATAATGGGTCTTTAATGTTTTATAATTCTAGTTTTAAAAGACATATTTATCGTGGTTATTGCAGGCATCCAATAAGTCGTGCTATACTATTTATTTAAAATCACATTTTAACAATGTTTTTATAAAATCCAAATTTTATATTATTGACAAGGTCAAATTTTAAAGTTAATAACTAGTATTAAGTTTAGACATTTGAGTGCTATAGAACATTTATAATCCTTTTATTAAAACTTCCTTTAATAAAATAAGGTTTGAAGTTTAATAAGTTTCTACAATCTCAGCTTTAAACTTACATAATTTTAATCATAAGAATTTGTTGTTAGCTAGTTTTAAAACAATAAAGTTTTTTTTTTTCTTTTTAAAACCTTTTTACATCTTATGTTAAATGAAAATTTTATTAAAACCAAACTCCTTATGATCATTTTTATGTTTAAAAGATCATCTAACATTTTAAAATCTAATTTTACAAACATGCATAATACATATAAACATAAAACAAGCATCACAAACATTACAACATATGTGCATAAACCAACCATCTAATGATATTTTGTGAGCCATCACAAAAATGAAAAGTCCATTCCTAAAAGGATATTAAGGGACCAAAAATTTTATAATGTCTTCATGCTCCCACTTGCTTCAACACCTTGTAGCAAATTTATAGAAGTAGTTTTATAAAGTTTATGAAAATTTTCAATTTTATAAATTTTTGATCTTAAAAATGGCCACCATCTTCATTCTTGGTATATTTTTATAAAAATGAACTATATCTAAAACAAATCTATTATGTAAAAATAAACAAAATGAAAACTATCTATTTAATTATTACATATCATATGAATAAATAAATAATTCAACCATTTTAACAAATCAACACAAACACAAGAGGTCTATGGCTATTTTATGCACATCAAACACACACACACACACACACACACACATATATATATATATATATATATATATATATATATATATTCATATATATTTTTTGTGACTACTTTATAATTATTATTATTTTTGTGACAAAAGTTTACATACATTATATATATATATATATATATATATATATATATATATATATATATATATATATATGTATTGTATGTAAACATTTGTCACTAAAAAATAATAATTATAAAGTTATCACTAAAAATATATATGAATTTTCTTACAAAAAGAAAGACATGCATGTTTTCCAAAAACAAAGATAATGCCAAATTATCAAATAATCTAATAAATCTTGCAAAAATGACTTTGATACAAATTGTTGGGCTTTATTCAAGAATGGTCTAATTATACTGTCAAAATGACGTGATTAGCAATGAAAGCAATTTTTTATTTGAATAAACTAAAATCATTTTACCCAGCAAGGATTATTTTTCAAAGCTTGGAAAGATTAAACACGGCCATATAAGGAAAGAGTTTACAACCTTTAAAAGCTTTGATTCCTTTTGACAATTAGGAAGTTGATGAAGAATGACAAGCAACTCAAAGTAGAGCTTCTCTAGAAGTATTCACCAAGAAAGAGTAAACTACCAGAGATGCTAGTCTTCATTTGTGTATATATTGTTCTTAAGCCTTAAGAGTTCATAACAAATGAACCTTAAAAAGAAGAAACATATAAAGCTCTTAATCCAAGCACCAAATGCAAGAAGAAGAGTAGAGGGGATGAGCAAATGCTCTCGCCATTTGGAAACAAATAAGGGAGAATATATGAAAAAAAACTAGCTATATTTCCTTTTTAACACTCCATTATATAGTTAGATATACATGGCAAAGATCATACTTCATTAACTGTAAAGTAACCGCATGTAAGAAGGTGTGGTGTATGAAAGAAAGTCAAACAAGACAAACCTTACACAACCCTCACACTTATGTTTTCATGAAGAAAAAATAAGCCAGGAAGTGTTCTTCACTCAAGCATGCAACTAGTAGTTGAATCCTAACTAAATGACTTACTCGAAGTGCCCAAGATGCTATAATATATATATATATATATATATATATATATATATATATATATATATATATGTATGTGTGTGTGTATATATATATATATATATATATTCATATCTTATGAATATAACAAGTTTTTGTTCTCCTTTGTTATTATTTTCTGAAAACAATAATAATTAAAATATTGGTAAAATATTATTTTTATAAAATAATATTTTTTTCAACTATATATAAGTGTTGATAATATTTATTAATAATCAAGTTATATTAATAAATAATCAATTAGTAGTAACTTTCTATAAGGTGTGACCATATAGGATCATATTTCATCAACAATATCATTCTATAATGACTCTTGAGCATAAAGAACATTAACCATGGTGGTCTTTTGTTCGAAGCTTATGGTGACTCGTAACGGTATTTTGAAGACAATATTGGCAAGTTGGATCTATATAGTTATATTGGCATTTACTTTTGCTGCATATGAAGTTCTTACAACATGCTTACACAAATATCTCATTATCAGGATTGAAATAAGCATATGTGAAACATCGTGTCTTGATTAAGAAAAATGCAACAGATAAGTTTGGTTAATGTAGTCGTGACTCATCCAAACCACAAGTTTCAAACCTAATACACGCAATGTGCATCTTGTTATGCCCAACGTACTCTGGCTTGGGCCAAATCTTCTCATTAAGTGATTATTCCTTAAAGACCTTTCATCCAAACTCAAATATAGACCCAAAACATCATTCTAAGTCATTATGTTTCCACCTTTATGACTTTTCATGGCTAGAAAAGTTCCAAAAGCTAAAACCCTAACTTAATAATCCATTAGGAGATCATAACTCTAGCTTGTAAGGAATAAAAGGACCAAGATCACATTTTTATGGTTTCTAACACCTAAAAACGTTTGAATAGAAAACTCTTCCAATACTATACTTATTAACATCAAGCTTATAGGATCAAATATGAACACAAACTCAAGGCTAGGAAGATCTAAGAAAATAACTCATTAAGTTTCAAACTTTATACCTTCAAAGGATTGTAACGACCCAAAAGTCAAGGGAAAATATTTGTTTTTCACTATAGTCAAACACAAATGTTACTTAATCCAACCATTCAAAAACATTGATTAATTAAAACATTTAGCAGAGTTACATCTCAAAATCACATAATACAGAAAAACACGGGTGTGTGTGATGCGATCAAGCTGGGCCCTTCCTTTCCAAACAAATGATACCTGAAACCATAAACAAAATTGTAAGCATGAAGCTTAGTGAGATCCCCATAACATACCCAATACAATCCACATAATCACATGAACCATATCATCCATATAAGCTACATAAACCACATAAGCCATACATGCAAACATATAAGGAATTTGTGGAAACCCTCCAAGGTCTTACTCCGGGTGCCATAGGAACCCCCTCATGGTCTTAGCCCACTGCCATGGGAACCCCCTCATGGTCTTAACTAATTGCCATGGGAACCTGTGCATGGTCTTAACTAATCAACAGAAATGTCATACAAACCATATAAGACATACATACAAACATATAAAGGTTCCATGGAAACCCTCCAAGGTCTTACACCGGGTGCCATGGGACCCCCACATGGTCTTAGCTCACTACCATGGGAACCCCCACATGGTCTTAGCCTGGAATGCCATGGGAACCCCCTACATGGTCTTATATCTAATTGCCTCGGGAATCCCCCGGGATCTTCCATGCAAGTATCATAAAGACAACTAGCATACCACATACCACACAATCAACTAGCATACCATATATAACTAATTGCCATGGGAACCCCTACATGGTCTTCACATAAATATATAATGTATCGATAGCACATTCGAAATAATCATCACAACTAGATAACTAGGCTGCCCTTGGTGCCTTCGACCCATTAGTATGGTCAGGAGACTCACCTGACACTACCAAAGTCCCATGAATAAACTATAGCTGCTGGCTGACGAATCCCCAAACTGTCAATATCAAAACAACACCCAATTAACCATTTGGGTTTCAATGTATAACCATAAATCTACACTTGGGGTGAAAGGACCATTTTACCCCTAACCTAGCTTGGTTCAAAACCAAGGCCTAAACTCCCACTCTGAAGGCCCAAAAGCCAAATAATCAACCAAGACCTAACATATGGACTAATTTTCCAAATTGGGCCTAAACCTCTACATGGTCTTACCTTAAGGCCCAACCATTTAAGGCCCAATATTCCAAATTGGGCCCAAGCCTTTCCAATAGGCCTTATCCTAAAGCCGAATAATTTCCTTAGTCTATAAACTTGTTTCCATTTGGCCTATCAATAAGCCAATCACCAAAGCCCAAAAGAAGGCTCAACTTGAAGCCCAAAAATAATTAGGGTTTTCACATAAAATGACAATTAGGGTTAAGTGTTCTTACTTAACCCATTAAGTATTTAATCCAATAAGTCCATCACTGCACCAGGCCAAACATATAATGTAATCGGGCATAAGTGATAACTTTAATCCACTGGTCCAAAACGCGGGTCCCGACAATCCAAAATTTAAAATCTCCAAAATTAGGGTTTTCTAAACCCTAATTAGGGTTTACAACCCAATCATAAGCCGATTAGTCCAAGGGTTAAGTTCTTACATTAATTAAAGTCTAATAAGTCAGGTACCACCCACTACCTCCTCAGGTAGTAGTGGTTGGCGGTGGTTCATGGCGGCAGCCACTACCATAAGGTGGTGGTTATGATTCTAGGCCAAACAAGGGCAATAGTAATCCAAGCACCAATCGAATCATACACATAAACACACAACCACTGGAGATGGTGGCTAATGGCGGCAAAACGGTGGTAGCCACCACCTCACGGTGGTGATGGTGGTGAGTTTTTTGGCTAAAAATCGCCCATACAACCCCCTGAATATAGAAAACAACATGTATACTCGAATACGCACCCCCCACACACACATCCACCTCCCACGGTGGCTCGTGGTGACATGAGACGACATAAAGCGGTAGAAAGAAATAGAAGCGGCAACAGCCACCATGGTTGGCTACCATGGTGGTCCGCTAGCGTTTCGGCCAATATCACGCACCAAGCTACACTGAAACATACAAACACATGGGCGAAAACACTCACCAAGATGATGTACTAAATTCTTGGAGGAGGGTGACGGCGGAGAGATATCGAACGGTCGGTAAGACATCACCGCAACAACAGCGGCGCCAACAGACGACACTAGCTATTGCAAAGTTATCGGCCGATGATGCTGGTGGCGTGGTAAACAGCGAGTCAAAGGGAGGAAGCGCTGCGTGACTGAGCACAACAGCAGCAGCAGCCATGATGTGTTCCTCAATGGTCTGTCTTCGTCGACAGCAGTGGATTCCAGCTTTACGACGGAGGGGCAGTGGCTGGTGGACATCAACCATGGTGGCGGATGGCTAGTAAAACTAGGGTTAGGTTTTGGTTGGTTCCTTAAAGAGAAACCATGAGGAGGGTGATGGGTTATGCCCCCGTCCTTATACATCTTACGCCCAATAATTATTTTCAGTCTCTCCCTCTTAAGTTCTTTTCAACTCAAATCCATAAGTTACCAAACCACCCCCATCTTTAATAATTCATTACAATTCAAGCCCCAAAAATTACCATTTAACCTTCAATAATAAAAAAATGTAGCTTTTAACACCCCAATGTGTACGTCCCGTTAATTAGAATGACTCAGGGCTGAAATACAATACATAAAAATACGTCTCGGGGTTCTAGGGTTTATTATTTATTTACTTAATTTTAAACGGAATGTTACAAGGATGCTTGACGGTGACATACTTTTGGATTCAAGATGCCTTGAGCCTCCAATATGATTCCATTTCCGTCTTATTCCTTCAAGAACACAAAAATTGAGTCTTTCTCAACTTAATACATTAAGTCCAAGTCTCTAACCTTAATATTTGAATTAATATGATGTTTAGATGCATAAAGTTTTCAACTTTATCCATAACAAGGTCACAAACTTTCAAGATCTAAATTTTATGCACTAAAGTGACCAAAAAGTGACAAATATGAAAATTAACAAGATCTATGAAACTAATGATCAAGTTTGAAGCTTTTTACTCACAATGATCCAGAAATGATGTAATCTTGCTGGATCTATACTTGAATCCTTCTTCCATACACTTTTCCACCACCTTGTTCTTGAAGATTCCATTTTTAATGGAGAAATAAGCTCCTAAATGATGCTAAGATTCAAATTAAATGAGAGGAAGCCCGAGTTTTGAGTTAGAGGCTCAAGAGGGTGGAGACTTATGATAAGAAGGACCCCCAAGGGGTTAGAGACCTTAAATAGGGCTCAAAACCATGAAATTAGGGTTTTTACATTGTGGAATTACGCCTTGCGTAACTTTAGGTACACCCTGCATACTCCACTAAAAACGTGTCCTACTCTTAGCATGCACGCCCTATGTACTCCCTTGTATATGCCCTGCGTACTACTAAATTCCCTTTGCCTAACCTCAAATAGCCATAACTTCTTCATTTCAACTACGTTTTCGATGATCTTTATATCCACGGAAAGGTGTCAACGAGACCCATAACTCTATCTAGTTACTTACGACTAAAAACATCTCGAACTAAAATCCTTAATTTATGCAAGAATCCTGAAACATTACCTTTTCCATTTACCCATCGGCTGCCAACGAACAATCCAAGGTCTAAATCACTTATCCAACACCATCAACATCCAATAAAGTCTAAACTCCATTACCTTGAAATATATGGCCTTACATGGTCAAATTATAGTCCACAAACCATGAATTAAGAAACGTCCTAGAACATTATGTTACAATTCTCCCTCACTTAAATTAGATTTCGTCCTCGAAATCATTCCTTACTACTTCCTCTGCCACCCTAGTCGATCCTGCCCAAATTTCCCGAATTTCGTTTAAGACTGAAGATTCATCCCATGCCGACAACCGTCTTCGAATCATGCCATCCAAACCCCATCTTATCAGAAATCACTTATCTCTCTAGAAGAATAAACCTTAACACTCTGCCCTCATCCAATGAAAGAAACCTAAATGCTTTGCATGAGAACTGAAACAACTACCTTATTCTTCCTAACTGGAAGACCTTAAATCACAACAACAATCACTCAAAGTAGGAAACTTCTCGATAATTTGAACCCATCAATTTAAATCGCATAAATTATTCCCTAAGATCGTTGATCATTCATTTGTTGTACTTGCCCATAGTCCTTGACTAGGAACACCACTCAACCATGAAGAAGGAATACTCAAAATATATCGATCGTGAATTTCACCACCCAATCCCAGATTCGGAAGTTGTGCCTAAAAACCTTAAATATAACTTGACTTCCTGACAAGTCATCACCAACCCACTGCTACCACGAGCATAATGATTGTCCATCCAAGAATTTATCATTACATCCAAATCCCTTATCTTCCTAGGTGTACTTCTTAACTTGAGTCTTCATAATCGATACCCAACATTGGTAACCAAATTTCAAATAAATAGTCCGCAATCAAATGGGGTACATATTGCAAACACTCCACAAGAGACTTTTGATGCACAATTATTACTCCCAACAATCTTTAACTGCCCACATGATCCAAACCAGCTGGCCACTGAGTCTTCCGACTCTCGACAATGCACTAACACCCAAACCTTCCAAGAAGACTAACGATTCGAGACCTATAAATGTCAATCAAATGAATACCAGGTCCCACCTATACGAACAATACAACTACTGGCTCACGATATATCGTGACACATTCAACCACTAAACGATAAGCTCACGGTACTATGCTGACCTTGCCATCATTCCATCACTAGCCTGAAGACTTACGACAAACACCATATGGCCTAAAGATACTCAACCTGTTGGATTAGGTGTCTAAGCCCATAACTATTTTTGGTATGTACTTGATTTGATTATGAGCATGGTCCTTTTGGGTTGCCTTCACTCATGCAACTTGATAGGATGACAAGAGGAAAGAGAGTAGAATTTATTATGTGAATAATAAATTCGTAATCAAAATGGTTTTATTAATATATTACAAGATTAGTATATTATTTTGGAAATCATATTATTTAATTAGTATTGATCAGAAAGTAATTTGGTGATCAAAAGAGACTGATTAAATTAAGGGGACTAATATTGCAATTAACTGTTAGTTGCTAGTTGGGCTATGCACTCCTAATAGAAGAGATTGGATGAAATCTATGGGAAGCCCATAAAGATTTCATCCAAAGGGGCCTTCTAGAAGGGTTCCATGGATTACTTAAGGCCTAAGCAATGAAATTAGGGTTTCCATCTTAAAACCCTAATAGCCTCAACTATAAATAGACCCTTATACATGAGAATTCGGATCTATGCTTCTTTGAGTTTCCCTAGCCGAATTCTTCTTCTCTCCTAAGTCATCTTGTTGCATTGGGTGTTTGTGACTCCATTAGAGATGCAACACTTGGAGCACTAGGCTTTCAGAAGTCAAGATCAAGAAGGATGAAACTTGTTATTACTACATAACAAGAGAGGTAAAGATTCTAACCCTAATCATATGTGATATTCAATATATGTATGCTAGTTATAGGGTTATTTCTCTGGCATTCATAGTTGTATGTTCAAATTAGAAAAACCTGGATCCAAAGCAATTAGGGTTGCATGTACACCATATGAATATTGTTATGCTCAAAACCCAACACAACCATCAATGCACTGTCTTGTAGGAACCCAACAACATCGCCCTCAATGTCAACCAAACATAACATGGGTCATACCCTTTTATCACACAAAATTCCTTTCATAGTACATGTTGCTACCAATGAGAAATCAGACGAAAACATGGTCGCACACAACCATAAAATGAGATAGGCGGTTAAACTCTTGTTCCAATTCAAGGGCTACAAACCAACTAAGGACCATGCCAATAACTCAAGCCAAGTTTCCTGATGCGATCTTACTCAACCTACATATATTCCCAAAGGAAACACATAACCAACCCTAGATCTACCACACTCCTTTTAAACTGATTAACTGATCAACAACTGCCCATCCTAGACTATAGATATAAATCTACACAACAAGCTGACAAATCCCTCAAAAATCGATACTCAACCGAAGAGACATAAGCACCTCTTGACCTATTCTTCAATGTTTTTGAAAGGAACCACTGGCTACAATGAGTTCCTTGTCCAAAAACTTCTTTCCACGAGGATGACTTTTGTATTCCTAAACACATACATCTAATGACAACTTGTTCTGCACCCCCATCTTGACCAAATACAAAACCTAAGTTTTGCATACCCGAAACACAAATCCCTATGACTCACTCTTCTGAAACCATATGTTCGAACACATTAATGATCCTCCAAGCAGAATACCCAGTTCTCTGCCACTTTGGGTTCGACTACCACCAACTGGCATTGCAAACCGAACAAAAATCAAACGGGCTAAACCAAAAATGCATAACATCCATGACCCTTGTAATGTATAACACAACACAAGATGATCTTCCAGATATAGACTAAGCAACTCAAAGAGGTTTCAAATCTCAGATGGCGACCTCAGGAACTCCCCAATCATGAATACCTCTAACATCAAGAATCCCATGCAGATGCGCAAGTAATAATTCTGACAATCATTCATAATACCAACTTCCTATTTGGAAACAAATGAACTACAACACTCCTTTCCTGCAAACCCCAAATTGTGAATTCATCAAGAGAATCATTCATAAATACAAAAGGCATAATTCTCATTGTAACATCCTATTCCAGATTGTTTTGTGATTTAAGGACCGTGAGCCTTAATCCGAGTATGAGAAGGTTTTGAGGCTTTAAAGGACAAAGGTTTAGGACTTTTGGGATATGGGTAGGGTAGGTTGTGTGATAAAAGAGCTCGGTTTGTGCTTTAAAGCCCAAATGTATTGTTAAAGGAGTTGGTGCGGGATTTTCATGAATATTGGATTTGAGTTCGAGTGGGCTTCAGGAGGTATAAAGTTGATAGAAGTGTAGGGCTTCCCGTTACCTTTTTGTGGATATAAGGATCGTAAGAAATGGATTTATAACGAAAAAGTTATGACCTTCAGAAGTTTTGAGGTTTGCAGGCTTAGCCTAGTACGTTGGGCGTACTGAACAAGGGTGGTCGCAAATATTCTTCAGAGTACGCTAGGCATACTATATGAACGTTGGGAATATGCCAATCAAACCTGAACAATATTTGTCACACCCCTAAAACCGGTGAACAACAGAAACGTTCTTGGGTGGAGGACGTCATGTACAGTATCAAAACAATGTAAAGTAGTAAACAAGCAACAACATCATCCATTGCATTAATAGTATAATTTCATACAAGTGTGTTCTATCAAGTTATATAGACACCAAAAATTATATACATCAAAATAAAAGAGGAGTCTTGAACAAGCTCCTTCTTCTCAAAATCTGGCATCTATACCTGTCTACTGGTGACCTGAGAATACAAGTTATTTTGAAAGCGAGTATAAGCTTTAAAGTTGGTGAGATCATAAGTATATTAGTGTCTGAGTTTGTATGAAATCATTTGTAAGATGTTTTGTAATGTATAAGTTCTGTTAAGTTTTGTATTGTTTGTATTTGTTTGAACTCTCCTAGAAAACCCTATGTTTTCTACTAAAAGTAGCCTTCTACCAAGGCATCTAGTATTTGTGTGTGTGTCTCATGTAAGAGTGTGTATTTTCCTAACTCCGACTATCATTAACCAAAAATATAGTTTTTACATCACCGTGCATCGTGTGCATGATCACGAAGTGAATACAACGGGGAAATATTATAGTACTATAGTGTTATATGAAGTAACTACTGTTGTACTAAGCACCTTAAGCAATTGTAATTATCAAGGTAACATATGATCGGCCTGTATCTTGCTACTGACTCAATAGTAAAATGACAATGTAAGATGCCATAAAAATGATGTTTGGCACCCGTAGACTTGCAAGTCCCACCGTAGCGAGCAGCAAGGTGTAGGATAGTCAATCCAGTATAGATCTATACACAAACTCATACGCTCCCCAATTAAGGAGATTCTGATACAAAAACAGTCATGGCAGGTAGTGCCATGCCCTGTTTAATGGCTCACATAACTTTGTTAATGTATATGTAATGTATAGTAATGTATATGTGTGCTAGTTGTATTGTGCGTTCTTTCTCTGTCTAGCCTGTATGTTTGTTTCTCATCATAGTGTCTATTGTTTGTTTCTCCTCACTCTGTTTCATGTTTGATTCTCATCATAGTATGTACGCACACACCAGTTTTGGTGTGTTTGGCCCGTTTTTCCAATGTTACAACCAAACTAACCCATCCTCCGACACATATTTCAATTATACTAAGCTTTAAGCACTCTTTTAGACCCAAAAGTTCATCATAAAATAGCAAAACGAAGCTAACTTTGATATAAATGAAGAATGTAAGATAGAAAATTTGGGTTGTCACATCATCCCCTCCTTAGAAGGAATTTCGTCCCGAAATTAGAATTTAAGCAAATAAGTAGTTACAAATAACTAAGTAAAAAGAAGAGGATATTTCAGTTTCATCTGGTCCTCTCGCTCCCAAGTGAATTCGGTCCTCACTTGGCGTTCTAGCGAACCTTCACTATTGGGATACGACTTTGTTTCGTTTGCTTGACCTCTCGGTCCATGATCTCTACTGGTTCTTCCACGAAGTTGAGGCTCTCGTTGATCTCGATCTCGTCGAGTGGGATTACAAGAGTCTCGTCGGACAGACACTTTTTCAAGTTCAATACGTGGAAGGTAGAATGTATGTTACTAAGTTTGCTTGGTACATTGAGTTTGTAAGCTACTGGGCCGATTCTGGCAAGAATCTCGAAAGGCCCAATGTACCTTGGATTTAGCTTTCCACGCTTTCCGAAGCGTATCAAGCCCTTCCAGGGTGAAACCTTCAATAGAACACGGTCGCCCATTTGGAATTCCAATGGTTTTCTACGTTTATCAGGGTAGCTTTTCTGTCGGTCTCTGGAGGCTTTCAACTGTTCACGGATCTGAACGATCTTCTCCGTCGTTTCCCGTATGATCTCCGGACCTGTGAGAGTGATTTCAGGAACTTGTCCTTTAGCTAACTGGGTATCACCCACCTCAGCCCAACACAGAGGGGATCTGCACTTGCGGCCATAGAGGACCTCGAATGGAGCAGCCTTTATGCTTGTGTGATAACTGTTGTTGTAGGAAAATTCGACAAGGGGTAAATGAGTATCCAATGACTTCCCAAAGTCGATCAGACAGGCTTAGAACATATCTTCCAAGGTTTGAATAGTCCTCTCACGTTGTCTGTCTATCTGTCTGCGGATGGTAGGTTGTACTCATGTCCAGCCTAGTTCCTAGGGAATTCTGTAGCGACTGCCAGAACCTAGAAGTGAACCTACTATCTCTGTCCGAGACAATGGATATGGGAATACCGTGCAGTCGTACTATCTCCCTAATGTAAGTTCTTGTAAGTTTCTCCATCTTGTCTGTTTCTTTGATCGGTAGGAAGTGTGCAGACTTGGTTAATCGGTCGACGATGACCCATATGGTATGAAGTCCACCTGTTGTCTTGGGCAACTTGGTAATGAAATCCATGGTGATCCGCTCCCACTTCCAATCCGGGATCTCCGGCTGTTGTAGGAGGCCTGAGGGTTTCTGGTACTCGATCTTGACCTTTGCACAAGTAAGGCATTTACTCACGAAGGTAGCAATCTCTGCTTTCATGTTAGGCCACTAGTATAACTTTTTAAGATCCAAATGCATCTTATCTGAACCTGGGTGGACGGAATAACGAGTGTTGAGCGCCTCGTTCATGACCAAGTCTCTGAAACCACCTAGTTTCGGGGTCCAGATCCAGTCCATGAAATAATAAGCTCTACCACCGTTAACCTCCAAGTTCTTATCCATTCCTCTCAGGGATTCACTCGCCACGTTTTCAGGCTTCAAAGCATCGAGCTGGCCCATTTCTATTTGTGTGGATAAGTGTGAATGGATAGTCATAGTCAATGATTTGACTCTACGACCAGAATATTCCTTCCGATTCAGGGCGTTAGCTACTATGTTGGCTTTACCCGGATGATAGCAAATTTTGCATTCGTAATCACTGAGTAGCTCAACCCACCGTCGATGTGTTGTAATCTCTTGTGGTCTGTAAAGATAGTGCTCTTTGTACCGTACAGGTAGTGTCTCCAGATCTTCAGATCAAACACAACTTCTCCTAGTTCAAGAACGTGGGTTGTATAGTTGACCTCATGTGTCTTCAGTTGTCTCGAGTCATAGACGATGATCTTTCCTCGCTGCATCAGAACACATCCGACCCCTTGATTTAACGCATCGTAATACACAACAAAGTCCTCTATTCCTTCGGGAAGGGATAGTATTGGTGCGGTGCACAAGGCTCGCTTGAGCGTTGGAAAAGATCTTTCCTGCTTCTCTTCCCAGTCAAAGGCCACGCCTTTCTGGGTCAGTGTTGTAAGAGGCTTCGCTATCCGGGAGAAGTTCTGAATGAACCTACGATAGTAGCCAGCGATACGTAAAAATTGACGAATTTCTGTAGGCGTCTTCGGTACTGACTAGTTCTCAATGGCCTTGATTTTGGAAGGGTCCACTTGTATTCCCTCTTCGCTAACCACGTGCCCTAAGAATTTGACTCGTCGAATCCAAAAATCGCATTTTGAGAACTTCGCGTAGAGCTTCTCCGATCGTAATGTTTCGAGGACTTGTCGCAGATGTTGACCATGCTCCTCCTTACTACGAGAGTAGATAAGTATGTCATCGATGAAGACGATGACGAACTGATCTATGTAAGGACGACACACCCTATTCATTAAATCCATGAATATTGCGGGAGCGTTTGTCAATCCGGACGACATTACTACGAATTCGTGGTGCCCATAACGAGTTCGGAGGCTGTCTTTGGAACATCCTCCCCTAACACTCGTAATTGGTGATATTCGGATCTTAAGTCAATTTTTGAAAAGAAGTTCGCCCCTTGAAGTTGGTCAAACAAATCGTCGATCCTAGGCAAAGGGTAACGATTCTTAACAGTCAATTTGTTGAGCTCCCTATAGTCGATGCACATGCGAAACGATTCATCTTTCATTTTGACAAACAAGACTAGAGCTCCCCAGGGTGAGAAGAATGGTCTTATAAAGCCCTTGCTGAGCAGTTCGTTAAGTTGACCAGACAGTTCTTGCATCTCGGTAGGTGCTAGACGATAGGGCGATTTGGCTACTGGGGTAGCCCCATGAACTAAGTTGATTCGGAACTCGACTTGACGTTGCGGAGGTAATCCTGGGAGTTCTTCTGGAATGATGTCGGGAAAGTCACGTATTACTGGGATGTTCTGAATGTCCTTTGTTTCTTGGCTCACATCAACCACATGAGTGAGGAATGCACGACATTCCTTTCGCAAGAATTTCTGAGCTTGGATGCTCGAGATGATACGAAGGTTCGTGTCGGGTTTGTCTCAACCAATCCATGCCGATAATGACGTCGAAACTTTTAATTGAGATTGGCATGAGATCGATCGAAAATGAATGGCTATCTAAAGTTAGGGTACGCCCTACGAATATGCTGCTACTGCTCTCTGTCTTTCCATTATCTATTTCGATAGTGAATGGTTCAATAAGTGCTCGTGATTTTTGCCTAAGTAAATGAGCAATTTTTGGTTCACGAAACTCCTCTCCGCTCTACTATCAAATAGAATGCATGCATAAGATTTATCGAGGAGGAATGCACTAGTGACCACTGTGGGGTCGGCAACCACTTCTTCATGACCTATGGCCAGAACTCTTGCCGATCCTCCGACAAACCCAGTCTTTGGGCAGTTTCCTTTGAAGTGGCCTACATTGCCACATCCGTAGCAAGTTTGGCCAACTCCAGCACCGGGGACTTGGGTGATTGGCCTCGCCGGAGCTTTGCAGAAACGGGCAGTGTGCCCCTTCCTGTTGCAGTTTACACACTGCATTTCCCGATAGGCTCCCACATGGTGGTTGTTACGTTTGTTGCAGAGTGATAATATTCCAGAATACTGATTTAACGGAGTAGCAGCAGTGGCAGGTGCTACCGCTGCATGTACTGCCACGACCTGCCTCTTCTTGGCAGCCTTATTCTTTTTCTTGTCATCCCAGAATTTCCGCTTGGAGTCAGCGGTTCTTGTAGGCTCTGAGATGGCCAGGGTGGTTGTTGCGGCCGGGTTACGAACCACATGGTCTATGAGCCAAGGTACCAATCGCTTGGCACTATCAAAGGTAGTGGGGTGCGTTGCCAAAGCATTACCCTGGTATGGGGGCACCAGTCTCCATATGTATCTCTCGATCTTCTTTCCCTCTGAAGGAATCATGTAGGGATAGATGGCCACCAATTCACAAAACCTGGCGGTGTAGGCGACTACATTGGAGCCCTTCATGGTTAGGCCCCATAGCTCTTCCTCCAGCTTTTGGATCTTGCCTCTCGGGAAATACTCCTCAATCATGAGGTCTTTTAAAGATCCCCAACCCATATCATTTGCCACTATTAGAGATAGTGACTTAACATGGCTATTCCACCATGTTAGGGCTTTAGTTTCGAAGGTACAAGCAATGTACTTCACCTTGCTATCCTCAGAACAAGAGCAGATTTCGAAAACCGATTCGGTTTTCTCGAACCATTGCGAGAGGGCAATGACTCCGCCCGTCCCATTGAAGGACAATGGTTTGCAGTTTGTGAAGTCCTTATAGGATCACTCTCTCGAGCGCACGGGAGTTGCCACCTGAATAGACTGAACCGGGGTTCCTCCTCCAGTGGAACCAGATGAATGATATTGAGCCATGGCTATAGCCACAACTGCAGCTACATCAGCATTAAGGTTGTCGTGTCGAATTGAGGAGTAGGTGGTTGAGGAGGTGGTGTTTCATTATTAGGGTTTCTCCTTAGATTTCTGCGAGGTGGCATCTTTGATCTAGGTTATATCCAAAACAAAATTTAATAAGATTCTATCCGCGACGAGAACTTTTATAGTGAGTTCTCGAATCCGACAGAAGACGCTCGATGTCCCTTATACGCCTATCCGATCTTGCCTATTGAGTTCGAAGTTCCCTGACTTCTGCTCGGGTTTCAGCAAGCTCCCTCTAAAGCAATGCATTGCTGACCTGAGCCCTTTCCTGTGCAGACTCGAGTTGTCGAATGTGTACAGTGTTAACACCAGTGTTGGCATGAATCTCCAAGATTCGATTGATAGATGATTGCCCCAGTATCGTGTTCCGAGACATCCTTCTAACTATGATGGGTAGGACTCTGTCAGCAGAACCTGCATCCGTGAGGTTGTAAAAACTTCTGTCTCCATTGTATGGAATGGGTTGACTCTGTTCATGGCTCCAAGTATTCAAGTTGGTTACCCACAGAGGTGTGGGTCCTTGTAATGCAGGTCGGTGATTGTTATTCGGGGCTTGGCCTACTTGAGGTAGGTTGTTGACTTCGGGCTCCGAGTCAGAACCATCAGAAAAGCCTTCAGATTCTTGATCGTCCAAAGGAATCGGGTGATCATCTTCTGGTTCATCCTCTAACCATCCTGCATTGCCGTGGTTGGGGATGTATGGGTCTCTGGGGATATGGAATCCAGCCATTTAATCTATGTGAGAATAGGGATAAGGAAATAAGTAATAGACAAACTAACTAGATAATTATTAGATGATCTTTATCAGTTACTCCAATACTTGTTTAGTGCATACCAGCTATATGTACTCATGACAGGATAGCCCTTCGAAGAAGTGAATCCTAACTTTAAGCCCACAATCAAACAAGAACAGGAAGTAAAACAAAGATTTACAGATTCTAAGGCTATGACATCCTAGGTAATTATACCCGTAATGTATCCACTAAACAACTATTGACATAAAAATAAATATCTTTAATTCTCAGATAAGTGATTATTGTAACATAAAATACTCCTATAGTATTTTAAGTTTAGTGTTCTGTTCTACTATTCTCGTTGTAGTAGTGTTGGTAAGTTTTTAGACTTATTGCAACTTCACAACCATACTTAGGCACATGCTAATCACTCCTCGGATAATGTAGTTGATCAGGCTACATCTTCCCACGGTTGACCATATGTCTCTAAGTCTACTTGTGTTGTCCAACAATCGTAATACTTTTTTGATGTCCTAGTGACACTGATTTTAGTATGAATGCAGGTATGTATACTTAATTAAATATTTTATTATTTAAAAGTATAAACTCTTTATCAGAGTATTTTAATCCCGCTTGTATTTATAGTTCGTATATCTTTTATGGGTCGATACACTCGATTCACTATAAACAATGCCCTGATACCAATCTGTCACACCCCAAAACCGGTGAACGGCGGAAACGTTCTTGGGTGGAGGACGTCACGTACAGTATCACAACAATGTAAAGTAGTAAACAAGCAACAACATCATCCATTGCATTAATAGGATAATTTCATACAAGTGTGTTCTGTCAAGTTATATAGACACCAAAAATTATATACCTCAAAATAAAAGAGGAGTCTTGAACAAGCTTCTTCTTCTTAAAATCCAACATCTGTACCTATCTACTGTTGACCTGAAAATACAAGTTAATTTGGAAGCGAGTATCAGCTTTAAAGCTGATGAGATCATAAGTATATTAGTGTCTGAGTTTGTATGAAATCATTTGTAAGATGTTTTGTAATGTATAAGTTCTGTTAAGTTTTGTATTGTTTGTATTTGTTTGAACTCTCCTAGAAAACCCTATGTTTTCTACTAAAAGTAGCCTTCTACCAAGGCATCTAGTATTTGTGTGTGTGTCTCATGTAAGAGTGTGTATTTTCCCAACTCCGACTATCATTAACCAAAAATATAGTTTTTACATCACCGTGCATCGTGTGCATGATCACAAAGTGAATACAATGGGGAAATATTATATTACTGTAGTGTTGTATGAAGTAACTACTGTTGTACTAAGTACCTTAAGCAATTGTAATTATCAAGGTAACATATGATCGGCCTGTATCTTGCTACCGACTCAATAGTAAAACGACAATGTAAGATGCCGTAAAAATGACATTTGGCACCCGTAGACATGCGAGTCCCACTGTAGCGAGCATGAAGGTGTACGATAGTGTGCTAGTTGTAGTGTGCGTTCTTTCTTTGTCTAGCCAGTATGTTTGTTTCTCATCATAGTGTCTATTGTTTGTTTCTCCTCACTCTGTTTCATGTTTGATTCTCATCATAGTATGTACTGACTCATGGATGAACTGACTCTTTGAATGTTTCATTGTTCTAGTAATAGTATCTTCCTAAACTACCCCTGTGGTAGCTTACTAGTAAAGTATGAACATATTTGTATACCCTTGCTACCCAAGGGCATGGAATTGAATGAAAGAAATAACCTTTTATATCTATATACATATACATAATATATAGCTAGGATTCAAACGACCTTCGGACAACTAACCTTGATACCCTAAGACCACATCAAACAAGAACAGGAAGCATGGTAAGCTAGCAGTCCTAAGTCCTTTCAATCCTACTTATATAACTATATTTATACAGATACATAAAATATGAGTTTAAAAGAGTTTAAGTAAAAGTATTTGACAATTAAAGGAGTTTGTAAGACAATTTGAGGTAAAACAGTTTGATAAATAGTTTGGAAAGTAAGAAAACCATTTGCTTGGTAGTCATTAATCACATGTGATTGATATAATAACTCTAATCGTTCAAGTTGTATTCCACCCATAAAAGCATTTAAAACATTTCAAAGGTTAATTTAGGGGTATGAACTCACCTGTAGTGAGTGGTCCTGATGAAAATGTTGGATCGGTTGCTAAGTGCCAAGTGATGACTTGAGTACACACGCGAATCCTATTTAACATATATTGATACATATATGAATATAACTAGTGTCATAAACAAATAATTATTGAATTGGGACCACCTTAGGGACTAGTAAACACTTATATTGAAGTGTTACAACCATAAATGATTGTACGAAGGGTTATAAGGCTATACAAGAGAGTGTATGGCCAAAATACACACTATATGTGTGTGTGCGGCCTTGTGTGTGGCCAGCACGTGTGTACTGCCAGAAGGCATGTGCTGCCAGAAGGCGTGTGCTGCCAGAAAACATGGTGTTCTTGGTGAAAGATGTTACCGTTCCGGATGATACTTGAGAGGATTTTCGAGTCCTAGCTTTGTAAGAGTCTAGGAAATGATCAAAATGACCAAGGATAGTATGTGTATATATATATATATATATATATATATATATATATATATATGAGGGTGTGTGCGGCTGGAGGTGTGTGTAGTTGGACTGTGTGCAGCTGGCTGGCCGCACAACGAAGTCCTCTATTGCTTCGGGAAGGGATAGTATTGGTGCGGTGCACAAGGCTCGCTTGAGCGTTTGAAAATATCTTTCCTGCTTCTCTTCCCAGTCAAAGGCCACGCCTTTCTGGGTCAGTGTTGTAAGAGGCTTCGCTATCCGGGAGAAGTTCTGAATGAACCTACGATAGTAGCCAGCGATGCGTAAAAATTGACGAATTTCTGTAGGCGTCTTCGGTGCTGACCAGTTCTCAATGGCATTTATTTTGGAAGGGTCCACGTGTATTCCCTCTTCGCTAACCACGTGCCCTAAGAATTCGACTCGTCGAATCCAAAAATCGCATTTTGAGAACTTCGCGTAGAGCTTCTCCGATCGTAATGTTTCGAGGACTTGTCGCAGATGTTGACCATGCTCCTCCTTACTACGAGAGTAGATAAGTATGTCATCGATGAAGACGATGACGAACTGATCTATGTGAGGACGACACACCCTATTCATTAAATCCATGAATATTGCGGGAGCGTTTGTCAATCCGGACGGCATTACTACGAATTCGTGGAGCCCATAACGAGTTCGGAGGCTGTCTTTGGAACATCCTCCCCTAGCACTCGTAATTGGTGATATCCGGATCTTAAGTCAATTTTTGAAAAGAAGTTCGCCCCTTGAAGTTGGTCAAACAAATCGTCGATCCTAGGCAAAGGGTAACGATTCTTAACAGTCAATTTGTTGAGCTCCCTATAGTCGATGCACATGCGAAACGATTCATCTTTCATTTTGACAAACAAGACTAGAGCTCCCCAGGGTGAGAAGAATGGTCTTATAAAGCCCTTGCTGAGCAGTTCGTTAAGTTGACCAGACAGTTCTTGCATCTCGGTAGGTGCTAGACGATAGGGCGATTTGGCTACTGGGGTAGCCCCGTGAACTAAGTTGATTCGGAACTCGACTTGACGTTGCGGAGGTAATCCTGGGAGTTCTTCTGGAATGATGTCGGGAAAGTCACGTACTACTGGGATGTTCTGAATGTCCTTTGTTTCTTGGCTCACATCAACCACATGAGTGAGGAATGCACGGCATTCCTTTCGCAAGAATTTCTGAGCTTGGATGCTTGAGATGATACGAAGGTTCGTGTCGGGTTTGTCTCAACCAATCCATGCCGATAATGACGTCGAAACATTTAATTGAGATTGGCATGAGATCGATCGAAAATGAATGGCTATCTAAAGTTAGGGTACGCCCTACGAATATGCTGCTAGTGCTCTCTGTCTTTCCATTATCCATTTCTATAGTGAATGGTTCAATAAGTGCTCGTGATTTTTGCCTAAGTAAATGAGCAATTTTTTGGTTCACAAAACTCCTCTCCGCTCTACTATCAAATAGAATGCATGCATAAGAGTTATCGAGGAGGAACGCACCAGTGACCACTGTGGGGTCGGCAACCACTTCTTCATGACCTATGGCCAGAACTCTTGCCGATCCTCCGACAAACCCAGTCTTTGGGCAGTTTCTTTTGAAGTGGCCTACATCACCACATCCATAGCAAGTTTGGCCAACTCCAGCACCGGGGACTTGGGTGATTGGCCTCGCTGGAGCTTTGCAGAAACAGGCAGTGTGCCCCTTCCTGTTGCAGTTTACACACTGCATTTCCCGACAGGCTCCCACATGGTGGTTGTTACGTTTGTTGCAGAGTGATAATATTCCAGAATACTGATTTAACGGAGTAGCAGCAGTGGCAGGTGCTACCGCTGCATGTACTGCCACGACCTGCCTCTTCTTGGCAGCCTTATTCTTTTTCTTGTCATCCCAGAATTTCCGCTTGGAGACAGCGGTTCTTGTAGGCTCTGAGATGGCCAGGGTGGTTGTTGCGGCCGGGGTACGAACCACATGGTCTAGGAGCTGTTGTGCCAATCTCTTGGCACTATCAAAGGTAGTGGAGTGTGATGCCAAAACATTTCCCTGGTATGGGGGCACCAGTCCCCATATGTATCTCTCGATCTTCTTTCCCTCTGAAGGAATCATGTTGGGACAGAGGGCCACCATTTCACATTACCTTGCGGTGTAGGCGACTACGTTGGAGCCCTTCATGGTTAGGCCCCATAGCTCTTCCTCCAGCTTTTGGATCTCGCCTCTCAGGCAATACTCCTCAATCATGAGGTCTTTTAAAGATCCCCAACCCATATCATTTGCCACTATTAGAGATAGTGACTTAACATGGCTATTCCACCCTGTTAGGGCTTTAGTTTCGAAGGTGCAAGCAGTGTACTTCACCTTGCTATCCTCGGATCAGGATCAGATTTCGAAAACCGATTCGGTTTTCTCGAACCATTGAAAGAGGGCAATGACTCCGCCCGTCCCATTGAAGGACAATGGTTTGCAGTTCGTGAAGTCCTTATAGGATCACTCTCTCGAGCGCACGGGTCTTAACCAGGGTACCTCCTTCAGTGGAACCAGATGAATGATATTAAGCCATGGCTGTAGCCACAGCTGCAGCTACAGCAACATTCAAGATTGTCGTGTCGAACTGAGGAGTAGGTGGTGTTTCATTATTAGGGTTTCTCCTTTGATTTCTGCGAGGTAGCATCTTTGATCTAGGTTATATCTAAAAGAAAAGTTAATAAGATTCTATCGGTGACGAGAACTGTTAGAGTGAGTTCTCGAATCCAACAAAAGACGCTTGATGTCCCTTATACGCCTATCCGATCTTGCCTGCTGAGCTCGAAGTTCCCTGACTTCTGCTCGGCTTTTAGCAAGCTCCCTCTGAAGCATTGCATTGATGACCTGAGCCCTTTCTTGTGCAGACTCTAGTTGGCGAATGTGTACAGTGTTAACACCAGTGTTCGCATCAATCTCCAAGATTTTATTGATAAATGATTGCCCCAGTATCGTGTTCCGAGACATCCTTCTAACTATGATGGGTAGGACTCTGTCAACAGAACCTCCATCCGTGAAGTTGTAGAAACTTCTGTCTCCATTGTATGGAATGGGTTGACCCGATTCATGGCTCCAAGTATTCAAGTTGGTTGCCCACAGAGGTGTGGGTCCTTGAAATACAGGTCGGGGATTGTTATTTGGGGCTTGGCCTACTTGAGGTAGGTTGTTGACTTCGGCCTCCGAGTCAGAACCATCAGAAAAGCCTTCAGCTTCATGATCGTCCCAAGGAATCGAGTGATCATCTTTTGGTTCATCCTCTAACCATCCTGCTTTGCCGTGGTTGGGGAAGTACGGGTCTCCGGGGATATGGAATCCAACCATTTAATCTATGCGGGAATAGGGATAAGGAAATAAGTAATAGACAAACTAACTCGATAATTATTAGATGATCTGTATCAGTTACTCAATTACTTGGTTAGTGCATACCAGCTATATGTACTCATGATAGGATAGCCCTTTGAACTTTAAGCCCACAATCAAACAAGAACAAGAAGTAAAGCAAAGATTTACAGATTATAAGGCTATAACATCCTAGGAAAATATACCCGTAATGTATCCATTAAACAACTATTGACATACAAATAAAGATCTTTAATTCTCAGATAATTGATTATTGTAACACAAAATACTCCTATAGTATTTTAAGTTTAGTGTTCTGTTCTACGGTTCTTTTTGTAGTAGTGTTGGTAAGTTTTTAGACTTGTTGCAACTTCAGAACCATACTTAGGCACATGCTAATCACTCCTCGAATAATGTAGTTGATCAGGCTACATCTTCCTAGGGTTGACCATATGTCTCTAAGTCTACTTGTGCTGTCCAACTATCGTAATACTTTTGTGCTGTCCTAGTGACACTGATTTTAGTATGAATGTAAGTATGTATACTTAATTAAATATTTTATTATTTAAAATTATAAACTCTTTATCAGAGTATTTTAATCCCGCTTGTGTTTATAGTTTGTATATCTTTTATGGGTTGATACACTCAATTCACTATAAACAATGCTCTGATACCAATCTGTCACACCCCCAAAACCGGTGAACGGCGGAAACGTTCTGGGGTGGAGGACGTCATGTACAGTATCACAACAATGTAAAGTAGTAAACAAGCAACACATATCGTCCATTGCACTAATAGTATAATTTCATACAAGTGTGTTCAGTCAAGTTATATACACACCAAAAATTATATACATCAAAATAAAAGAGGAGTCTTGAACAAGCTCCTTCTTCTCAAAATCTGACATCTGTACCTGTCTACTGGTGACCTGAGAATACAAGTTATTTTGAAAGCGAGTATCAGCTTTAAAGCTGGTGAGATCATAACTATATTAGTGTTTGAGTTTGTATGAAATCATTTGTAAGATGTTTTGTAATGTATAAGTTCTGTTAAGTTTTGTATTGTTTCTATTTGATTGAACTCTCCTAGAAAACCCTATGTTTTCTACTAAAAGTAGCCTTCTACCAAGGCATCTAGTATTTGTGTGTGTGTCTCATGTAAGAGTGTGTATTTTCCCAACTCCAACTATCATTAACCAAAAATATAGTTTTTACATCACCGTGCATCGTGTGCATGATCACAAAGTGAATACAATGGGGAAATATTATAGTACTGTAGTGTTGTACGAAGTAACTACTGTTGAACTACTTACCTTAAGCAATTGTAATTATCAAGTTAACATATGATCGGCCTGTATCTTGCTACCGATTTAATAGTAAAACGACAAAGTAAGATGCCGTAAAAATGACGTTTGGCACCTGTAGACTTGCAAGTCCCACTGTAGCGAGCAGCAAGGTGTAGGATAGTCAATCCAGTATAGATGTATACACAAACTCATACGCTCACCAATTAGGTAGATTCTGATACAAAAACAGTCATGGCAGGTAGTGTCATGCCCTGTTTAATGGCTCACATAACTGTGTTAATGTATATGTAATGTATAGTAATGTATATGTGTGCTAGTTGTAGTGTGCATTCTTTCTCTGTCTAGCCTGTATGTTTGTTTCTCATCATAGTGTCTATTGTTTGTTTCTCCTCACTCTGTTTCATGTTTGATTCTCATCATACCCCTATGGTAGCTTACTAGTAAAGTAGGAACATGTCTGCATACCCTTGCTACCCAAGGGCATGGAATTGAATGAAAGAATTAACCTTTTCTCTCGTGACAAATCAACATTCGACCCCAATTATTGAAATTTCTGAAAGCATCTGAAGGGTAAAAGTTCTCCAAAGATCTGAAACATCAAGAACATCAACACAGAAAACAAATTTTAAACAAACTAAAAATAAAAATAAAAACTCACTAAAATAACTAAAAAACCAAAATAACTAAAAAGGATATCACGATCACATGTCTTCGTCAAAATCAAACTACAATTGTTGATTAAATCCCTTGCATGCAAGAGGTGGTTTGTGAAAACAAAAACTTTCGGGACCTGTCAGACTATTTCCTTTGTTTTCTTATCACAATTAACTAATAAGTAGAACAAGAGTTGACCCAACTAGTCAAGAGTAGCAAGTGTTCACTCTTCCACTTAACCACCTCGATACGCCTTGCTATACTACGCCTCGTGAATTGAGTTGGACAAATCACCAAAGTAGTAGACTAAACAAGTCAAGAATTCCCTAATCGCTTGCAATCTCGAAACCCATGCAAAAGGTAAAGCCAATCGATGTGTATGATCACAAATTCCTGCAAATAACAACAAGAACCTTCCCGACAAGCGAAATGATATCAACGAAAATAAAACTAAAAAAATAAAATAAAAAAACTAACTAAAAATAAATAACGAATAATCAAATAAACTAAATTAATTGAAAGCCGTTCCCCGGAAACGGCGCCAAAAACTTGATGTGCACAAAAGTACCCACTAATTTTAATATTTATAACCTAACAAACTTAGACTAACTATGCACTTATAAGCAGTGTACCTAGTCAGATTACAGTATAGCTTAGGTAAGTCGGGTGTCGATCACAGGGAACGGTGGTGAATTAATTTAAAATATTTAATTATAGGTTACAGGTCACACGAAAAGAATAAAGAAGTAGTTTAATAAATCTCAAACGAACAATTAATTAACAACTCTCGATAAACTAACAGGAAAGCAAATCTCTTCAGGTACTTTGGTTTAGACAAATTACACTTTAAAAACATAGACAATTGCATACACAAATTCATTTATTCATGTTCACCGATTCCTAAAATGATTAGATTCGCGTTCACTATCGATAAACTAATCCTTTAGCAAACAAGTTAATTCAAACAGTGATCAGTTGATTGAACTAACATGCTTCCTAGTGTTCAGTTCGTATCAAGCAAGACTTGCAAATATAGTTAATCAAATTAGACATTCAATTAACCTCTTGTTGATGGTCATCAAACAAGGCTCACACATTAACTTTCTTATTCTCAAGTTAATCCTAGTTTCACATTCGTTATTCCTAGACTTATAATCTCGATGGTCATCAAAATCATAAGAGACAAGCAATCAAGCAGATGTTCATACAACTCAATTCACTTAACAATTAACAGCAATTAATTATCATTAATACGTAAGGATCTTTTAACAAGCTTGGCAAGATAAATTAAACACAAACAAACTATTCAATATCGCAATTAGTCTAATAATCAAAGCTTCATTCAATCATAAACACAAAGTAAAAGGTTTTACACCCAAGTCAGAAACTAAATACAGAATAGTAACACAATGGAATGCTAAACATGGTCACGTTAACAGCCCATATGATTACCGACACGTATCCGCTCTCCAACCCTTCCGATCTCTGCTCCCGTTAGCTTAACGGCCTTCCGGACACCTCCTAGACCCTCAAAACGGCAACTATGAAGTTTTCTTGTTGCACAAGTCGAAGTGGAATATCATAGATTGTTAAAATGGTGGAATTATATGGGGTATTCATAGTTGATGGAGATGGAATTATATGGAATATTAGAGTTGGATTGGAATAAGGAAACTAATGTGGCTTAGGGATTAAGCAAATAAAGATAAGGAAAGTGGTGTTTGGGGAATAAGTAACTTGGAGGGAATTTCCATCCAGCTTTTATGCTTCATCTTCAACGCTGATTTTGGATAAGATAAGTGTCGAATTAGCCAAAAGTCCCTCTCACATAAGTCGTTGGAAATTTCGTCTAGTTTTCAGAAAATTTTGAATCTCGTCAATTGGACTTGTGAGTCATCAGATATATCCAAAACACTGAAGAGGGGTCAATCTGCCAGTAATATCCTTTTTGCATCTTTTCAGCTCGTTTCTTTTGCATTCTATCTCCCATTTTAACTGTAATTAAATATTTCAAAGCATATTAAGTTTATTTTAGTTCTAAATAATAATAATAAATGCTAAAATATTAAGATATGTTATACATAAATATAGATAAAAATACACATATCAAAATACCCCACACTTAGCCTTCGCTTGCCCCCAAGCAAATTTACTTTTATTTTACCAATATTGCACTAAACAATCCATTTAAAACTCAGCCATTATGCCAAGACTTCAACGAATGCATTTGTGTCTAAAATTTTCCTAAAGTACCCCCCATACTTTAAATACTCACAATCTTCATAAACACTTGCCAACTTTTTCCGAAACAATGCTCATTTTATGCAACCCTCCGAATCCATCCGCAGAAAACCTCCTAACCTCAAGGTATTTTTAGTTGAGCAACCTAAGCATACATAATCTAGAATTACAATTTATGATACCACTATGGAGCTTTTTAGGAATTCTTCACTTTCTTAACAATTTGATCTTTGATTTCTTTGAATTCACCACCTTATTTTGATTTGATTTCTTGGTATCTTCAACTTTTTGAATTTCTTGGAATTTTGATCTTTTGATCTTCACTTTATTTGCTCCAAAATTCTTCAAACTTTTTCGTAATTCTCTCTCTTTTTTTTTACATGTACCTCTCTTTTTTCACTCAAAACCTACATGCTTAAGCAGAGGCGCTCAACCTCAACCTTTATTGGTTAATGATAATAATTTTCCTGGATACATTTCAGGTTTAGGCTGCTAAACATATTGCATCCTTCAAACCGAGCGGGGTTATGTTTTTGTTCCATGATTTCACTAAAATAAGGGAAGCCACAAATGCACTATAACGTATATTGGCTCAACTAAACATTTGAGTTCTCATCGGATCATCTCATACAATATTAGCAAAATTTTAAATTATCACTAGATTTTTCTAAATTAAACTATTATTTCAAGTTTTCTTTTAAATTTTTAAATTTCCCTAAATCTAGCAATTTCCAACTATTATTTCATTTTTATAATTTACTTTTACCGACCCTATACCCCACACTTATTTCATACAATGCCCTCATTGTATGCTAAACAAATTAAGAACATAAAAAGGGAGAAAAAGGAACAGACTCCCCTGGGTAGTTGTGGCGAGATCGAATGGGGCTGCTACAAGTTGCTTCAAATATTGCTGAAAAACTGAAAACTGGAACTACTGCTTCTGAATGTGCTGGAAAATACAAAAGAACATTGACTTATGAAATATGGTGCGAACGATTGCAAAGTAAAGCAATGTATAGTGACCATGACGTGGGAAAGTGTCAACCACGTCGTGTTGTCGAGTGAGGAAAAATCCGTATCGCGAATAATAGCATGGCCACAACGTGGTAAGTGGTGGTCATGTTGTGGTATGTAGAATAGCAGCCTCCTCTCGCGATGAAAAACTCCCCCATGACATAGAAAAGTGTCAACCATGTCATGGCAGCCGGGATGATACTTCTACATCGCGTCAAAATAAAACTCCATGGTGTGGGAACACCTCATCCATGCCATGGGAATCAATGTATAGTTAGAAACACCACTCTTTGAAATAATAATCCCTCCAAATATCGACGCGCACCCCACACTTATTGAAAGTCATGGCTCTCAAGTGTCAACTTCAAACCCCCACACGGTTTTTTCTCTCGTGACAAATCAACATTCGACCCCAATTATTGAAATTTCTGAAAGCATCTGAAGGGTAAAAGTTCTGCAAAGATCTGAAACATCAAGAGCATCAACATGGAAAACAAATTTTAAACAAACTAAAAACAAAAATAAAAACTCACTAAAATAACTAAAAAACCAAAATAACTAAAAAGGATATCGCGATCACATGTCTTCGTCAAAATCAAACTACAATGGTTGATTAAATCCCTTGCATGCAAGAGCTGGTTTGTGAAAACAAAAACTTTCGGGACCTGTCAGACTATTTCCTTTGTTTTCTTTGCACCATTAACTAATAAGTAGAACAAGAGTTGACCCAACTAGTCAAGAGTAGCAAGAGTTTAGTCTTCCACTTAACCACCTCGATACGCCTTGCTATACTACGCCTCGTGGATTGAGTTGGACAAATCACCAAAGTAGTAGACTAAACAAGTCAAGAATTCCCTAATCGCTTGCAATCTCGAAACCCATGCAAAAGGTAAAGCCAATCGATGTGTATGATCACAAATTCCTGCAAATAACAACAAGAACCTTCCCAACAAGCGAAATGATAGCAACGAAAATAAAACTAAAAAATTAAAATAAAAAAACTAACTAAAAATAAATAACGAATAATCAAATAAACTAAATTAATTGAAAGCCGTTCCCCGGCAACGGCACCAAAAACTTGATGTGCACAAAAGTACCCACTAATTTTAATATTTATAACCTAACAAACTTAGACTAACTATGCACTTATAGGCAGTGTACCTAGTCAGATTACAGTATAGCTTAGGTAAGTCGGGTGTCGATCACAGGGAACGGTAGTGAATTAATTTAAAATATTTAATTATAGGTTACAGGTCACACGGAAAGAATAAAGAAGTAGTTTAATAAATCTCAAACGAACAATTAATTAACAACTCTCGATAAACTAACAGGAAAGCAAATCTTTTCAGGTACTTTGGTTTAGACAAATTACACTTTAAAAACATAGACAATTGCATACACAAATTCATTTATTCATGTTCACCGATTCCTAAAATGATTAGATTCGCGTTCACTCTCGATAAACTAATCCTTTAGCAAACAAGTTAATTCAAACAGTGATCAGTTGATTGAACTAACATGCTTCCTAGTGTTCAGTTCGTATCAAGCAAGACTTGCAAATATAGTTAATCAAATTAGACATTCAATTAACCTCTTGTTGATGGTCATCAAACAAGGCTCACACATTAACTTACTTATTCTCAAGTTAATCCTAGTTTCACATTCGTTATTCCTAGACTTATAATCTCGATGGT
The DNA here is from genome assembly GCF_052625555.1 of Lactuca saligna. Lineage (NCBI taxonomy): Eukaryota > Viridiplantae > Streptophyta > Magnoliopsida > Asterales > Asteraceae > Lactuca > Lactuca saligna. The sequence continues at coordinate 245,827,896 of NC_136424.1, read as the reverse complement.
TATCAAAATCATAAGAGACAAGCAATCAAGCAGATGTTCATACAACTCAATTCACTTAACAATTAACAGCAATTAATTATCATTAATACGTAAGGATCTTTTAACAAGCTTGGAAAGATAAATTAAACACAAACAAACTATTCAATATAGCAATTAGTCTAATAATCAAAGCTTCATTCAATCATAAACACAAAGTAAAAGGTTTTACACCCAAGTCAGAAACTAAATACAGAATAGTAACACAATGGAATGCTAAACATGGTCACGTTAACAGCCCATATGATTACCGACACGTATCCGCTCTCCAACCCTTCCGATCTCTGCTCCCGTTAGCTTAACGGCCTTCCGGACACCTCCTAGACCCTCAAAACGGCAACTATGAAGTTTTCTTGTTGCACAAGTCGAAGTGGAATATCATAGATTGTTAAAATGGTGGAATTATATGGGGTATTCATAGTTGATGGAGATGGAATTATATGGAATATTAGAGTTGGATTGGAATAAGGAAACTAATGTGGCTTAGGGATTAAGCAAATAAAGATAAGGAAAGTGGTGTTTGGGGAATAAGTAACTTGGAGGGAATTTCCATCCAGCTTTTATGCTTCATCTTCAACGCTGATTTTGGATAAGATAAGTGTCGAATTAGCCAAAAGTCCCTCTCACATAAGTCGTTGGAAATTTCGTCTAGTTTTCAGAAAATTTTGAATCTCGTCAATTGGACTTGTGAGTCATCAGATATATCCAAAACACTGAAGAGGGGTCAATCTGCCAGTAATATCCTTTTTGCATCTTTTCAGCTCGTTTCTTTTGCATTCTATCTCCCATTTTAACTGTAATTAAATATTTCAAAGCATATTAAGTTTATTTTAGTTCTAAATAATAATAATAAATGCTAAAATATTAAGATATGTTATACATAAATATAGATAAAAATACACATATCAAAATACCTCACACTTAGCCTTCGCTTGCCCCCAAGCAAATTTACTTTTATTTTACCAATATTGCACTAAACAATCCATTTAAAACTCAGCCATTATGCCAAGACTTCAACGAATGCATTTGTGTCTAAAATTTTCCTAAAGTACCCCCCATACTTTAAATACTCACAATCTTCATAAACACTTGCCAACTTTTTCCGAGCAATGCACATTTTATGCAACCCTCCGAATCCATCCGCAGAAAACCTCCTAACCTCAAGGTATTTTTAGTTGAGCAACCTAAGCATACATAATCTAGAATTACAATTTATGATACCACTATGGAGCTTTTTAGGAATTCTTCACTTTCTTAACAATTTGCTCTTTGATTTCTTTGAATTCACCACCTTATTTTGATTTGATTTCTTGGTATCTTCAACTTTTTGAATTTCTTGGAATTTTGATCTTTGATCTTCACTTTATTTGCACCAAAATTCTTCAAACTTTTTCGTAATTCTCTCTCTCTCTCTTTTTTTTTACATGTACCTCTATTTTTTCACTCAAAACCTACATGCTTAAGCAGAGGCGCTCAACCTCAACCTTTATTGGTTAATGATAATAATTTTCCTGGATACATGTCAGGTTTAGGCTGCTAAACATATTGCATCCTTCAAACCGAGCGGGGTCATGTTTTTGTTCCATGATTTCACTAAAATAAGAGAAGCCACAAATGCACTATAACGTATATTGGCTCAACTAAACATTTGAGTTCTCATCGGATCATCTCATACAATATTAGCAAATTTTTAAATTATCACTAGATTTTACTAAATTAAACTATTATTTCAAGTTTTCTTTTAAATTTTTAAATTTCCCTAAATCTAGCAATTTCCAACTATTATTTCATTTTTATAATTTACTTTTGCCGACCCTATACCCCACACTTATTTCATACAATGCCCTCATTGTATGCTAAACAAATTAAGAACATAAAAAGGGAGAAAAAGGAACAGACTCCCCTGGGTAGTTGTGGCGAGATCGAATGGGGCTGCTACAAGTTGCTTCAAATATTGTTGAAAAACTGAAAACTGGAACTACTGCTTCTGAATGTGCTGGAAAATACAAAACATTAACTTATGAAATATGGTGTGAACGATTGCAAAGCAAAGCAACGTATAATGACCATGACGAGGGAAAGTGTCAACCACGTCGTGTTGTCGAGTGAGGAAAAATCCGTATCGCGAATAATAGCATGGCCACGACGTGGTAAGTGGTGGTCACGTTGTGGTATGTAGAATAGCAGCCTCCTCTCGCGATGAAAAACTCCCCCATGACATACGAAAGTGTCAACCATGTCATGGCAGCCGGGATGATACTTCTACATCGCGTCAAAATAAAACTCCATGGTGTGGGAACACCTCATCCATGCCATGGGAATCAATGTATAGTTAGAAACGCCACTCTTTGAAATAATAATCCCTCCAAATATCGACGCGCACCCCACACTTATTGAAAGTCATGGCTCTCAAGTGTCAACTTCAAACTCCCACACGGTTTTTTCTCTCGTGACAAATCAACATTCGACCCCAATTATTGAAATTTCTGAAAGCATCTGAAGGGTAAAAGTTCTCCAAAGATCTGAAACATCAAGAGCATCAACATGGAAAACAAATTTTAAACAAACTAAAAATAAAAATAAAAACTCACTAAAATAACTAAAAAACCAAAATAACTAAAAAGGATATCACGATCACATGTCTTCGTCAAAATCAAACTACAATTGTTGATTAAATCCCTTGCATGCAAGAGGTGGTTTGTGAAAACAAAAACTTTCGGGACCTGTTAGACTATTTCCTTTGTTTTCTTATCACCATTAACTAATAAGTAGAACAAGAGTTGACCCAACTAGTCAAGAGTAGCAAGAGTTCAGTCTTCCACTTAACCACCTCGATACGCCTTGCTATACTACGCCTCGTGGATTGAGTTGGACAAATCACCAAAGTAGTAGACTAAACAAGTCAAGAATTCCCTAATCGCTTTCAATCTCGAAACCCATGCAAAAGGTAAAGCCAATCGATGTGTATGATCACAAATTCCTGCAAATAACAACAAGAACCTTCCCGACAAGCGAAATGATATCAACGAAAATAAAACTAAAAAAATAAAATAAAAAAACTAACTAAAAATAAATAACGAATAATCAAATAAACTAAATTAATTGAAAGCCGTTCCCCGGCAACGGCGCCAAAAACTTGATGTGCACAAAAGTACCCACTAATTTTAATATTTATAACCTAACAAACTTAGACTAACTATGCACTTATAGGCAGTGTACCTAGTCAGATTACAGTATAGCTTAGGTAAGTCGGGTGTCGATCACAGGGAACGGTGGTGAATTAATTTAAAATATTTAATTATAGGTTACAGGTCACACGGAAAGAATAAAGAAGTAGTTTAATAAATCTCAAACGAACAATTAATTAACAACTCTCGATAAACTAACAGGAAAGCAAATCTCTTTAGGTACTTTGGTTTAGACAAATTACACTTTAAAAACATAGACAATTGCATACACAAATTCATTTATTCATGTTCACCGATTCCTAAAATGATTAGATTCGCGTTCACTCTCGATAAACTAATCCTTTAGCAAACAAGTTAATTCAAATAGTGATCAGTTGATTGAACTAACATGCTTCCTAGTGTTCAGTTCGTATCAAGCAAGACTTGCAAATATAGTTAATCAAATTAGACATTCAATTAACCTCTTGTTGATGGTCATCAAACAAGGCTCACACATTAACTTACTTATTCTCAAGTTAATCCTAGTTTCACATTCGTTATTCCTAGACTTATAATCTCGATGGTTATCAAAATCATAAGAGACAAGCAATCAAGCAGAAGTTAATACAACTCAATTTACCTAACAATTAACAACAATTAATTATCATTAATACGTAAGGATCTTTTAACAAGCTTGGCAAGATAAATTAAACACAAACAAACTATTCAATATAGCAATTAGTCTAATAATCAAAGCTTCATTCAATCATAAACACAAAGTAAAAGGTTTTTACACCCAAGTCAGAAACTAAATACAGAATAGTAACACAATGGAATGCTAAACATGGTCACGTTAACAACCCATATGATTACCGACACGTATCCGCTCTCCAACCCTTCCGATTTCTGCTCTCGTTAGCTTAACGGCCTTCCGGACACCTCCTAGACCCTCAAAATGGCAACTATGAAGTTTTCTTGTTGCACAAGTCGAAGTGGAGTATCATAGATTATTAAAATGGTGGAATTATATGCGGTATTCATAGTTGATGGAGATGGAATTATATGGAATATTAGAGTTGGATTGGAATAAGGAAACTAATGTGGCTTAGGGATTAAGCAAATAAAGATAAGGAAAGTGGTGCTTGGGGAATAAGTAACTTGGAGGGAATTTCCGTCCAGCTTTTATGCTTCATCTTCAATGCTGATTTTGGATAAGATAAGTGTCGGATTAGCCAAAAGTCCCTCTCACATAAGTCGTAGGAACTTTCTTCTAGTTTTCAGAACATTTTGAATCTCATCAATTGGACTTGTGAGTCATCAGATATATCCAAAACACTGAAGAGGGGTCAATCTGCCAGTAATATCCTTTTTGCATCTTTTCAGCTCCTTTCTTTTGCGTTCCATCTCCCATTTTATCTGTAATTAAATATTTCAAAGCATATTAAGTTGATTTTAGTTCTAAATAATAATAATAAATGCTAAAATATTAAGATATGTTATACATAAATATAGATAAAAATACACATATCAAAATACCCCACACTTAGCCTTTGCTTGCCCCCAAGCAAATTTACTTTTATTTTACCAATATTGCACTAAACAATCCATTTAAAACTCTGCCATTATGCCAAGACTTCAACGCATGCATTTGTGTCTAAAATTTTCCTAAAGCACCCCCATACTTTAAATACTCACAATCTTCATAAACACTTGCCAACTTTTTCCGAACAATGCTCATTTTATGCAACCCTCCGAATCCATCCGCAGAAAACCTCCTAACCTCAAGGTATTTTTAGTTGAGCAACCTAAGCATACATAATCTAGAATTACAATTTATGATACCACTATGGAGCTTTTTAGGAATTCTTCACTTTCTTAACAATTTGATCTTTGATTTCTTTGAATTCACCACCGTATTTGATTTGATTTGTTGGTATCTTCAACTTTTTGAATTTCTTGGAATTTTGATCTTTTGATCTTCACTTTATTTGCTCCAAAATTCTTCAAACTTTTTCGTAATTCTCTCTCTTTTTTTTTGTTACATGTACCTCTATTTTTTCACTCAAAACCTACATGCTTAAGCAGAGGCGCTCAACCTCAACCTTTATTGGTTAATGATAATAATTTTCCTGGAAACATTTCAGGTTTAGGCTGCTAAACATATTGCATCCTTCAAACCGAGCGGGGTTATGTTTTTGTTCCATGATTTCACTAAAATAAGAGAAGCCACAAATGCACTATAACGTATATTGGCTCAACTAAACATTTGAGTTCTCATCGGATCATCTCATACAATATTAGCAAAATTTTAAATTATCACTAGATTTTTCTAAATTAAACTATTATTTCAAGTTTTCTTTTAAATTTTTAAATTTTCCTAAATCTAGCGATTTCCAACTATTATTTCATTTTTATAATTTACTTTTACCGACCCCATACCCCACACTTATTTCATACAATGCCCTCATTGTATGCTAAACAAATTAAGAACATAAAAAGGGAGAAAAAGGAACAGACTCCCCTGGGTAGTTGTGGCGAGATCGAATGGGGCTGCTACAAGTTGCTTCAAATATTGTTGAAAAACTGAAAACTGGAACTACTGCTTCTGAATGTGCTGGAAAATACAAAAGAACATTGACTTATGAAATATGGTGCGAACGATTGCAAAGTAAAGCAATGTATAGTGACCATGACGTGGGAAAGTGTCAACCACGTCGTGTTGTCGAGTGAGGAAAAATCCGTATCGTGAATAATAGCATGCCCACGACGTGGTAAGTGGTGGTCACGTTGTGGTATGTAGAATAGCAGCCTCCTCTCGCGATGAAAAACTCCCCCATGACATAGAAAAGTGTCAACCATGTCATGGCAGCCGGGATGATACTTCTACATCGCGTCAAAATAAAACTCCATGGTGTGGGAACAGCTCATCCATGCCATGGGAATCAATGTATAGTTAGAAACGCCACTCTTCAAAATAATAATCCCTCCAAATATCGACGCGCACCCCACACTTATTGAAAGTCATGGCTTTCAAGTGTCAACTTCAAACCCCCACACGGTTTTTTCTCTCGTGACAAATCAACATTCGACCCCAATTATTGAAATTTCTGAAAGCATCTGAAGGGTAAAAGTTCTGCAAAGATCTGAAACATCAAGAGCATCAACATGGAAAACAAATTTTAAACAAACTAAAAATAAAAATAAAAACTCACTAAAATAACTAAAAAACCAAAATAACTAAAAAGGATATCACGATCACATGTCTTCGTCAAAATCAAACTACAATTGTTGATTAAATCCCTTGCATGCAAGAGGTGGTTTGTGAAAACAAAAACTTTCGGGACCTGTCAGACTATTTCCTTTGTTTTCTTATCACCATTAACTAATAAGTAGAACAAGAGTTGACCCAACTAGTCAAGAGTAGCAAGTGTTCACTCTTCCACTTAACCACCTCGATACGCCTTGCTATACTACGCCTCGTGAATTGAGTTGGACAAATCACCAAAGTAGTAGACTAAACAAGTCAAGAATTCCCTAATCGCTTGCAATCTCGAAACCCATGCAAAAGGTAAAGCAAATCGATGTGTATGATCACAAATTCCTGCAAATAACAACAAGAACCTTCCCGACAAGCGAAATGATATCAACGAAAATAAAACTAAAAAAATAAAATAAAAAAACTAACTAAAAATAAATAACGAATAATCAAATAAACTAAATTAATTGAAAGCCGTTCCCCGGAAACGGCGCCAAAAACTTGATGTCCACAAAAGTACCCACTAATTTTAATATTTATAACCTAACAAACTTAGACTAACTATGCACTTATAAGCAGTGTACCTAGTCAGATTACAGTATAGCTTAGGTAAGTCGGGTGTCGATCACAGGGAACGGTGGTGAATTAATTTAAAATATTTAATTATAGGTTACAGGTCACACGAAAAGAATAAAGAAGTAGTTTAATAAATCTCAAACGAACAATTAATTAACAACTCTCGATAAACTAACAGGAAAGCAAATCTCTTCAGGTACTTTGGTTTAGACAAATTACACTTTAAAAACATAGACAATTGCATACACAAATTCATTTATTCATGTTCACCGATTCCTAAAATGATTAGATTCGCGTTCACTATCGATAAACCAATCCTTTAGCAAACAAGTTAATTCAAACAGTGATCAGTTGATTGAACTAACATGCTTCCTAGTGTTCAGTTCGTATCAAGCAAGACTTGCAAATATAGTTAATCAAATTAGACATTCAATTAACCTCTTGTTGATGGTCATCAAACAAGGCTCACACATTAACTTTCTTATTCTCAAGTTAATCCTAATTTCACATTCGTTATTCCTAGACTTATAATCTCGATGGTCATCAAAATCATAAGAGACAAGCAATCAAGCAGATGTTCATACAACTCAATTCACTTAACAATTAACAGCAATTAATTATCATTAATACGTAAGGATCTTTTAACAAGCTTGGCAAGATAAATTAAACACAAACAAACTATTCAATATAGCAATTAGTCTAATAATCAAAGCTTCATTCAATCATAAACACAAAGTAAAAGGTTTTACACCCAAGTCAGAAACTAAATACAGAATAGTAACACAATGGAATGTTAAACATGGTCACGTTAACAGCCCATATGATTACCGACACGTATCCGCTCTCCAACCCTTATGATCTCTGCTCCCGTTAGCTTAACGGCCTTCCGGACAGCTCCTAGACCCTCAAAACGGCAACTATGAAGTTTTCTTGTTGCACAAGTCGAAGTGGAATATCATAGATTATTAAAATGGTGGAATTATATAGGGTATTTATAGTTGATGGAGATGGAATTATATGGAATATTAGAGTTGGATTGGAATAAGGAAACTAATGTGGCTTAGGGATTAAGCAAATAAAGATAAGGAAAGTGGTGCTTGGGGAATAAGTAACTTGGAGGGAATTTCCGTCCAGCTTTTATGCTTCATCTTCAACGCCGATTTTGGATTAGATAAGTGTCGAATTAGCCAAAAGTCCCTGCTACATAAGTCGTAGGAAATTTTGTCTAGTTTCCAGAACATTTTGAATCTTGTCAATTGGACTTGTGAGTCATCAGATATATCCAGAACACTTAAGAGGGGTCAATCTGCCAGTAATATCCTTTTTGCATCTTTTCAGCTCCTTTCTTTTGCATTCCATCTCCCATTTTATCTGTAATTAAATATTTCAAAGCATATTAAGTTTATTTTAGTTCTAAATAATAATAATAAATGCTAAAATATTAAGATATGTTATACATAAATATAGACAAAAATACACATATCAAAATACCCCACACTTAGCCTTTGCTTGCCCCCAAGCAAATTTACTTTTATTTTACCAAGATTGCACTAAACAATCCATTTAAAACTCATCCATTATGCCAAGACTTCAACGCATTCATTTGTGTCTAAAATTTTCCTAAAGCACCCCCATAATTTAAATACTCACAATCTTCATAAACACTTGCCAACTTTTTCCGAACAATGCTCATTTTAGGCAACCCTCCGAATCCATCCGCAGAAAACCTCCTAACCTCAAGGTATTTTTAGTTGAGCAACCTAAGCATACATAATCTAGAATTACAATTTATGATACCACTATGGAGCTTTTTAGTAATTCTTCACTTTCTTAACAATTTGATCTTTGATTTCTTTGAATTCGCCACCTTATTTGATTTGATTTGTTGGTATCTTCAACTTTTTGAATTTCTTGGAATTTTGATCTTTTGATCTTCACTTTATTTGCTCCAAAATTTTTCAAACTTTTTCGTAATTCTCTCTCTCTTTTTTTTTTACATGTACCTCTATTTTTTCACTCAAAACCTACATGCTTAAGCAGAGACGCTAAACCTCAACCTTTATTGGTTAATGATAATAATTTTCCTGGAAACATTTCAGGTTTAGGCTGCTAAACATATTGCATCCTTCAAACCGAGCGGGGTTATGTTTTTGTTCCATGATTTCACTAAAATAAGAGAAGCCACAAATGCACTATAACGTATATTGGCTCAACTAAACATTTGAGTTCTCATCGGATCATCTCATACAATATTAGCAAAATTTTAAATTATCACTAGATTTTTCTATATTAAACTATTATTTCAAGTTTTCTTTTAAATTTTTAAATTTCCCTAAATCTAGCAATTTCCAACTATTATTTCATTTTTATAATTTACTTTTACCGACCCCATACCCCACACTTATTTCATACAATGCCCTCATTGTATGCTAAACAAATTAAGAACATAAAAAGGGAGAAAAAGGAACAGACTCCCCTGGGTAGTTGTGGCGAGATCGAATGGGCTGCTACAAGTTGCTTCAAATATTGCTGAAATACTGAAAACTGGAACTACTGCTTTTGAGTGTGCTGGAAAATACAAAAGAACATTGACTTATGAAATATGGTGCGAACGATTGCAAAGTAAAGCAATGTATAGTGACCATGACGTGGGAAAGTGTCAACCACGTCGTGTTGTCGAGTGAGGAAAAATCCGTATCGCGAATAATAGCGTGGCCACGACGTGGTAAGTGGTGGTCACGTTGTGGTATGTAGAATAGCAGCCTCCTCTCGCGATGAAAAACTCCCACATGACATAGGAAAGTGTCAACCATGTCATGGCAGCCGGGATGATACTTCTACATCGCGTCAAAATAAAACTCCATGGTGTGGGAACACCTCATCCATGCCATGGGAATCAATGTATAGTTAGAAACACCACTCTTCGAAATAATAATCCCTCCAAATATCGACATGCACCCCACACTTATTGAAAGTCATGGCTCTCAAGTGTCAACTTCAAACCCCCACACGGTTTTTTCTCTCGTGACAAATCAACATTCGACCCCAATTATTGAAATTTCTGAAAGCATCTGAAGGGTAAAAGTTCTGCAAAGATCTGAAACATCAAGAGCATCAACATGGAAAACAAATTTTAAACAAACTAAAAATAAAAATAAAACTACAATTGTTGATTAAATCCCTTGCATGCAAGAGGTGGTTTGTGAAAACAAAAACTTTCGGGACCTGTCAGACTATTTCCTTTGTTTTCTTTGCACCATTAACTAATAAGTAGAACAAGAGTTGACCCAACTAGTCAAGAGTAGCAAGAGTTCAGTCTTCCACTTAACCACCTCGATACGCCTTGCTATACTACGCCTCGTGGATTGAGTTGGACAAATCACCAAAGTAGTAGACTAAACAAGTCAAGAATTCCCTAATCGCTTGCAATCTCGAAACCCATGCAAAAGGTAAAGCCAATCGATGTGTATGATCACAAATTCCTGCAAATAACAACAAGAACCTTCCCGACAAGCGAAATGATATCAACAAAAATAAAACTAAAAAAATAAAATAAAAAAACTAACTAAAAATAAATAACGAATAATCAAATAAACTAAATTAATTGAAAGCCGTTCCCCGGCAACGGCGCCAAAAACTTGATGTGCACAAAAGTACCCACTAATTTTAATATTTATAACCTAACAAACATAGACTAACTATGCACTTATAGGCAGTGTACCTAGTCAGATTACAGTATAGCTAGGTAAGTCGGGTGTCGATCACAGGGAACGGTGGTGAATTAATTTAAAATATTTAATTATAGGTTACAGGTCACACGGAAAGAATAAAGAAGTAGTTTAATAAATCTCAAACGAACAATTAATTAACAACTCTCGATAAACTAACAGGAAAGCAAATCTCTTCAGGTACTTTGGTTTAGACAAATTACACTTTAAAAACATAGACAATTGCATACACAAATTCATTTATTCATGTTCACCGATTCCTAAAATGATTAGATTCGCGTTCACTCTCGATAAACTAATCCTTTAGCAAACAAGTTAATTCAAACAGTGATCAGTTGATTGAACTAACATGCTTCCTAGTGTTCAGTTCGTATCAAGCAAGACTTGCAAATATAGTTAATCAAATTAGACATTCAATTAACCTCTTGTTGATGGTCATCAAACAAGGCTCACACATTAACTTTCTTATTCTCAAATTAATCCTAGTTTCACATTCGTTATTCCTAGACTTATAATCTCGATGGTCATCAAAATCATAAGAGACAAGCAATCAAGCAGATGTTCATACAACTCAATTCACTTAACAATTAACAACAATTAATTATCATTAATACGTAAGGATCTTTTAACAAGCTTGGCAAGATAAATTAAACACAAACAAACTATTCAATATAGCAATTAGTCTAATAATCAAAGCTTCATTCAATCATAAACACAAAGTAAAAGGTTTTACACCCAAGTCAGAAACTAAATACAGAATAGTAACACAATGGAATGCTAAACATGGTCATGTTAACAGCCCATATGATTACCGACACGTATCCTCTCTCCAACCCTTCCGATCTCTGCTCCCGTTAGCTTAACGTCCTTCCGGACACCTCCTAGACCCTCAAAACGGCAACTATGAAGTTTTCTTGTTGCACAAGTCGAAGTGGCATATCATAGATTATTAAAATGGTGGAATTATATGGGGTATTTATAGTTGATGAAGATGGAATTATATGGAATATTAGAGTTGGATTGGAATAAGGAAACTAATGTGGCTTAGGGATTAAGCAAATAAAGATAAGGAAAGTGGTGCTTGGGGAATAAGTAACTTGGAGGGAATTTCCATCCAGCTTTTATGCTTCATCTTCAACACCGATTTTGGATAAGATAAGTGTCGAATTAGCCAAAAGTCCCTCTCACATAAGTCGTAGGAAATTTCGTCTAGTTCTCAGAACATTTTGAATCTCGTCAATTGGACTTGTGAGTCATCAGATATATCCAAAACACTAAAGAGGAGTCAATCTGCTAGTAATATCCTTTTTGCATCTTTTCAGCTCCTTTCTTTTGCATTCCATCTCCCATTTTAACTGTAATTAAATATTTCAAAGCATATTAAGTTGATTTTAGTTCTAAATAATAATAATAAATGCTAAAATATTAAGATATGTTATACATAAATATAGATAAAAATACACATATCAAAATACCCCACGCTTAGCCTTTGCTTGCCCCAAGCAAATTTTCTTTTATTTTACCAATATTGCACTAAACAATCCATTTAAAACTCAGCCATTATGCCAAGACTTCAACGCATGCATTTGTGTCTAAAATTTTCCTAAAGCACCCCCCATACTTTAAATACTCACAATCTTCATAAACACTTGCCAACTTTTTCCGAACAATGCTCATTATATGCAACCCTCTGAATCCATCCGCAGAAAACCTCCTAACCTCAAGGTATTTTTAGTTGAGCAACCTAAGCATACATAATCTAGAATTATAATTTATGATACCACTATGGAGCTTTTTAGGAATTCTTCACTTTCTTAACAATTTGATCTTTGATTTCTTTGAATTAACCACCTTATTTTGATTTGATTTCTTTGTATCTTCAACTTTTTGAATTTCTTGGAATTTTGATCTTTTGATCTTCACTTTATTTGCTCCAAAATTCTTCAAACTTTTTCGTAGTTCTCTCTCATTTTTTTTACATGTACCTCGATTTTTTTCACTCAAAACCTACATGCTTAAGCAGAGGCGCTCAACCTCAATCTTTATTGGTTAATGATAATAATTTTCCTGGATACATTTCAGGTTTAGGCTGCTAAACATATTGCATCCTTCAAACCGAGCGGGGTTATGTTTTTGTTCCATGATTTCACTAAAATAAGGGAACCCACAAATGCACTATAACATATATTGGCTCAACTAAACATTTGAGTTCTCATCAGATCATCTCATACAATATTAGCAAAATTTTAAATTATCACTAGATTTTTCTAAATTAAACTATTATTTCAAGTTTTCTTATAAATTTTTAAATTTCCCTAAATCTTGCAATTTCCAACTATTATTTCATTTTTATAATTTACTTTTACCGACCCCATACCCCACACTTATTTCATACAATACCCTCATTGTATGCTAAACAAATTAAGAACATAAAAAGGGAGAAAAAAGAACAGACTCCCCTGGGTAGTTGTGGCGAGATCGAATGGGGCTGCTACAAGTTGCTTCAAATATTGCTGAAAAACTGAAAACTGGAACTACTGCTTCTGAATGTGCTGGAAAATACAAAAGAACATTGACTTATGAAATATGGTGCGAACGATTGCAAAGTAAAGCAATGTATAGTGACCATGACGTGGGAAAGTGTCAACCACGTCGTGTTGTCGAGTGAGGAAAAATTTGTATCGCGAATAATAGCATGGCCACGACGTGGTAAGTGGTGGTCACGTTGTGGTATGTAGAATAGCAGCCTCCTCTCGCGATGAAAAACTCCCCCATGACATAGGAAAGTGTAAACCATGTCATGGCAGCCGGGATGATACTTCTACATCGCGTCAAAATAAAACTCCATGGTGTGAGAACAGCTCATCCATGCCATGGGAATCAATGTATAGTTAGAAACGCCACTCTTCGAAATAATAATCCCTCCAAATATCGACGCGCACCCCACACTTATTGAAAGTCATGGCTCTCAAGTGTCAACTTCAAACCCCCACATGGTTTTTTCTCTCATGACAAATCAACATTCGACCCCAATTATTGAAATTTCTGAAAGCATCTGAAGGGAAAAGTTCTGCAAAGATCTGAAACATCAAGAGCATCAACATGGAAAACAAATTTTAAACAAACTAAAAATAAAAATAAAAACTCACTAAAATAACTAAAAAACCAAAATAACTAAAAAGGATATCACGATCACATGTCTTCATCAAAATCAAACTACAATTGTTGATTAAATCCCTTGCATGCAAGAGGTGGTTTGTGAAAACAAAAACTTTCGGGACCTGTCAGATTATTTCCTTTGTTTTCTTTGCACCATTAACTAATAAGTAGAACAAGAGTTGACCCAACTAGTCAAGAGTAGCAAGAGTTCAGTCTTCCACTTAACCACCTCGATACGCCTTGCTATACTACGCCTCGTGGATTGAGTTGGACAAATCACCAATGTAGTAGACTAAACCAGTCAAGAATTCCCTAATCGCTTGCAATCTCGAAACCCATGCAAAAGGTAAAGCCAATCGATGTGTATGATCACAAATTCCTGCAAATAACAAGAAGAACCTTCCCGACAAGCGAAATGATATCAACGAAAATAAAACTACAAAAATAAAATAAAAAAACTAACTAAAAATAAATAACGAATAATCAAATAAACTAAATTAATTGAAAGCCGTTCCCCGGCAACGGCGCCAAAAACTTGATGTGCACAAAAGTACCCACTAATTTTAATATTTATAACCTAACAAACTTAGACTAACTATGCACTTATAGGCAGTGTACCTAGTCAGATTACAGTATAGCTTAGGTAAGTCGGGTGTCGATCACAGGGAACGGTGGTGAATTAATTTAAAATATTTAATTATAGGTTACAGGTCACACGGAAAGAATAAAGAAGTAGTTTAATAAATCTCAAACGAACAATTAATTAACAACTCTCGATAAACTAACAGGAAAGCAAATCTCTTCAGGTACTTTGGTTTAGACAAATTACACTTTAAAAACATAGACAATTGCATACACAAATTCATTTATTCATGTTCACCGATTCCTAAAATGATTAGATTCGCGTTCACTCTCGATAAACTAATCCTTTAGCAAACAAGTTAATTCAAACAGTGATCAGTTGATTGAACTAACATGCTTCCTAGTGTTCAGTTCGTATCAAGCCAGACTTGCAAATATAGTTAATCAAATTAGACATTCAATTAACCTCTTGTTGATGGTCATCAAACAAGGCTCACACATTAACTTACTTATTCTCAATTTAATCCTAGTTTCACATTCGTTATTCCTAGACTTATAATCTCGATGGTCATCAAAATCATAAGAGACAAGCAATCAAGCAGATGTTCATACAACTCAATTCACTTAACAATTAACAGCAATTAATTATCATTAATACGTAAGGATCTTTTAACAAGCTTGGCAAGATAAATTAAACACAAACAAACTATTCAATATAGCAATTAGTCTAATAATCAAAGCTTCATTCAATCATAAACACAAAGTAAAAGGTTTTACATCCAAGTCAGAAACTAAATACAGAATAGTAACACAATGGAATGCTAAACATGGTCACGTTAATAGCCCATATGATTACCGACACGTATCCGCTCTCCAACCCTTCCGATCTCTGCTCCCGTTAGCTTAACGGCCTTCCGGACACCTCCTAGACCCTCAAAACGGCAACTATGAAGTTTTCTTATTGCACAAGTCGAAGTGGAATATCATAGATTATTAAAATGGTGGAATTATATGGGGTATTTATAGTTGATGGAGATGGAATTATATGGAATATTAGAGTTGGATTGGAATAAGGAAACTAATGTGGCTTAGTGATTAAGCAAATAAAGATAAAGAAAGTGGTGCTTGGGGAATAAGTAACTTGGAGGGAATTTCCGTCCAGCTTTTATGCTTCATCTTCAACACCGATTTTGGATAAGCTAAGTGTCGAATTAGCCAAAAGTCCCTGCTACATAAGTCGTAGGAAATTTTGTCTAGTTTCCAGAACATTTTGAATCTTGTCAATTGGACTTGTGAGTCATCAGATATATCCAAAACACTGAAAAGTGGTCAATCTGCCAGTAATATCCTTTTTGCATCTTTTCAGCTCCTTTCTTTTGCATTCCATCTCCCATTTTAACTGTAATTAAATATTTCAAAGCATATTAAGTTTATTTTAGTTCTAAATAATAATAATAAATGCTAAAATATTAAGATATGTTATACATAAATATAGATAAAAATACACATATCAAAATACCCCACACTTAGCCTTTGCTTGCCCTAAGCAAATTTAGTTTTATTTTACCAATATTGCACTAAACAATCCATTTAAAACTCAGCCATTATGCCAAGACTTCAACGCATGCATTTGTGTCTAAAATTTTCCTAAAGCACCCCCCCATACTTTAAATACTCACAATCTTCATAAACACTTGCCAACTTTTTCCGAACAATGCTCATTTTATGCAACCCTCCGAATCCATCCGCAGAAAACCTCCTAACCTCAAGGTATTTTTAGTTGAGCAACCTAAGCATACATAATCTAGAATTACAATTTATGATACCACTATGGAGCTTTTTAGGAATTCTTCACTTTCTTAACAATTTGATCTTTGATTTCTTTGAATTCACCACCTTATTTGATTTGATTTCTTGGTATCTTCAAATTTTTGAATTTCTTGGCATTTTGATCTTTTGATCTTCACTTTATTTGCTCCAAAATTCTTCAAACTTTTTCGTAATTCTCTCTCTCTTTTTTTTACATGTACCTCTATTTTTTTCACTCAAAACCTACATGCTTAAGCAGAGGCGCTCAACCTCAACCTTTATTGGTTAATAATAATAATTTTCCTGGATATATTTCAGGTTTAGGCTGCTAAACATATTGCATCCTTCAAACCGAGCGGGGTTATGTTTTTGTTCCATGATTTCACTAAAATAAGGGAAGTCGCAAATGCACTATAACGTATATTAGCTCAACTAAACATTTGAGTTCTCATCGGATCATCTCATACAATATTAGCAAAATTTTAAATTATCACTAGATTTTTCTAAATTAAACTATTATTTCAAGTTTTCTTTTAAATTTTTTAATTTCCCTAAATCTAGCAATTTCCAACTATTATTTTATTTTTATAATTTACTTTTACCGACCCCATACCCCACACTTATTTCATACAATGCCCTCATTGTATGCTAAACAAATTAAGAACATAAAAAGGGAGAAAAAGGAACAGACTCCCCTGGGTAGTTGTGGCGAGATCGAATGGGCTGCTACAAGTTGCTTCAAATATTGCTGAAAAACTGAAAACTGGAACTACTGCTTCTGAATGTGCTGGAAAATACAAAAGAACATTGACTTATGAAATATGGTGCGAACGATTGCAAAGTAAAGCAATGTATAGTGACCATGACGTGGGAAAGTGTCAACCACGTCGTGTTGTCGAGTGAGGAAAAATCTGTATCGCGAATAATAGCATGGCCACGACGTGGTAAGTGGTGGTCACGTTGTGGTATGTAGAATAGCAGCCTCCTCTCGTGATGAAAAACTCCCCCATGACATAGGAAAGTGTCAACCATGTCATGGCAGCTGGGATGATACTTCTACATCGCGTCAAAATAAAACTCCATGGTGTGGGAACAGCTCATCCATGCCATGGGAATCAATGTATAGTTAGAAACGCCACTCTTCGAAATAATAATCCCTCCAAATATAGACACGCACCCCACACTTATTGAAAGTCATGGCTCTCAAGTGTCAACTTCAAACCCCCACACGGTTTTTTCTCTCGTGACAAATCAACATTCGACCCCAATTATTGAAATTTCTGAAAGCATCTGATGGGTAAAAGTTCTGCAAAGATCTGAAACATCAAGAGCATCAACATGGAAAACAAATTTTAAACAAACTAAAAATAAAAATAAAAACTCACTAAAATAACTAAAAAACCAAAATAACTAAAAAGGATATCACGATCACATGTCTTCGTCAAAATCAAACTACAATTGTTGATTAAATCTCTTGCATGCAAGAGGTGATTTGTGAAAACAAAAACTTTCGGGACCTGTCAGACTATTTCCTTTGTTTTCTTTGCACCATTAACTAATAAGTAGAACAAGAGTTGACCCAACTAGTCAAGAGTAGCAAGAGTTCAGTCTTCCACTTAACCACCTCGATACGCCTTGCTATACTACGCCTCGTGGATTGAGTTGGACAAATCACCAATGTAGTAGACTAAACCAGTCAAGAGTTCCCTAATCGCTTGCAATCTCGAAACCCATGCAAAAGGTAAAGCCAATCGATGTGTATGATCACAAATTCCTGTAAATAACAACAAGAACCTTCCCGACAAGCGTAATGATATCAACGAAAATAAAACTAAAAAAATAAAATAAAAAAACTAACTAAAAATAAATAACGAATAATCAAATAAACTAATTTAATTGAAAGCCGTTCCCCGGCAACGGCGCCAAAAACTTCATGTGCACAAAAGTACCCACTAATTTTAATATTTATAACCTAACAAGCTTAGACTAACTATGCACTTATAGGTAGTGTACCTAGTCAGATTACAGTATAGCTTAGGTAAGTCGGGTGTCGATCACAGGGAACGGTGGTGAATTAATTTAAAATATTTAATTATAGGTTACAGGTCACACGGAAAGAATAAAGAAGTAGTTTAATAAATCTCAAACGAACAATTAATTAACAACTCTCGATAAACTAACAGGAAAGCAAATCTCTTCAGGTACTTTAGTTTAGACAAATTACACTTTAAAAACATAGACAATTGCATACACAAATTCATTTATTCATGTTCACCGATTCCTAAAATGATTAGATTCGCGTTCACTATCGATAAACCAATCCTTTAGCAAACAAGTTAATTCAAACAGTGATCAGTTGATTGAACTAACATGCTTCCTAGTGTTCAGTTCGTATCAAGCAAGACTTGCAAATATAGTTAATCAAATTAGACATTCAATTAACCTCTTGTTGATGGTCATCAAACAAGGCTCACACATTAACTTACTTATTCTCAAGTTAATCCTAGTTTCACATTCGTTATTCCTAAACTTATAATCTCGATGGTCATCAAAATCATAAGAGACAAGCAATCAAGCAGATGTTCATACAACTCAATTCACTTAACAATTAACAGCAATTAATTATCATTAATATGTAAGGATCTTTTAACAAGCTTGGCAAGATAAATTAAACACAAACAAACTATTCAATATAGCAATTAGTCTAATAATCAAAGCTTCATTCAATCATAAACACAAAGTAAAAGGTTTTACACCCAAGTCAGAAACTAAATACAGAATAGTAACACAATGGAATGCTAAACATGGTCATGTTAACAGCCCATATGATTACCGACACGTATCCTCTCTCCAACCCTTCCGATCTCTGCTCCCGTTAGCTTAACGGCCTTCCGGACACCTCCTAGACCCTCAAAACGGCAACTATGAAGTTTTCTTGTTGCACAAGTCGAAGTGGAATATCATAGATTATTAAAATGGTGGAATTAGATGGGGTATTTATAGTTGATGAAGATGGAATTATATGGAATATTAGAGTTGGATTGGAATAAGGAAACTAATGTGGCTTAAGGATTAAGCAAATAAAGATAAGGAAAGTGGTGCTTGGGGAATAAGTAACTTGGAGGGAATTTCCGTCCAGCTTTTATGCTTCATCTTCAACGCCGATTTTGGATAAGATAAGTGTCGAATTAGCCAAAAGTCCCTCTCACATAAGTCGAAGAAATTTCGTCTAGGTTTCAGAAGATTTTGAATATTGTCAATTGGACTTGTGAGTCATCAGATATATCCAGAACACTGAAGAGGGGTCAATCTGCCAGTAATATCCTTTTTG
The DNA here is from genome assembly GCF_052625555.1 of Lactuca saligna. NCBI lineage: Eukaryota > Viridiplantae > Streptophyta > Magnoliopsida > Asterales > Asteraceae > Lactuca > Lactuca saligna. The sequence goes on along the minus strand of NC_136424.1, from coordinate 245,808,252 downwards.
CATCTTTTCAGCTCCTTTCTTTTGCATTCCATCTCCCATTTTATCAGTAATTAAATATTTGAAAGCATATTAAGTTTATTTTAGTTCTAAATAATAATAATAAATGCTAAAATATTAAGATATGTTATACATAAATATAGATAAAAATACACATATCAAAATACCCCACACTTAGCCTTTGCTTGCCCCCAAGCAAATTTACTTTTATTTTACCAATATTGCACTAAACATTCCATTTAAAACTCATCCATTATGCCAAGACTTCAACGCATGCATTTGTGTCTAAAATTTTCCTAAAGCACCCCCCATACTTTAAATACTCACAATCTTCATAAACACTTGCCAACTTTTTCCGAACAATGCTCATTTTATGCAACCCTCCGAATCCATCCGCAGAAAACCTCCTAACCTCAAGGTAATTTTAGTTGAGCAACCTAAGCATACATAATCTAGAATTATAATTTATGATACCACTATGGAGCTTTTTAGGAATTCTTCACTTTCTTAACAATTTGATCTTTGATTTCTTTGAATTAACCACCTTATTTTGATTTGATTTCTTTGTATCTTCAACTTTTTGAATTTCTTGGAATTTTGATCTTTTGATCTTCACTTTATTTGCTCCAAAATTCTTCAAACTTTTTCGTAGTTCTCTCTCATTTTTTTTTACATGTACCTCGATTTTTTTCACTCAAAACCTACATGCTTAAGCAGAGGTGCTCAACCTCAATCTTTATTGGTTAATGATAATAATTTTCCTAGATACATTTCAGGTTTAGGCTGCTAAACATATTGCATCCTTCAAACCGAGCGGGGTTATATTTTTGTTCCATGATTTTACTAAAATAAGGGAACCCACAAATGCACTATAACGTATATTGGCTCAACTAAACATTTGAGTTCTCATCGGATCATCTCATACAATATTAGCAAAATTTTAAATTATCACTAGATTTTTCTAAATTAAACTATTATTTCAAGTTTTCTTTTAAATTTTTAAATTTCCCTAAATCTAGCAATTTCCAACTATTATTTCATTTTTATAATTTACTTTTACCGACTGCATACCCCACACTTATTTCATACAATGCCCTCGTTGTATGCTAAACAAATTAAGAACATAAAAAGGGAGAAAAAGGTACAGACTCCCCAGGGTAGTTGTGGCGAGATCGAATGGGGCTGCTACAGGTTGCTTCAAATATTGCTGAAAAACTGAAAACTGGAACTACTGCTTCTGAATGTGCTGGAAAATACAAAAGAACATTGACTTATGAAATATGGTGCGAACGATTGCAAAGTAAAGCAATGTATAGTGACCATGACGTGGGAAAGTGTCAACCACATCGTGTTGTCGAGTGAGGAAAAATCCGTATCGCGAATAATAGCATGGCCAGGACGTGGTAAGTGGTGGTCACGTTGTGGTATGTAGAATAGCAGCCTCCTCTTGCGATGAAAAACTCCCCCATGACATAGGAAACTGTCAACCATGTCATGGCAGCCGGGATGATACTTCTACATCGCGTCAAAATAAAACTCCATGGTGTGGGAACAGCTCATCCATGCCATGGGAATCAATGTATAGTTAGAAACGCCACTCTTCGAAATAATCATCCCTCCAAATATCGACGCGCACCCCACATTTATTGAAACTCATAGCTCTCAAGTGTCAACTTCAAACCCCCACACGGTTTTTTCTCTCGTGACAAATCAACATTCGACCATAATTATTGAAATTTCTGAAAGCATCTGAAGGGTAAAAGTTCTGCAAAGATCTGAAACATCAAGAGCATCAACATGGAAAACAAATTTTAAACAAACTAAAAATAAAAATAAAAACTCACTAAAATAACTAAAAAACCAAAATAACTAAAAAGGATATCACGATCACATGTCTTCGTCAAAATCAAACTACAATTGTTGATTAAATCCCTTGCATGCAAGAGGTGGTTTGTGAAAACAAAAACTTTCGGGACCTGTCAGACTATTTCCTTAGTTTTCTTTGCACCATTAACTAATAAGTAGAACAAGATTTGACCCAACTAGTCAAGAGTAGCAAGAGTTCAGTCTTCCACTTAACCACCTCGATATGCCTTGCTATACCACGCCTCGTGGATTGAGTTGGACAAATCACCAAAGTAGTAGACTAAACAAGTCAAGAATTCCCTAATCGCTTGCAATCTCGAAACCCATGCAAAAGGTAAAGCCAATCGATGTGTATGATCACAAATTCCTGCAAATAACAACAAGAACCTTCCCGACAAGCGAAATGATATCAACGAAAATAAAACTAAAAAACTAAAATAAGAAAACTAACTAAAAATAAATAACGAATAATCAAATAAACTAAATTAATTGAAAGCTGTTCCCCGGCAACGGCGCCAAAATCTTGATGTGCACAAAAGTACCCACTAATTTTAATATTTATAACCTAATAAGCTTAGACTAACTATGCACTTATAGGCAGTGTACCTAGTCAGATTACAGTATAGCTTAGGTAAGTCGGGTGTCGATCACAGGGAACGGTGGTGAATTAATTTAAAATATTCAATTATAGGTTACAGCTCACACGGAAAGAATAAAGAAGTAGTTTAATAAATCTCAAACGAACAATTAATTAACAACTCTCGATAAACTAACAGGAAAACAAATCTCTTCAGGTACTTTGGTTTAGACAAATTACACTTTAAAAACATAGACAATTGCATACACAAATTCATTTATTCATGTTCACCGATTCCTAAAATGATTAGATTCGCGTTCACTCTCGATAAACTAATCCTTTAGCAAACAAGTTAATTCAAACAGTGATCAGTTGATTGAACTAACATGCTTCCTAGTGTTCAGTTCGTATCAAGCAAGACTTGCAAATATAGTTAATCAAATTAGACATTCAATTAACCTCTTGTTGATGGTCATCAAACAAGGCTCATACATTAACTTACTTATTCTTAAGTTAATCCTAGTTTCACATTCGTTATTCATAGACTTATAATCTCGATGGTTATCAAAATCATAAGAGACAAGTAATCAAGCAGACGTTCATACAACTCAATTCACTTAACAATTAACAGCAATTAATCATCATTAATACGTAAGGATCTTTTAACAAGCTTGGCAAGATAAATTAAACACAAACAAACTATTCAATATAGCAATTAGTCTAATAATCAAAGCTTCATTCAATCATAAACACAAAGTAGAAGGTTTTTACACCCAAGTCAGAAACTAAATACAGAATAGTAACACAATGGAACGATAAACATGGTCACGTTAACAGCCCATATGATTACCGACACGTATCCGCTCTCCAACCCTTCCGATCTCTGCTTCCGTTAGCTTAACGGCCTTCCGGACACCTCCTAGACCCTCAAAACGGCAAGTATGAAGTTTCCTTGTTGCACAAGTCGAAGTGGAATATCATAGATTATTAAAATGGTGGAATTATATGGGGTATTTATAGTTGATGGAGATGGAATTATATGGAATATTAGAGTTGGATTGGAATAAGGAAACTAATGTGGCTTAGGGATTAAGCAAATAAAGATAAGGAAAGTGGTGCTTGGGGAATAAGTAACCTGGAGGGAATTTCCGTCCAGCTTTTATGCTTCATCTTCAACGCCGATTTTGGATAAGATAAGTCTCTAATTAGCCAAAAGTCCCTCTCCATAAGTCGTAGGAAATTTCGTCTAGTTTTCAGAAAATTTTGAATCTCGTCAATTGGACTTGTGAGTCATCAGATATATCCAGAACACTGAAGAGGGGTCAATCTGCCAGTAATATCCTTTTTGCATCTTTTCAGCTCCTTTCTTTTGCATTCCATCTCCCATTTTATCTGTAATTAAATATTTCAAAGCATATTAAGTTTATTTTAGTTCTAAATAATAATAATAAATGCTAAAATATTAAGATATGTTATACATAAATATAGATAAAAATACACATATCAAAATACCCCACACTTAGCCTTTGCTTGCCCCCAAGCAAATTTACTTTTATTTTACCAATATTGCACTAAACAATCCATTTAAAACTCAGCCATTATGCCAAGACTTCAACGCATGCATTTGTGTCTAAAATTTTCCTAAAGCACCCCCATACTTTAAATACTCACAATCTTCATAAACACTTGCCAACTTTTTCCGAACAATGCTCATTTTATGCAACCCTCCGAATCCATCCGCAGAAAACCTCCTAACCTCAAGGTATTTTTAGTTGAGCAACCTAAGCATACATAATCTAGAATTACAATTTATGATACCACTATGGAGCTTTTTAGGAATTCTTCACTTTCTTAACAATTTGATCTTTGATTTCTTTGAATTCACCACCTTATTTTGATTTGATTTCTTGGTATCGTCAACTTTTTGAATTTCTTGGCATTTTGATCTTTTGATCTTCACTTTATTTGCTCCAAAATTCTTCAAACTTTTTCGTAATTCTCTATCATTTTTTTTACATGTACCTCTCTTTTTTCACTCAAAACCTACTTGCTTAAGCAGAGGCGCTCAACCTCAACCTTTATTGGTTAATGATAATAATTTTCCTGGATACATTTCAGGTTTAGGCTGCTAAACATATTGCATCCTTCAAACCGAGCGGGGTTATGTTTTTGTTCCATGATTTCACTAAAATAAGGGAAGCCACAAATGCACTATAACGTATATTAGCTCAACTAAACATTTAAGTTCTCATCGGATCATCTCATACAATATTAGCAAAATTTTAAATTATCACTAGATTTTTCTAAATTAAACTATTATTTCAAGTTTTCTTTTAAATTTTTAAATTTCCTTAAATCTAGCAATTTCCAACTATTATTTCATTTTTATAATTTACTTTTACCAACCCCATACCCCACACTTATTTCATACAATGCCCTCATTGTATGCTAAACAAATTAAGAACATAAAAAGGGAGAAAAAGGAACAGACTCCCCTGGGTAGTTGTGGCGAGATCGAATGGGGCTGCTACAAATTGCTTCAAATATTGCTGAAAAACTGAAAACTGGAACTACTGCTTCTGAATGTGCTAGAAAATACAAAAGAACATTGACTTATGAAATATGGTGCGAACGATTGCAAAGTAAAGCAATGTATAGTGACCATGACGTGGGAAAGTGTAAACCACATCGTGTTGTCGAGTGAGGAAAAATCTGTATCGCGAATAATAGCATGGCCACGACGTGGTAAGTGGTGGTCACGTTGTGGTATGTAGAATAGCAGTCTCCTCTCGCGATGTAACACTCCCCCATGACATAGGAAAGTGTCAACCATGTCATGGCAGCCGGGATGATACTTCTACATCGCGTCAAAATAAAACTCCATAGTGTGGGAACAGCTCATCCATGCCATGGGAATCAATGTATAGTTAGAAACGCCACTCTTCGAAATAATAATCCCTCCAAATATCGACGCGCACCCCACACTTTGAAAGTCATGGCTCTCAAGTGTCAACTTCAAACCCCCACACGGTTTTTTCTCTCGTGACAAATCAAAATTCGACCCCAATTATTGAAATTTCTGAAAGCATCTGAAGGGTAAAAGTTCTGCAAAGATCTGAAACATCAAGAGCATCAACATGGAAAACAAATTTTAAACAAACTAAAAATAAAAATAAAAACTCACTAAAATAACTAAAAAACCAAAATAACTAAAAAGGATATCACGATCACATGTCTTCGTCAAAATCAAACTCCAATTGTTGATTAAATCCCTTGCATGCAAGAGGTGGTTTGTGAAAACAAAAACTTTCGGGACCTGTCAGACTATTTCCTTTGTTTTATTTGCACCATTAACTAATAAGTAGAACAAGAGTTGACCCAACTAGTCAAGAGTAGCAAGAGTTCAGTCTTCCACTTAACCACCTCGATACGCCTTGTTATACTACGCCTCGTGGATTGAGTTGGACAAATCACCAAAGTAGTAGACTAAACCAGTCAAGAATTCCCTAATAACTTGCAATCTCGAAATCCATGCAAAAGGTAAAGCCAATCGATGTCTATGATCACAAATTCCTGCAAATAACAACAAGAACCTTCCCGACAAGCGAAATGATATCAACGAAAATAAAATAAAAAAACTAACTAAAAATAAATAACGAATAATCAAATAAACTAAATTAATTGAAAGCCGTTCCCCGGCAACGGCGCCAAAAACTTCATGTGCACAAAAGTACCCACTAATTTTAATATTTATAACCTAACAAGCTTAGACTAACTATGCACTTATAAGCAGTGTACCTAGTCAGATTACAGTATAGCTTAGGTAAGTCGGGTGTCGATCACAGGGAACGGTGGTGAATTAATTTAAAATATTTAATTATAGGTTACAGGTCACACGGAAAGAATAAAGAAGTAGTTTAATAAATCTCAAACGAACAATTAATTAACAACTCTCGATAAACTAACAGGAAAGCAAATCTCTTCAGGTACTTTGGTTTAGACAAATTACACTTTAAAAACATAGACAATTGCATACACAAATTCATTTATTCATGTTCACCGATTCCTAAAATGATTAGATTCGCATTCAGTATAACTAATCCTTTAGCAAACAAGTTAATTCAAACAGTGATCAGTTGATTGAACTAACATGCTTCCTAGTGTTCAGTTCGTATCAAGCAAGACTTGCAAATATAGTTAATCAAATTTGACATTCAATTAACCTCTTGTTGATGGTCATCAAACAAGGCTCGCACATTAACTTACTTATTCTCAAGTTTATCCTAGTTGCACATTCGTTATTCCTAGACTTATAATCTCGATGGTCATCAAAATCATAAGAGACAAGCAATCAAGCCGATGTTCATACAACTCAATTCACTTAACAATTAACAGCAATTAATTATCATTAATACGTAAGGATCTTTTAACAAGCTTGGCAAGATAAATTAAACACAAACAAACTATTCAATAAAGCAATTAGTCTAATAATCAAAGCTTCATTCAATCATAAACACAAAGTAAAAGGTTTTACACCCAAGTCAGAAACTAAATACAGAATAGTAACACAATGGAATGATAAACATGGTCACGTTAACAACCCATATGATTACCGACACGTATCCGCTCTCCAACCCTTCCGATCTTTGCTCCCGTTAGCTTAACGGCCTTCCGGACACCTCCTAGACCCTCAAAACGGAAACTATGAAGTTTTCTTGTTGCACAAGTCGAAGTGGAATATCATAGATTATTAAAATGGTGGAATTATATGGGGTATTTATAGTTGATGAAGATGGAATTATATGTAATATTAGAGTTGGATTGGAATAAGGAAACTAATGTGGCTTAAGGATTAAGCAAATAAAGATAAGGAAAGTGGTGCTTGGGGAATAAGTAACTTGGAGGGAATTTCCGTCCAGCTTTTATGCTTCATCTTCAACGCCGATTTTGGATAAGATAAGTGTCGAATTAGCCAAAAGTCCCTCTCACATAAGTCGTAGGAAATTTCGTCTAGTTTTCAGAAAATTTTGAATCTCGTCAATTGGACTTGTGAGTCATCAGATATATCCAGAACACTGAAGAGGGGTCAATCTGCCAGTAATATCCTTTTTGCATCTTTTCAGCTCCTTTCTTTTGCATTCCATCTCCCATTTTATCTGTAATTAAATATTTCAAAGCATATTAAGTTTATTTTAGTACTAAATAATAATAATAAATGCTAAAATATTAAGATATGTTATACATAAATATAGATAAAAATACACATATCAAAATACCCCACACTTAGCGTTTGCTTGCCCCCAAGCAAATTTACTTTTATTTTACCAATATTGCACTAAACAATCCATTTAAAACTCATCCATTATGCCAAGACTTCAACGCATGCATTTGTGTCTAAAATTTTCCTAAAGCACCCCCATACTTTAATTACTCACAATCTTCATAAACACTTGCCAACTTTTTCCGAACAATGCTCATTTTATGCAACCCTCCGAATCCATTCGCAGAAAACCTCCTAACCTCAAGGTATTTTTAGTTGAGCAACCTAAGCATACATAATCTAGAATTACAATTTATGATACCACTATGGAGCTTTTTAGGAATTCTTCACTTTCTTAACAATTTGATCTTTGATTTCTTTGAATTCACCACCTTATTTTGATTTGATTTCTTGGTATCTTCAACTTTTTGAATTTCTTGGAATTTTGATCTTTTTATCTTCACTTTATTTGCTCCAAAATTCTTCAAACTTTTTCGTAATTCTCTCTCTCTTTTTTTTTTACATGTACCTCTCTTTTTTCACTCAAAACCTACATGCTTAAGCAGAGGCGCTCAACCTCAACCTTTATTGGTTAATGATAATAATTTTCCTGGATACATTTCAGGTTTAGGCTGCTAAACATATTGCATCCTTCAAACCGAGCAGGGTTATGTTTTTGTTCCATGATTTCACTAAAAATAAGGGAAGCCACAAATGCACTATAACGTATATTAGCTCAATTAAACATTTGAGTTCTCATCGGATCATCTCATACAATATTAGCAAACTTTTAAATTATCACTAGATTTTTCTAAATTAAACTAGTATTTCAAGTTTTCTTTTAAATTTATAAATTTCCCTAAATCTAGCAATTTCCAACTATTATTTCATTTTTATAATTTACTTTTACCGACCCCATACCCCACACTTATTTCATACAATGCCCTCATTGTATGCTAAACAAATTAAGAACATAAAAAGGGAGAAAAAGGAACAGACTCCCCTGGGTAGTTGTGGCGAGATCGAATGGGGTTGTTACAAGTTGCTTCAAATATTGCTGAAAAACTGAAAACTGGAACTACTGCTTCTGAATGTGCTGGAAAATACAAAAGAACATTGACTTATGAAATATGGTGCGAACGATTGCAAACTAAAGCAATGTATAGTGACCATGACATGGTAAAGTGTCAACCATGTCGTGTTGTCGAGTGAGGAAAAATCCGTATCGCGAATAATAGCATGACCACGACGTGGTAAGTGGTGGTCACGTTGTGGTATGTAGAATAGCAGCCTCCTCTCGCGATGAAAAACTCCCCCATGACATAGGAAAGTGTCAACCATGTCATGGCAACCGGGATGATACTTCTACATCGCGTCAAAATAAAACTCCATGGTGTGGGAACAGCTCATCCATGCCATGGGAATCAACGTATAGTTAGAAACGCCACTCTTCGAAATAATAATCCCTCCAAATATCGACGCGCACCCCACACTTATTGAATGTCATGGCTCTCAAGTGTCAACTTCAAACCCCCACACGGTTTTTTCTCTCGTGACAAATCAACATTCGATCACAATTATTGAAATTTCTGAAAGCATCTGAAGGGTAAAAGTTCTGCAAAGATCTGAAACATCAAGAGCATCAACATGGAAAACAAATTTTAAACAAACTAAAAATAAAAATAAAAACTCACTAAAATAACTAAAAAGGATATCACGATCACATGTCTTCGTCAAAATCAAACTACAATTGTTGATTAAATCCCTTGCATGCAAGAGGTGGTTTGTGAAAACAAAAACTTTCGGGACCTGTCAGACTATTTCCTTTGTTTTCTTTGCACCATTAACTAATAAGTAGAACAAGAGTTGACCCAACTAGTCAAGAGTAGCAAGAGTTCAGTCTTCCACTTAACCACCTCGATACGCCTTGCTATACTACGCCTCGTGGATTGAGTTGGACAAATCACCAATGTAGTAGACTAAACCAGTCAAGAATTCCCTAATCGCTTGCAATCTCGAAACCCATGCAAAAGGTAAAGCCAATCGATGTGTATGATCACAAATTCCTGCAAATAACAACAAGAACCTTCCCGACAAGCGTAATGATATCAACGAAAATAAAACTAAAAAAATAAAATAAAAAAACTAACTAAAAATAAATAACGAATAATCAAATAAATTAAATTAATTGAAAGCCGTTCCCCGGCAACGGCGCCAAAAACATGATGTGCACAAAAGTACCCACTAATTTTAATATTTATAACCTAACAAACTTAGACTAACTATGCACTTATAGGCAGTGTACCTAGTCAGATTACAGTATAGCTTAGGTAAGTCGGGTGTCGATCACAGGGAACGGTGGTGAATTAATTTAAAATATTTAATTATAGGTTACATGTCATACGGAAAGAATAAAGAAGTAGTTTAATAAATCTCAAATGAACAATTAATTAACAACTCTCGATAAACTAACAGGAAAACAAATCTCTTCAGGTACTTTGGTTTAGACAAATTACACTTTAAAAACATAGACAATTGCATACACAAATTCATTTATTCATGTTCACCGATTCCTAAAATGATTAGATTCGCGTTCACTATCGATAAACCAATCCTTTAGCAAACAAGTTAATTCAAACAGTGATCAGTTGATTGAACTAACATGCTTCCTAGTGTTCAGTTCGTATCAAGCAAGACTTGCAAATATAGTTAATCAAATTAGACATTCAATTAACCTCTTGTTGATGGTCATCAAACAAGGCTCACACATTAACTTACTTATTCTCAAGTTAATCCTAGTTGCACATTCGTTATTCCTAGACTTATAATCTCGATGGTCATCAAAATCATAAGAGATAAGCAATCAAGCAGATGTTCATACAACTCAATTCACTTAACAATTAACAGCAATTAATTATCATTAATACGTAAGGATCTTTTAACAAGCTTGGCAAGATAAATTAAACACAAACAAACTATTCAATATAGCAATTAGTCTAATAATCAAAGCTTCAATCAATCATAAACACAAAGTAAAAGGTTTTTACACCCAAGTCAGAAACTAAATACAGAATAGTAACACAATGGAATGCTGAACATGGTCACGTTAACAGCCCATATCATTACTGACACGTATCCTCTCTCCAACCCTTCCGATCTCTGCTCCCGTTAGCTTAACGGCCTTCCGGACACCTCCTAGACCCTCAAAACGGCAACTATGAAGTTTTCTTGTTGCACAAATCGAAGTGGTATATCATAGATTATTAAAATGGTGGAATTATATGGGGTATTTATAGTTGATGGAGATGGAATTATATGGAATATTAGAGTTGGATTGGAATAAGGAAACTAATGTGGCTTAGGGATTAAGCAAATAAAGATAAGGAAAGTGGTGCTTGGGGAATAAGTAACTTGGAGGGAATTTCCGTCCAGCTTTTATGCTTCATCTTCAACGCCGATTTTGGATAAGATAAGTGTCGAATTAGCCAAAAGTCCCTCTCACATAAGTCGTAGGAAATTTCGTATAGTTTTCAGAACATTTTGAGTCTCGTCAATTGGACTTGTGAGTCATCAGATATATCCAAAAGACTGAAGAGGGGTCGATCTGCCAGTAATATCCTTTTTGCATCTTTTCAGCTCCTTTCTTTTGCATTCCATCTCCCATTTTAACTATAATTAAATATTTCAAAGCATATTAAGTTTATTTTAGTTCTAAATAATAATAATAAATGATAAAATATTAAGATATGTTATACATAAATATAGATAAAAATACACATATCACTTGTCATCCCAGAATTTCCGCTTGGAGTAAGCAGTTCTTGTAGGCTCTGAGATGGCCAGGGTGGTTGTTGCGGCCGGGGTACGAACCACATGGTCTATGAGCCACTTTGCCAATCGCTTGGCACTGTCAAAGGTAGTGGGGTGCGTTGCCAAAGCATTTCCCTGGTATGGGGGTACCAGTCCCCATATGAATGATATTGAGCCATGGCTATAGCCACAACTGCAGCTACATCAGCATTAAGGCTGTCGTGTCGAATTGAGGAGTAGGTGATTGAGGAGGTGGTGTTTCGTTATTAGGGTTTCTCCTTGGATTTCTGCGAGGTGGCATCTTTGATCTAGGTTATATCCAAAACAAAAGTTAATAAGATTCTATCCGCGACGAGAACTTTTATAGTGAGTTCTCGAATCCGACAAAATACGCTCGATGTCCCTTATACGCCTATCCGATCTTGCCTATTGAGTTCGAAGTTCCCTGACTTCTGCTCGGGTTTCAGCAAGCTCCCTCTAAAGCATTGCATTGATGACCTGAGCCCTTTCTTGTGCAGACTCGAGTTGGCGAATGTGTACAGTGTTAACACCAGTGTTGGCATGAATCTCCAAGATTCGATTGATAGATGATTGCCCCAGTATCGTGTTCCGAGACATCCTTCTAACTATGATGGGTAGGACTCTGTCAGCAGAACCTGCATCCGTGAGGTTGTAGAAATTTCTGTCTCCATTGTATGGAATGGGTTGACTCTGTTCATGGCTCCAAGTATTCAAGTTGGTTACCCACAGATGTGTGGGTCCTTGAAATGCAGGTCGGTGATTGTTATTCGGGGCTTGGCCTACTTGAGGTAGGTTGTTGACTTCGGGCTCCGATTCAGAACCATCAGAAAAGCCTTCAGATTCATGATCGTCCAAAGGAATCGGGTGATCATCTTCTGGTTCATCCTCTAACCATCCTGCATTGCCGTGGTTGGGGATGTATGGGTCTCCAGGGATATGAAATCCAGCCATTTAATCTATGCAAGAATAAGGATAAGGAAATAAGTAATAGACAAACTAACTCGATAATTATTAGATGATCTTTATCTGTTACTCCAATACTTGTTTAGTGCATACCAGCTATATGTACTCATGACAGGATAGCCCTTCGAAGCAGTGAATCCTAACTTTAAGCCCACAATCAAACAAGAACAGGAAGTAAAGCAAAGATTTACAGATTCTAAGGCTATGACATACTAGGTAATTATCACCGTAATGTATCCACTATACAACTATTGACATAAAAATAAAGATCTTTAATTCTCAGATAAGTGATTATTGTAACACAAAATACTCCTATAGTATTTTAAGTTTAGTGTTCTGTTCTACTGTTCTCGTTGTAGTAGTGTTGGTAAGTTTTTAGACTTATTGCAACTTCACAACCATACTTAGGCACATGCTAATCACTCCTCGGATAATGTAGTTGATCAGGCTACATCTTCCCAGGGTTGACCATATGTCTCTAAGTCTACTTGTGTTGTCCAACAATCGTAATACTTTTGTGATGTCCTAGTGACACTGATTTTAGTATGAATGCAGGTATGTATACTTAATTAAATATTTTATTATTTAAAAGTATAAACTCTTTATCAGAGTATTTTAATCCCGCTTGTATTTATAGTTCGTAAATCTTTTATGGGTCGATACACTCGATTCACTATAAACAATGCTCTGATACCAATCTGTCACACCCCAAAACCGGTGAACCGCGGAAATGTTCTGGGGTGGAGGACGTCATGTACAGTATCACAACAATGTAAAGTAGTAAACAAGCAACAACATCATCCATTACATTAATAGGATAATTTCATATAAGTGTGTTCTGTCAAGTTATATAGACACCAAAAATTATATACATCAAAATAAAAGAAGAGTCTTGAACAAGCTTCTTCTTCTTAAAATCCGGCATCTGTACCTATCTACTGGTGACCTGAGAATACAAGTTATTTTGAAAGCGAGTATCAGCTTTAAACCTGGTGAGATCATAAGTATATTAGTGTCTGAGTTTGTATGAAATCATTTGTAAGATGTTTTGTAATGTATAAGTTCTGTTAAGTTTTGTATTGTTTGTATCTGTTTGAACTCTCCTAGAAAACCCTATGTTTTCTACTAAAAGTAGCCTTCTACCAAGGCATCTAGTATTTGTGTGTGTGTCTCATGTAAGAGTGTGTATTTTCCCAACTCCGACTATCATTAACCAAAAATATAGTTTTTACATCACCGTGCATCGTGTGCATGATCACAAAGTGAATACAATGGGGAAATATTATAGTACTGTAGTGTTGTATGAAGTAACTACTGTTGTACTAAGTACCTTAAGCAATTGTAATTATCAAGGTAACATATGATCGGCATGTATCTTGCTACCGACTCAATAGTAAAATGACAATGTAAGATGCCGTAAAAATGACGTTTGGCACCCGTAGACATGCGAGTCCCACTGTAGCGAGCATGAAGGTGTAGGATAGTGTGCTAGTTGTAGTGTGTGTTCTTTCTCTGTCTAGCCAGTATGTTTGTTTCTCATCATAGTGTCTATTGTTTGTTTCTCCTCACTCTGTTTCATGTTTGATTCTCGTCATAGTATGTACTGACTCATGGATGAACTGACTCTTTGTATGTTTCATTGTTCTAGTAATAGTATCTTCCTAAACTACCCTTGTGGTAGCTTACTAGTAAAGTATGAACATATTTGTATACCCTTGCTACCCAAGGCATGGAATTGAATGAAAGAAATAACCTTTTATATCTATATACATATACATAATATATAGCTAGGATTCAAACGACCTTCGGACAACTAACCTTGATAACCTAAGACCACATCAAACAAGAACAGGAAGCATGGTAAGCTAGCAGTCCTAAGTCCTTTCAATCCTACTTATATAACTATATTTATACAGATACACAAAATATGAGTTTAAAAGAGTTTAAGTAAAAGTATTTGACAATTAAAGGAGTTTGTAAGACAATTTGAGGTAAAACAGTTTGATAAATAGTTTGGAAAGTAAGAAAACCATTTGCTTGGTAGTCATTAATCACATGTGATTGATATAATAATTGTAATCGTTCAACTTGTATTCCCCCCATAAAAGCATTTAAAACATTTCAAAGGTTAATTTAGGGGTATGAACTCACCTGTAGTGAGTGGTCCTGTTGAAAATGTTGGATCAGTTGCTAAGTGCCAAGTGATGACTTGAGTACACACGCAAATCCTATTTAACATATATTGATACATATATGAATATAACTAGTGTCATAAACAACTAATTATTGAATTGGGACCACCTTAGGGACTAGTAAACACTAATATTGAAGTGTTACAACCATAAATGATTGTACGAAGGGCTATAAGGCTATACAAGAGAGTGTATGGCCAAAATACACACTATATGTGTGTGTGCGGCCATGTGTGCGGCCAGGTGTGTTGCCAGCACGTGTGTGCGGCCTTGTGTGTGGCCAGCACGTGTGTGCTGCCAGAAGGCGTGTGCTTCCAGAAAACATGGTGTTCTTGGTGAAAGATGTTACCTTTCCGGATGATACTTGAGAGGATTTTCGAGTCCTAGCTTTGTAAGAGTCTAGGAAATGATCAAAATGACCAAGGATAGTATATATATATATATATATATATATATATATATATATATGAGGGTGTGTGCGGCTGGAGGTGTGTGTAGTTGGACTGTGTGCAGCTGGCTGGCCGCACACACCAGTTTTGGTGTGTTTGGCCCATTTTTCCAATGTTACAACCAAACTAACCCATCCTCCGACACATATTTCAATTATACTAAGCTTTAAGCACTCTTTTAGACCCAAAACTTCATCATAAAATAGCAAAACGAAGCTAACTTTGATATAAATGAAGAATGTAAGCTAGAAATTTTGGGTTGTCACACTATTTTAGGATCTTGGACCCTATTTATGCTCCTTATCTCATAACCTAACCCTAATATCTTCAGCCTCCATCCCTCTAAACCCTAGAAATTGGCCCTAAGCCTCCATTTGAGTGATTCTTGAGCTTTTTTGTTGATTTGGCGAGCTTTTGGTGCATATTATGGAAGAAGGAGTTCCTTGAGGAAGCATTGCTTGGCTTGGAGATTGTGGATCCAAGCCCTATTCATGTTTATCTAGCTCCAGAAAGCATAAAGTTTGAATCTTGGTGGCTTTCTCATGTGGATCTAGTGGGGTGATCACTTGGCTTTTGAAGAAGAAGGAGCTTTGAAAGAGGATAACTTGAGCACCTAGATTTTGGATCTATGTTCTTCTCTTGTTGGTGCATCTACCAGAGGTATCAAGTTTTGAACTTGCTTATTGTTGTGCTAGTTTTTTTTTTGGGTCCATTTTAGGGTTTTTGGTCCCAAAGCTTGAAGCTTTATGAGTTGTTGAACTCCAAAGCATAATATATGTCCCTTTGAGTATATATGTTGGTGTTATGTTATAAAAATCCAATCTTGGATGTTAGAATCAAGCCATGCATGAGATAGGAGGTTTTTGAGATAAGGAAGTGAGTGTTTTGGGTGTTTTTGACCTTTCCAGCCATATAAAGGCTTAAGGTCACTGACTTTATGGAGTAAGTTCCATTAGGGAGTCTAAATCTGGGGTTTGAAGTAATGTCTTAACTGTTTAAGACCAAATGAGTAGAAAGAGTGAATCTGGGGAGTACGTTAAGCATAATTTTCGTACGCCCCGCGTACTGCCCCAGTATCCCCGATGGCAAATATGGATTCGTGAGTATGTTGAGCGTACCAAGAGAGGTACACCCCGCGTAACCTCACTATGGACTTTTGGGATTAGTCTCATTTTGTGCCTTCAGTGTTAGGCCTGGAGTTTGGACTTGTTGCAATAGAGTCTTGGACCAGAGGATTAGATATATGTGCTTTGGGCTCTTGATTTGGGCTCTTGATTTGGGCTTGACATTAGAAGAGAGAAAGTTGGGCCTCGGGAGAGCCCATTTATTATTGCGCCTTGGTGGGCTCAATAGGTTTTAGGTCATTGATGGGTTGGTTAGTGGACTACCTTTAGACCTAATGAGCGAGAGTTGAGAATTAGTTCCTAATTGGGATAATTGTGGGTTTGGCACAAAGTTATAGGCCAATGCATAGCAGCAACGTTTATAGGGACTGTTCATCATCTGAGGTGAGTCTTCTCACTATACTTTACCTAGAGTGGTAATAATGTGTGACCAGAGGGTCTTATGTGCTTGCCTGAGTTATGCATTTTATGTGTGATATATGTTGTGTGCTATATTATGTGATATTTAGACCAGATCGGAGGGTCCAACGAACTATGAGACCGGAGGGTCCTCACTTAGACCGTACCGGAGGGTCCAATGAGTAGTGAGACTGGAGGGTTCTCACCCAGACCGGACCAGAGGGTCCAACGAGCCATGGGACCAGAAGGTCCCACTGAGACACATAGGATCGGAGGGTCCTACAGAGTTATAGCCTCGAGTGGCTAATATGTGTATGTGGTATTTTGGTGAACTCACTAAGATTCGTGCTCACCATGTTATGTGTTATGTGTTTCAGGTTCTTATCAGGATCGCGGGAAGGCGACAGCTCGATTGTACATACAAGAGAAAAGAGTCATGAATGACGATCCTGGATTTTGATAATTACTTTTGAAAACTATTTTGAAATATGTTATGACATCGACACTTGAGATTTTGAGAATTATTATATGTGATGTTGGTAATTAAAAATCAAATATTTTGTTTGAAAATTTACGGTCTTACACTCATAGTCAGGACACGTCAGAGAAAACAAAGTTGTCGCTCCCGATTCACTTCCCTGATCACCTGAAACCACCAGCTAGCACCTGACCTGCCTATATCCCAAGAAACCATACCCTTGATCTCATTTCAAGGCAACCATACAACAAAAATACTCTTGTACATTCCCACACTGCCATACTACCATTAAAGACTGCATCCATCTAGCCCATGCTGGGTTTACATCTTAACTATGAAAGTCATATGCCTGCTCATTCTTTCCTTTGAACATGGAAAAATGGAAAGGACATAACCCCGACATAGATAGTGATATTCCAATCCATTTGCCAATCGCTCAGCCTCTGTTACCAACTTGTAACATCCCAAAAATCAAGGTAAAATATTTGTTTTTCAACACTAAACCATAAACCATAAACCATAAATGTTTACAAAACTTAGTTCCCAAACGTCAAGATTACAAATCAAAGTATCCCAAAATCAAATCTCATAAAAACTGAAGGATGTGCACGATCAAGCCTTTGCCTTGCCTCGATCATCTAAAGTACTTGAAACATAAAACTTAAATTGTAATCCAAAGCTTAATGAGTTCCCCAAATACCACACACAATATAACATATACGAATGCGCATGCTGGGTCCAATCAGTCATTAGACTAGAATAACCTCCGGTCCATAGCCATCGGGCTGGATTACCCTTGAGCCTACAACATGAGTATGGATTGCCTTTCCAGCCCACAACTCATATATAGATTGCTCCCGATCCTACAACATAAGTCTAGCTTGCCTTTCAAGCCTAAAACTTATGTCTGGCTTGCTCCTAGGTTCGTTGGCTTCCGCACATAATAGTATTGCCTCAACCTAACCGCATTATGTCGACATATGCAATAGATAAACACATAACTAACAAATAGATAATCATGCAGATCTAACAAATCGCAACAACATAGCAACATCCTATATACTAGGATACATAACCGAATAGGCCGACATTGGTACCTTCGAACCACAAATACAGTGAGGAAACTCACACCGCAGTCTGATAAAGATAGCAGAAAAGAATGCTGCTCCAAATGCCAATTCTACAGGTCACTTATACAGCAAATAGTGAACTAAACTCAAATTACAAATTAAAATACCCAAAATGCCCCTAGGTAAAACTTGGTCAAACCCCAAATCAAAGGTCAAAATCAGAAAATCAAAAAGTCAAAGAAAGTAAAATTGACTGATTACGCCCTGCGTACTCAGTCACTACGCTGGGAGTAGTCGTGACTCATCCAAACCACAGGTTTCAAACCTAGTACCAGCAACGTACCTATTGGTACACCTAATATACCCCGCATGGTCAAAATCTTCTCATTAAGTGCTTATTCCTTAAAGACCTTTCATCAAAACTCAGATCTAGACTCAAAACATCATTCTAATTCATAAAGTTTCCACTTTTATGACTTTCCATGGCTCGAAAAGGTCCAAAAGCTAAAACCGTAACAGCCGGATTTTTATCAGGTATCTTGTTTATTGTATTTTGTTGATTTGTGAGGGGGACTCGGCGAGTTGGAGCTCAGACTCGCCGAGTAGGGACGCGGATTTGGACGCGGGATCGCGCCTGGACTCGACGAGTCCAGGATATGGACTCGGCGAGTCAGCGCTGTGTAATGAAACCCTAATTTCTCGGGTTTGAGACTTATTTAAAGGGCCTAATGGCTGTCATTTGTGCTCACCAGCCCCTTGAGTGAAACCCTAATCGAGTGTGAGCATTTGGAGCTAAGTAGGAGGCCATTATTGACCTTGGAGGTGCCATTGTTGCAAGGAAGGAGAAGAGCTAGCCAAGGGAAAGCAAGAAGGAGCCACTTCTGTGGGTTTGGAGACCAGAGCATCACTTTTGTGGTAATAAATCCGAGTTACCTTCTTGTTGTTGTTGTTTATCTAGATTTAGGGTTTGTTGAACCCTTTTATGGCAAGATTTAGTGTCCTTTTGGTCCCTTATGAGGTTGGAACCATAGATCTGGACCCTTAGAGGTCCAGAGTGTCCCTTTACCCAAGCTTTTTGGGAATCAATGGAGGCTTTGGATTGGAATCCTCATGCCTTAGGTCAAAACTCCATTATTGAGCTATAGGGTGTGTTATGAGCACCAAGATAGGAGCTTTACATGATGCATCAGTCGAGGGAGGCCAGATCTATACTTTTTGGAAGCAGATCTGACCTTAGAAGCGAGTTGGAGTGGTTGCATGGCATGGACTCGCTGAGTCTGTTCATCCGACTCGGCGAGTAGCTTGAAGATTGCCTTGGGACTACTCAGCGAGTGGTCCAATTGAGTCATGGGTAGACTCAGTGAGTCAGGGTGAGTTGGAGAGGGATGACGAGTGGACTGAGTCAAACTTGGACTCGCCGAGTTGTCCTTGAGACTCGGCGAGTTGAGTCGGGGTGGCCCCGCGATTCATTCAGGTGAAACTCGTCGAGTAAAGGGGGGGATACTCGACGTGTAGTAAGAGGATTTCAGAGGGTTGGTGAAAACGTCTAGACTTGCCGAGTCGCCATGGTACTCGCCGAGTCCGGTCAGAGTTGACCAGAGTTGACCTGTGTTGACTTCTTATAGATAGTCAACCTTAGAGATATAAAGTGTTAATTAGAAACATATAATGTTATAGGAGGATTAGAGCTCGGAGGATCGAGCACGAGGGATTTCCAGGATTCGTGAGATACCGAGATACGCGAGGTGAGTCTTCTCACTATACCTTACCTTGAGTAGGTAACCAGAGTTATGTGATAGAGTATTTGTATGCTATGTATGTTATGTGTTGTACTGCATTATTTCTATGTGATTTATGTTGTGCATGTTTACAGAGTTAGAACCTGAGGGTTCACAGAGTTTGGGTGCATGGACCCACAGAGTTATAGCCTCGAGTGGCTAATATGTGTTATATGTGGTATTTTGGGGAACTCACTAAGCCTTGTGCTTACAGTGTTTGATGTTATTGTTTCAGGTACTAGTGACGACCGCGGGAAGGCGCCGGCTTGATCCGTACACACACACTCAGAGTTTTTACATTGTGATCTTGGGATTTTGTATTAACCTATATTGGATGATTAATATGGTTGTTTGATGAATATTAATCGAATTATGTTTTATAAGAAAATCGAAAAATTTGTTTTGAAATTTACGGTGTTACAATTTGGTATCAGAGCCTTGGTTTGAGGGATTCGGGTACACCTTCGGGAGTATTTGAACTCAAACTGAGGAATTGGAAGAATATTTTCGAAAGAAAACCTAACTTTTCTAAGATTAAAAGATTTTCTTGAAAAAGAAACAAATTCCAGGAAGAAACGTGTGTACGATCAGTCAGCGCCCGAACGGTGAATTCCCAAAATACCTTTATATTACGTGATATTAATATTGATATGATGTATCTGCATGCTAGAGTATGCTAGGTATTGCTAATAGGACTAGAGTGGCCTGATTTGTGATGCCTTAGCCTAGGGAAGGGTGAGCTGCTATGAGATGCTGAGAGTGAGTAGGTAGCAGCAAGGGGTTTATGAGAGATCTATTAGAGAGTGGTCTACGCATGATAGAGTACTTGGGAATTGGGATCCAAAGAGGAAGGTTTGGGGTGTGTACTGAGACGGTGTGGACAGTAGTATTGGGCCCGTACTACTGAAAGCACCGGGGCAGTACACAGTCCAAATAAGAATCTTGGGATACCAAGAATCAAGGAGGGGTGGATTGTCGAGTGTAAGAATGTTCGAGTGAATTCTAATTTATCACATGTTGTATTTCAGAGGTTGATCATGGTGAGGAAACGTCATATGCCGGAGGGTGCCGGAGCTAGTAATGAGGAGATTCGACAGATCATTCATGAGGAGGTGGCTGCGGTCATCAGAGCTGAGATACCAGAGATGTTCGGATCTATTAAGACCGCGCTGATTGAGACATTTGACGAGCGTTATGCCTCTCTTTCTGAGGCTGCTGTTGCAGCGGCTACCACAGCGATCGCTGCGGCAAGACCCCAGGGAGGTGATGCGTCACTGTTTCGGGAGTTCAGCAACACCAAACCACCAGAGTTTGATGGTACACAGGATCCGGTGGCAGCTATGAGGTGGATATCTGATATGGAGGGGTGCTTCTTCACTTGCACATCCCCTGAGCATCTGAAGGTTCGGTTCGCGCTGAACCAGCTTCGCTTGGGAGCGAAGGACTGGTGGAAGTTTGTGACGGCGCATTTCACGCCTGCTGAGCTTTCGGCAGTGACCTGGGAGAGGTTCACTACCATGTTCCGAGATGAGTATGTTCCCCATGTGGATAGGGAGCGTTTGGCACAGGAGTTTCTGACCCTCAAGTAGGGTACTGAGTCAGTTACAGCGATCACGAGGATGTTTCATGAGAGGGCGATGTTCTGCCCTGAGTACGTGTCCACTGAGCAGGCACGTATAAGCCGCTACCTGAGCATTTTGAGATGGGATATTCGGGAGTTCACCGTGAACTCCTCGTATCGGACATTTTCTGAGCTTCAGGCAAATGCCCGGAAGAGGGAGATTGAGCTTGAGACTCAGGCTAGGGAGGAGGCAGAGTCTCTGGGGAGGGATCAGCGGCCGGCACAGCTCCAGCCGGCATCCAAGCGGGCCAAGCCCGCTAATCCCAAACCTGGGAGCCAGAAGGGCCGCACTTACGGGAAGTGCGGCAAGGGTCACGATGGAGTCTGTCGAGTAGGATCTTGCTACAAATGTGGCAAGGAGGGGCATATGGCCAAGGACTGCCCCAAGGGGTTTGCAGTGTGTTTTCACTACAACCAGACCGGACACCGGAAGGCGGAGTGTCCGCTGCTGCGTGGAGCATCTCAGGGATCTGCTCCCGCCGCCATCAGAGCTATAGAGAGTCGGCCCGTGAAGGCCGAGGCACCGAGAGCTCGAGGGAGAGCCTTTCAGCTGACTGCGGAAGAGGTCCGCACTGCACCCGACGTTGTGGCTGGTACGTTTCATTTTATATATTTATTTTTGGTGTTGAGATATTATGCTTATATTATGATATGCATAGGTACCTTCCTTGTGAACTCTGTGCCTGCTTTAGTGTTATTTGACTCGGGTGCGAGTCGGTCTTTTGTATCTTTGGCCTTTATTCAGCATATCAGTGTTAGTCGTGAGGCATTGAGTCGGCCTCTGCGGGTTTCCATAGCCGCCGACAGGGTGATTTTTGCCACGGAGGTCCTCCGGGGATGTGTGTTAGAGATTTTTGGGGTTGAGTTTCCGATCGATCTGGTTCCTATTGCGATGGGTGATGTCTGTGTCATAGTGGGCATGGACTGGTTGAGCCAATTCGGCGCGGTTATCAACTGCGAGCGTCAGCTGGTGACCATACGAGATCCTAGTGGGGGAGTTCTTTCGGTATATGGCGAGGGTACACGTTCTGGATCAGCCTTTTGTTCGGCCGCTAGGGCGAGGCAGTGTTTACAGCAGGGCTGTAAGGGTTTTGTGGCGTATGTGATGGATACGCGAGTGATCTCCGAGAGACCGAGTTCAGTGGATGAAGTTCCGGTGGTGCGTGAGTTTCCAGATGTTTTTCCCGAAGAATTACCAGGTGTGCCTCCCGTGAGGCAAGTGGAGTTCGGTATCGATTTGGTTCCGGGAGCCGCGCCTATCGCTAAGGTGCCTTATCGTCTTGCACCTCCAGAGATGCAAGAGTTATCCTCGCAGCTTCAGGAGCTGCTGGGGAAGGAGTTTATTCGGCCGAGTAGCTCGCCGTGGGGAGCACCCATTCTGTTTGTAAAGAAGAAGGACGACTCGCATCGAATGTGTATTGATTACCGAGAATTGAATAAGCTGAAGGTCAAGAACCATTACCCGTTGCCGAGGATCGACAATTTATTCGATCAGTTGCAGGGAGCATCTTGGTTCTCCAAGATCGATTTGAGGTCGGGCTATCATCAGGTGAGAGTGCGGGACGAGGACGTCCAGAAGACAGCGTTCAGGACGCGTTATGGGAATTATGAGTTTGTGGTGATGCCTTTTGGGCTCACCAATGCCCTAGCTGTGTTCATGGACCTCATGAACAGGGTATGCAGGCCGATGTTGGATCGGTCGGTGATTGTGTTTATCGATGATATTCTGGTATATTCGAGATCTAGAGAGCAGCATGAAGAGCATTTGAGGGAAGTTCTTGGAGTTTTGAGATCGGAGAAACTTTATGCAAAGTTTTCCAAGTGCGATTTCTGGTTGCGGGAGGTCCAGTTTCTGGGGCACCTCGTTAATCAGACAGGGATATTGGTCGATCCGGCCAAGGTTGACGCGGTGATGAGATGGGAGGTGCCAAAGTCACCCTCTGAGATCAGGAGCTTCCTTGGGTTGGCAAGGTACTATCGGAGGTTTATCAAGGATTTCTCCAAGATCGCAGTGCCACTCACCAGATTGACCCGGAAGGGTGTTACATTTTTATGGGGTCCCGAGCAGCAGACCTCCTTTGAGACGCTTCGCCAAAGGTTGTGCGAAGCTCCGGTTTTAGCTCTTCCGGAAGGGATGGAAGATTTTGTGGTATTCTGTGATGCATCGATTGTAGGGCTGGGAGCGGTGCTGATGCAGAAGGGACATGTGATAGCATATGCATCGAGGCAGTTGAAGCCTCATGAGACGAGATATCCCACACATGATTTAGAGTTGGGGGCAGTGGTGTTCGCTCTCAAGATTTGGCGGCACTACTTGTATGGGGTTCGTTGTACGATATACACGGACCATAAGAGCTTGAAGTACTTGATGGATCAGCCTAACCTAAATATGCGGAAGAGGAGGTGGTTAGATGTAGTCAAGGATTATGATTGCGAGATCTTGTACTTCCCGGGCAAGGCTAATGTGGTAACCGACGCATTGAGTCGCAGGGCGGAGAGTACTCCACTGCGAAATGTATGTTTGAGATTGACCATGATAGCTCCAGTTCTGGACGCCATTCGTGGGGCACAGGACGAGGTTGTGCATCCGGAGATGCATAAGAGAGAACGAGTCGCTGGTTTGGTTTCTGAGTTTGTGTCGGATAGTCGAGGGCTTATGACTTTTCAGGGCCGGATTTGGGTACCGTTTGTGGGCGGTACGTGTACTACATTGATGGAGGAAGCTCATAGATCGAAATTTTCGATCCATCCCGGGGCTACAAAAATGTATTTGGATTTGAGGAAAGAGTATTGGTGGCCTTGTATGAAGAGGGACGTCGCATGGTTTGTCGAGAGGTGTTTGACCTGTCGAAGGGTGAAGGCCGAGCACCAGAGACCGCATGGCAAGTTGCAGCCATTGGAGGTTCCCGAGTGGAAGTGGGAACAAATCACTATGGATTTCATCACCAAATTGCCGAGGACTGCCAGAGGAGTTGATGCAATTTGGGTGATTGTGGATAGGTTGACGAAGAGCGCTCACTTTCTTGCCATCAATGAGAGTTCTTCGGCGGAGAAGTTGGCGGAGGTTTATGTGAGAGAGGTAGTATCTCGGCATGGGGTGCCGATCTCGATTGTTTCAAACCGTGATGTGCGCTTCACTTCCCGATTCTGGAAGAAATTTCATGAGGAGTTGGGTACTAAGCTACATTTTAGTACCGCTTATCACCCCCAGACAGATGGCCAGAGTGAGCGGACGATTCAGACGCTTGAGGACATGCTTCGAGCATGTGTATTGGATTTTGGGGGTAGCTGGGATACGTATTTACCCTTGGCATAGTTTTCCTACAATAACAGCCATCATTCGAGCATCGGTATGCCGCCCTTTGAGCTGTTGTATGGTAGGAGGTATCGGACTCCCATTTGTTGGGGTGAGGTTGGGCAGAGAGTGATGGGCAGTACAGAGATCGTGATTCAGACGACAGAGCAGATACAGCGGGTCAGACAGAGGTTATTGACCGCCCAGAGCCGACAAAAGAGTTATGCGGACAGGCGCTGGTCCGAGCTTGAATTTCAGGTCGGCGACTTCGTTCTCCTGAAGGTTTCTCCTTGGAAAGGGGTGATTCGGTTCAGGAAGAGGGGCAAGTTGGGGCCCCGGTTTATAGGTCCATTTCGTGTGATTGCGAGGGTAGGCCGGGTAGCCTATCGGTTAGAGTTGCCAGCAGAGTTGGGACAGATTCACGAAACTTTTCATGTGTCGCAGTTGAGGAAGTGTATAGCCGATGAATCGGCAGTGGTTCCGTCAGAGGATATTCAGGTAGATGCAAGCCTGAATTATGCCGAGAGACCAGTGGCCATCAGGGATCGGAAGATCAAGGTTTTAAGAAACAAGGAGGTACCTCTGGTGTTGGTTCAGTGGCAACACCGGAGGGGATCAGAGATGACCTGGGAGCCAGAGCGTATGATGCAGGAGCAGCATCCGTAACTGTTTTTAGAGCGAGACTTCGAGGGCAAAGTCTAGTCCTAGTGGGGGAGATTTGTAACAGCCGGATTTTTATCAGGTATCTTGTTTATTGTATTTTGTTGATTTGTGAGGGGGACTCGGCGAGTTGGAGCTCAGACTCGCCGAGTAGGGATGCGGGATCGCGCCTGGACTCGACGAGTCCAGGATATGGACTCGGCTAGTCAGCGTTGTGTAATGAAACCCTAATTTCTTGGGTTTGAGACTTATTTAAAGGGCCTAATGGCCGTCATTTGTGCTCACCAGCCCCTTGAGTGAAACCCTAATCGAGTGTGAGCATTTGGAGCTAAGTAGGAGGCCATTATTGACCTTGGAGGTGCCATTGTTGCAAGGAAGGAGAAGAGCTAGCCAAGGGAAAGCAAGAAGGAGCCACTTATGTGGGTTTGGAGACCAGAGCATCACTTTTGTGGTAATAAATCCGAGTTACCTTCTTGTTGTTGTTGTTTATCTAGATTTAGGGTTTGTTGAACCCTTTTATGGCAAGATTTAGTGTCCTTTTGGTCCCTTATGAGGTTGGAACCATAGATCTGGACCCTTAGAGGTCCAGAGTGTCCCTTTACCCAAGCTTTTTGGGAATCAATGGAGGCTTTGGATTGGAATCCTCATGCCTTAGGTCAAAACTCCATTATTGAGCTATAGGGTGTGTTATGAGCACCAAGATAGGAGCTTCACATGATGCATCAGTCGAGGGAGGCCAGATCTATACTTTTTGGAAGCAGATCTGACCTTAGAAGCGAGTTGGAGTGGTTGCATGGCATGGACTCGCCGAGTCTGTTCATCCGACTCGGCGAGTAGCTTGAAGATTGCCTTGGGACTGCTCAGCGAGTGGTCCAATTGAGTCATGGGTAGACTCAGTGAGTCAGGGTGAGTTGGAGAGGGATGACGAGTGGACTGAGTCAAACTTGGACTCGCCGAGTTGTCCTTGAGACTCGGCGAGTTGAGTCGGGTTGGCCCCGCGATTCATTCAGGTGAAACTCGTCGAGTAAAGGGGGGATACTCGATGTGTAGTAAGAGGATTTCAGAGGGTTGGTGAAAACGTCTAGACTCGCCGAGTCGCCATGGTACTCACCGAGTCCGGTCAGAGTTGACCGTTGACTGTTGACCAGAGTTGACCTGTGTTGACTTCTTATAGATAGTCAACCTTAGAGATATAAAGTGTTAATTAGAAACATATAATGTTATAGGAGGATTAGAGCTCGGAGGATCGAGCACGAGGGATTTCCAGGATTCGTGAGATACCGAGATACGCGAGGTGAGTCTTCTCACTATACCTTACCTTGAGTAGGTAACCAGAGTTATGTGATAGAGTATTTGTATGCTATGTATGTTATGTGTTGTACTGCATTATTTGTATGTGATTTTTGTTGTGCATGTTTACAGAGTTAGAACCTGAGGGTTCACAGAGTTTGGGTGCACGGACCCACAGAGTTATAGCCTCAAGTGGCTAATATGTGTTATATGTGGTATTTTGGGGAACTCACTAAGCCTTGTGCTTACAGTGTTTGATGTTATTGTTTCAGGTACTAGTGACGACCGCGGGAAGGCGCTGGCTTGATCCGTACACACACACTCGGAGTTTTTACATTGTGATCTTGGGATTTTGTATTAACCTATATTGGATAATTAATATGGTTGTTTGATGAATATTAATCGAATTATGTTTTATAAGAAAATCGAAAAATTTGTTTTGAAATTTACGGTGTTACAAAAACCCTAACTTAATAATCCATTAAGACATCATAACTCTTGCATTAAAGGAATAAAAGGACCAAGATCTTATTTTTATGGTTCCTAACACCTAAAAAGTCTAAAAGGACAACTCTTCTAGTTAGAGTAGACCATACTCATGAACACCAAGCTTATGGGATCAAATACAGACACAAACTCAAGGATAACAAGATCTAAGCAAATAACTCATCAAGTTTCAAACTTTATACCTTCAAATGATGCTAAAAGATATAAAAGAAAACCATAATGATTTACATAACATGAGTGATTCAATGAATCAAATTGAGGAAGAGTTAGAAATAGATTGTGTTGATTTGTTCATAATCAAGATCATTTTTTTGAATGAAGATGGTATTCATATTGATTTAGATAAGAGTGATAATTTTGAAACTATTTCAGATAACTACAATTCATGAAACTCTAATTTTGATAGTTGTAAATCCCACATTTTTCAAGAAAAAATCAAATAAAAGATATCACAACAAATGAATCTAATTTCGCTAAAGACATTGATTCAGCTGACATGTTCCTGAAACCATGTTAAGCTTAATTCCTAAAAACAATCCATTCCCAGCCGAATTTAGATACTCTCTTACTCCTAAAAGCACACTCAATCTCTTTAGGATCATTTTATCTAACACTTGGTGTTCATTTTAAAGCCATACCCATAATCAATTAATAAATATCTAACTGGAAAAAGGACATATTCAACAACTACAATCTACAAATTTGAATAGAATATGACAGAAAAATAATAGATGATCGGGATGGTGAACCAAAATTAAATGCAAGAAGAGAAAAAAAAATGAGCATATTATTGATTATGGTCTTAAGTAGCATAATTATATATCTGGTGATAAAACTAACATCATTTATTTAAAATACATATGCGCACATCAAAGCCACATGGACCCATAACACTTTGCAATTGGGAAACTGGCTGAAACCTAATTCAGTGACCAGATGATGACAATTTTGAGAGTTTAATGTTTTAATTAACATTACTGGAACTTAGATGACTAAATGCTGATACTTTTGTAATTTGGATGATCAGTTATGTCAAAAGACCTAAATTATATGCATAATAATATTTTTTTTTTTAAATTTTAAAATATACTTACAAAATTATCTACCATAATAAATGAAGATAATTTTACCACATGTTAATTTCTAATTAATTTTGATACTTGTTATTTTGTGATATTATTTAAATAAATAATATCCACATATCAATTATGATTTTTTCAACTTTTAAAATTAAAAAGTTACATAATACTTACATTTGTATATGTAAAGTATCAAAATATAATAAATATTATAATAAATTGCAATTAATATATTTCTTCATTCCTTATTTCAAAATTTTATTTTAAAAAATTATTTATTTTTACACTTTGATATTTTATTTTTTTAATCAACCCGTCTAATACACCTATTTTACACCTAGTTTAAGATCAAATAAGCGACGTGATTGCCAAATAAGAAATTATATGCAAACTTTAGACACCTAAACTCGTTAATTTTATTTGGAAAATGCGTTTTAATATAGAAAAGTAATTAAAATTGCATTATTTACAATACACTTTATATATATATATATATATATATATATATATATATATATATATATATATATATATATATATATATATATATATATATATATATATATATATATATATATATATATATATATATATATATATATATAGATCTTTGTTATTTATCTTTTTCTTCTTATTTTGTTTACGTGAAAACGCAACAAACACATAGAATCTAGAAAGTCTAAAGAAACGGTTGTGAGTGAGAATCATTCAACTTTTATATATATATATATATATATATATATATATATATATATATATATATATATATATATATATATATATATATATATATATATATATATATATATATATATATATCTTAGTGATCTAATCATTAGACTTTAAATATAAGTTACCAAATTATTCCCATCCTTATAGATAATTCAAATATTAATACTTACATGTGTATTATTTTATTTTAATATGAATAATTTCTCCGGTTGGGACTCTAAAGAGCAAATCTCTGGACTCCAGCTAATTCTCATGTTACATTTTCGGGTGTACTGCTTTAAAAGATAAAGATAACGAAAACTTAATATTGTGTCATGATACTCGGGAAAGTGGCGTAGTTTGTCACCCGCTCATCAGCCTATTTGAGGATCTAAAACTCCTATTCGATCTTCCGAAAAAGTAACCGTACAATATTCTATCAGGAAGAGTTGGTATTCCTATTTATAGTTTCTACTTCTCAATTTAGAAAACAAAGATGATTTGATTATGTATTTTTATTAAAATTGAAAAAAAAAAAAAAAAATCATATGAAGGTCATCAAAAACACATTTTTCTAAATAGATGAATTAAAATCATATATAAAATTATCTAACAGTTTGGGATTACACAACGTGAATCACGTTACTACTTTCCACTAAAAGTGCAAGTATATTATAGTCGGGATCATTATTGCAATCTATATTTTTCCATCAAAACACAATATAATCAGATGACCTATAAACTATTCAAAATCGTTGCATAAAATAATTAGCATGTTATTTCACACATACATATGTTTAGGAGCAATAATATACATTTATGAGAATAACTCGTATAAAAGATTTTACATACAATTTACATGAAACACATGTTAAATATATATGTTTACTGTACTATATATGATTTATCTTCTTAATTATACACGAGAATCTATGCAATATCCAATTTCGACTATATCTAGACAAATTACCAACTATGTCAAATTATTTACAATTACCAAAATATTCATCACATGATATTGATGTATTTCTTTTTGAGAACAGTCATCTCAAACGATCGTTTAATCTTATTAGTAAATCCAGACCTACCTTTTAGAACAAAAAGCTTTTCGGTCCATGTTGTTTAAAATCTTAAAATCCCTGTTTTGGTCCGCAATACGACACTCCCTCAAATAATGGTTATTAACCCAAAATGTATCGAAATAAATAATCTACTTAAAAAACATCAAATAATTAAGAGCAATGCACCTTCACATAAGTTTCTTGTACATATATATATATATATATATATATATATATATATATATATATATATATATATATATATATATATATATATATATATATATATATATATATATATATATCGTAAGATTACTCTTTTACTGTGTCAAAATGCTACCCAACATTCCTAAACACTCATCATTATTGTTTGCCACATAAATATAGCATTCTAAATCCAAAATCCAGTAGACTAGTAGAGTTCCGGTCTACATGAAGAACCACCTTCATAAATATTGTGCCTATCGGCATTCCAAAATATATTATTTTGAGACTTAGCATGATATATTTAAAACTTGTATTGAATTTCGCTATGTTGCCTTAGTGATTTGACTTTTTTTTTTTTTTTTTTTTTTTTTAAATCAAAGTAAACTTCCGAGATTATATGACGGTGTTGGTTTGGGGAGGGGGTGTTAGATTTTAGGGATTTCCAATAACAATGTGGCTTGGATCTTGCAAGTACTATGATTGAATCACTTCAATAATCTAATAAATTAAATTTTGATTATAGGTTTAATCAGAATTAAAAACACAAAATACATGTTTTGATGTGTTTTTGGAGGAACATAGAAATGTAATGGAATCGGTTTAGTTTCAGTTATATGAAAGTTGTAACATTTGCATCCATCGTCCATCTTTCTTTTATACATATAAGATGGTGATTAAGGATGATTAACAATAGTTATAAATAATAACCACATCCTATATCATCATGTTGTTATGAGCAGGTTTATGGTGGGAGTTGCCCCTTGGAATCCTGTACCCAAGGGCGCTACCCTCCGTAATTATGAGTCCACATTTAACACTCCGAGTATACACCTTGCACCTCCGGTCTTGGATTGTAAAATGAACTTATTATGTCTTGATAGTAATACCAACTATATTAAAATATAATAATAATACTAAAATCACCAACATGGGGGTTGGGTTACTAATATGGCCATCTTTAGTACTTAATCGATTGAGATAGTGAGAAAATGGAATGTGTAGAATGTGTAGCATTGTGATCATCTTAAGGGGTGATAGGGTTTCAGGATACTAGGAATTGCATGAAGGAGGGGGTTGTTTCATCCGGTAAATAAAATGCAGATTGGTGGAAACATCAAGAAGTAGGGAAACATTTTCAAGGAAAACCGATTAATCCAAAATTTATGGATCTTGGGAATGTCTAGGTATCGTTTTATCATACCAACTTCCTTACTGACATAGAGTGTAAGGAACTATGGTTGTTGTGTGCAAAACATGGAAGAGTAGCATACGTTTTATAGCACAAAATTTTCCAAAACTAAAGAAATGTTTTGCCTTTTTTAGATTTTTACAAGTTGAAAATGATCAATATCCCCTTGCAAAACGATTTTGTTTGACATGATTTGGAATCCATCAACTCTTTGCATCTGTAGTTAGGTTCTATCATGAGAGTATTAAATGACATCTCTTGCAAAATAACAAAAAGAAAATCCCGATTTTGTTTGATACAAACCATTTCCCGTTATAGAAATACGTTTAGGTTTCGATGGCACTTCCCATTGGAACCTTGTACCCAGGTGCACTCCCCCTGGAGCCCCGTATTCTCATGTCCACATTTATCACCCTGAGTGTGCATCTAGCACCTCTACTCTCAGATAGTAAAATGAACTCAACATTTCTCGAGAGTATTAATAACTACATTAAAGTATGTTGATAACACTAAAATCACCAACATTCCTCATGTATTTTAGTGTAATCCTTAGTTAACTAAAAACAAACACAAAATCTAATTCATGCATAAATGAAAATGTCATGAAGAATGAATTTCACATTAGTATAATACACATTTCAAATACTCGAGAATTAGGGTGTCTTAAGGACCCTTCAACAAGTTTTAGTAATTGAAGATATTATACACATAAGTTTTACACAAATTCTAATGTTTCATACTTGACGCTATTATAATCATGTGTCATATCGTTCAATGTGTAACATTCCAAAAATTACAACCAAAAATTTCATTTTTAAATAAACAATTATAAAACCATTTGTCTGAAAACAACTGTGACAACCTGATACTTTCCGGTTAACAAAAGTCAATTCCGTTAAATAAAATTTCGAATTCTATTTATTTTGTTAAGTTCGTAAGGGTTAGAAACCATTTAAATTATATAAATTGAATTTTTATAATTTTCGGAACCAAAAATACTCGAAAAATCAAGATTTTCCACGAAAATCAGCTGATCTCGTTCAACTATACGTTTTCGGCCGAAAACCCTCGGGATGAAAATGGATTTCGACCAAGAACCCATCTCCGGCCGAAAACCCAACCGATATAAAGGTTTTCCTCCGAGAACTTGTTCATTTTTCACTCTTTCCACCTGAAAACTCTCTCAATTCTCTCCCAAGGATCATCCAAGAACACTCATATCTTCAATTAGAATCCTTTGAATCTTCATATTTTTCCTCAAGAACACCAAGAAAAACCTTCAAACCTTCAAGCAAACCCGTGTTCGACCGATAACCAGTTTTCGGCCGAGAACTCCCTAAGAACCGAAAACCCCTTAAACACTCGATCCATTTTCGGTAACTATTCGTAACATAAAAACAAGTGTTTTCTAACACTTTAAATTAATGGTTTCGCTAATTTTAAATATAATTATGTGTTTAATTATCATTAGGAATCCATTAATTCCGCGTACATCAGCTCAAGGGCCATCTTTCCAGCCTCGCTAACCAACACGTGCACAAAAAAACTATGAGTTCATACCCCTACATTTTTATTGTTTTTAATGTTTTCAAGGGGGGGGGGGGGGAATACAAGTAAAACACAAGGATTTTTGTGTTTTCATACAATTGATTTCAGCAAATTAAAAACTTTTGCAATTGATACAGGCCGAGAAACACCTACAGTTTATAAAAGTATTTAGATTTTTTTATCCCTTTTGTAACATGCTGAGCATAAGGGCAGTTTTCAACATACAATTATAATTTCAAAGTTTTCAGTACAATACATAACACACAATCAAACTATATGCGATATAGTTTGGGAGCACTAGAAAACTTTCACAGAATTCACTACAAGAGACGAGAACATACATTCAAACTATAATAGGTATAGTTTGGGATACAATACACATCTTTACTATTTCTAGCACATTATACAGAAACAAACACATATAAACTATGGTAGATATGGTTTATGATATACAGTACTATTTTCCGAATACATGAGTACGTTACTAAATAATTATTGATGTATAATTATTTTTACTTTACAAGTTATACACACGATTTCGAGTGCAAGGAAACACTACAACACTACATGTAAACTAGTTAATATAGGGTTGTGAGGCATTACTTCAATTGTACCCTCCGGGGTGCGGAACTAAATACTACGACAGTATAACCAGAGTCTCCTGGAGGGAGAGCGTGAGATTTGTGTATAGATCTATATGGGACTGACAATCCCACACCTGAACTGCTAGCTACAGTTAGGCAGGCATGCCTGGGGTGAAAAATATCATAATGTTTCAACGCCTGAAGAACGTCGTAAAGGTCACTAGGTCATATCAAGCATGGTTATACCAAACTCACAACAGTATAAACTAACCTTTGTTTACGGGATTTCAATTATTTAGATAGCTTTATTTTAAATTAATAGAGCTATCATACACTACAACTGGAGGATTCCTGGGAATACAAACACATGGTTTTATTTAGTAATAAAACTACTATACGTTACTGGTGGCAACCAGGGTTTTCATACCGAACATACTATACATTACTGGTGGCAACCAGAGTTTTCATACTGAACATACTATACATACTGGTGGTAGCTACGGTTTTCATACATAACTTACTATACATACTAGTGGTAGCTAGAGTTTTCATACAGAACATACTATACATACTGGTGGTAGCCAGGGTTTTCATACAGAACATACTATACATACTGGTGGTTGCCAGGGTTTTCATACAAAACATACTATACATATTGGTAGTAGCCAGGGTTTTCATACAGAATATACTATATATACTAGTGATAGCCAGGGTTTTCATACATAACGTACTATACATTACTGGTAGTATCCAGGTTTTTCATATCGAACTATACTATACATTACTGGTGGTAGCCAGGGTTTTCATACAATACATTACTATACATAACTACCGGTGGTATCCATGGATTTCAAACAAGAGTTTTTCATACAAAACAATACAATACAATACCATACAGCTGGTGGTAACAAGGCATAGAAACCAACACTTCCATACAAAACTACCGAACACGGTAACGAACATACATTTTGGGTCTTAGGGTTTAGGACTACTTTTTATTACTAAAGAAATATTGGATTTTCTTGAGAAACATACAAACATTTTCACAGATTCAATGACAAGTTTTCATTACAAAAACATTCTTATGAACTCAGCAACTTAAATGTTGATACACTTTCAAAACCACTTGTATTCTCAAGGAACCGGTAGACACGTACATCCGCAGGTTTTAAGAAGACAGAGCTTCTAGAGTCGCGTATTTTATACTTTTGTTATACGTTTTGTTGTCATACAAATTATGTATCAAACAGATGTAAATACTTTACTTATTCAATGTAATGGTTGTGTTTACTTTGATTACTATGATGTAATTGTCGTGATATTGTACATGACATCCTCCACCCGCGAACGTTTCCGTCGTTCCGGTTTGGGGGCATGACAGATTGGTATATGAGCATTGTTTATAGTGAACTAAGTATATCAAACCTTACATGGTATACATTTATAAACACTAAGGGGCCGAAGCGCTCTGAACTAAAAGTATACTTTTAATATCTAAGTATTTTATAAGAAGTATACTAACACTACATACATCCCAGAAGCAGTATCACAAGAAGAACAAAACAAAAGTATTTAGATGTTGAAGACTACGGTTAAACCTGGGCAGTTATGTAATCATAAATGGGATAAATATAGCCTGATCAACTATATTTATTTGAGATACGACTAACATGTGTTTGGGAGTGATAGTGGTGTTGCAACAAGTCTAAAACTTACCAAACTCCATACAAAAGGGAACAATAGAACAAAGCATACAAACTAAAATACTATAGGAGTATTTGGTAGCCCTACGATACTAGAGCCAAACACATCGTACCGATTTCATTCCAAGTGTTGCTATAATTTCATGGAGATTGTTTACTTATATTAAGTAGACTTCCATGTAAATCGCTTGATAGAACACTATAATTGTCAGGATAAGATATACACTGTTCAATATTACCTGATTCCTGACCACTATCAAGGACTTATATTCGTTTTTCTCTTAAATTATTATAGAGAAAGATGCCTTCGAAGAAGAAGTCTAACCGAAAGAACAACAATCCTCCAACAAATCTGCCGCCGCCACCTCCCCAATACGATCCTGCTGTCTTCCAAGCAGCAGTGACAGCCGTTGTGGTAGCCACCATGTCGCAGATAAATGCAAGTGGGACAAGTGGGGCGGGAAGTGGTGCCAACCCTTCCAACAAGGGAGACAACCAAGGAAACCCAAAGGAGTGTTCGTACAAGCACTTCACCAACACAAAACCTCGATCCTTTGATGGCACTGGAGGAGTCATTGCACTAACTCGTTGGTTCGAGAAGACATAATCAATCTTCGAGATCTACGCGTGCCGCGAGACCAACAAAGTGAAGTTTGCAGCATGCACCTTCATTGATAGAGCACTAACTTGGTGGAACAGCCCAGTGAAATCCCTGACTATTCTGATAACTAATGCTATGAGTTGTGAAGATTTGAAAGAACTGATGCTCGCTGAATACTACCCATGGAGCGAAATGAAAAAGCCAAAGAATGAGATATGGAGTCTAAAGATGAAGGGCTCCGACATTGCTGCATACATTGCCAGATTCAGCGACCTTGCTCTTCTATATCCTGGGATGGTTACCCCAGAGAGAAAGAAAGTGGACAGATTCATATGGGGACTAACTTCCCCTACACAAGGAAATGTCTTAGCTACCAACCCGATCACATTTGATAGTGCCAAACGACTGGAGCAGGCATTAATAGACCACATGGTATCCTCAAGAACCCGTGCCATCCGCTCACGAACCACCCAAAGAAAGTGGTGGGAAGAAGAAGTTCTGGAACAAAAGGAAGAGCCAATCATCGCAAGAGCCCTCCAAGAAGCAGCAAACAGTGGCAATCTATGTTGCTACCATTCTTGCTGCTGCTCCTACTGCTCAAGCACCTGCCAGTAGATATCTGGAACCCTCCCAAGGTGCGAAAAATGTAACTTCCATCATCTCAGACCTTGTCGTGACATGTAATGTGCCAAATATGGCGGAAAGGGGCACACAACCCGTTTTTGCAAAGCACAAGTCCAACCAACCAATCAGGCTTCTAGAGTTGGAATAGGCCAAGCTTGCTATGGGTGTGGTGAAACCAGGCATTACAAATGGAATTTCCCTAAAGCAACAGCCGTTTGGCAATACCAGGAAAGTACTAGCAATGGGCCAGGAGGA
The DNA here is from genome assembly GCF_052625555.1 of Lactuca saligna. NCBI lineage: Eukaryota > Viridiplantae > Streptophyta > Magnoliopsida > Asterales > Asteraceae > Lactuca > Lactuca saligna. The sequence continues at coordinate 245,771,333 of NC_136424.1, read as the reverse complement.
GGCAGTTGCTGATCCCACCATAGTTACGGGTACTTTCCTCCTCGACAACTCTTAAGCATGCACTCTCTTTGATAGTGGTGCGGAGAGGAGTTTTGTCAGTCATGCATTTAAACACCTACTTAAACACAAATCCCAACCACTAACTGAAACATTCATCATCGAGATGGCTAATGGAAAGACAGAGAGCGCTAACGACATATTCGTAGGATGCACTCTCACTCTAAATGACTATTCCTTTCCAATTGATCTTATGTCGGTTTCCATAAAATGATTCGATGCCATCATCGGCATGGATTGGTTGAGCCCCAATCGTGCTAATATCCTTTGCTACAAAAAATCCATTCGCCTCATCTGCCAACCGGTGAAGCCCTCGTTATCTATGGTGATAAACTCAGCACGAACCTTCGCATCATTTCGTGCATCAAAGCTCAAAAATACTTGCGAAAGGAGTGTCACACATTCCTGGCGCACATAGTCAATAAAAAACAAGTAGTTAAAGACCTCGAGAAAATCCTCGAAGTCTGAAACTTTCCAGATATCTTCCCCGAAGATCTTCTAAGAGTTCCTCCCAAACGCCAAGTCAAGTTGTAAATTGACTTGATTCTCGGAGCTACCCTTGTAGCTAAATGCCCTTACCGTCTAGCACCGGTAGAAATGCAGGAATTATCTAGCCAGCTGAACGAACTACTCAACAAGGGATTCATTAGACCAAGCTTCTCACCCTGGGGAGCACCAGTCTTGTTCGTGAAGAAGAAGGATGGATCTTTACGGATGTGCATAGACTATCTCGAGTTCAACAAACTTACCATTAAGAATCGCTACCCCTACCCAGAATCAACGACCTCTTCGATCAACTTTAAGGGGCCGGCTACTTTTCAATTATAGACCTGAGATCGGGGTGCCATCAACTACGAGTCCAAGAGAGCGATGTTCCTAAGACAACATTTCAGACTCGGTATGGTCACTACGAGTTTGTAGTGATGCCCTTTGGTCTAACCAATGCGCCATCCGTATTCATGGACTTAATGAATCGGGTGTGTCGTCCCTTCCTAGACAAATTCGTGATAGTGTTTGTTAGGATTAAAACCCTAATTGAGATTTGATGAACAAGATGCGGAAAATAAGAACAAACACAAATATGAAGATATGTCGAATGATCACTCGATTTATTTAATTATGAGGAGCATATTACACTTTAAGGAATAACAATCTAACTCTACAAGAAACCTCACAACGTGGCGGCTACATTTTGCCTCATTCTTGACCCTAATTGTGAATAATACATGACTATTTATAAGGAAAAGACAAGCCTTGGGCTTTTAACCTACACTTCATCAAGAGGGCCCGTTGCTATCATCCATGGAGTGCTTTGAAATCCTACAATCTCCCCCTCGAAGTATGGAATGGATGACAATGCTTTAACTTCCAAAACAAGCATCTAGCAAATAAAAAGATCTTGTAACGAGGAATAGATGAAGCAATCCACGAATCTAGATTCTTCAATAGTCTTAAAAAATGGGCTCTAGGATATATAAACCAAGCACTAAAGTAATGTCTTTAAACTTCATTTTGGAATGTAATCCCAAAAAAAATATTCATGAAAACCAAACCCACCATAAAACCCATTTTAGAATAAAGTAACCAAATCACTTCTTGTCTTTGAAGAGCTCCCTCTCCAAGTCACAATGATCTTCAAATAAGCTAATGATATTAGCCACCAAAAAATATCATGTAACAACCCAAATTTTAAGATTCATAACGCCACTTGATCGAGAAAATACTAGAAGTCGGAGATATAACAAGTCCTTAGAAGATTTCGATGAAGAATTGCTACTGTAAATGATACTTCTCTGCAAAAGCTTTAGAAGAGTTCTATGAAGAACTGCTACTGTAAAAGCTACGATCATAATTCTGCCACAAACTTTATAAAAAATCTTCAAATTTAAAAAGTCACAAATCCAATTTCGAATGGCCATATCAAATTCTCCACTGATTTATAATAAAAATGTGATTATAAAGCCTTCAAATGGTCATGAGAATGATCTTGAATGGATAAATAATTATCGTGCTCCCCCGTGACAAAATGATATACACAATGAAGTATAAAATGCAAAGAACTCATGAAAATTTGACGTTATCATGAAAAACGACTTTCCGAACCACCAAGACTAAATTGAATCTTTATTTTTCTATTCGCAAAAAAAATATATGTGTGTTAAAAAATCCAAAACTGTTCACCAGCCCTTAAATTTGTAAACTTTTCTGAATATAGGGAATAAACCATCACTTGCTGAAAGACAGCGGCTGGAATGGTAATTCTGCATCAATATACCCCTTTATTTGTAACAAAATCTGGAAATGGTCCAAAACTGCCAAGGCATGAAAAGTATAGGGACCAGATCGTCAAATTCTCGAAGTTGCAGGGACCAGGTGGGAAACTTTGAGTTATCTTCTTTCCCACAACGACTGATAAAAGAAGAAACGATACCACCACGATTTGATCATTCGGTCCGAGCACAAGCAACTGAAGTTCGTTCCAATATTGTTGATACAAAAACCATGTTCGATCTGAAATCCAACTTCATGACAAGCGAAACCTTAGCCAAACTGAATCACAGGTTTGCTTTCAGTCCTCCCCTCTTTCTTCCAAGTGCTTTCGTTCCAAGAGCTACCAATCGAACTCAATTTTGTTCCAGGTACATTCCAAGGCCATTGATACAAAAGTGAAATCAAGCATCACGATGCAAACAAGGAGTGAAACCTTAGCCAAGCCGAGCCATAGGTTCGCCTTCCCCTCTTTTGTTCCAAGGTAACAGACGAACCCAATCATAAATTCGCTTCAATTTCATCGATTATAGCCCAAAGAGAAGCACAGTAAACTAACGTTCACAGGTAAGGATTTCATAGCGATTTTGACTTTATCCTTTGACCCATTGAGTTTGAATCAGAAGCCAGAGTCCAGTATTATTTCCGATTGCGAGTCGATTCGCTTTGAGTCAACAATTTCAATTCAGATTGTTTTAATCACCAATTGCAAGACCCATTTAGCTATAGCGAACAAGTTTTCAAATCAATACCTAACACAGTGAATGCCCAACTCAGAATCACGATAAATAACAAAGAAACCGACAATCATAGCAAATCAATTCAGCCTTCATATCCGATTACACTCATAAATGAGAGTACCACTCATAAATCTATAGCTTCAATTTTGAATTTTCGGGTTTGACCACAAACAAACCCAGTTCAGTTCATCATTCTTCATCCATCCTTTATCGATCCTTCAAACAATCGGTTCATCAATATGATTCCCCTGATAACATCGAATGACAATACTAGACCCAAAAGCACAAGCGATGATACAGATAACAAGAGATGATTCTCATTAAATAAAAATCATTATCAATTGTTAATTGGGTCAATAGTACACACACAAAATTGATTAAGTCAAATAAAATCGATTCGATGACTAAAACTCAAGAACCGGATTGAATCAACAAGCAAATCAAATAGAAATTAAGAATCGTAATGTTCAATCGTAATAAAGTTAGACTTTCGTGATTCAGAAAACTGAGATTTCTAACAACGATATAAGAACAAGAAAACGATTGGTGAACCTAAACAATGGGCTTTCTAGATGAAACATATGAACAGTAAACGATTAAAAGAAAAGATTGGGCTCAATGACATCGGCTGGAAAAAAATATAGGTAAAAAGAAATTGGGTCATTATCGGCGGAATATAACAGTGACAATAAATTCTTTAGTGGCAAAAAAAATGAATAAAAGAGAATAAGATTGAAATCACCATGATGAACAGTAACTGAATACATAAGTTTCCATGAACTATAGATTGAACATAAATCTTGATTCCATACCACCAAAACACCAATAATCTTCAATATATGTGTAGAAAATCATCAAACCAAGAACCGATACTTCAAAAATCAATAGATCTTCAAAGACCGGCTCTGATACCACTTGTTAGGGTTAAAACCTTAATTGAGATTTGATGAACAAGATGCAAAAAATAAGAACAAACAAAAATATGAAGATATGTCAAATGATCACTCGATTTATCCAATTATGAGGAACAAATTTCACTTGAAGGAATAAGAATCTAACTCTACAAGAAACCTCACAATGTGGCGGCTACATTTTGCCTCACTGTTGACCCTAATTATGAATAATACATGACTATTTATAGGGAAAGACAAGTATTGGGCTTTTAATCTACACTTCATCAAGAGGGCCCATTGCTATCATCCATGGAGTGCTTTGAAACCCTATAGTGTTCATAGATGATATACTCGTCTATTCACGAAGTGAGGAATAACATAGACCACACTTGAGATAGGTGCTAAGAACATTGAGGATGGAGAAACTATACATGAGATTCTCTAAGTGAGAGTTTTGGATCAGAAAGGTAAGTTTCCTAGGTCACGTGGTCAGCGAAGAAGGCATACACGTGGACCCGTCCAAGATAAAGGCAAGTGAGAATTGTTCAGCATCGAGAACCCCCAAAGAAATCCATCAATTCTTGGGTCTTGTTGGCTACCATGGCAGATTTATATAGAACTTCTCCAGAATTGCTAAACCGCTTACCACCCTGACTCAAAAGGGTGTGAATTCAGTTGGGGAGAAAGACAATACACTGCATTCTATACACTAAAATAAGCCATGTGCAGCGCGCCCATATTGTCTCTTCCCAAAGGGACAAAAGACTTCGTGGTACATTGCGATGCATCCAATCAGGAGCTAGGTTGTGTGCTTATGCAGCTGGGAAAAGTTATTTCTTATGCCTCAAGACAACTTAAAGTACACGAAGTCAACTATACAACTCATGATCTGGAGTTGGGATCAATGGTCTTTGTCCTAAAAATTTGGAGAAATTACCTCTATGGTACGAAGTGCACTATCTTCAACGACCATAAAATCCTTTGGCACATCTTTGTTCAAAAGGAGCTTAGCATGAGACAGCGATGATGGGTAGAGCTACTCAATGATTACGAGTGTGAGATACACTATCATCTCGGCAAAGCCAATGTAGTAGCGGATGCCCTCAGCCGAAAAGAGTACTTAGGTCATAGAGTGAAGGCACTAAGCATGACGATCCATTACCACCTGTCCACCCATATCAAAGAGGCTCAACTAGAAACCTTAAAACCCGAAAATGTGGCACGTGAAACTCTACAAGGAATGGAGAAGAACTTTGAGATCAAGGGAGACATATTTCATGAACCGAATCTGGACCCCAAAGTTCGGAGGTTACAGGTAGGTTGTCATGAAAGAAGCACACAAAACTCGATACTCCGTTCACTCAGGTTTACACAAGATGTATCTGTTGGGTTTTGAGCACTATAACACTCCTATGGTGCACATGCAACCCTAAATGTTTTGGATATATGTTTTCTCTAATTATACATGCATTTTGTTTTTCCAAAGCATTCATCCTAGCTAACATACAATTAAAGCTATATAACAAAAACTTATTTTGGATGCTTACCTCTTGAGTAGGGTAGAGTTCTTGACCTTTGAAAGCTTAAGCACCTCAAGTGTGATGCCTCTAATGGTTGATAAACACCAATATGCAAGAGGAGGCTTTAAGAGAATAAGATACTTGACTCCAAAGTGTGTGTAGCCGATTTTGGCTTATAGGGTCACTATTTATAATGTGGCAAATGCTAGGATTACACTATTTATAGAATATCGGTATGGTGAGGACTTAACCAATCCATGTCGATGATGACGTATGAACTTTTTATTGAGACCGACATAAGGTTGATTGGGAAAGTGTTATCATTTAGTGTGAGGGTCCAGCCTATGTATATGTCGTTAGTGCTCTTTGTCTTTCTGTTTTCCATCTTAATGGTAAATTATTCATTTAGAGATTGTGGTTTTTGTTTAAGAAGGTATTTAAATTTGTGGCTTACGAAACTCCTCTCCGCACCACTATCAAATAGTACGCTTGCATAAGAGTGATTGAGGAGAAACATACTCGTGACCACTGTAGGATCTGCTATTGCTTCCTCCTATCCCATAGCCAACACTCTTCCTGCACTGCCAGTATTCTTTGTCTTAGGGAAATCCCTCTTGTAGTGCCCTGTTTCACCACACCCATATCAGGCTTGGCTTACTCCAGTTTTGGGGGCCTGGGTGTTTGATTGTGCCGGTGCTTTACATAAATGGGATGTGTGCCCCTTCATGTTGCAGTTAGTGCATTGCAACTCCCGGAAATGTCTGTGATGATGGAAACTGCATTTGTTGCACCTCAAAGGTTACCAACATATCGACTGGGAGGTGCTTGAGCAGTAGGAGCGGTAGCAGGAACACTAGCAGCTTGAACTGCCGCAGTTTGCTGTTTCTTTGAGGGTTCTTGAAATGACCGCCCCTTTCTTTTGTTCTAGAATTTCTTCTTGCCACCACTTTCTTTGGGTTGCTTGGGGGCGGCTGTCATAAATCCTTGATGAACCCCATATGATCTACTAAGGTCTGTGCCAGATGCTTTGCGATATTGAAAGTAAGTGGTTTTGCATCGATTAAATGTAACGCCCGTAGATCCGGGCTAGTCAATTTAGAGACGATAGGCGTCAAAAATGTATTTTTGATGAAATATTATTTAGAATTAATAATCTTAACTAAGTTATAGTATATTTTACAAGGTTTCCGTGCATATAAAGAATGCCGAAATCCAAGTTATAACGAAGAAGTTATGACCTGTCGAAGTTTCGCGACAGAACCGGCACGACGCAGAATGACGTAAAAAGTGAATTTACGTTAGAGTGATATTTAGCCTTTGCAATCTAAATGAAAGTCGTAGAGTTAGTTAAAACATGAGCGTGTATAAAAAGAACGTCCAAATCTGTCTTCATATGAGGAAGTTATGATTTTTCGAAGTTTCGACTTAGCAATATGCAGCCCGAATACTCGATTTGAGATCGAGCGGTTTTTTGCTGAAACAATATAAATGAGAATCGAAGATCTCATTAATTGTAGTAAAACGATAAAAAGGTAGGCGAAAACGGACGTCGGATGAAGAAGTTATGAATTCATAACGGAATTTTCCTATCCCGGCCTACTAAAAATAAATAATAAAAATAAATTCAAAATTAGCCAACGAAGTCTAAACGAAAGTTGTAGATCGTTGTCTCACCTATGCGGGGATATAAAGAACATCAAAAACGGAGCTTGTATGAGGAAGATATGGATTTTTGAAGTTTATTAAATAATTAAAGTTTTAAATTAAATAAAAATTCGGATATTATCCAAAGGGGGGGAGTCACCGGGCTTATCCGCATTACGCCCAGCGTAAATAAGCTTCCAGCCCCCTATAAAAGGGTGTCGAGGGCAACCGACTTCTTTGCTCATTTCTTCTCTTTTTCTCGCGTTTTTGCATCGTTTTTCGTGCAAGAAATATCCCAAAGCCCCGGTATCATTCCCGAGCCCCGAAGCAAGTCCCGAGGCCCCGAAGATCCCGAGAAGTGCGATTCTTGAGCCGAAGCTCTGCCGCGAGGAGTCCAGTTTTTGTGAAGATCTTCCAGATCTACCGAAGAATACTACTTCTACAAGTCGTAGTGTTGTCCGATCATCTTCTAATCAGGTGAGTGTGTGGTTACTTTCTTCTAATAGATAATTATTAAGTATTTAGTATAAAATACGTGTTATGTGTATATTTAGTTGTTATATGCGTGAATGTATATTCACTTTCTTCTATCTCATAGATCTGATTTATTCTCTATGAAATACGTGTTATGTGGGTATGCCTCATCTGTTATGTGGAATAGGCATTGAATGAGAATGTTATACAGGTTTTAAACTATGTATAAAAATATATATATTTTTATCTACTAATATGTTGGGTAGAACATGGGTAGATAGTTGATGTGTGATAAACAGATGAGAGGTCCCGATGTTGTTGTTGTTGATTTAGTTATTCAGCAAGTATGGATTAGACCAAGAGGTTAGTTTTAGATCCGGGAGTATGGATCAGGTAAAGAGATAAAACTTGTTATTAGTCCAGGAGTATGGATTAAGACTAAGTTAATTGTCCCTAGTCCGGGAGTATGGATTGGGCACATTTATTGATCGGAGAGTATGGATCATATCAGGATTAGGGTATAGTTAATTATCCTTATTCCGGGAGTATGGATTGGGTACAATTATTGATCCGGGAGTATGGATCAGATCGGGAGGTTAGTTTTAGATCCGTGAGTATGGATCAGGTAGTTTTAGATCCGTGAGTATGGATCAAGTGAAAAAGGTTAGTTTTAGATCCGTGAGTAGGGATCAGGTAAAGAGGAAAATTTTAGATACGAGAGTTTAGATTGTGTCGTTGTGAGGATCGATGGGGTGGGATAAGAGTTGCCTTTATATGGTGAAATTGTACAAGTTTGAATGTTCTATATTTATAAATATATGATATAACATTGTGGGATGAAAACCCTATATGCTCACCAGGCTCCCAAGCCTGACCCACTCAGTTTTCTTTGTATCACATGTATTAATACGAAGACATATTTCACAGAGAGATTTAAAGGAGATATAAATCAATTGTGTAATTAAATGTAAGTTCTGTTTATGCTTATATGTATGTATCGGAACATGACATCCCGAGGTTTTATTATTAAATGAAAATACATTCTCTTCGAGAAATGTTTTGATAAGTTATTATCATATCTTGTTTTGGGAACAAATTCCGCAATTGTTTTCTTTAAAAGAGTACCCTGATTTTAAAAACAAGCATAAACAAATCGGTCTTTTCTGGCCGTGAAAATGGGGATGTCACATTAAATTCCCTTGGATCTGAGGAGAGTGTCCCCAGGTGTATTACTACTTTCTTGCTTTCTGGGGTGACCATCCGAGGGCACAGAGTAGCAAGGTCACTAAATCTGACAGTGTATGAAGTAATATCGGAGTCCTTCATCGTTAGACCCCAAAGCTCCTGCTCTTTGCACCTCGCCCCTCGGGTAGTATTCCGCTAGCGTTAGTTGCTTCAAGTCATCCCAGCTCATGGTATTTGCTATTGGGAGAGTCAACGACTTGACTTGGTTGTTCCGCCAAGAGAGGGCTCTTTGTATGAAAGTGCATGCTGTAAATTTCACTTTGTTAGCTTCGGAGTACGCATAGATTTCAAATACTGACTCAATTTTCTCGAACCATCTTGTCAAAGCAATGACACCTCCAGTGCCATCAAAGGATCTGGGTGTAGTGTTCCTGAAGTCCTTATAGGAACACTTCTTTGGATGTCCATGACTATCTCTGTGGTTAGAAGTATTGGCACCACTACCCGCCCTACTAGTGTCACTTGCATTGATTTGTGTCATGGATACTGATATAACGGTCGTTACTACTGTTTGGAACACAACAAGGTCATACTGAGGAGGTGGTGGCGGTGGTGGATTTGTTGGCATGTTGTTTTTCTTCCTGTTGGACTTCTTTGGAGGCATCATTCTCTATGATGATTTAAGAGAAAATGATAATAAGTCCTCCATAGTGGTCATGATTCAGGTGATATTGAACAAGTTATGTCTTATCTTGATAGTTATAGCATTCTATTAAGCTATTTACAGTGGAAGTCTACTAATATAAGTAAACAATCACAAATTTCATTTCCTGGAATTTATGGAAACACTTGAAATGAATTTGTATAGTGTGATTCGTGCCTGATCCCCCTATAATCACATAGTACAAATTATATATAACTAAGAATAAATAGGCCTTCGAATAAGTGATCCTATTCTAGTTCCACAACTATACAAGGAACAAGAAGTAAAGCTAAATCACATATTCTAGGTCTATAAAATATTAATTATATATAACTTACATGTATACACTTGGAAATTATAGATCTATTAGCAAGGGTTCTTTGTTTTCACGTGTTTGACTCTAGTGTTATAATGCTATAAAATACTCCTATAGTATTTTAACTGTATGTTTGGTTCTATTGTTCCTTTGTATAGATTTGGTAAGTTTCAGACTTGTTGCAACCCCACAATCACTCCTAAACACATGTTGTTTGTATCTCAAATAAATATAGTTTATCAGGCTATATTTATCCTTGATATGATTACATAACTGTCCAGGTTTAACCATAGTGTCCAACTCGTCCAAATACTTTTATGTAGTTTCTTACTGTGATACTGTTTCTGGTATATATGAATGTTCGTATACTTCGTATAAAATACTTATATTTTAAAAGTATACTTTTTGTTAGAGCACTTTGGCTCTATTGTATTTATACTTGTATATCTTACAAGGTTTGATATACTTAGTTCACTATAAACAATGCTCTGATACCAATCTGTCACACCCCCAAACCGGAGTGGCGAAAACGTTCAAGGGCGGAGGACGTCATGTACAATATCATAACAATTGAATAATAGTAATGAAAGTAACAACTACTATTGCATTGATAATATAGTGTTTACATTGTAGTTGCAACATTGTTTGTATAACATCAACATTTATAGCAAAAACTATAGATGAGATACCATGAATGCTTCGTCTTCTCAAAAACCTCTAGTGTACCTGTCTATCGGTTCCCTGAGAATACAAGTGATTTTGAAAGTGTATCAAGATTTAAGTTGGTAAGTACATAAGTATGTTTTGGTGTTGGAAAACTTATCATAGTTCCTTGAAAAACTTTAGTATGTTCCTCTAGAAAATCCAATATTTTCTTTAGTAAATGAAATGTAGTCTTAGGCCTTAAGACCAAAATGTTGATTGTTACTGTATTCTGAAATAGTATACCGTAGTCTTATTAAAAATAAAAATATATCATGATTGTTTCTTTAGGTTGTATGTTGTACTAGTGTAGTGTAGTGGTGTTTGTATGAAAAGCTTTTGTATTAGTGCCTAGAATCCACCTGCTGTAGTGTAAAATAGTGTGCTATTGTTTCATTACTTAAAATAAAACCTTTGAAGTAGTGCTAATCTCGTAAATAATGTTTAGTTAATACTATTTTGAGTTTCTTATAACCATGCTAATATAACCTAATGGTCTCTACGAAGTTCTTCAGGCGTCGGAATGTTATGACATTTGTCACCCCAGGCCTACCGGCCTAGCAGTTGCAAGCAGCTCAAGTGCGGGATTGTCAGTCCCGTATAGATCTATACACAAATTCATGCTCCCTTATAATTTATAGGAATTAACCCTGTACCCTGATGGGTACAATGAAGTAGTGCCACACAACCCTGTATTGACTAATTTACGTGTAGTGTTATAGTGCTCTCTTGTACTTGAAATTGTATGTATTACCTTGTAGTAGTATACTTTGTAATGTAAAATGATTATACTTCAATAATTATTTAGTAGTATATCCCAGAAATAGTGAAATAGAGTAGTGTTCCATAAACTATTCCTATTATAGTTTATATATTGGTTTCTGTATAGTGTTCTTGAACTTGTAAAATAGTGTAGTGTTTCCGAAACTATACCTATTATAGTTTAAATGTATGCTCTGTAATGAACTTAAACTTTTGCAATTTAACAGTGTGTATAAGATGATAGTAAGATATTTGTGAAAAATACCCTTTTGCTCGACATGTTACAAAATGGTTAACAATATAATGAAATGTATTTTACATTCATATATATATATATATATATATATATATATATATATATATATATATATATATATATATATATATATATATATATATATATGTATATGTATGTATGTATGTATTCACATCGTATATAATTAAGAATGAAAAGATAGTCGAATCAGTAATTCTATCCTAAACCCACAACAAGACAAGGAACACGATTTAGAATGGAATTGCCAATTCTAAGTCTGTTGAACCTTATTTATATATATAAATATATTTTTGATAAAATGTAGGGATAAATCGGTTTGAAACAGTGGCAAATGGTTTAAAATCGTTTGAATATTAACACAAGAGTTCTTGTGTTTTACTTGTATTCCCCCCCCCCCCCCCCCTAAAAACATTGAAAAATAGTGAAAATGTAGGGGTATGAACGCACCTCTAGTGTGTGATCGTGTTCGGATAGCAAAACTATAGAGACGATCCTTGGCTACCATACGTGAGAATAATATTATCCTAAAAATAATTATATCCGACGATGTATTTAAATTAATAAGATATTAAGTTAAATAATAGATTAAATAATAATTTAAATAATAATTAAAGTGTTAGGCAACACTTTAATTATGTAAGGAATACCTACAAAATTATTTGGAGTGTCCTTGACGTTTTCAGTGTGTAAAAGGGGTTTTCGGTGGGCTTGGGGAGTTTTCGGTGTGTTCTTGCTGCTCTTAGTGAAATTATGAAGATTTAAAGATTGTTCTTGGTGTTCTAGGTAGAATTATGATGATCTGGGTAGAAAAATCTTGAAGTTATGAAGATTTTGTATGACTTTCGAGAGCAAAATGAGGGTGTTTACGGTTGGGAAATTGAGAAATAAACTAAGTTCACGGCTAAACACACACACACACACACATATATATATATATATATATATATATATATATATATATATATATATATATATAGTGATGGTTTTCTATCATAATGGGCCTAAACCTTTGTGTTTTCGGTCAAAGGAGTCCAAAAAGAAGTGATTTCGGTCCTTTATGACCAAAATCCGCTTTGATTTCATTCCTAAAGTCAAATAGAAAAGGGTTTACGGTCTTAGGGTCGAAGGGAAATGGCTTTGCGGTCAAGACATTCTAGAAGGGGTTGTTTTCGGTTTGCTTTATCCCAAAAGGAGGTGTTTTTGGTCATGCCCAATCCTTGACCAAAATCTATATATACATAAAGTCCTTTGTTTGAACTAGTGTGATTTTATGTTAAGTATTTAGCTTATACTAGCCTACTTCAACATGGTTTTCCACATATACTTGCATATAGGTTAAATGAACATGCACTCTAGGCATTCAAAGTTCTTATATCAACAAGTTGTGTTGTGAATTTACTTGTACATGGTTGTGGTTTAGACTCTTATTGATTTGATAATGATGGGTTGTTACGTACACCTTGGAATGTTGAACATATCCAATGAAGATACAATTAATACGTCTTTCACCCACAGTTTTCATTTTTAGTTCAGTCAGTCTCACAACTGAACTACAACCGTAAACTTTAAGATAACCTATTTTTGGTTTCCTTTTGTACTAAAGTTCATAGGGAGTTATCTTGTTCCTTTTGTTTGGAACTTTATTCAAAAGATAACAAGCTATTAACATAGCTTCTCCCTAGAATCAATCACTTAATCCTGAATATGAAAACATAGATGTAACATCCCGTAATCGCAAGAGTAGAGTTGAAGGGCTAAAAGTGTAAGTTTTGGAGGGCAACTCGGCGAGTCCATGGATGGACTCGGCGAGTCAGGTCGCGACTTCGGTCGCGTGTCAGGTGGCCTACTCGGCGAGTCCAAAGATGGACTCGGCGAGTAGGTGCTGAGTGGAGAAAACCCTAATTCTCGGAGTTGAGCCCTATATAAAGAGCATTATGTTTCCTCCCCAGCCTCTTTATCACCCCCTTGAGTCCTAGAAACCCTAAAATCGTGGAGAAGCACCATTGTTGAGTGGATTGGAGCTTGGAGAAGTAATTGTTGAAGAAAGTTTGGAAGTTTGAAGGTGTGGAGCAAGGGGCTTTGCTTGGTTTCGAGTTCCTTGCAGATTGGGGCATCCTTTGAAGGTAAAATCTTGTTCTTGAGCTGCTATTGTCTAGATTCTTCACTTTTGGGGATGTTAAGATCACATCTTTTGGTGTTTTGGAGTCTAGAGGTTAGATCTGAGGTTGCTACCTCAGATCTGGAATGGAGAAGGGTTGGAATGCCTGAAAGTCCCTGTGATTGAGTATGTAGTGAAGCTATCTTGTCCCAAACTTTAGCCCTAATGTGTATAATGCCTAGATCTTCATGGATTCACGTAAAGTTTGCCACTTTACGTGATGGATGGGTTGTAGGAGGCTAGATCTGTGTTTTGGATCAATTGCATGGCCTGGGATGTTTCTGTATGGATTCAGACCGGTGGTACTCGACGAGTCACAAGGATGGACTCGACGAGTTGCTTGAAGATGAGCTGGAACTTGACGAGTTGGATGAACAACTCGGCGAGTAGGTTGAAGATAGCCTTAGACTCGGCGAGTCTGTTCTTGGACTCGGCGAGTCTTGTCGAAGAGTCCCAATAATTTCTAGTTGAGTCGAGAATCGGTGAGTCAAGGGATGACTCGGTGAGTTGGGTGCGAGTAGACTCAGAGTGGTTGGACTCGACGTGTCTCGGGGTGACTCGGCGAGTCAGGTCGCGGATTGAGGGAAGTTCTGAACTTGGGGACTCGGCGAGTCATGGGGTTGACTCGGCGAGTAGAGTCAGTCAGGGGTTGACTTTGACCTTGTCCAAGGGTTGACCAGTTGTCTTCCAGGGGTATTTTGGTAAATAAGGGTATATATTAAATTGAGTGTTTTGGTGTTCAGTGGAGGAGTTCGTGTCGGAGTTCGGAGCAGCGGGATCTTATCCTTACAGCCGGCAGTTTCGAGGTGAGTTATCCTCACTATATCAACAGGGTCCAAGGCACCAAGGCCGACCCTTTATTGGATTGAGATTCAGATATGGTTATTATGTTATTGTTTGATATGTATGCATCCTGGTAGCTAGGATGGTATATGCTGGAGACTTAGTTAGGGTCCATTTCCCAATATGTAGTGTGATGCTATGCTAGTGACCAGTTAGGTCGGTAACCTGGTTAGGGTGATGATATGTTATGTGATCTACTTGCTCGGTTTGTTGACTATGACTGTTATATGATTGTATGTTATGTGCACATGGTTGTTTGGACTGGAGATGGGTTGAGGCGGGTCCTGCTTTGTGTTGTAGGCCAAGATGCCCAGGGCGGACCGGTTATTTCGAAGGCCCAGCGAGCGGTCTGGATAGGCTGTAGGCCCCACGAGGGCGGACCAGACGTGCTGAGGCTCAGAGAGTGGACCAGATCGACTGAAGGCCCGATGCAGGCGGACCAGTCACATTGTAGACTCAGAGAGTGGACCAGGTGGGTTGAAGGCCCGGTGCGGGCGGACCAACCACACTATAGATTCGAAGGACATGATTAGACTCGGAGAATGGATCCGGCGGACTGAAGGCCGGATACGGCGGACCAGTCACACAGTAGTCCCGATATGCATGACTGTTCTATGTTCTGTTATGTTATGTATGTTTTATATGTTATGGGCCGGAAGGCAATATGTTTAGGACCGGAAGGTCTTAACCTGGAAGGGCGTATATGTGGTTGGTATTTTGGGGGTATCTCACTAAGCTTTCGGGCTTACAGTTGTGGTTTAATGTTTTTCAGGTTCTTCAGGAGACTGTGGCAAGGCGAAGGCGTGATCGTACCGCTCCTCATGATTTTGTAGCAATGTGATTATGGGAATACTCTAAATGATTTGTATTGAAAACATTTTTGTAAACAATTTAATGAAATCGGGTTGTTTTTGAAAAATTTAAATTGGTTGCATTTTTCGGTCGTTACAATAGAATTAACCATTTCCTTTAGAATTATATTTTTTTCTTTCAGATATACCATTTTGTTGAGAGGAACTACCTTTATGAGCATTTATTTTAATATATTTTCATATCTAATTTTATGATTCTTCTGAAAAAGTTGCATCTGGATCTTTATGATTCATCTAAAAAAGATGCACATTTCCTTTTTGACTTATTCTTCTTTGACTATTCAGGTTGCACTTATCAATTTTCTTATTCTATCATGTTCCATGTTTCCTTGAATTAATAGTGAAAGTTAATTCTAGTCTGCAACTGCACACTATGATACTAGGACTAAACCATCTCTTGTTGACGAGTCACTCACTATCAATGATTCATGCTAATTTCACCTCAATACGATTGAGATATATTATTTGCTTAACCACAAGTCTTCTTTAAAGATCTTGATGAATCACTGCGAAATACCACACATTGATGAAAGTTTGACCATATATGCCGATGGTTAGATTATGTACCATAGTTTATCACATGCACCAACCCATTCTTACCCTACTTTCTTCTTTAAAGTTTTATGACTCAGCATATGATACCAGACATTGATGAGAACTTGACAAATCTATGCCAATGGGTATATCATGTACTGTGATGTATTACATGCACCTACCCACTCTCACCATAAAAATCTTCTATATAAGAAGTTAATGATTCAATGTATTTGCCATATACTGATAAAACTTCGACACTTTATGCCGATGGGTACACTTAAACACCAAATTATATTAAACGCACCACTCATTTCTTGTCCATATTCTTTTAATAAAAGAAGTTTATGATGCAGCGTAACAAGCCATATGCTAATGAGACTTCACAACACTATGTCAATGATTTATAGCAAAATCACATACTATCAAGAGACATCACAATCTAGCCTATCATTCCGTTGCATGCCACGATACACTGATTGTTTCCATTTTTGCCTGTCTCACTCTGGTTCCCGCTTGTAAATATTAAAGGTTGATTATGGTAATGCCAAAAGGGGGAGAAGAATAGTTGATTGTTTCTACCTTGCTTTAGGGGGATTTATTATCTTGGGGGGGGGGGGGGGGGGGGCTGAAGCTGGAAGCAAGTTTTTCAAAAATTATGTTTTGACATCATCAGATAGGGGAGATTGTAAGGTCAAGCCTTATGATCTGATGAGTCAAAATACTCATATGTTGATCACCAACACCAACATCAACCATGAGCTCTCCATGTTCCAACATCAGCGTGTAACATTTTATACATTTTGTATAGTTGGTTCTAGTTATAGAAAGTATAGTTGTTAGCCAACTGGTGCTATATCTTTGTGATTAGGATCAGTTTATATTTAGATTAGATATAATCCCTTTTATGTCGGGATATATATTTAATAGTTTAGTATATAATCCTGTATTAGGGTAAAACCCTAATGGGGTCTTTGTGACGGCTTTGTGCCATTTTCTTTCTCTTGGTAAGAACTTTTCTTAATGAAAACTATCTTTGTGATGATCCTTGTTCTTGATTATAACTTGCTTGTATCCGATCAAATGAACCTATAATTAGATATACTTTTCAAATTCATATACTTGTTTATATTCACACTTATTAATTA
Organism: Lactuca saligna; assembly: GCF_052625555.1. Taxonomy (NCBI): domain Eukaryota; kingdom Viridiplantae; phylum Streptophyta; class Magnoliopsida; order Asterales; family Asteraceae; genus Lactuca; species Lactuca saligna. Next base: position 245,754,237 of record NC_136424.1, on the reverse strand, counting down.
CACCTTCAAAAACCATGTTCTTCTGAATCTTAGGAACATCTGTAACATTTCTATGAAGAATACATTTTCCATAACTAAAAAAAAAATACACAGAACCACGACCAACAACAGATTCTTTATTATGGTCTTCCATATATATCACCAATCCATCATCTACTACTTTTTAATTCTTGAATGAAGAATGATCTTTACATACATGACTCATCACCCTCACCCCGATTCTATCCACCATGCATTATCATCATCCTAATCATAAAAAAATTTAGAAATAAGTTTTACATGGTAAACAACACTAGTATTTCCAAAAATAAAATCTTGACCTTGTTTTGGTTTTGGACCTTGATCCTGAGATCCTTATCCAGAAGTACTTGTAGCATTCTTGTTCTTCTTCAAACTACAATCTGGTTTCATGTGAAAATGTTTGTTGCAATTCCAACACAATAGTTTTGATTTCTGGTTTAGGCCTTTGTGATGGTCATCTTTTTTCTTCCTTTTTTCTTTTATTATTTTATTGATGTTTGTAATCTTCAACCATATTCATAGAAGATTCAAGAATTTTTTTTCCTTTCCTTTCACAGTTCTTGAACCTAAATTCTCTCCTCAATTCTCAAGTGACTTCCAAGTTGTACAAGAGACAACTCTTCCTTTAGATGTTCCAAAGGGTGCTTCAAATCTTTCTAGGATTAGGGCAATTTTTCAATAACACTTCAGAGAGAAATGGATTCATCCATTTTCATGTTGTGTTGTTCAAATTATCCCAAAATCCTCATAAGTTCATTGTATTGTTCCATGACATGTCTAGAATCCACCATTTGTAATTATTAAAATTACTTACAAGAAACTTCTTACTTGAAGCATTTTCTGCCATGTATTTGGATTCGAAGGCATCCCAAAGATTCTTTGCAAATTAATGGTTTTAATAGAGATAAAAGGGAGAATCAAACATACCATTGAAGATGTGCCCAAGACATATCTATTCATCATTGTACAATTTGTATCTTATTCAAGTATGCTCCATAATTTCATCTTCCATTGGTTGTAGTGGAATAGTCATTAACACATGAACAACTTTCAAAGTAGTGAGAAGGAAATTCATATTGTTTTGTCAATGAAGAAAGTCACTGACTTCAAACTTATATAGTTCTTGGAATTTCGAACAATTGTCCCTTATAGATTTGGCCATGATTATTCCTGTAGGGACATTACAGATTTCGAATTTTAGATTTTAGGGATTTCGAATAACAATTTGACTTAGCTGTTTCAAGGGTCGTGATTGAATCACTTTTTGAAATTTGTAATTCGTCCCCATTGTCTGGAGTACATAGCTTTCAAACAAAAATGCAATATCAAGCCTTTTGTTAGTTAATTACATACATAAAACAAGCAATGGCATCAGAAGTAGGATAATCTAAGAACTTAAATTCTTATTATAGGCCTAATCAAAACTAGAAACACATAAATCCTGTTGTGGTGTGTTTTTTGGAGAACCAAAGAAATGTAAATGAATCAATTTAGTTTTCGATTATATAAAATTTATAACATTTGCATGAAACATACATCTTCTTTTTATACATGGAAGATGGACACTAAGGGTGGTTAACAATATTTATAAATAATAATCGCAACTTACATCATCATTATATCATCACTTGGTTTTTGGCGGGAAATATAAGTTTGGACCATTTCCTATTATAAGGGCGCTGCCACCATCACCACCATCACCAAGTCGCCACCGCCACCAGCCGTAACCACCAATAGCCATCACTACGACGACCACCACCATCGCAACAACGTTACTGCTAGCATCTATCACCACCACTGCCACCACCGCAACAACCACAACTTGTAACACTCCAAATCAGGTATTACCATTTGAAACCATGAACTAAAAAATAAAAGCAAAACGGTCCCTTAAGTACGTTGGGCATACTCTAGGAGTACGCTTAGCGTACTAAGCATAAATGATCGTGGAGGGTGGCAGCATACGCTAGGCGTACCAAGAGGTATGTGGGGTGTATGCGACTGAAGGGCAAAACCTTAATTCTTGGACTTGACACATATGTAAACAACCTTAAGCCTCACGGACTAAACCTAATCAGCCTCCATAGCCTCATTTCACCCTTTTACCCCAGAGTTCCCTTGTGAGAGTGTTCTTGAGCTTAAAAAGTGAATTTGTGGCCATTTTAGAGTGTATTCAAGAAGACGAAGTTAGTGAGCAAGCTTGGTGTGGTATTGAGCTTCGAGATCTTGCATCTAGTTCACCTTGAAGAGCTTCTAGAGGTATAAAGCTTTAATCTTGCCACCTTATTCATTAGATTAAGTTATAATTTGCTTTATTGTCCCTTTTTGTGTTTGTGGATCATCTCTTGGGAGTTTGAGCAACTCCAGAGCTTAGGAAAAGTAGATATTAGGTCCTTTGGTTCTCTATACCATGAAAATGTAGTCTTGGTGAGCACTCTGACCTCATTCATGGATTAAGACCCTTGGAAAGGTCTTATTGGGTTGCTGGGAGCATATGGAACATCCAAAGGCATAAAGTTACCAACTTTATGCCTTAGGACGCCTTAATGGACTCTGATCTAAAGTTGGACATTGAAATCCCAAGTATTAAGCACTTAGTGGTCAGTTTTGCATACCAGACTGGTACGCTGCTGTAACACCATAAAATTTCAAACAAAGTTTCACATTTTAAAAACAATTTAATTCACAATATTATAAAACACATTGTTCTTTATATTCTACATAAGTCAAATCCCAAGATCATAACATATAAATAAGCTCTGTGTGTGTGTGTACTGATCATGTCGGCGCCTTCCCGCGATCCTCACTAGTACCTGCAACATATAACACAAACACAGTAAGCACGAAGCTTAGTGAGTTCCCCAAAATACCACATATAGCACATATTAGACACTCAAGGCTATAGCTCTAGTAGGCCCTTGGGCCCTAACTCGGTGGACCCCCTGGTCCTAGCTCTGTGGACCTTTCGGTCCTAACACTAGTATACTCACAACATAAATCACATAGAAATAATGCAGTGCAACACATCACATAGATAGCATACAAGGTACTCTATCACATAACTTTGGTTACCTACGCAAGGTAAAGTATAGTGAGAAGACTCATCTCGGATGTCTCGGTAATATCTCACTCGCGTAACACTGATCTAGCCTTTTCCTAAACACATAAACGATCATTTCAATTAATAACGGCTCTACAGGCTAGATTAATCCTCACACGTCCTCTAAGAAGGCTAAAAGGCCATTTTACCCTTCAAACAGTTCACAAGTCCAATTGTTGACCAAACCCTAAAAGTTAACAAAAGTTAATGGTCAACCCTTTGACCAGACTCGCTGAGTGCACAATTGTGACTCGGCGAGTTCAGTCATGAACTCGAGTCCTCAAACTCCCCAATGACTCACCGAGTCACTTCCCCAACTCAGCGAGTCACCAACTGTGTGATTCATGGGGGAAAACTATCCTTCTCGTCGAGTCTGTTCTTGGACTCTGCGAGTTCATGCCATGCTCAAACTTAAATGACCTCCTAAGGGCAGATCTGTTCCTCCAGTCCAAAGATCTGGCCTTACCGACCACTATAATCACGTAAAGGTCTTACCTTTACACTCATGCAATGACCAAAAAGCTTCTTTGGGTGAAATAACCCCTAAAATGGCAACCTAGGGCCATATCTCTAATGGAGTAGCAAAAAGCAATGTGAATGGGAATCTATGGACCTCTTAAGGTCCAGATCTAAGAAGAACTCCACCTTGGGACCTCACATACATCGAATCCAATCTAAAGAATGCACAAGGAAACCCTAGATTCAACTAGAACACCAAATACACGAGTTTGAGCACAGATTAGTACCGCTAGTAGCCTCCTCTGATGAATGGATGATAGATCTGAGCTCCTCAACCTTCCTTGTTTGTCCTCCTTCCTTCTTTATTACAAAATCACACTTAGAATGATGAAATAGCCCTCCTCTTGCACTACAAGCCTTATCTCTCTCTCTCTCTCTCTCTCTCTCTCTCTCTCTCTCTAGGGTTCTCAGGGGTTTGATAGCCGCAAATGGTGAAGGTCCTTAAATAGGGCTCAGACCCCGGAGAATTAGGGTTTCATTAAACAGCATGGACTCGTCGATTCCACGCATGGACTCGTCGAGTTCGCCATTAAATCAGTCCGACCATGCGCAATCCTACTCGGCGAGTCGGAGTGCCTACTCACCGAGTCTCTCTCCAAAACTCAATATAAATGCACAAAATAAGATACATGGGAATCCGGATGTTACAACTGCGCGTAGCAGCTTGTACGCAACGCGTAACTGGACCATGGTACGCTAAGCGTACTGGAGGGGTACGTTGAGCATATGCACTTAGATGGGTTTTGGGCTTCGTATAGGCTTGCAAGCCTTTTTTGGGTCTTGACTAGTTTTGGGTCTGGGCATGTTTTGGATTGATTGACTGGTTTATCTGTTTTGGACCATGGTTGGGCCTTATTGGGCCATATGGCCCATGAGTAGTTTTGGACACAGACTTGGGGCCCATTAGCTATGAGAGACTTTTGGGCCATGGTGAAAGAACTTGGGCTTAAGTAACTAAGTTTTATGTTCGATTGTGTTTAACCCTAATTTAAGTTTAATGGTATTATTGTTCAGTGCGGGTGATTTCAGACTGTTAGGCGAGTAGCTTTTGTGTTCAGCAGAGTATGGTGAGTCACCTCACCATACCGATTGGTCGAAGACACCAAGGTCGGCCCATTAACTAATATGTGTTGTGCTAGTTGATTTTGTGGCAGGTAGTATGCTATTTTTAATTATGATATTTGCATGGAAGACCTCGGGGGTTCTCGAGGTACTTAGGTGTAAGACCTTGGAGGGTTTGCTCGACATACTAGGTAAAGACCTTGGGGGGTTCCCAATGCACTTAGGTGTAAGAACTTGGAGAGTTTCCATGACATCCTAGGTAAAGACCTCAGGGGGGGGTCCCGAGGGATTAGGGTATAAGACCCTGGAGGGTTTCCAGGGCATCCTTAGTTAAGACCTCGTGGGGTTCCCGGGAAATTAGGCTAAGACCATGAGGGGGTTCCCATGGCACCCGGAATAAGACCCTAGAGGGTTTCCAGGGCATCCTTATATGTTAGTATGCATGACTTATTTTTCTTATGTGATTGATATGGATTATATGTTTATGTGGATTATGTGGGGTATGCTCTGGGGAACTCACTAAGCATTATCTTACAGTTTGTTTTTGTTTCAGATACTTCAGGGTCTAAGGGCAAGGGCCCTGCGTCATGGCGCGACATGCACTCTCTGATGTTTTGTTTAGGGACACTCTGATTTTATGAATAATGTATTTGATGTTTTGGATTTGAAAACAATTGTGCTTGGAATTTTATAACTTATGGAGTTGGATCTCGTTATCTAAAACTGAAACTTTTTTTTATTGAGATTTGGGCTGTTACACAACTACCATCACCAAGACCCACCTCCACAACCACCACCGCCTCCATCATCATCTACTACCACCACCTGTCACTACCACCACCATATATAACTTATAAAACAAGGTAAAATTAAACAAAAAATAAGGACAATTATGTCCTTTTACATGATTCAAATTCCATTACCTTTAGACCGAAATTGAATATGGAATTGGACTCCAATTTCATTTCATACCAACCAAAAAGACTATGAAAGTGAATTACAATTCATGACAGATTTCAATATCTTGATGGATTTTAATTCATTTGTAAACATTCTTCAAACCAATCGCCACCTTATGTTTTTTTATTCACTCTTGAAATCCTCTAAATTTTATTCGAACTTCTCTCAAATGTGGAGATTAGTATATCCATAAATTTCAAAAATTCTCACACACAAATTTATTTATCTTTTAAGGAGAAAACTTAGCCCAATCAAATTCGACACCTAAAAAAGGTTATTTGGTGTGATTTATTGTTTTGTTATTCGACTTAAAGTATAGCAAAATTTGTCCATCAGTTAGGGAGTGGAACGTTATAAATGAGGTCTCGGAATCCAGCTTTGGCATGTCTTTAATTGGTGATCTTTCATTATTTACTTTTTACTTTAGTAACGAGTGCAACAAAAAACCGTCATACAATTGATTTTTATAGTAAAATTGTGAAAAATAAATATAAATACAAATAAATAAAGCATATGTATGGTCCAATCTTCTAAAAAGTAAGACATGAAATTTTTTAAAATAATATTTTCATTTAATGTTAATAACTAAAATGTAGGTGAGAGATGCTTAAAATTTTATAAAGGGTGTGTTGGTGAACCATCTAAAAAAATGATTATTTCAACTGCCCAGCTTTAATTATTTTATACCTTTAATTTTAAGTTGGCTTCCTTGAATTGAAAACACATTATTCCAAATAGTTGGTTAAAAAGCAGAAGAAAAAACAAATTTGTGTTTCTTTATGAGTTGTCATTTCTTGATTTTGAATTTATTTATGTTGCCACAATTTTAATATCGTTTTGATTTTATCATGTGATTGTGTATCGTTTTTCAACTTAATATTAACATCAAATATAAAATAATTGATTGATTATAATAAAAATAATTTGTTAATTTTTTTTGAAAAAGAAGTAATCTTTTACTTAATAATTTTTTTTTATCATACATAACAATTTATGTTTTAAAAAAATGTACAATTTATATAGAGAAAACTTCAAAAATGGTCTTTGTGGTTTTCGAAAATATCAAGTTTAGTTCCTAAGTTCAAAAAACCTCACAGATGGTCCATGTGGTTTAAAAACTGTTAACAGATAGTCATTTTCGCTAACTCCGTTAACTTTTAGCCGTTAAGTGAAGGACATTTCTGTCATTTCACAATCACAGGGACCATTTATGAAGTTTTGCCTTTTTTTAAAAAAATGAAAAAAAATATAATTATTTAATATTAAACAGTCCCTCTCTCTCTCTCTCTCTCTCTCTCTCTCTCTCTCTCTCTCTCTCTCTCTCTCTCTTCCGTTTTCTTATTCGTCTAGCACCACACAAACACATTGTTGTCCCCATTTCTTCTTCATTAGACTACCAAGAGTCACCCACTGGAGGTGGGTGGTCCTCCGTTCGCCAGAAAACATGAAGATGAGAGGGCAGAGGTCGTTGCCTCCATCCCAACCTCCAACAGATCCCTTCTCGTCGAAGCTCAACCCCCAAACACCCCACTAATCACTGATGTAACCTACCAGTAACCAAAACAGTCCCGTTGGGGACTTCTCTAATCGAAGGTGACTGACGACGCGACAAAGCACTACATCCGCCATCTCAACCTCTCTTTCCCCCTCCTGTTCTGATAATCAATCACCACCTCTGTTGTTGTTGTGACCACTAAACAACACGAACACAACCTAATACCCTCTATTGTTGGTGATGCACGCAAGAGCTACTTCAACCTTCTCTATTCCAATCTAAGTATCAGCATCACCATGTGCGGTGACTTAATTTCTAAATGTCGATTTAGGATTCGTAATTTGGGAGGGGCTGTTTTTTACGAATCTGGGAGGGGCTCTTTCTCTTATTTGACTCCATTTCTTCAATTTCGTATTTCCCCCCTTATGCATGATCTTTTTATTTGTTGAACTGGATGTATGAGGGGAAGGTTGAATTTTCATGCTCTCGATATTGATAGTTTAATAAATCGGTTGGAAAGTGGGGAATATAAGTCGTGCACTGAAGGTGTTCGACGAATTGCTTGAGAGAACATCTTTGCCCACATTCATAATCTTGAGACACTGCATCTGATTTTCCAGTGAACGGATCCCTTCAAAGTTTAATGAGAGAGAGTGTGTGACTGGGTTCTTGGTGGTCGTCGGTAAGAGAGAGAGAGAGAGAGAGAGAGAGAGAGAGAGAGAAAGAGAGAGAAAGGGGGGGACCCTTTAATATTAAATAATTATATATTTTTTTTCTTTTAAAAAAAAGGTAAAACTTAATAAATGGTCCCTGTGATTGTGAAATGACAGAAATGCCCTTCACTTAACGGTTAAAAGCTAACGGAGTTAGCGAAAAGGACCATCTATTAAAAGTTTTGAAACCACAGGGACCATCTGTGAGGTTTTTTGAACTTAGGGACTAAATTTTATATTTTCAAAAACCATAGGGACCATTTTTGAAGTTTACTACCCTAAACATAAATTGTTATATATATAAAAAAAAATACATTATAAAAATCTGCACTCATTTCAAAATTAATCATCAGCTTGCAATAAAATAAGGAATGGAAGATCCATATGCTGACAATGATGATGGCAACTAGAATGAGTGAAGTTGTTATTAAACGAGTTTATGAAACGAGATCATACTTTAGAATGTATTATGAACACAAGATGTAAATATCTGTTTGACTCAATTATGCTTTGAAAGATACATAGGAAATATAGAGAGTACAAGTCGAAGACTCCAAGCACTACTCTAAGTCTAGCACCGATCTCATCTTTATATGGATAACAAAAGCATACAAAAAAAATATAAGGGACTAAAACATTACAACTTTGATACAAAATATTGCCCTTATACAAAACACACAAACTAGCTTTCGACACTAGACTGAACCAGACTGATTTCAACATCTCACAACAATATTCGACATCAACATTCTCCCCCTTTTTGAGAAATGTCAAATCTAAGTCATCAACTTCTAAGCGGCTTGATGTATCACCCTTTGAATTTCAGCATACTAATTAATCACCTTGCGAATTTCAGCTTTGTCACCATCACTGTTCTTTGCACAACTATTCATTCGAATAATGAGGTTTGTATAATGTGGTGTGGTATATCTTTTAACATCACAAGCTTGAAACAAAAATTTCGTAACCTTCCCCTTTTTTGTTTTTCCCAACAAACATAATTCCGAGGGGCTTCAAAACTATTTCCCCATCTTCATAATTCTTCAAACTTTCCTGACTCTTCAACATCGATTGAGGCACATTGATTTGTTTTCCCAACGCCATGTCTAATTCAGCATCAGTTAATGCAAGATATTCATAGTAATTATCTATCAACAATTTAACATGAGCAAAGCCGATTAAGAAATCTTCTTTGTTTGTCACATGTAGCTTTGAGACATCAATGCTTTTCAAAATCCTTGCAGCACAAATCAAATCATGAAGACTCATCAAGGGGAATTCTGCAATTGAAAAATTAAATGTTACATTGTTAGCTCGGACTGAATGATAGCGATAATTCTGCAACACTCCCTCGAACAAGATCTTTGGAAATGTTGAGAATTCGAACTATCTTAACTAAGGACCATATATCTTCCCCTCTCTTTCCAAGAATAGAGTGGAATCGAAACTTCAACTATTTAAAATCCTCTTTGTCTTTATACTTATCAACAATTTGATATTGTGCAGCTAAGAACATCATTTTGTTGATCGGATAATCCAACTAATTGAAACTAGTATTCTCAGTTGCGAAGCTTTTCTTGGGAAGTTTCTCAAAATCATGCATTTCTTCAGTTATAACCAAGGCTTTAATATTTTCATAGCAATAATGTTTCGAAGGGTCACCTTTATCCAGACCAGGAGGGTCATTTGCTCTTTGGCGAAGAATGCTTTGTATATGCCTTTGTTTTTCCATTTCTGTTTCAATAGCTACCTTTTTCTCTTCTACTGTAGGTTCAACCGAAACACCCTTCCTGTAACATCCGAAAAATACAACCAAATTAAAATTTTCAAAACAACCTGATTTTCATTAAAATGTTCACAAAAAGGTTTTCAATACAAGTCGTTTGAGTATTCCCAGAATCACATTGCTACAAAATCATGAGGAGCGGTACGATCGCGCCTTCGCCTTGCCACAGTCTCTTGAAGAACCTGAAAAACATTAAACCACAACTGTAAGCCTGAAAGCTTAGTGAGATACCCCCAAAATACCAACCACGTATACGCCCTTCCAGGCTACGACCTTCCGGTCCAAAACATATAAAACATTCATAACATAACAGAACATAGAACAGCCATGCATATCGGGTCTACCGTGTGACTGGTCCGCCGTATCGGGCCTTCAGTCCAACGGATCCATCCTCCAGGTCTAGTCATGTCCTTCGAGTCTACAGTGGGGTTGGTCCGCCCGCATCGGGCCTTCAACCCACCTGGTCCACTCTCCGAGTCTACAGTGTGACTGGTCCGCCCGCATCGGGCCTTCAGTCGGCCTGGTCCACTCTCCGAGCCTCGGCACGTCTGGTCCGCCCTCGTGGGGCCTACAGCCTATCCGGACCGCTCGCTGGGCCTTCGGAACAACCGGTCCGCCCTGGGTATCTTGGCCTACAGCACAAAGCAGGACCCGCCTCAACCCATCTCCAGTCCAAACAACCATGTGCGCAAAACATACACTCATATAACAGTCATAGTCAACAAACCGAACAAGCAGATCACATAGCATATCATTACCCTAACCGGGTTACCGACCTAACCGGTCACTAGCATAGCATCACTCTGTATATCGGGAACACTGACCTTAGCAAGGCCTCCTAGCATGTACCATCCTAGCTACCAGGATGCAGACACATCAAACAATAACATAATAACCATAACCGAATCTCAATACAATAAAGGGCCGGCCTTGGTGCCTTAGACCCTGTTGATATAGTGAGGATAACTCACCTCGAAACTGCCGGCTGAAAAGATAAGATCCCGCTGCTCCGAACTCTGGCACGAACTCCTTCACTAAACATCAAAACATACAACTCAATAAATACCCTTAATTACCAAAATACCCCTGGAAGACAACTGGTCAACCTTGGACGAGTCAAAGTCAACCCCTGGCTGACCCTACTCGCCGAGTCATCCCGATGACTCGCCGAGTCCTTATGCTCAGAACTTCCCTCAATTAGCGACCCAACTCGCCGAGTCACCCCAAGACTCGTCGAGTCCAACAACTCTGAGTCCACTCGCACCCAACTCACCGAGTCATCCCTTGACTCACCGATTCATCGACTCAACCAGAAATATTGGGACTTCCTCGACAAGACTCGCCGAGTCCAAATGGACTCATCGAGTCCAAGGCCATCTTCAACCTACTCGCCGAGTTGTTCTTCCAACTCGTCGAGTCCCAGGCCATCTTCAAGCAACTCGTCGAGTCCACCCATGTGACTCGTCGAGTACCACCTATCTGAATCCATACAGAAGCATCTCAGGCCATGCAATTGATCCAACCTCCTACAATCCATCCATCACGTAAAGTGGCAAACTTTACGTGAATCTAACGAGATTTAAGCCATATTCACCTTAAAACCAAAGTTTGGGACATGGTGGCTCCACTAAGCACTCAAACACAGGAACTTTAATGCACTCTAGGCCTTCAATATTCCAGATCTGAGGTAGCAACCTCAGATCTATCCTCCAAACTCCAAAACATTCCAAGACATACTCCCCACAAACCCCAAAATGATGAAACTAGGAGTGCACAACCTAAGGACGAAGATATTACCTCCAAAAGATGCCTCAATAGCAGCCAAACTCGAATCCAAGCAAATCCCTTTGATCCAAGCCACTTCTCCTTCAAGATCTCTTCAAACAACACCTCTCCAAGCTCTAATTTGCTCCACAAATGATCTCTCCACGACTTTAGGGTTTTCTGGAACTCAAGGGGGGAATAAGGGAGGCTGTGGAGGAGTATAATGCTCTTTATATAGGACTCAACCCCGAAAATTAGGGTTTTCTCCATACAGCACCTACTCGCCGAGTCCATCCTAGGGACTCGCCGAGTAGGCCACTTGACACGCGACCATGACCGCGACCTGACTTGCCGAGTCAGCCATGGACTCGCCGAGTCATCCTCTAAAACTTGCACTTTCAGCCCTTCAACTCTACTCTTGCGATTCCGGGATGTTACAATTCTCCCCCACTTAAATTAGGCTTCGTCCTCGAAGCCTTCGGCATCTCTTCTTCAAATTACTTCCCACGACGCACCACTTGACCTTGACCGAACCAAGTCCCTCAAGGTACAACCATAGAACTAGAAGCTCACTTTCTCCTTCCATACGGTGTCCCCACCACCTACTCAAACCGGGTACCAACTGTACCCTCCGATAACCACACTCAACAACCGAGAATTACCCATGATGCCTTACTGCTCCAATTCTCATCCTTCACTTGACTCATATGGCTATAAAGCCACGAACCATCGGATTCCCGATCCGAATTCCACTCTATCCATCCCATGACGACCGAAAGACCCATTCTTCCATTTCGGAGCAACTTCCCCGAGTTCTCCTCTCGCAATCACACACACATGCTGATCTAGCTCTAGCACCCTCAGGTTTGGAAAAACTGATACACTGATGATATCCTCGAACATCCTTCCAGGATGAACCGCTAAAACGTAGCCAAAACCCTGATCAGAATCACACTGAGAGTCCAAGGCTCTTTCTCTGTATCCCTTCCGTATCCCTCTCCCTGGCTCTACGTCGCGGTATTCCCTCCGCGCCCAAAGCAACATATCAAGTCGAATGAGCTTTTATTCCACCGCCGCAACACACTACTCAAGGACCATCGACGGACCACTCCAATCATAACTCTACACTGCTGCTTTCACTTCCGTGAGTTCGCACTCCCTTTTGGGATTTCATTCCTCCCTCTTTCCTTATCAAGGAAACCACTCGTCCGCCCAGTCACCATGACAGGCACCATGGTGCTCATCTCACGCTACATTACCTCTTTAAAGCGTACCCAACATCTATGCATCGCCACTACTCTGACTCTCATCACAGGGACTCTCAAGCCCATGCACTACCTTCACTGCTCAAGATTGCTACCCGGGGCCAGACCTCCCAATGTAATCACACTGCAACATACGCAACCCATAACCTTAATCTGATCCAACAATACTCGCAGAGTCTTCAGTATGACTGGACAGCCTCCCCAGGCCTTCAGCCAATCTGGACCACTCTCAGAACCTTCAGCCAATCTGACTGGACCGTCCTCCGAGCCTTCGGTCTGACTGATACGCCTACCGGCTTACAGTCTATCCGGACCGCTCAACTACCATTCATCACTCCGGACCATCCCTTCGGGAAATCCTCCCGCACATACCGTTCTAGCCCTCTAGGGGTTCCGAACTCTATCTCCATCATACATGCTCGATCCCGACCTGCTCCCATGCCTTCCTCAATTAACTGCTCTAGGTCTGTATTCCGCCCCGCACGCCTGTTATTCACTCATACGAGCCTGCTCTCGACTAATAGAAATACCGCTGAATTTCCCAAGCAGCTAAACAACCTCTCAGGCCCAACGATCACCCGGAGAATTTCCAATTCTCCCCCACTTAAGACACTGACAGTTAGTCACCGGTCGCCATCAACGATCCTCCAAGCAACCTTGCAGGAATCGACACATGCACTCAAAATATTTTTCACCAGCACCAACAACTTTCATACAATCATGTTCCCATGCTGCACAACCTGCTCGAAAGGAACCCAATCTTCAACTATCAATTCCTCAGACTACAGAATCTAACTGGCCTTCAAACCAACGCCGCATCCGCCACCAATCCTCACAAAGATAATCAACGATAGCTCGAAGTACAAATCCATAACCATAACGATCCTTCAGGGAACAAGAGATACTAAAACAAAATCTCGATCACAACTCGCCAAACCCTCAAGGAACAACGGATACCACATGAAAACCCGAAATGCAATTCAACGAAACCAACAGATAACAATACTCCACAACAATCATAAATAATCAAAACATCAGAAGGAAACATACCCGCAGCAGCAAGCTGAAAACACGACCCTAAGCCCTTGGGGGCTCAGCTCCACCCTGATCTCCACCTGTGATCCTCAACGTAGCCGGTGCTGGAGCCTGCACCGGTCATGTAGCAAGCCGTGGACAGTTGACCTTCAAATGTCCAACCTGATGACAATGATAGCATATCCTCAAATCCCGAACCGGCACTGACTGCCGACAATCCCTCGCATAGTGTCCCTCCTTTCTGCACTTACGGCATGCTCCACCGGACCGACAAACCTCGACATGACCCCTTCCACACTTTCCACAGACGTGGCCACCCTGATCTCCCATCCTGGAATCAACGGTCTTAGACCGTTTCGTCGCCGGCTGCGACTGAACCGGAGCTTGCCTCAGCTCACGCATTTGTAACTCAATCTCTAACTCACGCCGCCTGGCGGCCTCCTGCAACTCCAGCAAAGTCTCGCACCTCTGCGTAGACACAAACTGTCTAATGTCTCTCTTTAGCATACTCAGATATCGGGACATCTGAGCCTGCTCCGAAGCGAACTCAGGGCAAAACATCGCCCTCTCAGTAAACATCCTGGTGATTTCCGTCACCGATTCCGAATCCTGTTTCAGCTCCAAGAACTCCTGAGCCAACCTCTCCCTCTCGACCTGCGGAACATAACGAGTGCTGAACATCTCTCTGAACCGATCCCATGAAATCGCAGCCCTCTGCGCATCCGAGTACGACCCCGTGGTCAATCTCCACCAATCCTTTGCTCCGAGCCTCAACAGGTTCAAAGCACACCTCACCCTCTGATCAGCAGGGCATGAACACATGAAGAAACATCCCTCTACATCTGATAACCATCTCATAGCAACGATCAGATCCTGAACTCCATCAAAAGTGGGAGGCTTCGTATTATCGAAGTCCCGATACTGAAAACCTCTACTGGCTCCTCCCCCTGCCGCTGCTACTGCTGCGGTAGCCGCCGCGGCCGCCGTCTCCGTGAGAGCCGCATAGCGCTCATCAAAATACTCCACCATGGCGGTCTTGATAGACCCAAACAACTCTGGCAGCTCAGCCCGAAACAATGCAGCAACCTCATCATGCAGGACCTCACGAATCCTTGCATCCAACTCGTGCGTACTCATCTGACTGACAACCTCTGGCTGTACAGACCCACCCGGAACTCCCTCTCCGGCTCCGGATCCTGACCCGGATCCACTCCCAGCGTGCCCTGAAATCTCCATTCTGAAAATAAAACACCAAATCGCAAACACATTCCACTAACCCGGGAACCAGCTCTCATCCCGACCCTAGAGGTCATGGTTTCCCTGATATGCATATGAGTCCGTGCTTTCAGTAGTACGGGCCCATACTACCTTCCACACCAACCCATATTTGTATGAAGTACTCCCACAACACCCTAGCGACACATATAACATCGCTCTATCCTCACAACTAGAGGAACACTAGAAATCTCTCACAAGGAACCCTAGGCTAGCAGGCATCATAAATCAGGCAACTCATCAATAAATCCTGAAGATCCCTAGCCTAACTCTAGCATGCTGTTCTATCAAAGCTCAATAAAACAATTGTCCTGTATGGTATTTTGGGGTTACTTACTGGCTCCGGCTGATCGTACCTCCGCGTCCTCCTTTACTCATTTTGAAAACCATTTTAAATTCTCTTTTTGAAAGCTCTCCTCGATTTGAGACTGGAGTCACACAAATGTTCCTCCAATTCACTCAAACCAAGGCTCTGATACCAACTTGTAACATCCGAAAAATACAACCAAATTAAAATTTTCAAAACAACCTGATTTTCATTAAAATGTTCACAAAAAGGTTTTCAATACAAGTCGTTTGAGTATTCCCAGAATCACATTGCTACAAAATCATGAGGAGCGGTACGATCGCGCCTTCGCCTTGCTACAGTCTCTTGAAGAACCTGAAAAACATTAAACCACAACTGTAAGCCTGAAAGCTTAGTGAGATACCCCCAAAATACCAACCACGTATACGCCCTTCCAGGCTACGACCTTCCGGTCCAAAACATATAAAACATTCATAACATAACAGAACATAGAACAGCCATGCATATCGGGTCTACCGTGTGACTGGTCCGCCGTATCGGGCCTTCAGTCCAACGGATCCATCCTCCAGGTCTAGTCATGTCCTTTGAGTCTACAGTGGGGTTGGTCCGCCCGCATCGGGCCTTCAACCCACCTGGTCCACTCTCCAAGTCTACAGTGTGACTGGTCCGCCCGCATCGGGCCTTCAGTCGGCCTGGTCCACTCTCCGAGCCTCGGCACGTCTGGTCCGCCCTCGTGGGGCCTACAGCCTATCCGGACCGCTCGCTGGGCCTTCGGAACAACCGGTCCGCCCTGGGTATCTTGGCCTACAGCACAAAGCAGGACCCGCCTCAACCCATCTCCAGTCCAAACAACCATGTGCGCAAAACATACACTCATATAACAGTCATAGTCAACAAACCGAACAAGCAGATCACATAGCATATCATTACCCTAACCGGGTTACCGACCTAACCGGTCACTAGCATAGCATCACTCTGTATATCGGGAACACTGACCTTAGCAAGGCCTCCTAGCATGTACCATCCTAGCTACCAGGATGCAGACACATCAAACAATAACATAATAACCATAACCGAATCTCAATACAATAAAGGGCCGGCCTTGGTGCCTTAGACCCTGTTGATATAGTGAGGATAACTCACCTCGAAACTGCCGGCTGAAAAGATAAGATCCCGCTGCTCCGAACTCTGGCACGAACTCCTTCACTAAACATCAAAACATACAACTCAATAAATACCCTTAATTACCAAAATACCCCTGGAAGACAACTGGTCAACCTTGGACGAGTCAAAGTCAACCCCTGGCTGACCCTACTCGCCGAGTCATCCCGATGACTCGCCGAGTCCTTATGCTCAGAATTTCCCTCAATTAGCGACCCAACTCGCCGAGTCACCCCAAGACTCATCGAGTCCAACAACTCTGAGTCCACTCGCACCCAACTCACCGAGTCATCCCTTGACTCACCGATTCATCAACTCAACCAGAAATATTGGGACTTCCTCGACAAGACTCGCCGAGTCCAAATGGACTCGTCGAGTCCAAGGCCATCTTCAACCTACTCGCCGAGTTGTTCTTCCAACTCGTCGAGTCCCAGGCCATCTTCAAGCAACTCGTCGAGTCCACCCATGTGACTCGTCGAGTACCACCTATCTGAATCCATACAGAAGCATCTCAGGCCATGCAATTGATCCAACCTCCTACAATCCATCCATCACGTAAAGTGGCAAACTTTACGTGAATCTAACGAGATTTAAGCCATATTCACCTTAAAACCAAAGTTTGGGACATGGTGGCTCCACTAAGCACTCAAACACAGGAACTTTAATGCACTCTAGGCCTTCAATATTCCAGATCTGAGGTAGCAACCTCAGATCTATCCTCCAAACTCCAAAACATTCCAAGACATACTCCCCACAAACCCCAAAATGATGAAACTAGGAGTGCACAGCCTAAGGACGAAGATATTACCTCCAAAAGATGCCTCAATAGCAGCCAAACTCGAATCCAAGCAAAGCCCTTTGATCCAAGCCACTTCTCCTTCAAGATCTCTTCAAATAACACCTCTCCAAGCTCTAATTTGCTCCACAAATGATCTCTCCATGACTTTAGGGTTTTCTGGAACTCAAGGGGGGAATAAGGGAGGCTGTGGAGGAGTATAATGCTCTTTATATAGGACTCAACCCCGAAAATTAGGGTTTTCTCCATACAGCACCTACTCGCCGAGTCCATCCTAGGGACTCGCCGAGTAGGCCACTTGACACACGACCATGACCGCGACCTAACTCACCGAGTCAGCCATGGACTCGCCGAGTCATCCTCTAAAACTTGCACTTTCAGCCCTTCAACTCTACTCTTGCGATTCCGGGATGTTACACTTCCCTTTGCTTTTTATTTCTTCTGTTGAGGGAGGTGGCTTCGAAGAGCTTGATCCTCTAACACCAGATGTGACATCCCCAAATTCTCGGCCAGAAAAGACCGATTTTCATTTATGCGTTCAAAATAATTTCAGAGTTAATCCTTTTGATTTGAAAGAGTTGCGGAATTTGTTCCCAAAAACTAAGTATGATAAAATAATATTTACCAAAGCATTTCATAAAAGAAATGTACTTTCATTATATAATCAAAACTCGGGATGTCATGTTCCGATACAGACCATAAAGCATAAACGATAACATTACAAGTCATTCAACAAATATATACATATACAGACTTGTAAAAAAACAACTTGATAGTTCATCCATCTTATGCCCTTGCGCCACTTCCTTTAATACACATAAAACTGAGTGGGTCAGGCTTGGGAGCCTGGTGAGCATATAGGGTTTTCAACCCACAATAAATAATTAAATTAATTTTCATCAACCAACAAATAACACAATTACCCATTCCCGTTATTCTCACTTTATGTCCCTAAAACAACTAACACAAGGGACCTAGTATTAGAATATTTCATCGGGGCGACAACACATGCATTCGGGGTTTCCCCGCAATATATGTCAAATAAGGCAACCATGAGGGGGATGGAGTACAACGAATGAACACCCAAGTTCATTAACACCTACAGGTGGCGAGCCTGCTAGTGTTCCACAAGACTGTCTATAAAAGTCTGTGGTCGTCATCTAAACTCCGCTAGATGACTGAATCAAAAACAACACCGAGGCCTCTCATCTATTTATCACACAACTATCTACCCGGCATATTAGTAGATTAAAATATATATTTTTATACATAGTTTAAAACCTGTATAACATTCTCATTCAATACATATTCCAAACAACAGATGAGACACATACACATAACACGTATTTCATAGAGAATAAATCATATCTATGAGATAGAAGAAAGTGAATATACATTCACACATATAACACAAAATATACACATAACACATATTTCGTATAAAATAATTCATAATTATGCGTTAGAAGAAAGTAACTACACACTCACCTGATCAGAAGATGATCGGACAGCACTACGACTTGTAGAAGTAGTATTCTTCGGCAAATCTGGAAGATCTTCACAAAAATCGAACTCCTCGTGGGCAGAGCTTCGGCTCGGGAATCGCACTTCTTGGGATCTTGGGAGCGTAAAACTTCCTTCTTAACTTGGATATGAGATCCAGGGTGTCGGGATGGCTTCGGGGGTTCACACGTAGAGCTTCGGCACGAAAAAGAGAAGAATTGAGCAAATATGCTCGGAACCCTCGCATCCTATTTATAGGAGGCTGAGGTCTCGCCGTACGCTGGGCGTACAGCCTTACGCTGGGCGTACAGCCTTTCGACGTTCTTTATATCCACGCATAGGTGAGACTATGATTTACAACTTTCGTTTAGACTCCGTTGGCTAATCTTGACTTTATTTTTATTATTTATTTTTAGTAGGCCGAGATAGGAAAACTTCGTTATAAATTCGTAACTTCTTCGTCCAACGTCCGTTCTCGCCTAACTTTTCATCGTTTCGCTACTAACAACGAGATCTTCGATTCTCGTTTAGATTGCTTCGGCTAAAAACCGCTCGATCTCAAATCGAATATTCGAGTTGCATACTGCTAAGTCGAAACTTCAGAAAATCATAACTTCCTCATACGAAGTCAGATTTGGGCGTTGTATATATATATATATATATATATATATATATATATATATATATATATATATATATATATATATATATATATGTATATACGGAAACCTCGTTTCGGCCACTACAACTTTATGCAATGATATCGGGCTTATCTCATACTTAAATTTTGACGCTTAATTTATTCTTAGTTCATTAAATTATAATAATTAAGAAAATAAACACATAATTCACAAATAATACATTCTTTTTATTTCAAAATGGGTTACAAAGGTTAACCTAGACTATTACATCAACGAAAATGCCTAGCCTGGAAACACGGGCGTTACAGTTCTCTCAACCTTAGAATGATTCCGTCCCCGGAATCACACATCGACAAACAAATTCGGATAGCGACTCAACATTTCACTCTCTGTTTCCCAGGTGAGATTTGGCCCATTCGAATGTTTCCAACGAACAAGCACCAATTTGACCATCTTGCGTCGATGCTTCTTAGTCTTTCGGTCAACAATTGCCTCTGGTTCTTCAATTAACCTCTTGTTTTCATTAATTCTCAATTCAGAAATTGGAATTATATCCGGAACTTCTCCCGTGAACTTCCTCAAATAACACACATGGAAAGTGTTATGAATATCACTCAGTTCTTCTGGTAGTTCTAGCTTGTAAGCTTGGTTCCCAATCTTCTGAAGAACTTTTGTCCGTACAAAGCTTGATAAGGTGCCGTCTTTATGCTCGAGTGGAAACTATTGTTGTAGAAAAATTCTACTAAAGGTAAGTGTTCATTCCAGTTACCTAGGAATTCTAGGGTACATGCTCTCAGCATATCTTCAAGAGTTTGTATTGTTCTTTCACTCTGACCATCAGTTTGTGGATGGTAAGTTGTACTTAAACACAACTTGGTACCCATTTCCTCTTATAGACTTTTCCAAAACCTTGAGGTGAAACGGCTGGCACGATCTGATACAATCGTTAACAGGACACCGTGAAGCCTCAGAATTTCATTAACATAAGAATTCGCAAGCTTATCCATAGACCATTTCTCATTGGCTGCTATGAAATGCGCACTCTTAGTGAACCGATCAATGACCACCCAAATCATGTCGTGACCACTTTTCGTTCTGGGTAGTTTAGTAACAAAATCCATTGCAATATCTTCCCATTTTCCCATAGGCACAGGTAAAGGTTCCAAACTCCCATATGGTTTTTGATGTTGTGTCTTGACTCTCGCACAAGTCACACACTCGGCCACATACTTCGCAACATCGAGCTTCATCGTCAGCCACCAGTAGTAGGGTTTTAGGTCCATATACATTTTATTGCTACCAGGATGAATTGAGTACATGGTTTTGTGAGCTTCTTCCATCAGAAGATCTCTAATTCCTCCTGACGTAGGTACCCAAATACGATCTTGGAATACCTTCAGTCTATGACCATTTGTACCAAACACCAACGTTTTGCCCAAACGTTCCTCCTTTCGGTCATTTTTCTCAGAAGCTTCCTCTTGAGCTTTCTTTATACTCTCCACAATTGTTGAGACAAGTTC
The DNA here is from genome assembly GCF_052625555.1 of Lactuca saligna. NCBI lineage: Eukaryota > Viridiplantae > Streptophyta > Magnoliopsida > Asterales > Asteraceae > Lactuca > Lactuca saligna. The sequence continues at coordinate 245,733,314 of NC_136424.1, read as the reverse complement.
TATTCTCAACGCTCTTGGCCTCTTCCTTTCAAGATTGACTTTCCGACTGAGAGCATCATCAATAACATTAGCTTTACCGGGATGGTAAAGTATCTCACAGTCGTAGTCCTTGAGTAACTCTAGCCAGCATCGTTGCCTCATATTCAATTCTTTCTGATTAAAGAGATATTGGAGACTCTTATGATCAGTGAAAAGTATTCACTTTGTGCCATAGAGGTAATGCCTCCATATTTTTAGAGTGAAAACTACCGCTACCAACTCCAAATCATGAGTCGGGTAATTCTTTTCATGCTCCTTCAGCTTTCGAGACGCATATGCTATCACCTTTTCTCTTTGGGTCAAAACACAACCCAATCCAACCCCAGACGCATCGCTATAGACACCGAAGTCTTCAACTCCATTAGGTAGAGAAAGTATCGGTGCCTCGCATAACTTCTTCTTTAGCTTCTCGAATGCTTCTTTATGCTTATCATTCCAAGCATAAGTAGCTCCTTTGTGGGTCAAAGCTGTTAATGAAGTAAAAATCGAAGAAAAGCCTTGGATAAACCTTCGGTAATTTCCGGCTAATCCTAAAAAGCTTCGGATCTCCGTGGGACTTTTTGGTTGTTCCCACTTCATTACAGCCTCAATCTTTGCTGGATCGACCATTATCCCTTCCTGGTTGACCACGTGACCCAAGAATTGGACTTCACGAATCCAAAAATCACATTTGGAGAACTTTGCATACAACTTCTCCTTCTTCAAAACTTCTAACACCTCTTCCAAGTGTCTGTCATGCTCCTCTTGGCTTTTCAAGTAAATCAGAATGTCATCTATGAACACTATCACGGATTTATCAAGGAATGGATTACAAACCCTATTCATTAAATCCATGAATGTTGTTGGAGCATGGGTTAGTCCAAACGACATAACCAAGAACTCGTAGTGTCCATATCTAGTTCTGAATGCAGTCTTCTCGATATATTATTCTCTCACTTTTAGCTGATGATATCCTGACCTTAGATCGATCTTCGAGGAATAGATCGAACCTTGCAATTGATCAAACAGGTCATCAATCCTTGGCAACGGGTATCTATTCTTTATTGTTGCCTTGTTCAGCTCTCTGTAATCGATGCACATCCTCATACTTCCATCTTTCTTCTTCACGAATAACACCGGAGCTCCCCAGGGTGATGAACTAGGTCTAATGAAACCTTTGTCCAATAACTCTTGAAGTTGCATCATCAGCTCCTTCATCTCCGTCGGTGCTAATAAATAAGGTTCTTTTGCTATTGGCATGGTTCACGGTAACAAGTCTATTCTAAACTCCACTTGTCTATCAGGTGGTAATCCAGGAAGATCTTCAAAAAATACTTCCGGATAATCACACACCACGGGAATACTCTGCATCACCTTCTTTTCCTTCTTAGCATCGATCACGAATGCTAAATATGATGTACATCCCTTGGTCAAACAGTTTATGGATTTCATTAGGGAAATGATTCCAAAATTTACTCCGCATTTGTCCCCATACACCATAAACGAATCTTTCCCAGGCGGGTTTACTTTAACTATCTTCTTTTTGCACAATAACTCGGTGTCATTGGCGCTAAGCCAATCCATTCCCAGAACGACATCGAAACCATTAAGTTCAATAGGCAATAATTCCTCGTGAAACTTATTCCCATTAAGGTCGATTAAGATGTTTTTCATACGATGGCTAATAGGTACAAACTTGCCACTAACAACTTCGACTAATAAAACATTATCTAGTCTATCAACAGGCAAAGCTAGTTTCCTACCAAACTCATGCGAAATAAAGGAGTAGTTGGCTCCAGAATCAAACAAAATTTGAGCAGGTAATTTGTTTACAAGAAAGGTACCTGAAGCGACATCAGCTTCATCTTTCGCAGCCTCAAGTGTCATTTGGAAGGCTCTCGCCTTCGGCTTTGGTGGAATGTTGGGTTTAGCTGCCTCCTTCTTCTTCGGACAGTCTCTTAAAATGTTCCCTTCTTCATTGCAACAAAAATACATCCTTTTGTTGGACGGACACTCATTGGCAAAATGCCCAATTTTGCCACACTTGTAGCAGGTTACATCCTCACTACATTTCCCAAAGTGCTTTTTCTTACACTTATCACACCATTTCGCTTCGCCTCCTTTTCCTCCAAACTTTTTTGAATCAGATTTCAAAAAATTTCTTTTCTTATTGGATCCTGAAGTTCCCTCAAACTTTCTCTTCTCACCAACCTCAACCTTGTCGGTGGTTCTCCCCTTAATCATGTTCTCAACAGACTTGGCAGCCCAAATAGCCGCCTCTAGAGTAGGTGTCTGACGAACTGGCACTGCGTACTCCCATGAGAGTCCCTTTGCATACCGGTCAACCTTTGTCAACTCATCTGGAACGATGCACAAAGCAAACTCCATCTTATTGGTAAAGTTATTAGTGTATTCATCAACTGACATGCTGCCTTTCGTCAATGTCAGAAACTTGTTCTCTAATTCCAACAGATTTTGAGCCGAGCAGAACTTGCACTTGAACGGCACCAAGAATTCCGCCCATGTCAATTGCAGTGGCTCATTAGGGCTTACAGTCTTCCCTAGAGTGTTCCACCAATGAACAGCTCCACCTCGGAACTGACGCACTGCATAGGTAGTCTGCAACTTGCCTCTGCAGCCACAAGTCATGAAGGCTAACTCCATTTCGGAGATCCAATCCATCACTCCGATCGGGTCCTCCTTTCCAGTGAAGGTCGATGGTTTGCAAGTTAGAAAGTCCTTGTACTTGCATCCCATTCCATCATTCCTTCCATCATGGTTGTTTTGCCTAACTATCGGTGGGTTGGCTTGACCAACACATCCACTGAAGTTTCCACCTTCAGAGTGCCCTTCATTTAATTCGGGCTCTTCTACATGAATTGACAGTTCTTCACGATTCTGTTGAAGCAGCCGCCTAGTCTCCTCCATTTGACGATTCAACATTGTTTGAATCATCATTTGTACACCAGCCATTGTTATTGGCTCCGGTGCTGCAACTACAACAGGTAATTGTTCAATCACTGGTGGTTGATTCCTGTTTTCATCAGCATTTCCAACTCCACTCCTCGTTCTCACCATTTTTGATCTACACACCAAAAAAGGTGAAATTAGATCCTCATTCACGATAGATATTCAAATCATCCTTATCACTCCGAAATGTTTACATGCTAGTTCTAATATTGAAGACGTACGCTTAGAATCCTACACACATAAGGTTTCTAGATCCGGTCGGCAATAGACCATAGATCCGAACAAATAATATCATATATTGAAACATATAACATTTAGCACATAAAAGCATTTTAGGCACCTTTCCTAAAATAAACTAGTGTTCGTGTCTAAAACATAGCAGACACATATCTCAAAACTTCACTTAGCATTCTAAGTTTAAGTCTACAAATCCTACAAATTCCTAGTTCGCTTAAACTAATGCTCTGATACCAACTGTGACATCCCCAAAATCTCGGCCAGAAAAGACCGATTTTCATTTATGCTTTTAAAATAATTTCAGAGTAAATCCTTTTGATTTGAAAGAGTTGCGGAATTTTTTCCCAAAAAATAAAGTATGATAAAATAATATTTACCAAAGCATTTCATAAAAGAAATGTACTTTCATTATATAATCAAAACTCGAAATGTCATGTTCCGATACAGACCATAAAGCATAAATGATAACATTACAAGTCATTTAACAAATATATACATATACAGACTTGTAAACAAAACAACTTGATAGTTCATCCGTCTTATGCCCTTACGCCACTTCATGTAATACAAATAAAACTAAGTCGGCCAGGCTTGGGAGCCTGGTGAGCATATAGGGTTTTCAACCCACAATAAATAATTAAATTAATTTTCATCAACCAACAAATAACCCAATTACCCATTCCCGTTATTCTCACTTTATGTCCCTAAAACAACTAACACAAGGGACCTAGTATTAGAATATTTCATCGGGGCGACAACACATGCATTCGGGGGTTTCCCGGCAATATATGTCAAATAAAGCAACCATGAGGGGGATAGAGTACAATGAATGAACACCCAAGTTCATTAACACCTACAGGTGGCGAGCCTGCTAGTGTTCCACAAGACTGTCTAAAAAAGTCTGTGGTCGTCATCTAAACTCCGCTAGATGACTGAATCAAAAACAACATCGAGGCCTCTCATCTGTTTATCACACAACTATCTACCCATGTTCTACCCGATATATTAGTAGATAAAAATATATATTTTTATACATAGTTTAAAACTTGTATAACATTCTCATTCAATACATATTCCAAACAACAGATGAGACACATACACATAACACGTATTTCATAGAGAATAAATCATATCTATAAGATAGAAGAAAGTGAATATACATTCACACATATAACACAAAATATACACATAACACGTATTTCGTATAAAATACTTCATAATTATGCGTTAGAAGAAAGTAACCACACACTCACCTGATCAGAAGATGATCGGACAGCTCTACGAATTGTAGAAGTAGTATTCTTCGACAGATCTGGAAGATCTTCACAAAAATCGAACTCCTCGCGGGCAGAGCTTCGGCTTAGGAATCGCACTTCTCGGGATCTCGGGAGCGTAAAACTTCCTTCTTAACTTGGATATGAGATCCAAGGTGTCGGGATGGCTTCGGGGGTTCATACGTAGAGCTTCAGCACGAAAAAGAGAAGAATTGAGCAAATATACCCGGAACCCTCACATCCTATTTATAGGAGGCTGAGGCCTCACCGTACGCTGGGCGTACAGCCGAAGAACTCGAGTGCGAGGTGCGTCATGCTTCGCGGTACGCTGGGCGTACTTCGGATGAGTCCGGTGACTCCTCTTCGGATAATATCGGAATAAATAAATAAATTTAAATATTAATTATTTAATAAACTTTGAAAATTCATATCTTCTTCAGACGAACTCCGTTTTCGACGTTCTTTATATCCACCCGTAGGTGAGACTACGCTCTACAACTTTCATTTAGACTGTTGGCTAATTTTGACTTTATTTTTATTATTTATTTTTAGTAGGCTGGGACAGGAAAACTTCGTTATAAATTCATAACTTCTTCGTCCGACGTCCGTTCTCGCCTAACTTTTCATCGTTTCGCTACTAACAACGAGATCTTCGATTCTCGTTTAGATTGCTTTGGCTAAAAACCGCTCGATCTCAAATCGAGTATTCGGGCTGCATACTGCTACGTCGAAACTTCAGAAAATCATAACTTCCTCATACGAAGTCAGATTTGGGCGTTATATATATATATATATATATATATATATATATATATATATATATATATATATATATATATATATATATATATATATACGGAAACCTCGTTTCGGCTACTACAACTTTATGCAATGATATCGGGCTTATCTAATACTTAAATTTTGACGCTTAATTTATTCTTAATTCATTAAATTATAATAATTAAGAAAATAAACACATAATTCACAAATAATACATTCCTTTTATTTCAAAATGGGTTATAAAGGTTAACCTAGACTATTACATCAACGAAAATGCCTAGCCTGGAAACGCGAACGTTACACCAGAACCTATCACAACCCCTTTCGATAATGGTTTTGTATCTGAATCCTCTACCTCAAAGAAATTCTATTTAAACCCTCGACTTCAAATAAAAAAAACAACACTTGACACTGTTGGCATAAAAACCTTTTGGTTTAAATTTGTTTAGGAACAAAACCATAAAAAATGTTATTTTTACAACATTCATTATATTAGTCCATAAGATAACTTAAACACTTGAGAAGCACACAATTTATAGTGTAAAACTCTTAAATACAAGTCCTCTGTAATAAATAAAAATAATTTTATCATTTGTCATCATTTTATGTATTATCATACATGCCATTTTGTGATAAATTTAAATTAAATTATATAGATGTGTCATTTTGTAGTTTTTTCATTTTATTAGATTTCCTATAATACTTAAATGTAATAATATAAATGTATATTTAATTCACTAATACAACTTTCTTTATAATTTTGAAATTTCTAAATTTCTAAATTAAATCTAATTATTTTGGTTATTTGTTTATTTAAATTAGTAGCTTAAATTTTAAAGAAAACTAAACACCTCAATTTTAATAATTAATATTATATTTTTTTTATAAATTCAAAATTTCTAAATAGTTCGATGTTTATGTTTTTTTTTTTTTAATAAATCAATATAATAAATAAGTTTCACAACTAGTTTACATATTATATTATTAGGTGTAAAACATTTGTATTATACAGATTGATTAAAAAAATAAATATTAAAGTGTAAAAAATATATTTTTTAAAATAAAATTTGAAATAAAAGATAAAGAAATATATTAATTGCTAATTAATATTTTATGTTTAATATTTAATATTTTACATATATAAATATATGTAAAATATATATTTTACGAATATAAATATATGTAAAATATATTAATTGCAATTTAATATTTTACATATAAATATATAAATATTAATTGCAATTTCATATTTTACTTATATAAATATATAAATATTATGTGGTTTTTTAATTTTAAAATTTGAAAAACCTAACAATTAAGATGTAGATAATATATTTATTTAAAAAATATCATAAAATGACACTTAAAAAGATTGTAGGAAAACGAATATTCATTTTTCATAGTTGATAATGCTTTACTTCGAGCTAATGCTAAACCGGATCAATTTTATCATTTAACTAAGGGAATATGACTTATTAAGGTAATTAATTTTTCGGTATGTTCACATTTGAGTAACTATCTTTTTTTTTGTACATATCTAAGTAACAAACTTGTTGGAAGTGTTCACATATGACCATTATGACCTGCTATAGCTGGTTAAATCCTAGATGTGAACGCTTTCAACAAGTTCGTTACCTATATGTGTACAAAAAAATAGTTACCTAAATATGAACAGAATAAAAAGTAAAAATTAAATTACACGAATGGTCCATGTGGTTTTGGGAAATTTATGTTTTTGAACTCTAACTTATTTTTTTAACTTGGATGGTCCCTACTGTTTATTTTTGTTGCGCGTTTGGTCCTGTCTTGTCTAAAAAGACTATTGTGCATTTATTAATATTTTTTTTTAATTAATTTTCTTCTTTATGTATTTATTTTTTACATATTTAAAAAAATTAATAGACCACATATATTTGTATCTCCTCGGATGATCCCTACTGTTTATTTTTAATTATTTTTTGAACTCTAATGGTCCCTATTGTTTATTTTTGTTATGCGTTTGGTTTCTGTCTTACCTAAAAAGACTATTTTTCCCTTATTAATTTTTTTAATTAATTTTCTTATTTATGTATTTGTTTTTTTATATATTTAAAAAAATTAATATACCCCACATATCTATATCTTCTCACCGTAAACCTGAAACCACATTTGAAAATTTTAATTTGAGTCTTACTGGTCACCATCTCATCTCTCATCCTCCCAAACTTTTATTTCTTTTCCATTTTTAGTAACATAGATGTCTTCATCATCCTTCTTTTCTTGGTACTTCAACTCTGGCAAAACCGACACCATAACCTACTGTATCTTCATCTTTAGTGGGTTGTGGTGTTGATTCGACGAAGTTGAAGGACAGAAAAAAAAAAAAGTGATGATGAAGACGTCGATATCACTAAAGATGGAAACTAAATAGAAGTTGAGAATGATGAGAGATGGGATGATGAGAAAATACAAATATGTGAGATCTACTAATTTTTATTAAATATATAAAGCATAAGTACATAAACAAGAAAATTAATTATAAAAATAAATTAATATGAACACAATAGTTTTTCTTTAGGTAAGACAGAGACTAAGCTCGTAACAAAATTATATAATAGAAATCATCAGAGTCAAAAAAATAAATTAATTAAAAAATAAACAGTATGGATAATCCGAGGAGATACAAATATGTGTGATCTATTAATTTTTTTAAATATGTAAAAAATAAATACATAAATAAGAAAATTAATTAAAAAAAAATTAATAAGAGCGTAATAATCTTTTTAGGTATGATAGGGACCAAACGCACAACAAAAATAAACAGTAGGGACCATCCAAATTAAAAAAAAAATGATTTAGGAATCAAAAACATAAATTCCCCCAAATCATAGGGACGATTCGTGTGATTTAATTTTTACTTTTCGTATTGTTCATATTTGGGTAACTGTTTTTTTGTACACATCTAGGTAACGAACTTGTTGAAAGCATTCACATCTAGTATTTAACCTGCTATATCAGATCATAATGATCATATATTAACACTTCCAACAAGTTTGTTAGCTAGATATATACAAAAAAAAAGATAAATACCCAGATATAAATATACTGAAAAATTAATTACCTTAATAAATCATATTCCCTTTAACTAATCAACATTACCAACTTTTAATTTGCCATTAACAATTTTTAAATAGCCAAAATTTTCATCAATAAGTATTTAAGGCTTTGAAATTTTCTTTCACACTCGTAAAAACAAAATCTTGAAAATTGCTTGCTTTCTACTCATTGCACACTTATATCCAACACCTTAGAAGAAACAGGTGCTTTAGGTATCGTTACATACAAAACCCCATCTCTAACCTCAGCCTTAATCTTCTCAAACTGTATATTTTCAGGCAATGCAATCCTAAAACTATACCTCCCAAAGCTTTTAGGGCTCCATTCCCCCTCATCAATGGCTTCCCCATTGCTTTCACCATTGTTGTCTTTCTTCACTTTTTCTGCTTTCAAAACCAGCATCTTCTCTTCCACCCACACCTTTACATCTTCTTTCGTCATTCCAGGCATATCAAATCTCAACTTGTAGTCCTCTTCACCTTCTTTGATCTCCCATGGAGTCCTTCCCCTGCTGTAACTGCTTGTACCCTGTCCCTGAGATCCCCACGCACCACCATTTCCGCCACCGTTGTATGCCAGTGGCTCCTCCATTAGTCTGTCCATTGTGTCCATCATTTGCTGAACTGTTCTTGCTGTCGGAAATCTATCCCATAACCCTATACACAGCAGGATTGAATCTTGGTTAGTATTTCTCGATGTCATGTTGGTGAATCATAAATGATACATACCCTTATCAGAAATCAAGAAAAAAGTTGGAAATTTTGAATCTTGATTGATTCTTTCATCTTATATGTCAAGAATTTTGCTTACCCATATCAGAAATGGAAGAAAAAATGTTGCAAAGATTGATTCTTGGTTATTTTCTTTATGTTATATTGAAGAAACGTACACACCCATATCAAAAATTGAAAAAAAAAAAGATGGAAAGATTGAATCTTTATTTGTTCTTTAATCTCATGTTTCAAGAATTGTATACACCCATATCAGAAATTGGAAAAAAAAAGATGGAAAATATCTTAAATGTAAATAATTATACATTCCCATATCAGAAATGGAAGAAAAAAGTTGGAAAATTTGAATCTTGATTGGTTCTTTCATTTCATATTAAAGAATTTTGCTTCATCATATCACATATATAAGAAAAAAGTTGTGTAAATTAAATCTTAAACTGAAACTTACCAACTGGTGGGGATTGGGCGACTCTCTTTTTGATGGGTTGCTGATTCTTGATGCTTGTTCTCTGTAACCGATCCCCGTTTGTTGCGTCTGCTTTTATGATGGTGAAATTAGAATTCTTTTTGTGAGTAATTGGGATGAAAATTGAAGATGAAGGGTTTGATCTTTGGGTTGTGATTCTTTGAGAGAACAATGGGAGTGTGGTCTGACATTGAGCCATGTTTTCTTGTCAAGAAACTTTGATGAAGAAGAATAAGGGGTAATGTGTATATATAGGATAGTTGAGGGTGGATACAGAAATTTCTAGAAGTGTTGAGAAGTGGGTCCGTGACTAAGGTGACGTATCTGATCTTTCTCGATTTATCGATTATTATTTATTTATTGTAAACTTGTTACTATTTGAGTTTTTCTAGAGTTCTCTGGAATTTAAATGGTGCTCGTTCAGCAATTTTGGGCCTATTATGGAAAATATCTGCAGGCCCATTAATCCATCTTGAAGTGAGGAATTACAAAGGTATGGTGTGATTCAATAATAGATAAATTCTTCGAAGGATAATGATTTGAAAGGATAACGAACTTTCGATTTTTGTCACATTTAGTCATTAATTTTTTTTGTTTTGTTATCTATTTGTCATTGAGCTATTGAAACTGTTCACATTTTACCCTTATGACCGGCTGTTACCGGTCATAAGGGTAAAATGTGAACAATTCCAATAGTTTAGTGACAAATAGATAATGAAAAAAAATTTAGTAACTAAATGTGAATAAAATCGAAAGTTCGTTTCCCTCTAAAAAATTCAATGACTAAATGTGAACAAACTTCATATTGTATTATGTTTTAGCAAAACTATTTATTTTTGTTTAATTGTAACAACATTTGTTGATGAAAAAATCAATGAAATAAAAAAACAAAATGTAACATCCGGATTTCCAGGTATCATCATTTAAGTAGTTTTCTTTTGAGTTAAGAAGAGAGACTCGACGAGTTAACGCCTCAACTCGTCGAGTAAGGTCGCGACTGATGACTCGGATTAATGAATGGACTCGACGAGTCGGTGAGGCGACTAGATGAGTCCACGCTGTTGGCAGAAACCCTAAATCTTTGGGCTTGAGCCATATTTAAAGGCACTTATGACCTTCAATTACGACTACCTTTCCCATAAGTGAGAACCCTAGCGAGCTTGAGTGTGTAAAGTGAGAGGAAGAGCTATCTTAAGCTTTTTGGTGTGATAGATCTGGACCCTTCTAGGTTCAGAGAGCCAAGAATATGAAGTTTTAGTAGAGTAAACCTTGGGGTTCAAAGTTAGGAAGCATTTATTGTATATATAGTTACTTTCATCTTACACATAGATATGAAGTATTTTATATAAATTACGTGCTATGTGTGCATATTTTTTGAATACTTGTTGTTTATGCTGGTTGAACGATTTTATACATGTTTTAAAAGATTTAAACGGTATATTTACTTTATATCTACAAATATGTTGCGGATGAAACATGGGTAGATGAAATAGTTGGTGTGTGATGAAATAAAATGATGAGAGATAGGTGATGATCGAAAGGTGGTGATAATTAGGTAAATAGATGATGATGAATATGTGATGTAGAATGAAAGGCGATACCATAACCTTAACCAGCAATGTGGCGATGTAGTCATCTACCAGAGTATAGATGACGACTACGGACTATTCTAGACAACCCAGGGGAAACACCAGTAGGCCCATAACCTGTAGGTGATGAATTACGAGTTCATGCGATGTTGTAACTACGTATTCATGTGATGATACTCTAACCCCTTACTATGAATTACGAGTTCAGACGATGTTGTAACTACATATTAATGGGATGTAACAAATTTCGCATATCAAACCAATGATCATAATTCACATCAGTGAGAATGTGAAACGACCCAAAAACACGACCCAAAAATTTTCGTTTTTCAATATAATCTAAACCGTAATATAAGTATCATAACATAAAACATACGCGATGTATCCCCAAAACGTAATAAAATATTGTGCGGAAAACTGTGTCATACAACATCAATCCATAACATCAAAAGACATCCCCAGGATAAAAGCTATGCTGTGGTGTGTGCGATGCTGTCACCCCGAGCTCTTCCCTTTGCTTGCAGAAGTACCTGAAACCAAACTGAAACTGTAAGCACGAAGCTTAGTGAGCTCCCCCAAACTACCACATACCATACAATAACATATAAAGACATATTGGGCCTTGCCCACTGCATCGGGCCGAAGCCCGGAAACTGCATCGGACCGAAGTCCGGAACTGACTGGGACCTTGTCCCCTGCATCGGACCGAAGTCCGGAACTAACTGCATCGGACCGAAGTCCGGAACTGACTGCATCGGACCGAAGTCCGGGACTGACTGGGACCTCGTCCCCTGCATTAGACCGAAGTCCGGAACTAACTGCATCGGACCGAAGTCCGGAACTGACTGGGACCTTGTCCCCTGCATCGGACCGAAGTCTGGAACTAACTGCATCGGACCGAAGTCCGGAACTGTCTGACTGAACATGGCATAGCATAACACATCAACTAGTATAACACATATACGACATGCTACATCGGGCCGTGGCCCGGAACACATAGTACTTAACACATAAAACATAGCACATAAATCCTGTTCGAACCACGAAGGCATCGAACATACCAACTACTACATCGGACCTAAATCCGGAAACTACTGCTAACTGAACGGGCCGGCATTGTGGCCTTAGACCCGTTCCTACTGGAAGGAAACTCACCTCGTAAGCTGGCTGCTGAGTGTGTGGCTCGGAAAGCTAACGGCGGCTGCTCCTGAATCTCCTCGGCTACAATCCATAAACACACTCAATCAAATACTAAACACTGCGCTTGGGTAAAATGACTCTTTTACCCTCGGTCAAAGTCAACTCTCCTTTGGGCTGACTCGCCGAGTTGGGCCACCCAACTCGCCGAGTCCTACTCTCACTTTTCACTTTTACTCACTGCTACTCATCGAGTCTGGCATCGACTCGACGAGTACCCTCCTGATCCCAGAACTCAGACAATCTTCATCCGACTCGCCGAGTCGTATGAACAGACTCGACGAGTTGTTCTTGATCCCAAGAAGATTGCCTTGGACTCGCCGAGTTGATGAACAACTCGCCGAGTCCCTCCATCACTGAGTTCACCCTCAACTCGTTGAGTCCACTCTCTAACTCACCTCGTCCACTCGACACTGATAAAACTGAAGGATTCGAGACTTGCGACCCGACTCGTCGAGTCGTTCTTCCGACTCGCCGAGTCGCCGCCATGCAACTGATTTTTACTTGATTTTGTTTGAATCCAATGCATACAATTGATAGATCTGAGTCCAATAAGCTGTTTTACCACGTAAAGTTTCCAACTTTACGTGCACAACCTCATGAATAAGGGAAATAAGGCTAAAAGATGCATAAAATGGGTAGATTTATGGTTATCATGCAATATAACTCCAAAAAGACAGTAGATCTGGGCTCTACAACACCCCAACATTTAGATCCATAGATATTCCGACTTAATAAGATATTCATGCAAGTGTAAAGCTTGAAACAAGCACCAACTAGCTCTTAGGAGAGCCCTAATGGAAGTTTAAAGCATATAATAAGATGGAACTCCGAAAATACCTCAATAAACTCTGATTTGGCCTTGGATCTTTGCACTACAACCCTTCTCCTTGCTTCTTCCTTCTTCTCCTTCTTCACACCTTCACAAAATGGCACCAAAACACATATAAGCTCTTCAATGGAGGTTTGGGGCTCTATCACTGCGTTCTCAGGGTGAGGGAGGCGAGAATGGGGGCTATAAGGTGGTATAAATAGTGCGCAACTCGGGGATTTTAGGGTTTCACCCAGACAGATGGACTCGCCGAGTCGGGGATATGGACTCGTCGAGTCCCCGGCTCACGCGTGCCCTCAGACGCGACCCTACTCGGCGAGTCAGGCTAGAACTCGCCGAGTCCCTCTTGAAAAACTCACTAATATTACCAATAAATCAACATACCGGGAACGGGTCGTTACAATTCTCCCCCACTTGTCTCAGACTTCGTCCTCGAAGTCTGCTACGGCTGGATCTGCAAATAACTCCGGGTAGTGCGCTCTCATCTCCTCCTCAGCCTCCCACGTCCATTCAGACCCCTTCCGGTGTTGCCACTGCACCTTTACTAGCTTAATTACCTTGTTCCTCAAGGTCTTGGTCTTCCATTCCAGAATCGTGACTGGCTTCTCGATATAATTTAGGCCGCTATCAACCTGAATGTCCTCTAAGGGAACGACTGCTGTCTCATCCACCAAACACTTCCTCAACTGCGACACGTGGAAGGTGTTGTGTATCAGACTAAGCTCCTCAGGAAGATCTAACCGATAAGCAACCCGACCCACCCGGGCCAAAACCCTGAAGGGACCAATAAATCTGGGGCCCAATTTGCCCCTCTTCCGGAACCTGATGACACCTTTCCAAGGTGAGACTTTCAGAAGAACCATATCTCCCACCTGGAACTCCAAGTCCGAACGCCTCCTGTCGGGGTAGCTTTTCTGCCGACTCTGCGCAGTCTGCAGCCTACTACGGACCTGCTGGATCAATTCCGTCGTCTTGAGCACCACTTCGGTGCTCCCTATGACTCGCTGACCGACCTCGCCCCAACAAATCGGGGTCCTGCACTTCCTTCCGTATAACATCTCAAAAGGAGGTCGATCAATGCTCGCATGATAACTGTTGTTATACGAGAATTCCGCTAACGGAAGATACGTATCCCAACTGCCCCCAAAATCTAGAACACATGCCCTAAGCATGTCCTCGAGAGTCTGAATCGTCCTCTCGCTCTGCCCGTCAGTCTGAGGATGAAAAGCGGTGCTGAAATGGAGACGAGTACCCATCTCGTCGTGGAATCGCTTCTAGAATCTGGACGTGAAACGAACATCTCGGTCCGACACCACCGATACCGGCACTCCATGACGTGCCACAATCTCTCGCACATAGATATCGGCTAACTTTTCCGCCGATATACTCTCCTGAATCGGAATAAAATGGGCACTCTTCGTCAACCGATCCACTACTACCCATATCGAGTCCACCCCGCGTGCGGTCCTGGGGAGTTTGGTGACAAAATCCATGGTGATGTCCTCCCATTTCCACACGGGAATGTCTAACGGCTGCATCTTGCCGTGAGGTCTCTGGTGCTCCGCCTTGACCTTCTGACAGGTCAAACATCTCTCCACATACCAAGCGACATCTCGCTTCATGCAGGGCCACCAATAATCAGATCGAAGATCTCGATACATCTTCGTCGCTCCTGGGTGGATAGAAAACCGAGACTTATGAGCCTCGTCCATCAATACTTGCCGTACCCCACCCCAGTACGGTACCCACACCCTACCATGAAGCGTCAATAAACCCCAACTGTCGTAATCAAACGAAGCTACTCGGCCCACTATCCTCTCGCACTTCTGCCTCTCCTCCTTGAGGCCCTCCATCTGAGCCTCCTTGATCTGCTCCAACAATGGAGTGATCACTGTCATCCTCATACACAGATCTCTGATAGGGTCCGCCGACACCTTACGGCTCAGGGCGTCGGCCACCACGTTGGCCTTCCCTGGATGATAAAGGATCTCACAGTCATAGTCCTTCAGCACGTCTAACCATCTCCTCTGTCTCATGTTCAAACTCGGCTGATCCATAAGATATCGCAAACTCTTGTGATCCGTGTATATAGTACAGCGGACCCCATAAAGGTAATGTCTCCAAATCTTGAGGGCAAACACAACTGCCCCCAGCTCCAAATCGTGGGTAGGATAATTAGCCTCGTGAGGCTTCAACTATCTCGAGGCATAAGCTACCACATGGCCTCGCTGCATCAATACTGCTCCCATACCTGTGATTGATGCATCACAATAGACTACGAAATCCTCTACTCCTTCTGGCAAGGTAAGGATCGGAGCCTCGCACAATCTCTGCCTGAGAGTCTCGAACGCCGCCTGCTGCTCAGGCCCCCAACGAAAAACCACCGACTTCTTGGTTAGTCGGGTGAGCGGCACTGCTATCTTGGAGAAGTCCTGAATAAATCTCCGATAATACCCTGACAACCCTAGGAAGCTCCGAATCTCGGATGGAGACCTCGGGACCTCCCACTGCATCACAACCTCAATCTTGGCCGGATCTACCAAAATACCCTTCTGGTTGACGAGATGACCAAGAAACTGCACCTCGCGCAACCAGAACTCACACTTGGAGAACTTTGCGAAAAGTCTCTCCCTCCTCAAAGTCTCCAACACCTCCCGAAGGTGCTCCTCGTGCTGCCCCTGTGTCTTGGAATACACCAAGATGTCATCAATAAACACTATCACCGACCGATCCAGCATCGGTCTGCACATGCGGTTCATGAGATCAATGAATGCGGCTGGGGCATTGGTGAGCCCAAATGGCATCACCACGAACTCATAATGACCATACCAGGTCCTGAAAGTAGTCTTCTGTACATCCTCATCTCTAACCCTCATCTGATGATAACCGGAGCATAGATCGATCTTGGAGAACCAAGACGCTCCCTGAAGCTGATCAAATAAGTCATCTATCCTCGGAAGTGGGTAACGGATCTTCACCGTTACTTTGTTCAACTCCTGATAATCAATGCACATACGATGCGACCCATCCTTCTTCCTCACAAATAAGATCGGCGCTCCCCAAGGCGAACTGCTCGGCCGAATGAAACCCTTGTCTAACAGCTCCTGAAGCTGTGTAGACAACTCCTGCATCTTAGGGGGAGCAAGTCGATACGGTGCTTTGGCTATCGGAGCCGCACCAGGAACTAGGTCGATCCTAAACTCAACCTGCCTCTCTGGAGGTATCCCCGGCAAATCCTCGGGAAACACATCCGGGTAGTCACGAACAACAGGAACATCATCAATCGCCGTTCTGCCCTTCTCCCGGGCATCCAAGACGTAAGCTACAAAACCGGCGCAACCCTGCTGAACATAGCGCCTCGCCCTCGCGGCGGAACAAAAGATCGGTCCTCGCTGGGGCCTCTCGCCCTGAATCACTATCTCTCCCCCACTGGGAGTGCGAACCCTCACTAGCTGTAGCTCACAATCAATCACCGCCCCATTGGGGCTCAGCCAATCCATGCCCACAATAACTTTATTCCCACGCAGGGGAATAGGAACCAGGTCCACGGAAAACTGCTCATCAAATATCTGAAGGGAACACCCTTTATGCACTCTGCCGACCCTCACGGTCCTATCATCTGCTATCTCAACCTCTAGTAGGCAATCCAGCTCCTCGGGAGCTTTGCTAAGTCTCTTGCTAAGCGCAAGCGATACAAATGATCGGGTAGCCCCCGAATCGAACAATACCAAGGCAGGGATGCCGTTCACCGAGAACGACCCTAAATAAAACATATCATCAAGTAACATACAAACGATATAATAACAAAAGATGAAGGAAAGATTCATACCCGTCACCACATCAGGAGTCGCTCGCGCCTCCTCTGCTGTCATCTGAAATGCCCTGCTCTTCGCCACTGGCGCATCAGCTCGGCCCTACCGGCCATCCGTAATCCTCAAGGTGGCAGGGGCAGGTGCAACCACCTTCCCTGTTGCAGCTAAACTGGGACACTGGGACCTTTTATGTCCCCTCCGATTGCACTGAAAGCAAATCAGATCTGATGTTGTAACCGTAGTAGCAGGGGCCGTACAATCCCTACTCAAATGCCCAGTCCGACCGCACTTGTAGCAGCCGGAACTCCCTGCCTTGCACGCCCCCTCGTGCAACCTCCCACACTTGCCACACCGACCGTGGCTCTGCTGACCCCTAGACCTGTGATCTGAAACCTTGGGCTTTTTGCCCACACTGCCTAAACCCGAAACCGCCTCCGGTTTCCTCTTCTTCTCCATCTCGAGATCAATCTCCCTCTCTCTGGCTCTAGCAATCATGTCGTCCAGCGTTTTACAACTGGACCGGCTCACAAACATGAGAATGTCGCTCCGCAGCATCTCATGATAACGGGCCTTCTTCATCTCCTCATCGGCTGCATACTGAGGAACAAGAAGGGCCCTCTCCCTGAACTTGGCGGTGATCTCCGCCACTGTCTCGGTAGTCTGGGTAAGATCCTGGAACTCCCTAGCTAACTGTTGCACCTCGATGACCGGTGCAAACTCCGCTCTGAACCTGGTAGAGAAATCAGCCCAGGTCATGGCATCCAGTGCCGCATCATCCCCGATGGCATGTCCGACCTCCTCCCACCAGTCTCGTGCCCTGTCCTTCAGAAGACAGGACGCCAATCTGACCTTGTCCCCCTCGGGACATCTGCTAGTGCGGAATGCGTTGGCTACATTCGCCAACCACCTGGTACTCGCTATGGGGTCCCGTGCCCCATGATAGTCAGGAGCCCCGCATGCCTTGAACTCCCTGAACGTAAGTGTGCGCGACCCCATCACGGCCGCCATCTCGGCACGGAAAGTACTCAATCTCTCATCCATCAGCTCTAAAATACCCTCCTTGATCGAACCGAAGATCACAGGAGTCTGCTCTAGTATGATGCGGGTAATCTCAGAAGAAAGGAACTCCCTAGTCTGCTCATCCATCTGCCCGACCTCCGGGCCTGATCCCGATCCTGATCCCCCTCCGGCGTCTGACCTGCCGGCTGCTGGCCTCGGACGCAAAACTACCATTCTGAAACATATCATAACAACATCAGAACACTGAAATATCTCAAGGGATCATGATACTACTACTAGCTTCCTGGTCTTGTCTTGGCCTTCCTTAATTCGAGTACAGATCCTCTGCTTTCAGTAGTATGGGCCCCTACTACCTTCCACATCTATCCATACTTTCCTCAAGAACTGCCTTGACTCCACCAAGTCACTTCTACTACTGCCATTCTCTGCTACTCTCATCCTAGGCTTGCCCTAGGGAAACTTCAAGCTCAACGCGACTGGTCCTCAGCTGCTGTAGGTCTCCTCATAATGCCAGTTAGTCACCACTTAAACACCATCACATGTGATGAGGATCAGATAATCCTTCAAGTAAAAGATCCGTCCCTACAACGGTTGGACTCAAACAAGAGCTGCGCAGTAGAGCCAGTTCCAGCACTCTGGGATTATTCAAACATGATCACATGTGGTGTGATGTGTTCACCTAATGGCTAACTCCCACTACTCAGAACCCCACTAAGCACGAAGCAAGCAGCATTCGGACACGGGAAATAGACTCGGGCAAAACTATTCTTATAACAAGAAACTGCACTGGCATAGGATGCTAAGCTCATACTATCAGGCATAACCTAAACAGGCTATCCTACTGCTGTCTACTCAATTCTAGCATGCAATACTCATAAAGCTGTAACACATAAGCAGGCACATAAGGCATTCTCCTAGATCCTTAGCCCTATACTAGCATGCTGTTATACTGAAACTGAAACTGAACAAATAACTTGTATGGGTAATTTGGGAGTACTTACTTGAGCTCGGCTGACCGCATGCACACACCTCTATCTTGTTAAAAACAATTCTTTCTTTCCACGTGCTTTCAAAATTCTTTTTGTAAAACGTTTTTATTTTACTAAAATCTTTTATTTCCCTTAGTTTGAGTTCAGATACACCCGGAAGTGTATCCGAATCCCTCAAACCACGGCTCTGATACCAACTTGAAACGACCCAAAAACACGACCCAAAAATTTTCGTTTTTTAATATAATCTAAACCGTAATATAAGTATCATAACATAAAACATACGCGATGTATCCCCAAAACGTAATAAAATATTGTGCGGAAAACTGTGTCATACAACATCAATCCATAACATCAAAAGACATCCCCAGGATAAAAGCTATGCTGTGGTGTGTGCGATGCTGTCACCCCGAGCTCTTCCCTTTGCTTGCGGAAGTACCTGAAACCAAATTGAAACTGTAAGCACGAAGCTTAGTGAGCTCCCCCAAACTACCACATACCATACAATAACATATAAAGACATATTGGGCCTTGCCCACTGCATCGGGCCGAAGCCCGGAAACTGCATCGGACCGAAGTCCGGAACTGACTGGGACCTTGTCCCCTGCATCGGACCGAAGTCCGGAACTAACTGCATCGGACCGAAGTCCGGAACTGACTGCATCGGACCGAAGTCCGGGACTGACTGGGACCTCGTCCCCTACATTAGACCGAAGTCCGGAACTAACTGCATTGGACCGAAGTCCGGAACTGACTGGGACCTTGTCCCCTGCATCGGACCGAAGTCCGGAACTAACTGCATCGGACCGAAGTTCGGAACTGTCTGACTGAACATGGCATAGCATAACACATCAACTAGTATAACACATATACGACATGCTACATCGGGCCGTGGCCCGGAACACATAGTACTTAACACATAAAACATAGCACATAAATCCTGTTCGAACCACGAAGGCATCGAACATACCAACTACTGCATCGGACCTAAATCCAGAAACAACTGCTAACTGAACGGGCCGGCATTGTGGCCTTAGACCCGTTCCTATTGGAAGGAAACTCACCTCGTAAGCTGGCTGCTGAGTGTGTGGCTCGGAAAGCTAACGGCGGCTGCTCTTGAATCTCCTCGGCTACAATCCATAAACACACTCAATCAAATACTAAACACTGCGCTTGGGTAAAATGACTCTTTTAACCTCGGTCAAAGTCAACTCTCCTTTGGGCTGACTCGCCGAGTTGGGCCACCCAACTCGCCGAGTCCTACTCTCACTTTTCACTTTTACTCACTGCTACTCGTCGAGTCTGGCATCGACTCGACGAGTACCCTCCTGATCCCAGAACTCAGACAATCTTCATCCAACTCGCCGAGTCGTATGAACAGACTCGACGAGTTGTTCTTGATCCCAAGAAGATTGCCTTGGACTCGCCGAGTTGATGAACAACTCGCCGAGTCCCTCCATCACTGAGTTCACCCTCAACTCGCTGAGTCCACTCTCTAACTCACCTCGTCCACTCGACACTGATAAAACTGAAGGATTCGAGACTCGCGACCCGACTCGTCGAGTCGTTCTTCCGACTCGCCGAGTCGCCGCCATGCAACTGATTTTTACTTGATTTTGTTTGAATCCAATGCATACAATTGATAGATCTGAATCCAATAAGCTGTTTTACCACGTAAAGTTTCCAACTTTACGTGCACAACCTCATGAATAAGGGAAATAAGGCTAAAAGATGCATAAAATGGGTAGATCTATGGTTATCATGCAATATAACTCCAAAAAGACAGTAGATCTGGGCTCTACAACACCCCAACATTCAGATCCATAGATATTCCGACTTAATAAGACATTCATGCAAGTGTAAAGCTTGAAACAAGCACCAACTAGCTCTTAGGAGAGCCCTAATGGAAGTTTAAAGCATATAATAAGATGGAACTCCGAAAATACCTCAATAAACTCTGATTTGGCCTTGGATCTTTGCACTACAACCCTTCTCCTTGCTTCTTCCTTCTTCTCCTTCTTCACACCTTCACAAAATGGCACCAAAACACATATAAGCTCTTCAATGGAGGTTTGGGGCTCTATCACTGCGTTCTCAGGGTGAGGGAGGCGAGAATGGGGGCTATAAGGTGGTATAAATAGTGGGCAACCCGGGGATTTTAGGGTTTCACCCAGACAGATGGACTCGCCGAGTCGGGGATATGGACTCGTCGAGTCCCCGGCTCACGCGTGCCCTCAGACGCGACCCTACTCGGCGAGTCAGGCTAGAACTCGCCGAGTCCCTCTTGAAAAACTCACTAATATTACCAATAAATCAACATACCGGGAACGGGTCGTTACAGAATGGTTCATTTTTTTGTAAAACCAAAATCAGATTGGAAATTTTGATTTTTTATTTTGGAAAATGTCAAACCATTGGTTTTTTATTTCGGTTTTGGTTTTTTGTTTTTTTTTTAAAAATATATTTTCAGGGTTTTGTTTTTTGTTTTTTGTTTTTTTTTTTTTAAATTTCATAGATTTCTTCATCAACAAATGTTGCTATAATTTAACAAAAATAAATAATTTGCTAAAACATAATACAAGAAGAGGTTTGTTCACATTTATTCATTGAACTTTTTAGAGGGAAACGAACTTTCGATTTTGTTCATATTTAGTCACTAAAGTTTTTTTCGTTATCTATTTGCCATTGAACTATTGAAACTGTTCACATTTTACCCTTATAAGGGTAAAATGTAAACAATTTCAATAGTTCAATGGCAAATAGATAACGAAAAAAAGTTTAGTGACTAAATGTAACAAAAGTCGAAAGTTCGTTACCCTTTCAAGTCATTATCCCATTCTTCAAATATGATAAAAGTGGCCAGCAGAATGTGGTTTGTAATATTCCCCATATTTTAGAAAGTCATGTGATTAGAAAGCCATGTATTAACTTTCAGGTTAATTAAACGATCGAGCATATTAAAAGAAGCATTAATTGAAAAGTTTACCTAATTTTTTTTTTAAACGGCAAGTCTAACATACTACTAAACTATACATTAAATTCATATATGACTTGAATTCTCAACCTCAAAGAGGGAGGACAACACCTGATACCGTTGAGCAAAAAACACTTTGGTTTACATAATTACATTGCTTTCTCTTAGAGTTGAGCCAACCTCGGTTTTATCTGTGTTTTCTCGGTTATATTGAGGATATATTTCATAAAGCTATTATTTAGTTTCTAATTTAGATGTATAATCTATTGTAATTATTATTTTTAATTTGTATATCCTTTATATTATTAAAAATATTAAATCTCTGAGCAATTTATATAAACGTTTTATAAGGTTCACTGAGAGGCCAAATCCAAAAAAATAACAACACTTTGGATATGTGAAGTGTTGAACTGTATACCTTATGTATGGAATGTTACATCTCAACTAACCGTATGGGTGGATCTATGACAAGGATATTGCATACCCTTATTTTTCTTCCGTAAGAGTTAATTATTCAATATATATATATATATATATATAGAGAGAGAGAGAGAGAGATATGTTCAAATGTTTTTGACAACTATTGTGTGACTGTGTGCACCAATAAGAATTCAGGAAATAATTAATTATTAAATAAATCATTTAAATGTATTATAGTAATCTTGACATATTTAAATATGGTAGATAATTAATATGTTCTTTATTATTCATTTAAATATGGAATGTAGTCAAAATCTGTTGAAAAAAACCCTAGCCGATCACGTATACATCGATTTATCCTCCCTCTCGTTTTCTTAGCATTGGTCCCTGCTATTCAGTGGGGTTTCGGAGGTTTTGGGGTACTGTAGAAGGGAAGATGTGCTAGAGGTTTGATCAGAGGGCATCAGAGGGCAGGAGGGGTTCCGATGGGGCAAAGAAATCAACGATGAAGTCGAATCTTCATAGGCCTTGATCGATGGGAACAAAAGAGAAAGAAAGCGAGGGGAGGAGGTATCGATCTCTGATGAGTGATTAGACCGAAGAACAAAAGGAGAAGCAACGGGGTGGGGCTGTTGCTCCGATCGAAGCAGGTCAAGAGGTGGAGAGGATGTGGTGGTGGTCGCCGATTCTTCTTCTCCGGTGAAATCTAGGTATTTTTTATATTCATGTCTTCCGATTGATCACAGAATGAACGTGTTGAATTTTATCAAAATTTATACTTTGAAGATTACATTCTATTAGAATAAGTTACAATTTTTTTAATGTTTGCTATATTCTATCAGAATTACAACCCATAATGCCAATTTAAAATATTATATGCATTCTGCCAAAATTTAAAATGGCATATATATATATATATATATATATATATATATATATATATATATATATATATATATATATATATATTCTGTCAGAATAATGGTAGTGCAGTAATGGTAATTGCACTTTAGAGTTAATGATTCTTTTAGAATTTGTGTTTGCCTTTTTTGTAATAGATTTGCTATGATATTTTTCCACAGAATGAACATGTTCAGTAAAGTTATTCTTAAAGAATACGATATTTTTTTTAACCATTCTTAGTTTTTGTTGCATTTTTTATAGGAATTGATTGAAGAATGGTTTGAAGACATGATAGGAAATGTTTGAAGAATGAATCAAAGATTGATCACACTCACATTTTAAGAATCTTGTTATGTTTTAAAGAATTACACTTGTCATTCTTTCAGAATTTTGTTGTTATTCAAGAATATTCTTTGTATCACAATCATACAATGTAATTATTTGATATATTATTAGTGCAAGAAGACATGTATTCTTTATAAAATGTTAGTGTTGATAATATGTAATATAATTCTTTAAGCATGTTAATATATATAAATATTGAATATAATCATATTCTACAAGAATAAAGTCAAAAATATATTTACTAGTTTATGGTTGATTTTCATGTCATTCTAACAGAATGAAATCGGATATTATTAAAAATTATATTCGAATTAAATTTAGAAAATTCATATTTTTAAAAATAAGGGTATTAATTATCCCTTAAAATCTGGAAATTTCCTTTTTTAATATAGGTTAATTGACCAAAATACCCTTATGGTGAAATTTATGTTATTATATGGTACATGTTACCCTATTTTAATATCATAGACCCTCAGATCAAGATCATTGATTCTATTTCATCCGTTGGTCCAGATTTGTGCATATGGGCACACAATAGATGTCAAGAACATTTGAACCTAGCCCTATATATATATATATATATATATATATATATATATATATATATATATATATATATATATATTAAAGAAAAGGAATTGCATACCTCCATACCCTTATTTTTCTTCCGTAAGAGTTAATTATTCAATATATATATATATATATATATATATATATATATATATATATATATATATATATATATATATATATATATAATATATATATATATATATATATATATATATATATATATATATATATATATACTAGCCGTTACCCGCGCACAGCGGCGGGGACAAATAGCTTCTTTCAACGATATTTTTTTAAAGAAAAATATTATGTTCCAAAAGAAAGTTCATGTCGTAGGTGAGAGGAAGGACGGTAGTCGTGATAGTGGTTGGTTGAAGGCGGAAGGAGGCAGAGCGGCTGTGGTGGTGGTGGTTATACTGTCTTGGTTACTGGTTAGGGTTCTTCGAGAGAGTGTGCGTATATTTCTTACTTTGAAGGGATTACGAAGATAGATATTATGAGATGGCTTGTTACCAATGTGAGAGAAGAGATCCTCTATAAATTGTTGACATTGACCGCTTCAAATGACTGAAGTGTTGAGATTGGCGGGTTCAATTTGCAAATGAATTCTTCTATTAATTTGATACGAGATTTTTAGGGATAAAGGATAGGGTTAAAGTTTTAATATTATTATATTATAAATGGGTTGTACTTCAAGCTTAATAGTTTGGACGTCTTAAAAAAATAATATTATTATATTCAATCTATTTATAGAAATAGTTAGATTTCTTTTATAAGTAGTATATATATATATATATATATATATATATATATATATATATATATATATATATATATATATATATATATATATATTAAAGAAAAGGAATTGCATACCCTTATCTTTTTTCCGTAAGAGTTAATTATTCAATATATATATATATATATATATATATATATATATATATATATATATATATATATATATATATAGAAAAGTAAATATACTTTAAATGTATATAAGTTTAGGTACCCAAACTCACCATACTAAATCGTTTTGCATCATATAAAACTTTCTAATTGTCCAATGTTCTTATAATTTAACTTTTAACTTGACGTACTTTCAAGATTTTTATAAATTAGATATTTATCTTACTCTTACATAATTTTCATTTTCAACTACAATATATATGGCCTAGTAGATGTTCGGCAAAAATACGTGATTGACGAGAAAGATAATACTGAAATTTCGAATATCTTGAAAGTAAATCAAGTTAAGATTGAAGTTTAAGGAACATTATAATAAATATATATAAGAAAATGACGTATTATGATGTGTTTGGGTACCTAAGCTTATATACACTTAAGGGTATATTCACTTTTCCCATATATATATATATATATATATATATATATATATATATATATATATATATATATATATATATATATATATATTAAAGAAAAGGAAAAATCTTTGGTTTAAAACTTTCCGTAAATAAATAGGAATGATTTTTGAAACTTTAAAAAATCAAGAATAGCCAATAACTTAACAAATAATACTCCAAAACTTAAACAATCAAAAAATCTAACAATTCTTGCTACTTACCGACTTTATCTTAAAAAAAAAGACTATCTTGGGAATACTTAGTTATTTATAAATTTTAGAATACAAAACCTTGATGCTATCATTTTTAGGGCTGTTAATTTGGTTAGAGAACACAAGTTATTTATAAATTTTATAATACAAAACCTTGATATAATTATTTTTACTTTTTTAGGGTTGTTAATTTCATAAGAAAAATAGATAATCGTATATAAAAAAATACAAGTTGCCATATTCTATCAATTTTAATAATTTTAAATTATTATGTAATATTCCTATTGTGAAATCATTGAATTACTTTTTGGATTCTTCTTGTGTTTCAATGATGGGTAAGTCGGTCAAGCTACCTGCGTCCTGTCTGATCCGATTGTTTAGTGGCTCTTTTTAAGAGACGGGAATGTAAATATAAAACATCCCTTGGGAAAGCCTCACAGTGTGGTGGTCGGCGTAACAATAATGACATTTGTCTATATGCCACTGCCTGTTTACTAGGATCATCATAGATTACTAATGCATGCATTCCATTATCGTGGAAATATTCCCCAATGGCACAGCCAAAATATGGGGCTAGATATTGCAGAGGAGCAAGATCCGAAGCGGTGGCTTCTACAAGAATGGAATATTCCATAACATTCGCTTCTGAAAGAATTCAAACTAATTGTACCATAGTTGAGCGTTTCTGTCCAATCGCTACATAGACACAATACAATGTCTTACTCTCATAGTTGCCCCTTGAGTTCATTTGCTTTTGGTTTAATATGGTATCGATAGCAATAGTTGTTTTTCCGATTTTTCGGTCCCTGATTGTAAGTTCTAGTTGACCACGGCCTACAGGAACCAAGCTATCTACTGCTGTTAACCTAGTATTCATAGGGTCATGCACATATTTACATTCAATAATCACATGGGTTTTCACTTCGACACGTCTTCGCTCGTGATCGCTTAGACCCTCTATCCCATCAATAGGTACTCCCAAGGTGTCTACCACACGCCCTAGCATAGCCTTTCCCACAGGGACATCTACAATAGAGCCAGTGCGCTTGACAAGATCTCCTTTAATAGCAGTATCACTACCAAAGACAACGATACCTGCATTCTCATTCTCAAGATTCAAGGCTATTCCTTTCATACCTTTAGCAAATTCAACCATTTCCCTAACTTGAATCTCGTTCAACCCATAAATACGTGCAATCTCATCTCTAACTGAGATCACTCGACCAATCTCAACCACTTGAAAATTCGTGTAAAAATTGATAATTCTCATTTCTAATAGAGTCGTTAGTTCAGCAGCCCTTGGAGAGAATTACATGATTCTATTTATTTTGGGATATATATATATATATATATATATATATATATATATATATATATATATATATATATATATATATATATAAGGGGGAATACCGCTTTCAATTTCAAAGAGCTCTATTTCTGCCTAAGATCTATTCTTATAGATCAGATTCGAGCTTGTACTACTAGAACTAGGAGTTGAGATAGCGTGGAACACTAATACAATCCATTGTTAAATGTCTCTGAGCTCCTTCTTCTTTCGTGAAAGCATAGGAGTCGTTATGTTAAGCATTTAATCCTAGTCTTTATGTTATCTATGTTAGAGGACTTAGATGTACCTTATACTGAACAGTCTGACATCAAGTTGTTAGGACTTGAATCGCTATGCGAACACTTCACAAAAGACTGAAATAAAGCTCGAGTGGTTTATGAATCAGTTATTTAAGATCTTAGCCAAATGCTGAGCGGCTATGTAAGCACTTTGGGCGCAGGTTTCTCGATCGGACTTGACGAATTGTCATAAAGACATCACTTTGCTTTATATATATATATATATATATATATATATATATATATATATATAATAAAAATGGATTATAAAATAAGATTCAATTAATTAGAAGCATTATAGTTTTCAGTTTGTTTTTCATCATCTAAAAGAAAAACAAAAGAGAAACTAAAGTTATTTTAAAACACAAAACAAATATAAGTAGAAGTTGCTGAAGTAGAAAATGTTTGATGCTTGCTTAGCACACAGATCATACGCTATCTCCTCACCTACTAATGCTTGCAAAAATTGATCCAATAAAGCATTTGTTCGTACAAAACGCTCTCGAACCTCGCACTCTATCACTCACGGAAAAGAAGATGACTCAAAAAAATTGGTCACAAAGATTATTTTTTGGGTCAAGAAGCTTTTGAAAAGACCCGATCCTTCCATAAAAACCACTAAACATAAAGTGGTTTCGCCGTATCCTTTGAGAACGTTATAAGAGAAAGACGGAAAAACAATGCTCACACATGCATTTCAGACGTCAAGAACCAAGAAAGACTCAAACAAACTCACTCTCGCTTAATTCACATATTTGGAACTCTTTTATAACACTCGGTTTTGGATTTTCTTCGTTCTTAAGGGCTACGGCCCAATCTTCAGTTGTCATGAGTCTTAGGGCCTTAGGGAAGAAAGGATTTGGCCCTTTTCGGATGTGGGTGTTATGGTTTAAGTGATCCAAGTGTTCGATGGTGTCTTCAGAGGCCAAGGGTATAATCGTAATTTAATAACTCGGTCTTTTATGAATTTTGGGTTCTAGTTAGGGAAATTTAAAGGCAATGATGATTTGTTAGAAGCATAGGGCTTCTCGCCACCTTTTCATGTGGATATAATTCCGTTGGAAACGAACCTAAGATGAGGATGTTAGAGCAATTTAAATTATTGGCAGAAATGGCCTTTAATGGAAAAGTTTTGCAAATTAGTTCCATGCGTGCATGGTAAGTGGCGTGTGCCTTAGGTGAGTACGCCCAACATAATGAGCATAGTGCCACGCCCTAATTTTTAGGGTTTGGGCACTATTTAAGCATCCTTATAAAATCAAGGCTCCTTCATTTCTCATTCTCCATTGACTTCTAGCCTCATTTCGGAAACCCTAACCTCTCATTGAGTGTTTGAGAGATCTAAGTGTGCGTTTTGGTGTGCTTTTGCTCATTTTCAAGGAAAGGGTGCTTGGTGCTAGCTTGTGGTTCAAAGGAAGACTTATATATCTAGACTCTTGGCTTCATTTCCAACTTATTTAAGGGATCAAGTTCATACCTTGTCTTCTTGTTATGTTTTATGGGTTTAGGGATAGATTTGTGCTTATTTTTGGGTTTTGAATCCTCCTTGTGAGTTTGAGCCACTCCTAGAGCCAATATTGCTAGATCTTGCCCTTTCTAAGTCTATAAGTTCGTAAAAATGTTATCTTGGTCCTTGCTTTTGGTCCATGCATGTTCTAGCTGGATTAGAATGGTTGTTAGCTCCCATCAAGTCTTGAAAATGCATAAAGGTGCCGACTTTATGCATTAAGAGCTTTATTTTAAGGTTCTCTAAAGTTTACGTGCAAAGTGCTTTAGTGGTTAAGTTAGAAAATGAGTTTTGGAATAAGCGACGTTACGCCCCACGTAACTGGATGTACGCCTAATGTACCTAGATTTTGCCATGACCTGGTTTCGTTGAGCTGGGCTTTGAGCTTGCTATGTTTTTGGGCTTCGCATCTTTGGACCACCTTGTTGCTTTGGGCCTATTTGGGCCATATAAGATCAAATGTTGGACTAAGGGAATTATTGGGCTTAGGATAAGGCCCATATAGGGGTTGGGTCGAATTTGGAAAATTGGGCCACTAATGGGCCTTTGTGGATCTTTTCGTTTTTCGCCTTTTTGGTTATTGGATCCAGACCTCAGTTTTGGTTCAAGTTGGGCCAGGGGTAGAATGGTCATTTTTATCCCAAGTATGGATTATGGACCATAGATTGGAACCTAATTGCTAATTGGGTGTTATTTTGTACTAATAGCTCGGGGATTCGTCAGGGCAACAGTTACGGATTTCTTTTAGTGAGCTTCAGCATTCGAGGTGTAACAACCCGTTATTTCAGGTCAGTAAAGCTCGAGTCATGTAATCTTCTTTTGAAAGGAAATAGAAAATGAAGTATTCAAAAACTCTATTTAGAGTACATTATGTGGTAGCTATTCTCATAAGGTTTCCAAACATATAAATAACACAAAAATCCGAGTTATAACGAAGAAGTTATGCTCATTATAAGTTTTTCCGACCAAAAACCGGCAATCCGAAGTTACGTAAAAACGCAAAGTTTCAATAAAACACTTTACGACCTTAAGTGTCTAAATGAAAGTCATAGATATCGTTAAACTACAAACATACATGAAAAGAACGCTCAAGTCGGACATCATTTGAAGTCAATTGGGTTAATATTCGCATATGGGTTCAACATATGAATTTTTGATTTCGCAAGTTTAGAGTTCAAGAACTAAACTGTGTTCGCATCTGGAAATGAAAATTTTGTGAATCGCATTCGATTAAGTAGATAAAATGCGAAAGAGATAAATGCGAAGGGATGCGAAGGGTGTAAGAATGAAAATGCGAAGTATTTCACAGTAGATAAAATGCGAAAGAGATAAATGCGAAGGGATGCGAAGGGTGTAAGAATGAAGATGCGAAGTATTTCACATTAGATAAAATACGAAAGAGATAAATGCGAAGGGATGCGAAGGGTGTAAGAATGAAAATGCGAAGTATTTCACAGTAGATAAAATGCGAAAGAGATAAATGCGAAGGGATGCGAAGGGTGTAAGAATGAAGATGCGAAGTATTTCACATTAGATAAAATACGAAAGAGATAAATGCGAAGGGATGCGAAGGGTGTAAGAATGAAGATGCGAAGTATTTCACAGTAGAATGCGAATTGGGGAAGAAAACAGAAGGTTTCAAACATTGTCCCTGGAGTTTCGCATTTTTGGAAATCAATACTCAACTTCGCAAATGGGGGTCATAAATGATGAAATTGTAGAATTTCTAAAGAGATAAATGCGAAGGGATGCGAAGGGTGTAAGAATGAAGATGCGAAGTGCACGAACTAAAGACCCGACCCGACGTCCCATTCGACCCGCGTGCCAGCGACACGTCCCATCCGACCCGCGAACCCAGGAACCCATCCCATCCGACCCGCGTACCAAGGCTGACCAGCCTCCCTATAAAAGGGCATGCGAAGGCTTCCGAAAAAGGGGCTCATTTTCTCTCATTTCTCTTGCGTTTTTCCTCGTTTTCTGTGCTCGTACTACCCCGAAGCCCTGGTCACTTCGTGCAAGATCCGAAGGTCGATTTTCTCCCGAGAAATCCCGAGATTTCCGAGGAAAAATCCATTTCCCGAGACGAAACTCTGCCGTTTTTCCATCTCGCTATCTTCAAGTTGTCAAGTGAGTTCATACCCCTTTTTAACACACTTTAAATACATCTTTAAATACTTTTACAACTCTTTTAGGGGGGGAATACAAGTAAACATACGGTTATTATCGTGCATTAGACTTATACGAGGAGTATAATGATCTTCGTTGTTAAAACATTTTATACATTCTAAAAACTTATGATTTCGGTTTATCAAATCATTGTGAGAAAGGTTAAACTTTGCATACAAAACTATCATGTTAATATATACTAAATTGAGAATCCATGAGACGCGCACATCTTCCAACTTTACTTTTCTTTATTAGAAAGTACTGCAGTAAGGCCTGTTTATAACCAGAATCTCCCGCGACGAGAACGTGTCAAATGTGTATAGATCTATACGGGAAGTCATGATCCCGCACCCTGACTGTTAGCTACAGTCCGTCTTTTGGGGTGACAGTTGTCATAGCAATGCGACGCCTGAAGAACGTCGTTACAGGCATATTATGTTTAGTATGGTTATAAAAACTCATCGGATATACAATTATTATGATATTAAGTTATGGTGAACGAGTGGTTATTAAAACTATTCTTCATCCAACCGGTTCGATCTTCACGTAGTTTTGTTATATATAAAACTATGACACATTTACGAGAAACGTGGTTTCTTACAATTTTCGGTCTTAGAGACTGGTATTATGTGCGAGGAAAAATAAAAGTGTTTCCTGCATACAAACAAAATAGGAAAAGAAGGGATTTTTCCGGTGCAATCATTTACAACTTATAAACATATATGGGATTTTCTGGAACTAATGCATTCATTTTCAACACCACAAATCACAACTCTTTACATGTTGAAGCACTACGTTTACTGGAAAACATACACCTAATTTGGAATGGCATCCAATTTTTCTAAACAACTTATGGACTCACCAACTTAATTGTTGACACTTTTTCTTTGAAATAACTTGTATTCTCAGGAAATCGCTAAGCAGGTTGGGATTCAACTTTTGGGATTAACGCGCTGGCGTTAATTACTTCATTCTAATTGAAGTTTATGTACCTTTATTTTTAACATGTAATGAATACAACTATGTAAACATTTAGCAACCTATTATATATGGTGGTGTGTACTTTCCTTTCTATGAACTGTTATGATATTGAACATGACGTCCTCCGCCCCCGAACGTTTCCGCCGTTCTGGTTTGGGGGTGTGACAGATTGGTATCAGAGCATTGTTTATAGGGAATTAAGTATATCAAAACCATTTCTTTTGTTATACAACTATAAACTCAACTGGGTAAAAACACTCTGAGTAAGATTCGTACTTTTAAAAAAAAAAATTCTTTATTTAGTTTTTAATGTAGGCATGCATTCATTTCACAACAACAAGATGGTCAGTATCATAATTAAAACCACGTTGAAGTATTATATATCAGTTGTGCAGTGCAGGTATGCCTTGGGACATGTAATCGGAACTGGGAAGGATATAGCCTGATCAACTATATTTGTCCAAGAGCCGACTACACATATGCCAAGGAGTGCCTGTAATGGACAACAAATTTTAAAATTTCCAAAAGCATATCACTAGGGAATATTGAGAGTGTATTCGAGTGCCGTCAACCATTAAACTCGAGAGTAAGTTTCATATGCTCTAACTTATAGTAAACTTTTATCCCTATTCTCGTACAGCCTAAATGGCGGGATTCCATCACCTCAATGACCCCTACTACCACAACCAAGGAAATGGTGGGTGGATCGAATCAGATTCTGAAGAAGACGAAGAGCCTATAAATGTGGAGGCAGGAAACGACTCTGGTACGGATTCGGAGCCAGAAATTATAAATCCACCAGCCCTACAACCTCCTGTCCACGTGAGGAATTTCCGAGGACCCACTCCAGTGTGGGGAAGTCACCTCCATCATTGGAGCCAACAACAAAGCTTACGCCCTCCTTACGGCATGTGCCGAGACTTCTATGACGTAAGAGGCGGGGGATCAGCCGATCGCGCACTTCCGGTCATGGTTGGCAAAC
This sequence comes from Lactuca saligna, assembly GCF_052625555.1. Classification (NCBI taxonomy): domain Eukaryota; kingdom Viridiplantae; phylum Streptophyta; class Magnoliopsida; order Asterales; family Asteraceae; genus Lactuca; species Lactuca saligna. Next base: position 245,700,244 of record NC_136424.1, on the reverse strand, counting down.
TTGCCAACCAATGCTATCAATCTGGAGTGCAAGCCAACCGAATTCGAGAGGTCAATGTGGAGGTGCAAAATCACACGGCTGATATCAACCGCCTAGAGTTGATACAGAACGACATCCACATTCGCGCCGAAGCGTTTCAAGCACAAACAAACGCGGCCTTCGCAGAATTAAGAGAACAACAAGCTGCGTTTGACAGACGTCTCATGGGGTCAAAGCAGTCCGACACAGAGTCGAGCTCAAAACGCAAGGCGCACCGCAAGTAGTACTTGCCCAACTCTCAAATTTTGTTATAAACTAGGACTTCGGATAAAAGTATTACTTTCTTTAAAATTTCCCGTAATCGGAGGCCTTTAGAGAGGCCAAGGAATTTTGTCTAGACCCCGCTGTAACACAACTATATGTTTAATATATATAAGGGCATATCGCTTTCTCACCGTTGTTAATCATGTGCAAATAGTTCGATTTATTGATGCATCTATTCAAACTTTACTTTCAAGCTTAAAATATTGTGTCAATTAAACTCAACTTCTTAGATCTAATAGAAGTTCATTCAATATCATTTAACTACGAACTGCCAAAACTTATAATTTTCTTCCAAAACTTTCTTTTGGCAGCAAGATGCCTCCTCGTCCAAACCTGAGGCCCAGGCCGGGCACGGCACCACCACCACCTCCACCACCAGCTTATGATCCAGCCATGGTTCAGGCCGCTATCACAGCAGCAGTAACTGCAGCCCTCTCACAAATAAACTCCCAAGGGAATGGAGGGGCGGGAAGCAGCACAAACCATCCAAATCATGGAACGGGTCATGGCCAAGGAAGAGAATGTACCTACAAGGAGTTCTCTAACGCTAAGCCAAAAACTTTTAATGGAACGGGAGGAGTCATTGCACTAATGCAATGGTTCGAAAAGACCGAAACGGTCTTTGAGATCTGCTCATGCCCTGAAGCAAGCAAAGTCAAGTTCGCTGCCTGCACCTTTGTAGATCGAGCCCTCACTTGGTGGAAAAGCCATGTGAATTCAGTAACGCTCACTGTCGCCAACGCCATGAGTTGGGACGACCTAAAGGTTCTACTACTGGAAGAATACTGCCCAAGGGGCGAAGTACAAAAGCTTGAGCAGGAGCTCTGGAATCTGAAGATGACTGGGTCTGACCTAATCACCTACACCACTAGATTCAACGACCTCGCTGCACTGTGCCCTACCATGGTCAACCCAGAATCAAAGAAGGTCGAAAGGTACATTTGGGGGTTGTCACCCCAGATTCAAGGGCATGTCCTGGCTTCCAGCCCTGCTACCTACAACAGTACTAAGCGCCTGGCCCAGCGACTCATCGACCACGGAGTAAGACCCGGTATCATTTCGACAACTGCATATCCATCCAGGGGGACTCAGGGTCAGAGTAGGACTTGGAACAAGAGGAGGGGACCAACTCTCCAGGAAAACCCCAGGAAACAACAAGCGATAGCGACACATGCTATTACTGTACCTGCGAACCCTTCCCCCAAAAGCTCATACATTGGGAAACTTCCTAAATGCAACCGATGCAGTTTCCACCACCGCGGTCCTTGCCCAAATCTTCAATGCACCAACTGTAATAAAAAGGGGCATACAGCCCGCTATTGTAAAGGGCCAATCCAACCATCCGTTCCCACCACTAATACCGGTGAAAACCGCGCCTGCTTCGAATGCGGAGACACAGGGCACTACCGCAAGGACTGCCCAAGGGTAAACAACCGAAATACCGGTGGAAGGGGCCGAGTTTTCGTAATGGGGCAGGATGAAGCCATTGCGGACCCTACAGTTGTCACGGGTACGTTCCTTCTCGATAACTCGTATGCATGCATTTTGTTTGATAGTGGCGCGGAAAGGAGTTTTGTGAATCACGGCTTTAAAGGCCTGCTAAAATCAATACCACAGTCATTGAGTGAACCATTTATAGTAGAAATGGCCAACGGGAAAACCGAAGGCACTAAGGAGATATACTTAAATTGCACCTTAACTTTAAATGATCATCCATTCTCAATCAACCTCATGCCAGTCTCGATTAAGAGTTTTGATGTCATCATTGGCATGGACTGGCTGAGTTCTCATCATGCGGACATTCTATGTTACGATAAGGCCGTTCGCCTTAATCTGCCAACCGGCGAAACTTTCGTTATCTTGGGCGACAAACCAAGTACCACTCTCCGTATCATCTCAAGTATCCAAGCTCAGAAATGCCTACGCAAGGAGTGCCACGCATTCTTGGCACATGTTGTGGATGTGAAGCGCAAGGTCCAAGATATCAAGAGTGTGCCAGGCGTATGCGATTTTACTGATGTTTTTCCCGAGGATCTCCCAGGAATACCACCTGCAAGACAAGTGGAGTTCCGAATCGATCTGGTTCCCGGAGCTACCCCAGTAGCCAAAGCACCCTATCGATTAGCCCCGGCAGAAATGCAAGAGCTATCCAGCCAACTGAATGAACTACTGGGAAAAGGATTCATCAGACCGAGCTTCTCACCGTGGGGAGCACCTGTGCTGTTCGTGAAAAAGAAGGATGGATCATTCAGAATGTGCATTGACTACCGAGAACTCAACAAACTTACCATCAAGAACCGATACCCCCTACCCCGAATCGATGACTTGTTCGATCAACTCCAAGGAGCCAACTACTTCTCCAAGATCGATCTGAGGTCGGGATATCACCAGCTGCGAGTCCTAGAGAGTGATATCTCCAAGACGGCTTTCCGAACACGATACGGACACTACGAATTCGTAGTGATGCCATTCGGGCTAACCAATGCCCCGGCCGTATTCATGGATCTAATGAATCGGGTATGTCGTCCATTCTTGGATAAATTCGTGATAGTATTCATAGACGACATACTCATTTACTCAAAGAATAAAGAAGAGCATGGTCAACATCTGAGGCAAGTGCTAGAGACGTTGCGGACTGAGAGACTGTATGCAAAATTCTCAAAATGTGAATTTTGGATTAGAAAGGTGGACTTTCTCGGTCACGTGGTCAGTAAGGAAGGGATCCACGTGGATCCATCAAAAATTAAGGCTATTAAAAACTGGTCGGCGCCAACTACACCAACAGAAATTCGCCAATTCCTAGGCCTGGCTGGTTATTATCGACGGTTCATCCAGAATTTCTCCAGCATCGCAAAGCCTCTTACCGCCTTAACCCAGAAAGGTGTGACCTACAATTGGGGAGAAAAGCAAGATTCTGCATTTCAGACTTTGAAACAGGCACTTTGCAGTGCGCCCATCCTTTCTCTCCCAGAAGAGACCGAAGATTTTGTAGTATATTGCGACGCTTCGAAGCAAGGGCTGGGCTGTGTACTAATGCAGAGGGGAAAGGTTATTGCATATGCCTCAAGACAACTAAAAACGCATGAGGTCAATTACACCACTCATGATTTAGAGCTTGGAGCGGTGGTCTTCGCTCTTAAAATTTGGAGACACTACCTATATGGTACCAAATGCACTATTTTTACAGACCACAAGAGCCTACAACACATCTTCAACCAGAAGGAGTTAAACATGAGGCAGCGACGTTGGGTCGAGTTACTCAACGACTACGAATGTGAGATACGCTATCACCCAGGAAAGGCAAATGTCGTGGCAGATGCCCTTAGCCGGAAGGAGTACTCTGGCCGAAGAGTGAAGTCATTAGCCATGTCAATCCATTCGCACCTGTCGACACAGATCAAGGAAGCTCAGATAGAGGCCTTAAAACCCGAAAACGTGACAAGTGAAACCCTTAGGGGAATGGACAAGAATTTAGAAATCAAGAGTGATGGAGCACGCTACCTCATGAACCGTATATGGACGCCCAAGTTTGGTGGACTTAAAGAGGTAGTTATGAACGAGGCACACAAGACTCCATACTCCGTACACCCCGGGTCAGACAAGATGTATCAAGATCTCAAACAACTCTACTGGTGGCCAAACATGAAAGCAGAGGTCGCTACATATGTGAGCAAGTGTTTGACTTGCGCCAAGATCAAAATAGAACACCAGAAACCCTCAGGACTACTCCAACAACCTGAAATTCCTGAGTGGAAATGGGAGCAGATTTCCATGGACTTCATAACGAAACTGCCCAAAACTCAGGGTGGCCAAGATACTATTTGGGTAATCGTCGATAGATTAACCAAATCCGCTCACTTCCTACCGATCAAGGAAACTGATAAAATGGAAAAGCTATCGAGAACCTACATCCGAGAGATCGTACGACTCCATGGAGTGCCAATGTCTATCATCTCGGATAGAGACAGCAGATTCACGTCTAGGTTCTGGCAATCATTGCAAAAATCCATGGGAACAAGATTGGACATGAGTACAGCCTACCACCCCCAAACTGACGGACAGAGCGAAAGAACGATCCAAACCTTGGAAGACATGTTGCGAGCATGTGTAATCGACTTTGGTAAAGCGTGGGATGTTCACTTACCTTTGGTCGAGTTCTCTTACAACAATAGTTATCATACTAGTATCAATGCTGCTCCATTTGAAGCCCTTTACGGCCGTAAGTGCAGATCACCTCTGTGCTGGACGGAAGTAGGCGACACCCAACTAGCAAAAGGTCTAGTCCCTGATAGCACCCTCACTGGTCCGGAGATCATCAGAGAAACTACCGAAAAGATCGTGCAAATACGAGAGCGACTGAAATCCTCGAGGGATAGACAGAAGAGCTACGCCGACAAAAGACGTAAACCATTGGAATTCCAGACCGGCGATCGGGTACTACTGAAAGTCTCGCCCTGGAAGGGAATGATACGCTTTGGAAAGCGTGGGAAGCTAAATCCTAGGTACATTGGACCCTTCGAAATCATTTCAAGGGTTGGTCCAGTAGCCTACAAACTCCAACTTCCAATAGAGCTTAACAAAGTACATCCAGTATTCCACGTATCAAACCTGAAGAAGTGTCTGTCCGACGAAACACTTGTAATTCCACTCGATGAGATCGAACTAAATGAAAATCTTAACTTTGTGGAAGAACCCGTCGAGATCATGGATAGGGAAGTTAAACGAACTAAACAGAGTCGCATTCCAATAGTAAAGGTCCGATGGAATGCTAAGAGGGGACCCGAGATCACGTGGGAACGAGAGGACCAAATGCAACAGAAATATCCACATCTCTTCCCCAGCCCCTAAGACTCTTCTTTTGTATAAAAAAAAAAAAAAAAAAAAATTTCGGGACGAAATTCCCTCTAACGGGGGGATGATGTAACAACCCGTTATTTCAGGTCAGTAAAGCTCGAGTCATGTAATCTTCTTTTGAAAGGAAATAGAAAATGAAGTATTCAAAAACTCTATTTAGAGTACATTATGTGGTAGCTATTCTCATAAGGTTTCCAAACATATAAATAACACAAAAATCCGAGTTATAACGAAGAAGTTATGCTCATTATAAGTTTTTCCGACCAAAAACCGGCAATCCGAAGTTACGTAAAAACGCAAAGTTTCAATAAAACACTTTACGACCTTAAGTGTCTAAATGAAAGTCATAGATATCGTTAAACTACAAACATACATGAAAAGAACGCTCAAGTCGGACATCATTTGAAGTCAATTGGGTTAATATTCGCATATGGGTTCAACATATGAATTTTTGATTTCGCAAGTTTAGAGTTCAAGAACTAAACTGTGTTCGCATCTGGAAATGAAAATTTTGTGAATCGCATTCGATTAAGTAGATAAAATGCGAAAGAGATAAATGCGAAGGGATGCGAAGGGTGTAAGAATGAAAATGCGAAGTATTTCACAGTAGATAAAATGCGAAAGAGATAAATGCGAAGGGATGCGAAGGGTGTAAGAATGAAGATGCGAAGTATTTCACATTAGATAAAATACGAAAGAGATAAATGCGAAGGGATGCGAAGGGTGTAAGAATGAAAATGCGAAGTATTTCACAGTAGATAAAATGCGAAAGAGATAAATGCGAAGGGATGCGAAGGGTGTAAGAATGAAGATGCGAAGTATTTCACATTAGATAAAATACGAAAGAGATAAATGCGAAGGGATGCGAAGGGTGTAAGAATGAAGATGCGAAGTATTTCACAGTAGAATGCGAATTGGGGAAGAAAACAGAAGGTTTCAAACATTGTCCCTGGAGTTTCGCATTTTTGGAAATCAATACTCAACTTCGCAAATGGGGGTCATAAATGATGAAATTGTAGAATTTCTAAAGAGATAAATGCGAAGGGATGCGAAGGGTGTAAGAATGAAGATGCGAAGTGCACGAACTAAAGACCCGACCCGACGTCCCATTCGACCCGCGTGCCAGCGACACGTCCCATCCGACCCGCGAACCCAGGAACCCATCCCATCCGACCCGCGTACCAAGGCTGACCAGCCTCCCTATAAAAGGGCATGCGAAGGCTTCCGAAAAAGGGGCTCATTTTCTCTCATTTCTCTTGCGTTTTTCCTCGTTTTCTGTGCTCGTACTACCCCGAAGCCCTGGTCACTTCGTGCAAGATCCGAAGGTCGATTTTCTCCCGAGAAATCCCGAGATTTCCGAGGAAAAATCCATTTCCCGAGACGAAACTCTGCCGTTTTTCCATCTCGCTATCTTCAAGTTGTCAAGTGAGTTCATACCCCTTTTTAACACACTTTAAATACATCTTTAAATACTTTTACAACTCTTTTAGGGGGGGAATACAAGTAAACATACGGTTATTATCGTGCATTAGACTTATACGAGGAGTATAATGATCTTCGTTGTTAAAACATTTTATACATTCTAAAAACTTATGATTTCGGTTTATCAAATCATTGTGAGAAAGGTTAAACTTTGCATACAAAACTATCATGTTAATATATACTAAATTGAGAATCCATGAGACGCGCACATCTTCCAACTTTACTTTTCTTTATTAGAAAGTACTGCAGTAAGGCCTGTTTATAACCAGAATCTCCCGCGACGAGAACGTGTCAAATGTGTATAGATCTATACGGGAAGTCATGATCCCGCACCCTGACTGTTAGCTACAGTCCGTCTTTTGGGGTGACAGTTGTCATAGCAATGCGACGCCTGAAGAACGTCGTTACAGGCATATTATGTTTAGTATGGTTATAAAAACTCATCGGATATACAATTATTATGATATTAAGTTATGGTGAACGAGTGGTTATTAAAACTATTCTTCATCCAACCGGTTCGATCTTCACGTAGTTTTGTTATATATAAAACTATGACACATTTACGAGAAACGTGGTTTCTTACAATTTTCGGTCTTAGAGACTGGTATTATGTGCGAGGAAAAATAAAAGTGTTTCCTGCATACAAACAAAATAGGAAAAGAAGGGATTTTTCCGGTGCAATCATTTACAACTTATAAACATATATGGGATTTTCTGGAACTAATGCATTCATTTTCAACACCACAAATCACAACTCTTTACATGTTGAAGCACTACGTTTACTGGAAAACATACACCTAATTTGGAATGGCATCCAATTTTTCTAAACAACTTATGGACTCACCAACTTAATTGTTGACACTTTTTCTTTGAAATAACTTGTATTCTCAGGAAATCGCTAAGCAGGTTGGGATTCAACTTTTGGGATTAACGCGCTGGCGTTAATTACTTCATTCTAATTGAAGTTTATGTACCTTTATTTTTAACATGTAATGAATACAACTATGTAAACATTTAGCAACCTATTATATATGGTGGTGTGTACTTTCCTTTCTATGAACTGTTATGATATTGAACATGACGTCCTCCGCCCCCGAACGTTTCCGCCGTTCTGGTTTGGGGGTGTGACACGAGGTGAATCTCCTCACTGTTCTACGTGTCGAAGGCACTAATGCCGACCCATTTAGTTTATGTATTATAGGAAGACCCGAGGCTGACCCTTGATACTTTGTATTAAGGACCAGAGGCAGCTCCTGGTAATCTGTATGCAAGACTAGAGTCTAAAGTATGATAGTTAATTAGTTAAGTAGTTGTAAATTGTATGTTAGTTGTATTTGTGATGTTTTCATGGAAGACTTGGAGGTGGCTCCTGGAACTTGTCTGTAAGACCCAAGGTTCTGGTCCCCATCATGGCAATGAACACCATGATACAAATTGTGGCATAATGGCAAGACTATGGTTGGCACATATCACTTTTTATTAATTACTGGATATGTATGCTACATGTGGCTCGTTTGATATGTATGGTATGGGGTATTTGGGGAACTCCCTAAGCTTTATGGTTAAAGTTTGTGGTTTATAGTTTCAGCTCCATCTGGTTCGAAAGGGAAGGGTTGGGCTTGATCGCAGCGCATACACCTGTGTTTTTCCACAATTCATGATTTTGGGATTTACTTTGATAGTTGTTTTACTCTAGAATACTTCTAATTGTTTGGATAAAGATAAAGGAATTCTTGAATATATATATATATATATATATATATATATATATATATATATATATATATATATATATATATATATTAAAAATGAAATTTTCACCCTATGATTTTTGAGATGTTACAAGTTGGTATCAAAACCTTGGTTTGAGAGATTCGGGCATACTCTCGGGTGTGCCTGAACTCAAACTAAGGGTTTGGTAAAATGTTTTATAAAATAAACACTTAGTTAAAAAGGAATTTCTAATCAAAGAAAGGGTGTGATGCATGCAATCGGCCAAGCTCAAGTAAGTGCTTCCCAAAATACCAATACATGTTTATTATGATATCATTATGAAAATTGCATGCTAGATTAGGGCTAAGGAACTGCTCAGTATTATATGATAGGAGAGATGCCTTTATATGCCTGATTATATGAGCTTTAGAATTTCATGCTAGTATAGATTCCAGATAAGTGGATAGAATGGCTTGATTAGTGTATGTTGGTTAGATTTTCCGTTTCCTAAATGATTCTTTCTTTGTGATTTATGGGACTCTTTGTGATGTGAATTGACTGCTAAGTGAATATGCTAAGTCACATGTGGTACAGGCTAAATAATCTTAGAGTGATGGATTTGACCCTATTGTGGAACTCTTGTTTGAGTCCAACTGTTCTAGGGTTGAGTCGGTTGAGTCTTTTACTCGAATGATTAACTAATCTCTGTTGCATGTGACTATATTCATGAGGATGGTAGTTGACATTGGTGGGAGTCCTTCAACAGCTGAGGGCTAGCTGTGGTCGGGAACCTAGAAGAGCCTAGGTTATGCTTCAGTGGGTTTAGTGGTGCGGTTTAGTGAGTTTTTGGTTTGAGAAGGTGACTTAGAGGATTCGAGAGGATCCTTGAGGAAGGTATAGATAGGTGCGAAAGGTAGTATTGCACCCATACTATTGAAAGCACAGGATCCATACTTGAATCAAGGAGAGTCTTGGAGTATCTAAGAAGCTTATGCGAGGAGGATTCCTGGGTATGTTCTGATCTTTGGCAAGTTGTATTTCAGTTTGGTGATGAGCACTCAGGGAGGTGGTTCTGGTTTTGGTTCTAGTTTGGGTTCCAACTTAGGTGCAAGTACTGAGTCGATTAGCAAGAAGATGCGGGAGTTCATCACATCGGAGCTTACTCGTGGTATTGTGGAGCAGACTCCTGTGATATTTGGTTCAGTCAAGGAGGGGATATTGGAGATCTTGGATGAGCGCCTGGGTACATTCCGTGTAGAGGTTATGGCTATCATCAGATCTCGAACTCTTTCTCTTTATGAGTTTCATGTGTGCGGAGCTCCTGCGTTCTATGGAGAGAGTGTTAGATTAGGTGTCTAAGCCCAAAACTATAATTGGTACGTACTTGACCCGAGAATAGCATGGTCCATTTTGGGTTGCATTCACTAGAACAATTTGATAGGATGGATATTTGAGAAAGAGGTTATTTATGATTTATTGATATATTATAAGTATAACATATTAATTGAGGAATCATATTATTTAATTAGTATTGATCAAGAGTTAATTTGGAATTAATTTAATGATAAAAAGAGACTAATTAAATATACAGGGGCCGATTGTGTAAATCAATGATACATATAGGTTGGGCTAATAATCCATGATTGATTAGTAATGATTTAAGCTTATGTAAGGATCCATAAAGTGTTAGTCCATTACAAGCCTAAATGTAAGAATTAGGGTTTACACATAACCCTTGGAATTCTACACTATATATATGTAATCCCTTGGCCAATAACCAAACACACTAGTCTTCTTAGAAAAACTATAGCTAATTTTGAGTGCCTCCAAGCTTTCTCTCAAGTTCTGCAATTGTTCGTGGTGTTTTGTGAATCATTTGAGGCATCAAACTTGAGGTGCTAAGTTCTTAAAGGCCAAATACAACAAGCTACAACAAGAGATATTCTTCTAACTAGTTTTTATGATTCATATACCAAATTTTATATGCTAGTTAGGCTTCATGCTTTGGAATACAATATTGCATGTATACTTAGAGAAAACTTAGATCTAAAGCATTACAGTTGTATGTGCACCATAAGGCTGTTATAGTGCTCTAAACCCATCAATGGTATCATATCCAAGGGTAGTTTTCTATTATATTGATGCATGGTTGATTGTTTAAACTTGAAGCAAAATGAAAAACTGTTTCTGCCAGACTGAACTCAACGAGTTCATTAAGGAACTCGACGAGTTCATTAAGGATCTCGATGAGTTCATGATGAACTCAACGAGTCCAAATCCCGACTTGACGAGTTGCACTGTCTGATGGCAAGGTTTTTTTTTTTTTTTTTTTTTTTTTGGCCTAAATTGGATTAGGATCATTACCACAAATTGTTTTATATCACAAAATTCATTTTTTATGATATGGTAGTGATTATCCTCATCTAGTTAAAATATAATTATCAAAATTTTGAGATGATTTTTAGTTTATATGATAAGCTAGTTACTTGTAAATTGTTGATTTGGTATTATCTTGCCTTATGAGTTAGATTTAATCAATGACAAATTACATGATAATTTTATTGGTTAAAATTGATCTAAATGCTTTTATAGAATTCCATAACTTGTCCTCAAGTTATGGAAAATAAAAGTCTCATTCATAAAAATGCATTAACTCATAAGTTATGAAAACCAAGAGTTTTAAAGAGTTTCAAAACTTGCCCTCAAGTTTTGGAATTTGTAAAGTCTCATTCATGAAACATTTAATTCTGTTGAAGATTAATGTGTTGCGTCTTGGGCCCTTTTGTTTTACAACCGGTTTGGGCTTGTCAATCCATGTTTATCTAGATTAACTTCCTTTTTCTTAGATAAACTGTTAGGGTTTTAATATAAATATATGCATGCATGTATGCGTATAAAGTAGAGTTTTTCGTCATTCTCGTTGATTACTGTAAACCCTAAATCCTCTACAGTTGATGTTCTTTATCGAGCTCTTCTGAGGATTGTTTATTAATCATTCGACACCTTTTGATCCATTTGCTTGTTCTTATTGTTTATCTGGTTATTTCTCTACCTGTTTCATAGATCTAATCGATCTTCAAGTTTATTTTAAACTTATCAATTGGTATCAGAGCAGGAGGCTGTGTAATCGATACACTTCTTTTCTGTGAAAAAGCTTCGATTAGGGTTATTCCGCATTCATTGATATTTATTGAGCCGTCATCTCATAATTGACGTATCTCGATCTTTATTGTTTTTGCCCTAATTTGATATATTACAAGTCTGATCTTTGAACAGGTTATTCGATCAATTATGGACGAGTCGCAATCCAATCCCATCAATATTTCAAACAGCATTGGATCAACAATGAAGATTCCCATCCTGTACACCCATGATTATGAAGTCTGGGCGAATCACTTTGAAGATTATGTCATAGGATATGAGGATAATGGATACCTCATCTGGGAAGCAATCATCTCTGGACCTTTTTCTCATTCAGCAACTTCAAGGATTATTAAAACTCAAAAGGAGTATAACGATCTTCTGAAAGATGTTAAAGATATAGCGCAAGACGAAAAAGATAAATTTCAGTGCAATATCAAAGCGTTAAGATTGATCAGATTTGCTCTTCAATCTGATACTTTTAGGCTGGTAAGTTCATGCACGACTGCAAAAGAGCTATGGGACAGGCTACGTGAACTGTACTCTACAGACGAAGATCTTGAACACTCCATTCAAACCTTACTCTTGTCTGAGTTTGGTGAGTTCAAGCAAGGAGCAGAAGAAACGGTGACTCAAACGTTCGATTGCTTCAATCATCTTCTTAGCAAGATGATCAAACATGACATCGAAAGGAAGCTTATTGAACAGAAGGTTACGTTTTTGAACGGACTCAGATCTGAGTGGAGAGCAGTTGTGTCCACAGTTAAAGCGCACAAGCAATTCAAATCCTATTCTTTGGCAAAACTGGTGGGCATCCTAAAATCTCAAGAAAAGATCGTATTACAGGAGAAAAACGTGGTTTCATGTCTAGGTTCATTGGCCCTCCTGTCGAAAAGCAAAGCGGTGATAGAGGAAGAAGATCTCAACTTGGATGATTATGATCTCACGTATGAGGACTATGCTATGATGGTGTCAAACCCCAAGAGATTCATCAAGAAGAGATTCCCCACTAACATGAACCGAAACTGGCAAGGGAGTTATAGCTCTGAAAAAGTCAAAGATGAATTGAAGGCTGAAAAGTCAAAGAAGGAACCGAACGCTGAAGGAGATTCGGGAGTGAGCTGCTATTATCGTGGAGGAAAGAACCACTATGAAAAAGATTGCATCCTCAAAAAGATGGCAGAAAAGGATGAGGAAAATGATGAAGAAGCTGTGTTGCTGAAAAAGCTTGATGAATTAAGGATGAAGAAATCTGTTGCTAACCCTCCTATGAATGCCTTAATTGTGCAGGGTTTGGTAGCTGATGATGAGTTCGGTGGCGTGGAGGTCTGATCAACTGACTCCGAAGATGATGAAGTGAGGAAGCCTTCACATGGAAAGGCTTATGTAGTGAAAGAAGAGAGCAGTGGAGGAAGATGCTTAATGGTGTCCGACGTATCTCAGATGAGGGGATACAACACTGATGGTGGGAATGGTGACACAAAGGAACAACATAATCTGTGCTTTACTACCAAACCACTCAGCGTGCAGTTCAACGAACTTGATGAACTGATCAAGAAGGTACAATCAGTTTTTGTCTCATTTAAAGTCCCACAATGCTCATATGAAAAAGAATTAAAAAGTGTTAATTCAAGAATCTCTCATCTAGATAGTAGTTTAACTCAAACTTGGGTCACCAATTCTAACCTAACTGACCAATTAAGCAGGGTGTCTTTGAAGAGTGAGGAACGGCGGATGTGGATCGAACTGAAGGAGTCGGAATTAATCAAAATAAAAGATGAAAACATTTATTTGCAAAGAGACAATTTAAAGCTTTTGAAACAGCGAAATGTTTTTTGTTTGATTTCCAAACGTCTTTATACAAATATTACTCAGCTTCATTTGAATTGTGAAATAGGGCAAAAGATTCATCGCATGATTTTACCCTTTCTTGAGTTTAAGGAAGATGAAATTGATGCTGAAGCATATAATTGTGAGAGTGTTATTTCGTCTGAGGATGTTAATCCAACATATATGTATGGACTGGACAAAATAGAATCTTTCATTAAATCCAAGGACCACAAGAACATGCTCAAAAACCTTTTGGATGAAAATGATAAACTGAAGCTAAGAACCGAAACCATAAAAAAATTTGACTCATTGAATGTCAACTTAAGCTCAGAAAATAAAATTGATGTTGAAAATGCATCTGAGCTTAATGAGGACGATAATATGAGTGAAATTTCTGTAGAGGACATGGTTGATTGTTCAGAATTTGTCAAGAACGAACCCGAGAACCACAAAAATCTCATTTCAGAAAATTCTGTGGAGTTCGCTCGGATGTCCCAACAAAAGTCCCCGATCCTTGTAGAGAAGGCAGTCGTATACCAAAAAGTTAGAACCACTCCAAATCAGGTGTACAAGGTCACAGGTGTAACCGAACATCAGACTGCTGAACTCACAGCTATTGTGAACGAAGACAATGCTGATGGCTGTGACGAGTTCTTCTGGTCAGCTCCCATTGACAATGCTGATGAAACGGTAGGTCTGTCTGAAAGGACTTCATGGAAAAGCAAAGGCAGATACGTACCATAACCTTTGAATAAACCTGATAGCTTCAACGTGGCAAGTACCAGTGGTACAAAAGATGTCCCTCAAGAGAAAGAAATTCCTGCAAAAGAAGTCACATCCCTAAGTGAAACTTCATCAGTTCAGAGTGGATCAGCCAACGAAAACCAAAAACATAAAAGCTAACATCCATCATCAACCAAAGCAGATGAGAAATCAAAAACGAGAAAGGAATAAGAGATACAGGAAGAATCTCTCAGAAAGAAAACAATTTTGGCAATCGCAAAATGCCTATTTCTCACATCAAGACAAGAATTTAAAAACAGAGAAAAATCATGTTGGATTGACAGAGAGCAATAACAACCGAAAGCAGAGGCTCGGTTCTGAGCAAAACAACAACCGAAAGCAGAGGTTCGGATCAGAGCAAAATAACAACCGAAAGCAGAGGTTCGGTTCAGAGCAAAATGACAACCGAAAGCAGAGGTTCGGTTCAGAGCATAACAACAACCGAAAGCATAGGTTCGGTTCAGAAAATGATTTCAACCGAAAGCACAGGTTTGGTTTGGAAATCAAAAGAGATCAAAACTCTAGGGTTGGTCCTACTGTTGATCAAAAGCAAAAGAGTCACCTAGAATCTTCAACCAAAAAGTCATACCAATCTGAGCTATCTCATTCTAACTCTTCTAACTCTTCAAAATATTCTATCTCTTCTCCACCTTGTCCTAAATTCCACTATGTTCCTTCTCAAAAATCTCAGTCATCAGCTGAACAAAAAGGAAAATAGAAGGTTTCAGATGTTGAACCAGAATCAATACCAAAAGCGTCAAATCCAAATAAAATCAAAGTTTTCACCATCAAAAAGAAAGATGAAATAACACTAATAAAAAGAACATATTTAATTGACATCTCTCTTACTATTCATGTTCCTGTAAAAGGCTCACGTGGACCCAAGAAGCTCTGGGTTCCTAAATCTGCTTAATTTTTGTAGGTTATCAGTGACGAGCAGTTTGACGAAGAATGGTACATTGATAGTGGTTGCTCACGTCACATGACAGGAAGGAAGGAAGAGCTAAGGGAATTTAGATCTCTTTCAAATGGTGGAAATGTCAAATTTGGGAACAACTCCTTCGGCACCATAAAAGGCTATGGAATGATTACAAATGGTGATTTCACAATAAGGAAGGTTGCATATGTGGAAGGATTACAATATAACCTCATCAGTGTATCTCAACTTGTTGGAGGTACCGGTCTTCAAGTCTCATTCGACGATGAGGGTTCTGAGATAATTAAGAAGAAGACGAAAAGAGTTATTCTCAAGTCGGAGCGTAAAGGCAAAATGTTTCCTTTAAATCTCAAACCCATCAAAGGAAACCCAACCATCTGCTTGTTATCCAAAGCACAATCTGACGAAAGCTGGCTATGGCACCGAAGACTCTCTCATCTCAACTTCAAAGATATCAACAAACTTGTTACTGAAGGTCACGTTAGAGGTCTTCCCTTGCTCAAGTATGATAGAGATCATCTGTGTGCTGCATGTGAAATGGGGAAGCAGAGTCGTCAAAGTCATCCATCTATAATAAACACTAAAATTGTTGAACCACTAGAATTACTTCATATTGATTTATGTGGTCCATCTTCTATCGAAAGCATTGGTGGTAGCAAGTATATTCTTGTTATTGTTGATGACTTTTCACATTTTACATGGGTGTTCTTTCTGAAGCTTAAATCTGAAGCGACTCACAAGCTAAAAGTGTTCATCAAGCAGATTGAAGTACAGCTGAAGAAGGTCGTTCGCAACATCAGAAGCGACAATGGGTTGGAGTTCAAAAATAAAGAATTTGAAGAATTCCTGGAAGAAAAGGGAACCAGTCACAACTTCTCAGCTCCCTACACACCTCAACAGAACGGAATTGTCGAAAGACGAAACCGATCCTTATGTGAAACTGCCCGAACCATGCTAAGTTTTGCTTCCTTACCTTTATATTTTTGGGCTGATGCTATTTCTGCTGCTTGTTTTACACAGAACAGGTTGTATCTTAACAAGCGCTTCACTCTCACTCCTTATGAGATCATCAACAACAGGAAGCCAAATGTGAAGTTTTTCCATGTGTTTGGTTCCAGGTGTTTCATTTTCAATTCTAAAGAACACCGCAAGAAGTTTGATGTCAAAGCTGACGAAGGGATATTTCTGGGCTATTCTCTTACTCCCAAAGCATACAGGGTGTTAAACAAGCATTCAAGGAAAATAGAAGAAACTTACTACGTGACTTTTGATGATAGCTATGTCAAAAAGCTAAAGGCCAACGAAGACACAGCTGGAGAAATCTTTCCTCAAACTGGCCAAGTCACAGCCTCGATTGCTAATCTATTCGAGAACTTCATGGAGCTTTTTGATGAACCAGAGAAGGCCACTCTTTCTGAAGCCAGTGCAGCAGACAACAGGGTAGATCACTTGAAGCAACTTGTTAACGATGCTGCAAGAAGAATGAATGAAGAAGAATCAGGTTCAAAAGACCCTCCCCAACACAATGCGTCAGTCGAGGGGGAGTATCCACCATTAGTCGAGGGGGAGGATCCACCATCATCATCCCAGCCGAGCTCACAACTTGAGGGAGAGCTAAGGTCTCAAACTTCAACCGAAAGCACATTGCCAACCGACAGCACTTCGCCAATCGAAAGTGCCTCACCAACCGAAGGTGCATCAACACCCGAAAGCTCAGCACCACAAGAAACCACTGTAGCTCAAGATTCTCAAGACATTCCTGTAAGATCATTTGTCGAGAGGGAGCATGCTGATATGTCATACGACTTGGATAGTCTGTCTGAACCAGAAGAAATGATAAATGCTGAATTAGATCCATCTTTTGATCCAAACTACCCTCCTCTCACCAAATAGACCAGAGATCATTCTGTCTCTCAAGTTGTTGGTAATGTATCAGATACAGTTCTGACTCGATCACAACTCAAGGCAAAACAAACTTCCTTGTTCTCAAAAGTCGAATTCTGCATGTTTAACTCATTCGTATCAAAAGTTGAACCAAAGACAGTTAACACTGCTCTTGATCACTCCGATTGGGTTCAAGCTATGCAAGACGAACTGAATGAATTTGAAAGGAACAAAGTTTGGCGTCTTATTCCAACTCCTCCAGATGCCTCGGTTGTTGGTCTCAAATGGGTCTTTAGGAACAAACTTGACAAGGAAGGGAACGTTATAAGAAACAAAGCACGTCTGGTCGTAAAAGGATACTGTCAGGAGGAAGGCATTGACTATGAAGAGACTTTCGCTCCTGTAGCTAGGCTGGAATCAGTGAGAATATTTCTTGCCTATGTTGCTCACAAAAACTTTGAGGTCTTTCAAATGGACGTTAAGTGTGCATTTCTCAATGGCGAACTCGAAGAAACTGTGTATGTGGAGCAACCTCCTGGATTCGTGAATGAAAAGTATCCCGATCATTGTTACATTTTGGATAAAGCCGTGTATGGTCTGAAACAAGCACCGAGAGCCTGGTATGAAATGCTGACTAAATTTTTAAAGATGTCCAAATTCAAACAAGGTTCGGTTGACCCAACCTTCTTTCGCAAAAAGGAAGGTAACCACCTTTGATCGTTCAAATTTATGTCGATGATATCATCTTTGGCTCAACGAATCCTAGCCTAACAGCTGAATTCAGAAAGCTGATGGAGACTAAATTTGAAATGAGCTCGATGGGTCCTATTAACTTTTTCCTTGGTTTAAATATTAGATAGGGACCTGAAGGCATCTTTATCAACCAGGAAGCTTACACGAAGACTCTCTTAGCAAAATTTGGCATGATGGGAGATTCAAAGGTCAAAGTTCCAATGGCGTTCGGCACTAAGCTCACTCCATCCCTGGATAAACCGGCTGTTGATCTTACGCTTTATCGTCAAATGATAGACTCTCTAATGTATTACTGCTAGCAGGCCTGACATAATGTTTTCTGTTTGTTACTGTGCTAGGTTTCAGGCAAATCCATGGGAGCCTCACATGCTTGCAGTGAAGAACATATTACGTTATCTCAAGAGAACTACCTCTTTAGGTCTGTGGTACCCTTCTAACTCAGGCTTCTTCGTTCAAGCCTACTCAGATGCAGACCTTGGTGGATGTGGCCTCGACAGGAAAAGCACCACTAGCGGTTGCCAATTCCTCGATGGGAAGTTGGTTAGCTGTTAGTCAAAGAAACAAACGTGCGTGTCTTTGTCTACAGCTGAAGCAGAATACATTGCCGCTGCTCTGTACCTCTCAAGTGATTTGGATCCAGAGTCAACTCCGAGACTATGGACTCAATATGAAAAAGATCCCACTATATTGTGACTCTGAAAGTGCAATTAGGATTTGTCATAACCCAGTGCAACACTCCAAGACCAAGCACATAACACTGAGATATCACTTCATCAAAGATCACGTGGAAGATGGAAACGTTGAAGTACACTTTGTTCGAACCACTGATTAGTTGGCCGCTGTCTTTACCAAAGCTCTTCCTGAAGCGACCTTCAACAAAATTCTATAAGGCTTAGGTATGCTGGTAGGAGAGTCGGTCCCGAATCCTCAAATCTCTATCTAAGAATCAGGAACCGAAGTAGGCAGACTGCTCGGTCTCTCTCTGCTCTGGAGATTTAATGGAACTGAAATAGACAGACCGCTCGGTCCCTCTCTGTTCCGGAATTTTAATGACACCGAAATAGGCAGACTGCTCGGTCCCTCTCTGTTCTGAAATTTTAATGACACCGAAATACACAGACCGCTCGGTCTATCTCTGCTTCATCATTTTTGATTAAATTATGTTGTACATTTTATCTTTTTGTTTTTATTTCTTTTTCAGAAAAATTTCAAAATCACAAAAACATTTTATCTTTCTGTTTTTATTTCTTTTTCAGAAAAATTTCAAAATCACAAAAACATTTTATCTTTCTGTTTTTATTTCTTTTTCAGAAAAATTTCAAAATCACAAAAACATTGTATCTTTCTCTTTTAGAAAAATCTTAAAATACAAAAATATTTTCATTTTTGTTTTTATTCAGTTTCTTACTTATTTCCACTACTCGTTAGTTCTGGTTGGTGTAAGCTTTGCACAGGTAAATACAAGTATAACCTTCGATAATGTTCAAGTAGGTATGTTTCAATTTTCTCTCAGACTAGTTAGAAGTC
Organism: Lactuca saligna; assembly: GCF_052625555.1. Classification (NCBI taxonomy): domain Eukaryota; kingdom Viridiplantae; phylum Streptophyta; class Magnoliopsida; order Asterales; family Asteraceae; genus Lactuca; species Lactuca saligna. The sequence continues at coordinate 245,681,037 of NC_136424.1, read as the reverse complement.
CCTAGAAGCATGTTGCTGTATGTTGTCACAAGCCTCTATGATCTTGAGTAAGCCTTAATGATTCGATCAATACCTGTTGTTTCTTCCCAATCAGGCTATTTTCCAACACTCGGTCTAGAGCTACCTTACTCTTCTCATTTGAGACACGAGTTGCTCTGCTTTGTCACACTTCTATAGCAGAAGGTACATTTGGTTTCTTAACCACCTCCTAAAATTCTACATTTACCTTCGATTCCCTAAAGTAACCCTTGATGCTTTCGGTCTTTACCACTAAAGTTTATGGTTACACAACATCTGTGTTTATGATCTTGGATTCGATTACCACGTTCTAAGTGAAACCCAAAATCCAATACCTAAAATGAATTGACGGTGAGTGATATACTCAAGTTGTAACTTGGAAATCTCATTTTGTTTTTGCGTGATCTTTTATGAAATCGTCTATACCTCAGACATTTCTTCCCAAAGAGGTCCAGTTTATTTTTTTTGAGATTTCTATTTATCCCATGCTTGTCACAAGATAATTCCCACCTACCTGTTCAACAGATCATCTCGGTCTCACAGGTACCTCTGCCAATACTCAGTTTTATGTTGAGACTTGATGTTTGGTTAGAGGACAGCCACCCAACAGCCTATGATAAAAAGATGCCTTTCATCATTTATTGACAAACAATTGATCGTATTTCTCGGGAAACCACACAAGCACTCCAAGTCTCTCTTGGCTTTGAAGGAAGTGATTCTTGCCCGGAATCCTCCGCCTTATGTCTTCTTCATAGACATCACTCACATCTCAAACACCTTTGATTTATTTCTTTATCTTTCACACTCTTATGCACGAAAATTAATTTTTCCAACATTCTTATTGCTGTTTGGTATGTGGTTTTAAGTTTCAGTTGTAACCAAACAAGGGCACAAGGAATTTCAAACGGTCCGAAGATATGATTTGGGCGCGTGAAGTTGATTCGTTTCACACCCATGTGTGCTGACGTTTTCCTGGGATACACCATAACATCCAATCGCGCTTTTTCAGGCGACGTTTTTGTTCCATAATCATCACGATTTTCTCTCTCCAGAGAACGGTATAAATAGGGGTGATCGTGTTCTTTGTCATTTACCAAACACATATCTTCTCTCTCTGAAAAAGTTTCCACTGTTCATCTTCTGAAACCCTGCAGCAACATCTGGTTGCCTCTCAAGCAGAAGTCATGGAACTTCGAGCTCGTCAAAGGGCTCATGAACGACACCTTCAAGAAGTGATCCGTCAAATGAGAGGCCTCAGGGTTCTCCCGAAGAATACTCATCGTCGTTAGAAGATTTCTAGTACATCTTTATCTTTTGGGTTAAGGATTAGCCTTTAACACCTGTGCTATAAGTAGCACTTGTCTGTAAAATATTCCTAACTTTCAGTACTCTAATTAGGAATTTAAGGACTGTCAAACTTTTCCGTCTGGTATGATGTAAGACCTACTGTTAGGTCGATTTTCCCTGAACTTATTACATCGGTAATACCAGTATTATTGACATCTATCTAATCTGTGGGAAAAATCTTTACGCACTTTTTTTCCTACTAATCTTCCTTTTTATGATTTCAAACACTCATTCAACTGTTGGGCTATGGTTAGTTAGTCCATATGTTACTCTCACCTTACTTACAAATTGATTCTTACCACTTTGCTTACCTTTATAAACTTATAGCTGAAAGATGCCTCCTCGCAAATCTCCCCGAAATAACCCTGCACCTCCACCGCCTCCTCCACCTCCGGTCATCGATACAGTAGCCCTAAATGCTGTCGTAGCTGCAGCAGTGGCAACTGCCATGGCACAGTATCACTCTACTGATGCCAACAGAGGTGGAACCCATGTTAACTCTATTCCGGTGGAAACTCTTGTGCGCTCGAGAGAGCGCTCTTACAAGGATTTCACCAACTGCAAGCCGAAGTCCTTTCATGGGACCGACAGAGTCATTGCCCTCTCGCAATGGTTCGAGAAGACTGAATCAGTCTTCGAAATTTGTTCATGCCCTGCTGCGAGCAAAGTCAAGTATGCCGCATGCACCTTTGAAAGAAAGGCTCACGGCAACGTTAAAGATCTAACCCTCGTCGTAGCCAACGACATAGGCTGGGAAATGATGAAAGACCTCATGATTGAGGAATACTGCCCAAGGGGTGAAATCCAGAAATTGGAGCAGGAGCTTTGGAGCCTGACCATGAAGGGCACCAACATTGTCGCTTATACAGCCAGATTCAGCGAACTGGTGGCCCTCTACCCCAATATGGTTCCCACTGAAGGGAAAAAGATCGAAAGGTACATATGGGGGCTAGTGCTTCCGTATCAGGGGAATGTCCTATCATCAAACCCCGTTACCTTCAACAGTGCCAAGTGACTGACATAGCGACTCATTGACCATGGATTCAAAACCCCTACAACAACAACAACCCTAGCCATCCCGGAACCCTCCAAACCTGCTGACACTAAGCGGAAGTTTTGGGAAGACAAGAAGAAACCGCGAGCTGCTAAAAAGCAGCAAGTTGTGGCTGTTCATGCTGCGATAACCCCTGCTGCTGATACTGCTCCGGTGAGACAGTATGCTGGAAGTTTGCCTAAGTGCAACAAATGCAACTTCCACCACAACGGCCCCTGCCGTGAAATGCAGTGCTCTAACTGCAACAGGAAAGGACACACCATTCGTTTCTGTAAATCCCCGGCGAGGCTGATCACCCAAGTCCCCGGCTCTGGTGCGAGCCCGACCTGCTATGGATGTGGTGAAGCAGGCCACTACAAGAGGGACTACCCCAAAGCGAAGAATGCTGGTGGAGCAGGGAGGGTACTGGCAATAGGCCATGGGGAAGCAGTTGCTGATCCGATAGTGGTAACTAGTACGTTCCTCCTCGATAACTCCTATGCATGCATTCTGTTCGATAGTGGAGCGGAGCGAAGCTTCGTGAACCATAAATTTGCCCGCATGCTTAAACAACAACCACACGCACTTATAGAACACTTCACAGTAGAAATGGCTAATGGAAAAACAGAAAACACCAATAGCATATACCTAGGATGTAGCCTAACTCTAGATAACCATTCATTCCCAATCGACCTTATGCCGGTCTCGATTAAAAGCTTCGACGTTATCATCGGCATGGATTGGTTGAGCCTTCATCGCACCGACATCATGTGCTTCGAGAAAGCAGTCCATCTAAACCTCCCGTCTAATGAAACTCTTATCGTCTACATCGATAAACCCGGTGCGAGTCTCCGTATTATATCAAGTATTCAAGCACAAAAATATCTGCGTAAAGAATACCATGCATTCCTTGCTCACATCGTCGACACGAACCTCGAAGAGCTAAAGAACATTCCAGTAGTGAGCGACTTCCCCGACATTTTCCCAGAAGAGCTACCAGGATTACCTCCACAACGACAGGTCGAGTTCAGAATCGACTTAGTTCCAGGAGCTACCCCAGTAGCCAAGTCGCCCTACCGATTAGCACCAGCAGAGATGCAGGAACTATCCGGTCAACTTAACGAACTGCTCAGCAAGGGTTTCATAAGACCAAGCTTCTCACCTTGGGGAGCACCAGTTTTGTTTGTTAAGAAGAAAGACAGATCATTCCGAATGTGTATCGACTACAGGGAACTCAACAAATTGATGGTCAAGAATAGATACCCTCTGCCGTGCATAGACGATCTATTTGACCAACTGCAAGGGGCGAGTTACTTCTCCAAAATTGATCTGAGATCCGGATATCACCAGTTACGAGTACTAGAGGAGGATGTTCCAAAGATAGCATTCCGAAATCGTTACGGACACTACGAGTTCGTGGTGATGCCATTCGGATTGACCAATGCACCCGCAGTTTTCATGGACCTGATGAACAAAGTATGCCGACCTTACTTGGATCAGTTCGTCATCGTTTTCATTGACGACATCCTGATCTACTCCCGAAGTAAGGAAGAGCATGGCGATCACCTGCGACAAGTTCTAGGAACTTTACGAACGGAGAAACTCTATGCGAAGTTCTCGAAATGTGAATTTTGGATCCGAAGAGTCGAATTCTTAGGACACGTGGTAAGTGAAGAGGGAATCCACGTGGACGCATCCAAAATTAAAGCTATTGAGAACTGGTCAGCACCGAAGACGCCTACAGAAATTCGTCAATTTCTAGGCCTCGCTGGCTACTACCGCAGATTCATACAGAACTTCTCCCGAATAGCGAAACCTCTTACAACCCTGACCCAGAAAGGCGTGACCTTTGACTGGGAAGAGAAACAAGAAACAGCGTTCCAAACGCTCAAGCGAGCCTTGTGCACCGCACCAATACTATCTCTCCCCGAAGGGATAGAAGACTTCGTAGTCTATTGCGATGCATCGAACCAAGGGCTCGGGTGTGTTCTGATGCAGCGAGGTAAGGTCATCGCCTACACCTCCAGGCAGTTGAAGACACACGAAGTTAACTACACGACCCACGATCTTGAGCTAGGAGTAGTGGTGTTTACTCTCAAGATCTGGAGACATTACTTGTACGATACGAAAAGCACTATATTTACCGATCACAAGAGTTTACAACACATATTCGATCAGAAGGAGCTCAACATGAGACAATGACGGTGGGTCGAGCTACTCAGTGACTATGAATGCGATATTCGTTATCATCCGGGTAAAGCCAACGTAGTGGCAGACGCCCTAAGTCGGAAGGGATATTCTGGTTGCAAGGTCAAGTCATTGTTAATAACCATCCATTCACACTTGTCTAAACAAATTCAGGCGGCCCAACTTGAAGCCATGAAACCTGAGAATGTGCCGAGTGAATCCCTCAGAGGAATGGACAAGAATTTAAAAGCCAAGGGTGACGGAGCCTTATATTTCATGGACCGGATCTGGACACCAAAACACGGTGGTTTCCGAGACTTGGTCATGACTGAGGCGCACAACACTCGGTATTCCATCCATCCAGGTTTAGATAAGATGTATCTAGATCTTAAAAAGCTATACTGGTGGCCTAATATGAAAGCAGAGATTGCTACCTTCGTAAGTAAATGCCTTACTTGCGCAAAGGTTAAGGTCGAGTACCAGAAGCCCTCCGGGTTACTGCAACAACCAGAGATTCCAGAATAGAAGTGGGCGCGGATCACTATGGATTTCATAACCAAGTTGCCCAAGACAACGGGTGGACTTGATACCATATGGGTCAGCGTCGATAGATTGACCAAGTCTGCATACTTCCTGCCTATCAAAGAAACCGACAAGATGGAGAAACTTACGAGAACATACATTAGGGAAATCGTACGGCTACATGGTGTGCCTATATCCATTATCTCCGATAGAGATAGTAGGTTCACCTCAAGATTCTGGCAATCACTACAACATTCCCTGGGAACAAGGCTAGACATGAGCACAACCTACCATCCACAGACCGATGGACAAAGTGAGAGAACAATCCAGACCTTAGAAGATATGTTGCGTGCTTGTGTAATTGACTTTGGAAAAGCGTGGGATACCTATTTACCCCTCGTCGAATTTTCCTACAACAACAGTTATCACACCAGCATAAAGGCAGCACCTTTCGAGGCCCTTTATGGCCGAAAGTGCAGATCCCCTCTGTGCTGGGTTGAAGTGGGTGATACTCAATTAGCCAGGGGGCAAACTCCTGATAGTACTCTCACCGGTCTGGAGATCATTCGGGAAACGACAGAGAAAATCATTCAGATCCGTGAGCGATTGAAAGCCTCTAGAGACCGACAGAAGAGCTACGCTGATACGCGAAGAAAACCTTTGGAATTTCAGGTGGGAGACCGAGTCCTTCTCAAAGTCTCACCCTGGAAAGGCTTAATATGCTTCGGTAAGTGTGGGAAGCTTAATTCGAGGTACATAGGGCCTTTCGAGATTCCCGGAAGAGTCGGCCCGTAGCTTACAAACTCGACCTACCCGACACACTTCGTAACGTACATTCTACATTCCACGTATCTAACTTGAAAAAGTGTCTGTCCGACGAGACTCTTGTAATACCACTCGACGGGATCGAGATCAACGAGAGCCTCAACTTCGTGGAAGAACCTGTAGAGATCATGGACCGTGAGGTCAAGTAGACGAAACAAAGCCATATCCCGATTGTGAAGGTTCACTGGAACGCCAAGCGAGGACCGAAATTCACTTGGGAACGCGAGGATCATATGAAACTGAAATACACTCATCTCTTTGCTTAGTTATTTGTAACTACTTTATTTGCTTAGACTTTAATATCGGGATGAAATTCCCTTAACATGGGGATGATGTGACAACCCGAAATTTCCTTTTGGTCAAACCTTAAAAGTCAACCCCTTTGTATCGTGATTTAATATCATTATTTCTTATTTTTATGAAATATAAAGTTCGTTTAATTATTTTATTATTATTTTTAAACGAACGGGTAAAAGAAAGTGTCGTCTCGGGTTTTTATTTTGAAAACCGCAAACACTTCCCGTATTAGGATCACCCAGCTAAACCTTTATGTTTTGGGTTTGAAAATCACCTAAAAACCGTAAACTCATATCTATGTATGAGTTTACTCCCCAAGAACTAGCCATTTGTGTTTACTCCCCAAAAAGTGAAAAGAGTAAACTCCCAAAAACTCTCTCAACTATCATCCAACATTTAATTCCAAAACTCTGATCTTGTAAGTGTTCTAACCATTTCAAGTTAGTAAAACACTTAATCTAGTGTTTGTACACCTATTCATCCATTTATTTGTGTATTTTGATTAGATTTCCAAAACACCAAGAGCACCAAGAACACACACTAAGTGTTCTTGGCCCTTTTAGCTCGAATCAAGCACCATTATAGTAAGTACTCCCATCCTTAAGTGCTTGTGAGCTAGTATATCAAACAAATACCAAGGAAATCTGCCAAGAACACCATGTTTGAGGTGTTCACGGTCCAAGAAAATGCTTGGACCGCAAACACCATAAAGTCCCTCAAAATGGACTTAAGTCCCATGGTTAGCCCTAGTTTGAAGTGCAAGACTTACCTTAACATATTTGAACCTTCCATTGATATGTTTAAGCTTTGAAAAACACCAAACATCACCATTTATAGGTGTTTACGGTCTTAGGATGCCCCAAAACCGTAAACCCCCAAAAATGTGTTTAAATGAGTCATATTCCTTTCTTAGCCCTAAAGACTAACTTAGATGTTTACCTAGTTGTGATAAGGACTTGAAATCAAGGAAATATCCCTTCCCATAAGGGTTTATGGTAATAAACCCAAGGGAAAATACCCTTAGGCCGTAAACACCTCAAGGAGGGTGTTTTGTGGTCTTAATCCATTCCAAGAGCTAAACCACTTAGCAAGGCTACTTCTATGAACTTGTTAAACTCCAAAACAACTCATGGATTGCAATATTTGGAGTTTGGACTGTAAACCCTAGAGTTTACTACCGTAAACTCCAAGGGTAAAGGTCATTTAGACCGTAAACTCCCAAGGAGTTTACCCTTGGACCCCAAACACCCTAGTTTTGCCCTACTAGCACTCTGATGCAAACCTTGTGAACTTTAACACTTGAAACAAAGTGTTTTCAGGTTCTAGAGTGTCCCAATTCATATTATTAGTTATAATAAGGCTAATTAGTTATACATAGCACCGAACCCGCTACTTCAATCCAATCCACTCACCACAAGTGAGTTCATACCCCTTTAATTAACCTTTGTAATACTTTTCAATATTTTAAATACTTTTATGGGGGGGGGGGGTACAAGTTAAATACTTATAGTTATTACATCAATCACATGTGATTAATAACTATAGAACCAATGATTTTATCATTGTTCAAACTGGTTATCAAACTGCTTTACTTCAAAATGTTTTACAAACTCTTTTCTTACCAAATACTTTTATTTCAACTTTGTTATACTTATTATAAATTACATGTCCATATATGTATAGATATATAAGAAATGTTTAATGGGCTTGGGAAGGCCATCCACCCTATTTCCTTTTCGCGCTTGAGATGTGGTCTGGTGGGATTCCGGGTAGTTGTCCGAAAGTCGTTTCAATATTAATTTTATATCAATTGTACATATATAGACATAAAAGGTACTTCCATATTCATGCGTATTAGTTACATCATTAGTAAGTTACCATCCGGGTGACACAGGATCATACTACTACAATTTCTATATCAATGAGTCAGTTCATTTATGAGTCAATACTTATTACTATGAGAACATATACATCACATTACTATGATAACATATACATTATATTACTATGAGTACATATACAACTATACTATAAAGTCAATACTTATTACTATAAGAACATATACAACTATACTAGAGAAGAACATATACAACGATACTAGAACAAGTAACATTACATTACATATACATGAATACGTTAACAATTGTGACCCACTGTATCGGAGCATGCCTTAAATGTCATGGCCCGAGTTGTAGCCAGAATTCTCTCGGAGGGAGAGCGTGAGTTTGCGTATAGATCTATACTGGATTGACTATCCTACACCTTGCTGCTAGCTACAGCCAGACCTGCAGGTCTGCGGGTGCCAAACACCATATCATTTTACGACCTACACTTGTCGTTGTTTATCCAGTCGATAGTATGGTACAATTAATCACATGATGCCTTAATATAAATCCGGTTTAAGGTAGTTAGTACAGCAGTAGTTCCTATAATACAACACTACAGTACTACATTAATTTACTCTTTACACAATTAGTGATCTTTTCACTTAAACATTTTTGTACAAACTATATTTTGAGAATGATAGTTACACTTGAGTAAATTACACACCTTTACAGTAAACGAACATACAAAATAGTAGCCTTGGTAGAAGGCTACTTTAATAGAAATATAGGTTTTTCTGAGAGATTCAAACTTTTACAAACACTTACAAACATTTACATACATTTTACAAACTTACACTTGAGACATGTTCAAATGTTTTGATAACAAACACCGACACTAAAATACTTATGAACTCACCAGCTTTATGCTGATAAACTCTTTCAAAATAACTTGTATTCTCAGGTCATCAGTAGACAGGTACCAAGACCAGCTTTTGAGAAGATGGAGCGCATTCAAGACTCATCTTATTATTTTGATTTACATTATTTTTGGTGTCTATAACTGTAAAGAACACACTTGTATTAAAATTATATATTTAATGCAATGGATGATGTTGTTTGCTTATTTACTGTTATACTGTGTTGTGATACTTTACATGACGTCCTCCACCCCATAACGTTTCCGCCATTCATGGTTTTGGGGTGTGACAGTTTGGCCTAGATATCAACAGAGTCAACATCATGAATTTTCTTGACATACACAAATAAGGGGGTAGATTATATGTTATTAGGATAACCGGCCAACAACTATGCTTGGAACTTAATGACTTGTGTGGATTGATACCATCAGCAGACAAGGCTAATCTACGATTTTGTTTTTCTTGTCCGAATTCTTTCCACGTGTTATCAACAAGCTTCCAAGAAGGGGTATCACGAGGATGAGTAAGCTTCCCATTATTGACCCGACCTTGTGCATGCCAAGTTAAGTCATGTGCAATTTGTGGTATTGAAAACATTCTTCTAAATCTAGGGATGATAGGAAAATACCACAAAACTTTTGAAGGTACGTTTTTGGAATTCTTCTTCCAACGAGAAGTGCCACAAGTTGGACATTGAGAAGCATCTTTATGTTCTTTCCAGAATAGAACACAATCATTTTCACATGCATGAATCTTCTCATATTGTAGACCTACTCCTTTTAGCAACTTCTTGGACTCATATATCGAGATTGGGATGGTATTGTTTGATGGTAAGATATCTTTTAGGACATACAACAAAGCATCAAAACTAGCATCAAACCATCCAAATTGACCCTTCAAATGTTGGAATTTCAATAATCCACTAAGTGCATTATACTTTGACCCTACATAAAGTGGCTTATCACACTCTTCAAGAAGTGATTTCAACGAATCAGGTTCATCATCTACATATTTGAAGGCATCGTGTAGCATATCCTTTGTATAAATAGCATCAGGAGGAATGGAATTGTTTGGGCATCTAGAATCACTATTGGGTTGTTTTTCTCCATGGAAAGACCAAATCTTATAATTCTCATCGAAGCCGTGGGCAAACAAATGATAACGAACATTGTCAATTGAGTGGTGACACAAATTGATGCAATTCACACAAGGGCATGGAATAACATCTAACTTTGGATTATTAGTTTGTGCAAACTCTAGAAAAGCATTCACACCTTCATCATATGCATTTGATAATCTACTAGAGGAAATCCATGATTTATCCATTAAACATTTGTTGCCAACCTACATAATTATTTACCATTTAAAGCAATAATGATTACGCATGTTTTGGGACAAAAACTATGCAAAAACAAAACTGTACAGGGGCCAAAACTATACAGGGACAAAAAAATTGTATAGGGGCCAAAACTGTACAGTGACAAAACTGAAGCAGGGACCAAAATTGTATAGGTTATCAATTACTTTTTCAGCATCCAGTTACTTTTTCAGCTTGTTTGAATATTTTTATGTGTTTGTTATAAAATTTTATGAACTTTTACAGAAATTTGAAATTCAGAAATACTTTTAAAATTTTGAATATGATCTTTTGCAGAAATTTGAAAGTTAGAACTTTCTAAAGGTATGCCTTTTATTTGTTCTTTTTTTTTTCTTTCTTTCTTTCTCTCCTGTCTTTGTTGGTTAATGAGTTGATGTTTCTACTTGTTTCCATTCCTGATTTAATGTGGCAGATTGAGGATAGTAAAATTTTCATCACACATCGATTAATTATCATTTTATTATTATATAAAGATGATTGAATTGATTTGTATGAATCCTGTGAAAGGGTGAGTACCTAAGATCTATAAAAGATTTGTTAGAAAAGAAGGAGCACAACTGCAACCTAATCAAGGTAACTTACAGTCACAGGTAAACTCTCTGTTTCTCAAGGTTGTTTTTATTATCTACAATAACTTTAGTTATAGATTAAGTATTGTTTTTGTTATAATATGATTGAATTGATTTGTATGAATCCCGTTAAAGGGTGAAGATGATGGATCTATTAGAAAAGAAGAGGTGCAACTGTTATATGTATTGCTTGTAGAGTAGCAAGAAGCTTTTTGGATGACATTCTTTTTAATCTCATTATGTTGAGGTATATGTTATATGTATTGCTTGTAGAGTATGTACAATATATGTTAGGCTTTTGATTATTTTTAATGTTAAGTTAAAAAGGCTTGGATATTTTAAACGAATATTCACAAAAATGAATTTTTAATCAAAATAATATAATAGAAACTATCTTAGAAAATGAAAAATAAAAAACTTATGTACCCTAAAAAATAGATAGATTAAAACTAAATACCTTTTCTTACCTGGGTATGTGGAATATCAGTGTAATTTATAGCAGAAACTGTTGCTTTATCACCATTTAAAGCAATAATGATTATGCATGTTTAGGGACAAAAACTATGCAAAAACAAAACTGTACAGGGGCCAAAACTATACAGGGACAAAAAAATTGTACATGGGCCAAAACTGTACAGTGACAAAACTGAAGCAGGGACGAAAACTGTATAGGTTATCAATTACTTTTTCAGCATCCAGTTACTTTTTCAGCTTGTTTGAATATTTTTATGTGTTTGTTATAAAATTTTATGAACTTTTACAGAAATTTGAAAATTAGAAATACTTTAAAAATTTTGAATATGATCTTTTGCATAAATTTGAAAGTTAGAAATGGGCTAAACAGGTTTCCAACACAAAACCACTTGCAAACCCGTTACTTCATAATTTATGTGTGTGACCTTTTTACCCTTGGGTGGTCAATCTGTTTAAAATTAACTTTATTTTTCATATGTATTTATCTAACTGTAATATTTTCTTTAATACATATAGCTTGCTCCAAGCCCAATCTTACAGATATAAATACATGCATTTGATATTTGGCTTCACGTATTTTTAAGAATGGGAATTAGTGAAAGTTGTGTTAGTTAGATAGAAAGTAACTGCCATAATTAGGTATTAACTACAGTTGACAGTTACATTCTAAAAATGTATAAATATTTATGTTTGATGTTAATTGTGATTAATACTGCATAAGAACTTTCTAAAGGTATGCCTTTTATTTGTTCTTTTTTTTTTCTTTCTTTCTTTCTCTTCTGTCTTTGTTGGTTAATGAGTTGATGTTTCTACTTGTTTCCATTCCTGATTTAATGTGGCAGATTGAGGATAGTAAAATTTTCATCACACATCGATTAATTATCATTTTATTATTATATAAAGATGATTGAATTGATTTGTATGAATCCTGTGAAAGGGTGAGTACCTAAGATCTATAAAAGATTTGTTAGAAAAGAAGGAGCACAACTGCAACCTAATCAAGGTAACTTACAGTCACAGGTAAACTCTCTGATTCTCAAGGTTGTTTTTATTATCTACAATAACTTTAGTTATAGATTAACTATTGTTTTTGTTATAATATGATTGAATTGATTTGTATGAATCCCGTTAAAGGGTGAAGATGATGGATCTATTAGAAAAGAAGAGGTGCAACTGTTATATGTATTACTTGTAGAGTAGCAAGAAGCTTTTTGGATGACATTCTTTTTAATCTCATTATGTTGAGGTATATGTTATATGTATTGCTTGTAGAGTATGTACAATATATGTTAGGCTTTTGATTATTTTTAATGTTAAGTTAAAAAGGCTTGGATATTTTAAACGAATATTCACAAAAATGAATTTTTAATCAAAATAATATAATAGAAACTATCTTAGAAAATGAAAAATAAAAAACTTATGTACCCTAAAAAATAGATAGATTAAAAATAAATACCTTTTCTTACCTAGGTATGTGGAATATCAGTGTAATTTATAGCAGAAACTGTTGCTTTATCACCATTTGAGCCTGCAGCAAGTAACAAAAAAATTGTAACTCATTGTAACTATATGCATATTGCAATGCACAATTATGAAAAAAATTAACGAACATTAGCATTTAGCAAGTTATGTGTGAAGGAAGGTTCACATAATGCAAGCTTGGATATTATACTTTGAAGCATGTGTTTGTTGCTTCTGGCTCTAAGGATTTGAACATTGGTGGGACAAGAGACTGGCATGCATATATATATATATATATATATATATATATATATATATATATATATATATATATATTCAAGAGAAACAGCCAAATGGAATCATATTCATTCTTATATAGGGGTAAAAAATCATGGTACTGTGATAACTGATGCATACATTGATGTTACTGTAAAAAATAGCTTTTTTCTCTCAGCTGCTCTTTTTATATACGAGATAAAAGTACATGATCTTCAAAAATTCACATTAAATCACTCATAAATCCAATTAAAAAGACTTTTTAGTTGTTAAAATCGCCTAAGAGCTTTCTAAAACTTGAATGTTGTAAGTTTCTTGAAAAGACTTCATTAAAGTAACTAAAAATCACATTTTCATAAAGCAAGCAATGCTGTGAACTCAGAAATCATGCCCATTTATGCTTTAGTGTGACCATGAAACTAACCACAGTCAGATTATGTCAAAGCCTAGAAACATCTCATTCATCAATCCTATTATAAGTATACAAAATGCAAAGCTAGAATAGTAATTTTTTCCATGTAAGCTAATATTTTTTGGCAGTGCCCATCATACCTACTTGCATGGGAAACCAGGGAGATCAACCTTCTAAATGACTAAAAGTAGCTTCTACTCCTAATTGCATTTGATCATAAGTGAAAACGTTTCTTTTAGGAATAAATTAATAAGTGGAGGAGATACTAACCGTATAAGATGCACAACACCAAGCAACATAAAATAGCTGTAGTTACCACCCAGATCAATGCACTTTTAATCCTCTTGCCAATAGTCCTACGAGCAAAAATAGTTAGAAGCATAAATACATACACTTTCAATGTTTAATATGCTCTAATGATGTGGGCCCCATTAGGACAAGACACAACATCATAAATTTATGGTGATTACCAACAAATGATGTGGTGTTTGTATTGAACAGGTTGAACTAATGCGTGGTTTAGAAGATAGAGATGATGAATACAAGACAATGTTAAATGAGAAGCTTCAAGTTACAGATGGCAGTGTTTTGATACATGTGTACAGAAAAGAACTTGAAGATAGGCTTGCCTTGTTAGGCATGCTCATGTTTATACAAATTATAATTATTTAAGAACCCATGTTTTAATGTGGTTTTTGAATCTGACCCTTGGTTGTAAATAAACATTGTAAAGTGGTGTATATTCTAATATTCATAAAACAAGATAGTAAGATAAGTAGCTATATATATATATATATATATATATATATATATATATATATATATATATATATATATATATATATATATTGGTTTTAGAAAGGTGCGAGAGACCAAAAGAATTGAACATGTGTGTGGCTGTGTATTATGTATGTATGTATGTTTGGAAGTAGCGTATATGAAGGGTAGTTTCTATGATAAAGGAAGTAGTAATTTAGTGCGTTACAAATGAAGAGGTTGTGTGATGATCAAAATGCAAAATGAATCAGTGTCTAATTTCATAAATACGCACACAGGGGAGTTTGATAAAGAGAATTTTGAGGATTTAATGAATGCTTTCTGACTAATTAAGTCAAACAGCTTAGAACTTTTTTCTAACTGTATCCAATAATTCTTGAGAAGATCAAGTGTCCTTGCAGAATTTCTCAACAATTCAAAAATAAATCTCGACTCAGACATCTACATTTAGGGTTTAATGAATGCTTCACCCATGATTTCAAAATCTCAATCCCTATTACAAATCGTCCATACATACCCCCAATCAAAATGAAAGATACCACACGATTTCATAATTTCATATGTACAATCAGAAAACAAACAAATTACGTTCTACCAGACCAGGGTTCGAAGAACCTGAAGAGAAACATCTCACAGGGGAGCTTGATAAAGAGAATTTTGAGGGATTTTTCGTCTCTTTTCTTAGGCCACTGACATTATACATACACGGTAAGCCAATCCTTTCTTCACCTTGAGGACAAGGTGAAAGTTTGGGATAAAAAGTAGAGAAAATGTTCGCGAGATGAAAGAAGGGGATAAAAACATTACATATAACTTGAAAAGCTTCATATTTTACCTTGTGTTTGACTTGAGAAGCTTCAGTAGGTGAGAAACCCTTGAATGTGTTCAACTTAGCATCAGACTCATGGCTACCAGGCGCTTCTTCCCCTTGTGTCGACTTTCTTCTGCTCTTTCTTTTCTGTTACAGGGTTCTCTAGCCAACCGAGAAGCTTACTTGGCCTAAATCGGTTCAACCGGAAAACCTTAATCGAACCTAGGGCACGTAAATTTGAGCAGTCTCCAATGATGTCAGTTGAGCCCACGGTCGTCGGTGAGGCGAAATCAGCCAGAGGAGAAGTAACATAACGATCGGAGGAGGAGACGTTGTCTGCAAGGGGAGGCGAGTCGAGGTCTCATGTTGATCGAATTGTAGAGAGTGAAGTGACTGATGAATAGTGATTGTTAGATATTTTATTAGTAACCTCAATTATTGTGTAGAGACGCATGCCTTTCACTAAAATTATAATGTGACATTCATTGAGACGGCGCACATTTTACATTAAGTGCCCTCCGTGTTTTTAAGTTTTTTACATTAGACACTAACTCTAAGGGTACTCAATAAAGCGCGGCATATATACTTATTTTTTTTAAGAGATGACACTTTTTTAATGTCACTCTCTCTTGCGTAACATAAATCAATGAGCGTCGTATTTTGCGTGTCGTAAAAGGGTCTTTTTCTTGTAGTGACACCTTGTGTGTGATCCTCGGTATCCCATTCACAAACTTGAAGGGCATAAATAAGATTTAAACATGCCATTGAAGGGCATATATATATATATATATATATATATATATATATATATATATATATATATATATATATATATATATATATATATATATAGCATGGGCCAAGTTCATTTAGGTTGGGCTAAGGTTGCATTGATAGTCCATGGAGTTTTGAACTCACGGATCGTATGGAAATGAAGGGTCATGGGTATTACGGTTTACATGGATGAAACCCTAATCCTACATACTATATAAAGAGGTCATTGGCACATGAAATGATACTAGTGTGTGAGTAAACAAGAGTGGGCCAATTTCTAGTGTGCTTACTATTCTCTCAAGGTTTCCAAGGTGTTTTTGGTGATTTTTTTCTTCCTCTTGAGGCTTCCACACTATTGGGGCTAAGCTCTTAAAGCTCAAGACTTCTAGCTACATCCAAAGGTATGTCATTTAACTAGGCTTTTGTAGTGTAGTTGCTTCATATTATGCTAGTTAGGATGAAACCTTGGAATATTGAATATTTACATGTATAATAGAGAAAACATAGATCCAAGGTTTATAGGGTTGCATGTACACCATAGGAGTGTTAGAATGCTCAAAACCCTTCAGTGGTATCAGAGCCTTGGCTTGTTTTCATTTATACTGGATGCAACTTATTTTTCAAAGCTGAGAATCTGCCCAGACTGAAAACTTGACGATTTATGGCTATTAACTCGACGAGTTCATGTGTTAAGGCATGAACTCGTTGAGTTCTTGTAAGGAACTCGATGAGTTTTTCTTCCAATTTGCAGATTTTCGTGTTTTAAGGCAGGAATTGGTCTAGAATCATTACTTGAAACTGTTTTTGACTTATTAAACCCGTCTTTGATGTGGTAATGATTATGGTAAACCAATTTCAAGGTTATTATCAAAATTTCATGTTTTATATGTGTTAATGTAATTTTTGATATGATTGTTCATACACTTATGAGTTTTGGTAGATCATAGGAATTATTTGCAAATTGTTGTTAGCTAATTCTTGATCTATATGTGTTTTAATGGAGTCCATAATTTGTCCTCAAGTTATGGATTACCAAAAGTCATTTCTTTTAAAGATCCATTAAAATTCATAGGTTTCACAATTAAAGAGTCTTTTTCATCATAATTTTCCTTATGGACTCCATAACTTGTCCTCAAGTTATGGATGTTCAAGAGTCTCTTCATTAAATTTGTTAAAACCTTAATTAAACTCATAAGTTATGAAAATCCAAAAGTTTTTGATTTTTTCAAAACTTGCCCTCAAGTTTTGGAATTTGTAAAGTCTCACACACACTTTAATTCCAAACCCTAGAGTTTTAAAAGTTATAATTCAACCCTTATACTTCTTAGCATTATAAGTTAATAATATATATATATATATATATATATATATATATATATATATATATATATATGTATGTATGTATGTATGTATGTATAAGATCAAGTCAGTCTTACCGTTAGTAGGCCTCATTCACAAAGTCTGTCTATAAGAGGGGGGGGGGGGGTGTATAAGGTTGTTGCCTATAAAATGGCAGCTTAATGGGTGTCCACTCTCACCCACCGCTTCCTTGACTGGTGGAGGTTCGTTATCCGAATGGGTATGACACAGACTATAATTCTCACTATAAGTATAATGATAAATATAAAGTAACTAAACCTTTTATAAATTCTCAATCTTAGTTACTTTAGGAAAATGTGAATTTGGTGCTAACCCATGAAATTATACTTTGCATGTTGCTTAAGTCGTTAGTGGAGCGTGTGTGGTTAACCGACACACTAACTTGGATTTAACAAGGTAGGCAAAGGGTAACTTAATGTTTATCATAGGACCGGTGGAGCGCGTGTGGTTAACCGACACAACGATTAAGTGATAAATATTAAGGGTACCAAGTATATTTGCATGGTTATTCACACCTTGTTTTGTGATCCTCGACATCCTAGTCATAAAACTTGAGAGGGCACAATCGAGATTGAAACATGCCATTGAAAAGTTCAATGAATCTCAAAAGTTCTAGGAGTTTCAAATCCAATTAAAACCTAATAAATTATTTCGTTTTTCATGGTGGAAATTGGTGAATCGTCATTCTCTTATCTTTAAATATTTTATAGCTTGGATTACGACATCCCTCTTCCAAGTTTTAAAAATATTGTTTTGGGTCCTAGGCTTAATATTTCATATTGGGTGTTATATTAAGGACTTAAATCAACTAACTTGAATTTCTCCCATTGCAGATGTCTTGTTCAGACAACTACGATCTTCCCAAATCTCTTGAAACAAGCTTTCCTAATGAAGATGGTTTCTCGCGATTGGTTCATGGAAATCATACTTCTCTTCCTCCACCTCCTCTAATTATTCTCCCTAACCCACAAGTTCAAGGTCACTCAAGCCCTACTTAAAAGCAAGGTCTATGTGTGCTCACATCTAGGAGATGAAGTCACATATTGACAAGCCAAGAGAGTTTGGTGTCAAATTCTTGAGGAAGTTGGATGTTGACTAATCACTTTCTAAGTCACATAATGATTTCTTTAAGGACTACTATGTAATATACTATGCCATGATCCTTAATAATCTTATCTATTTGCTTGGTGCTGCTGAATCAAAAATGATTTGGAGCACTGGTAAAGCAAATTTGATTAGAAGATCAACTTTCGAAACTACCATGGACATTGACAATGGTAACATTAGATATCCAGAAAAGCTTTCTCTTCCAAATGGAAAGGGGTCCATAGTCAACTCGGTTGACCAAATGGTAAAGAGAAAGGCTAAGTCGGAGATAGTCCCGTGAACCATTCCCAAAGGTTCCATATGTTTCTATTGCCAATGGAAGGGGCATTGGTTGCGAAGTTCCCCTAACTACCTGAAAGATCTAAGAGAAGGTCAAGTAAAAAAGTTTGAATCTGTTTTAGGTAAGCCCACTATCTAACTCTCTTAAGTTCCTAGTTGAAGATTCTTAATACATTTTGATGTATGGCAGGATCAAGCAAAGGAAAGGAAACTTAAAGCAATAGTATGCTGAATCTGATCGCGAATAGGGATTTCAATCGCATGGTTTGAAGATCGGATTCTTGAGCTACTTCTTAGGAGTTATGATAGATTGCTAGAAAACATAGTTTCCATTTAAAGTTGCATTGTAAGGAAAAGTTTTCCACATTTTATAAATCAATAAAATTTTGTTTTACTTTATTTTATATCTCCTTGCAATGACATTTATTGGAAAATTGATGTTTGTATGTTTCTAGCAATATTGGAAATATGAATTTGATTCTTTCATTTGTGGTAATGTCTAAGGACATCTTAGTGCATTCCTATGGCTAAGAAGAGGAATCATGAATTGTTGAAATGGTTAAATCAAGAAGATGAGTCATACTTTGTTCCAAAACAAGTCTTAGAGTCATACTCGAAGATTGTAATTTGAGTGAAACATCTTGACGAAGGTTTATTAACACATGTCAAATGTAAGAGTAAAATGTGTCCCACTCTTGTACATTTGAAATTGGTAAGTTGTGATGTTTTGGATAAAACAGAGACCAACTTAGGCCAATTGTGTGAAGTGTTTGTCTTGATAAGAATCCACACCATTTCTTGAATATTTGGCAAGAGACTATTATATGTTAAGAGGACAGTGGGAGTCTTAAAAATCCTGAAAGAATTTCAAGATCTAATCAAGAATAAAACCTGTAGTTTATCACTAGAAAATGAATTGAGGTTTATAACCTATAGTGTTGACATATTCCTATTTCTATGCCCATTCCAGTTAAAGTTGGGTTTGCATATGAGTTGTGAGAGTTTTCAATTAGTTGCATAACAACTTGGAAGCAATGGCAGGCCCTTGTGCTGCCAGGTGGCAAGAAGTTAAGACTGCCCAAGTTTAGTCCATATGAGTTTGGATTTGTCATTAACCGTGTCTTGTGATTACAGTTTTGAAAAATTCATATGGATAGGAACACATACACCATAAAATCTAAGTGTCATAAGGTTTCTCTCTGATTCATGAAAATGATGGCGAGGAAATGCTTTCACTAAGTGATGTTAAGTAGATAGCAATTGTAATATTTGCATTCTCAAAGTCGTTAGTGGAACGTGTGTGGTTAACCGACACACTAACATGGACTTGTGAGGAATGGAAAAGGTATAAACAATTGAGAGTATGATTACAGTATCCCTTTTCGTAGTTCTAAATTTTTTTAGACACACATGTGTGCTATCTAAGGAAAGGTGTATGATTTTGATAAAGTTTTTATCAAAGCATCTTGTATCAGAAGTTTGAACTTTGGTAAGAAAGTCAAGAAAGTATTGATTTCTAGAAGTCCAACTGATTTCTGAGTACATATCAAAGCTAATGGGAGCATAAGTGTTATGCTGATAATTCTCGTGTTAGTGTGAGCATGATAATTATGATAAGTGTTGCAAGTTAGCAATGTTAATTATAGAAAACAAAAGTTTCAATTGGAAAACTTGTTTTGCTATAATTAAGGGAGAGGAAATTGTACTTCATTTCAATTCTAAAAGCTTAGATTGAGATTTTGATCATCTTTAGTCAAGGATATATATATGAATTATGTTGGAATTATGAAAACAAGGAAAATAAAAATAGTGTAGCAAAATATTGGTCTAGAATCATGTCTTTATGTGAGACATCATGAATCATGTCCCATATGCTTCGGGTGTAGGATCGATTGCATGTGCTATAATATTTATCTTTTCTAAAATTTTCCAAATGCTTGGTGGCATTAAGAGGGGAAAAAGGTCTAGAATTGGATATCACTAAAATGGTTAAGCAATTGTCGAGGACAATCTAAGGTTTAACAAAGATTGGTTGCTCAGGGACAGTTAGAAGTATAATGTTAATTTTGGAAGGACCATATTGACATATTCTGAAAGGAGCTACCTATTGTTCAGAAGTGAGAGTAAAAATGGGAATATGGAAATGTTTCCATGGGTGGAAACTATTCAATCTGTGTAAGATTAGAAAACTTAATGCTGAAGGATGTTCAAACAATGTACTTTGAACATGAGACTTTGTTTCCGTGGAGTTGATCTCCATTGGAATACTCTGTAATGTTTGTTGACAAGTCTTTGTGACTTTGTGCACAATCATTAAAGAGGATTAGTTCATATAAGTCTAGAATCTAAAAGATTTTGGTAAATGGCAGGACTTTGGAATTCTTGCATTTGCAGTATGGATTTGGGATTGTGAAATAGAATCATTGGAATTATGTTCAATCGATCTATTTTACAAATTAAAGATCATAGACAAACTTAGCGTGCATACTTGGTGTATGGCATAACTAATGTTTGGACAAACATAGTGTGCATACTTGGTGTATGGCATAACTATTGTTTGTATAAACATAGTGTGCATGCTTAGAGTGTGACACGACTAGTGTTTTGATTCAAGTATAAAGTTGATTAGTTTAAACAGTATACATTGAATAATGTGTAATCATTATGGTGATAAATAAAAGGTGTTCTATTTATATTCATAAGTTCTGAGACCATATTGGATTCGATTATTCTTGTGTTTCAGTTTGCATGTTTTGACTTCCAGAACAACTAGGTCATTCTTCCCGAATGACTAAGTTATTCAAATCATCCACAGTCGGTCATATGTCAGAAGTAGATATGAATCAAGACTGTCATGAAGTTGGCTTTTCGATGTCCAAGGTACTGGACATAGCAAGAGTTGCTACAACACTCATGAGTGCTCATAAGTTCTGAGTATTGGATTCAAACTGCGCTCATTTGACTCGCTTCATGGATTTTATCATGAATGATCATGAGACGACAATATCTTATATTCTTTAAACCTAGAGATATGAGTTGTTGACTATGAGTTGGTTATACATTGATTGCATGAAAACGCATTGGTAACTCGATGTTATAAAATGTGCCTTTGTGTATGATTCAACAAGTAGTAGAACAAGCATATGAGTCGAAGTTTATCCATTCCTTTTACCCTTGGAGGGATAAAAGAGATATATATGGGCCCCTCGATGATTTAGTGATGACACCCCAAAGTGCTTAGCCAAGCTTGGACTGATGTGATTTGTTCAATTAGTCGGTCTTCATAAATCGGAAATCGGGAAACAACAAATGGACAGAGAGAATGATTATAATCCATGTCTCAATCCATATGATATCTAGAATGGAGGAATATATGATCCCTTATCTAATGAACAAGTCATTTGACTAGATCAAAGTTCGACAACGAATTTAAGAGTTATGATTGCTCGTCAGGTTTTGGAGTCATACGCAATAATAGTTTTAGATTTATCCAAGTGGGAGACTGTTGGATTAGTGTCTAAGTCCATAACTATAATTGGTATGTACTTGACCTGATTTGGCATGATCCATTTGGGGTGCACTTCACTAGAACAATTTGTATGGATAGTCTTTTTAAGAATAGTATGTTTATGATTTATATTAATATATTATAAGTTCTAATATATTAATATGAAATCATATTATTTAATTAGTATTGATCAAGAATTAATTTATAATTAATTTAGTGATTAAAAGGAACTAATTAAATATGGACTCTTATATATATATATATATATATATATATATATATATATATATATATATATATATATATATATATATGTATGTATATATAGCATGGGCCAAGTTCATTTAGGTTGGGATAAGGTTGTATCGATAGCCATAGAGTTTTTAACCCATGGATCCTATGGAAATGAAAGGTCATGGGTATTAGGGTTTACATGGATGAAACCCTAATCCTCCATACTTTCTAAAGAGGTCCTTGGCACATGAAATGGCACTAGTGTGTGAGTAAACAAGAGTGGTCCAACTTCTAGTGTGCTTACTATTCTCTCAAGGTTTCCAAGGTGTTTTTGGTGATTTTTTATTCCACTTGAGGCTTCCACACTATTGGGGCTAAGCTCTTAAAGCTCAAGACTTCAAGTTACATCAAAAGGTATGTCATCTAACTAGGCTTTTGTAGTATAGTTGCTTCATATTATGCTAGTTAGGATGAAACCTTGGAATATTGAATATTTGCATGTATAATAGAGAAAACATAGATCCAAGGTTTATAGGGTTGCATGTACACCATAGGAGTGTTAGAATGCTCAAAACCCTTCAGTATTTACATTATTCTGTCTAATAACTCATCACATGCTAATGCCTGGGTCGTTGACACATGTTGTGGTTTTCACATTTTTTCTGATATGTAGGGACTAAAAAGAAGTAGGGATGTGGAGCACGCGAAGATGAACTTGATCACGGGGAATAAGAAAATGTCATATGTCACCAAGATTGGAGTTTATTCTTTATTTCTCAGTAATGGGTTAGAATTAGATTTGAATAAATGTTGCTACTTGTTTGATATGGCGAGAAACATTATTTCCTTTCATGGTTTGTGCAAACAAGGTTTTAGATTTTCATTTGATAATGAAATTGATTCTATTAATGCCTTTTATAATGGCGTATTTTATTTTAAAGCATTTCCTTGAAATGGTGTATATGAAATTGTGATGGTTGTAGACAACTTCGGAAATAATGTATTGCATATTGATTCGTCCAATACTTTGGACAAGGCATGCTTGTGGCATTGTCATCTTGGATATGTCAACAAGAAGCGCATAGGCCAACTCCAAAAGGCTGGCGTGTTGGAGTCATTCGACTTAAAGTAGGATGACAATTGCGGATCTTGTTTACTTGGAAAGATGACCAAGTCACCCTTTACCGGTACTTGTGAAAGGGTGAGGGTTTGTTGGATCTCATACAAACCGATGTGTGTAGACCCTTCAGATCCGCCACAAGGGATGCTAATCGCTTCTATGTGACTCTTAGGTAGTGTTTGTTTTTTGTCTGCAGATCTGCGAGACGTCTTCTGTCTGCGCCGCGCAGACCATGCGCAGACATTAGTCTTCGCAGACTGTTTGTTTTTTTGAAGACTGCAGACCTAAAAATGTCTGCGCGCCCTCTTCTTGGCGCAGATGTGGACTAGAGTCTTCTAACATCTTCAGACATCTTCTAGCTTAAAAAAACATATATATCTTTATTTTTTTAAGTTTTTTTTTTAATTTATATTTTTTCCAACTTTATTAATGATAAACAATATAAAAAAAATTACAAAACTTAAAAAAAAACATTTGACGATACAAACATGATATTTTTAACAAATTTATAAATAAATATTTATTATAATAATAGTCGTTGAAGTTGTTTATATAAATATGAAAAAAAAATCATAATATATTCTTATATTTTTTTGCCAAAATTTTGTAAAACTTTATTTAATAGAGTATCATCAATTTCTCGAGAAAATATTTATCGTACGTTTTTAATAGATTTATTTGAAAAAATCGAAGTTTATTTCCATCTATTTATGTATCAAATTCTTTGATCACTAATTATAATGTTTAGTTATAACTTTGCAATCAAAGTTGTTGGTTTTTATCAAATATGTATATGAATTAATACCATTTTTATTTTTATTTTTTATATAATAATACATAAAAGTTGATCTAGATTCGTTATATATTTATAATAAAGTCGTAAAAATATATAAAAAATTCGCTTTGAAGTTTTAAAAAACCAGTTTATTTAGATTTCAGTTTATTTTAATAGCATGCAGATGTTAAAAAAACAAACAGTCTTCTTTTTTCAGAATGCAGACGTTTGGTCCACCTCTTCTACTGCAGAGGTCTACAGATGTGGTCCGTAGACTGCAGACATTTTGCCTCAGAAAAAACAAACAGCACCTTACTAATGATTACAACAGATATGGCTATATCTACTTAATCAAGCATAAGTCAGAAACCATTGAAAAGTTCAATGAGTTTAAACAATAAGTAGAGAATCAATTGGGCAGGATGATAAAGATGCTCTGATCCAATTAGGGTGGTGAGTATCTTAGTATCGAGTTCCACGACTATCTTAAGGAATGAGGAATTATTTCACAATTGACGCCACCCAGGACACCACAACTTAATGGTGTGGAGAGAGGCGTAATCGAACCTTGTTAGACATGGTTCATTCCATGATGAGTCAAGCTTCGTTAACTATCTCATTTTGGGGGCATGCCTTAGAGACTGGCACCCATATCCTTAATCTAGTTCATACTAAGAAGGTTGCCAAAACACCTCACGAGATGTGGATAAGGAAGGTTTCCTCATTAGCACATATCAAGGTGTGGGGTTGCGAGGATTTCGTGAGGCGTGAGACTCACGACAAGCTCGAACATCGTAGTGAGCATTGTATTTTCATCGGCTACCCACAAAAGTTTTTTGGATATCTCTTCCATAGATTGAGTGAAAATGTTGTCTTCATTGCGAGGATATGTGTTTTCCGAGAGATAGATAGAGAGAGAGAGAGAGAGAGAGAGAACTCATATGCCAAGAGGACTGTAGGAGGCAATTTGATGTTGAAGAGCTTCAAGAGTTAAGTGATGAAGGAACATCAAACACTAGCGCTCAACCTGAGGAGGAAACTCCTGTTGAACCAGTTGACGAGTCCTTACCTTTGATCCGTTCCAATAGAGTTAGTGTTCCACTTGTGTTATATGGTTTCCATATTACCACAGATGGTGATACATTTATCAGTGATAGCACACTGGTATATTTGGATAAACCTAACAACTACAAGGAAGCCATGGCAGGCTCTAAGTCTGTAAAATAGAAAGAGGCGATGGACATCAAGATTCAATCCATGGATGACAATCAAGTTTGGAACTTGGTTAACAATGTGCCAGGTCATAAGATAGTTAGGTGCAAATGGATCTTCAAGAAGAATACCGACATGGATGGGAAAGTACACATATATAAGGCACGATTAGTTGCGAAGGGCTTTACTCAAACTCATGGAGTTGACTATGTTGAGTCCTTCTCACCAGTAGCGAAGATTAAATCTACAACGGCTATGCTTGCCATAGCTGCATTTCATGATTATGAAATATGGCAAATGGATGTCAAAACTGCTTTCCTTAATGGGAAGTTGGCTGAAGATGTTTACATGAGTCATCCATAGGGTGTTTTCAGTGAAAACTACCCTAATAGAGTGTGTAAGATTGAGAAATCCATTTATGGATTAAAACAAGTACCTCACATATGGAATTTTTGTTTTGATGAGAAGTGAGGATGAGTCCTATGTATATGTCAAAGCTAGTGGGAGTATAGTTAGTTTTTTGGTGTTGTATATGGATGACATACTTCTCATAGGAAATGACATTCCAACCTTGCAGGATGTTAAGTCCTGGCTTGCGAAGTGTTTCACTATGAAGGACCTTGTGGAAGCTGCCTATATTCTAGGGATAAGGATATTGTGATAACTCGAAGTTCGTTTCAACATTTGTAAACCTTTGTGTTAATAAATTCGTCATTTTTGAATTCGTTTCTATTTACGTTATTAAATTAAGTCATAAATTTGAGATTTCTATTATGACTTAATGGGTATCCAAACACATTTAGAACTCATAATAACACCCCATTTTAGTAATCGTAAAAATTCTAGCATCGACCATATCGGGTTACGACAACTTGATCGGGTGCGACCAAAAGCCACGTCAAACGTCAGTATCGGGTAGAATTACACCATGTCCTGAACTTAGAACATATTTAAAGCCCAAAAGACTTCATTTTGAAGCTTTTTCAGTCTCTCACTACTCTCTCTCTAACCTCTCTCCTCAAATCATGGTTTAGGTCCAAAATCATCAAATTAAAGCTCCAAATCATCAAGGTAACTACCCTAACTCATAGATTAGCATTCTTAACCTTCAAATTTGTGTTTAATCTACGAAAAAGGACCATGTTCATGTGTTTACAGCCCTGGAACACTCTTGGGCCATGAACACACATAGATGGGGTTATTGAGCCTTAAAACCCTTCCAAACCACCTTTGGAGCTTAGATATGGCTTAATGGCTTAATGGAACGGAATTAGAACACCTTGAACTTCAATTTTGGGGAGTAAACATGAGTTTACTATCCAATAACATGCTTGGGCCATAAACTCATTATCATGGGTAGTAAACTCAATTTCAGTGTTTAAATCTCACTTAAACACACCAATAGCCTTGGATTAAAGTCTAGAACCAACCACAATCGATTTAGGGGACTTAAACATGATGAAACACTTCCCTTTAGGAGTTCACGACCATAAATCCCACAATAATGGGTTCCTAGGCCGTAAACTCACATACACAAGTCAAATGATGCCCTAAATTCATTCTAAGGCTTGTAAAATTGGTTTTAATCACATGTGATTGATCTAGGACCATCAAATCTTGAATGGAATGGTCACATAGGAGCTTATGGCTATAAAATCCATTTGGTAATGTCGTTGATGGTTAAATTCATTCCTATGCCTTAGATTAAATCATAGTAACCTTCCCTAAGTGTTATTTGACCATTTAGCATCCTAAAACCCCTCATCCATGAGTACACGACCGTGAACTCATGTGGAGTTGGTCTTAGGGCTGAAAACTCCATAAGGAGTTTACTCTTGAAGAGTAAACACATTATCCAAGCCCTATACGTTCGTAGATGTCACCCAGGTCACTCCAAACACTTGATTTGAAGTGTTTTCTCGTATTGGAGTGTATAATCATATCTAATTAGTGATTTAAAGTCTAAATAGATACATTTGTATATCATTTCATATTACATAGGAACCTCGTGCGTTATCAAGGCTCGAACCGATACTTAGCCTCCAAACCGTCACATTTTCTCGTCTGTTGAGTTCATACCCCTACCCTTTTTCAATGTTTTTCACTGTTTTCAGTGGGGGGGGGGGGGGGGATACAAGCAAAGTGCAAGGAATACTTGTACTCAAAACTTGTTTTATATGTGTTGTGTTTCATATTACATATGCTTTTAACACTGACAATCATAACAGATAACCGTTTGAACTTGCAGAACACGTTATTGTATTATTTGTGAAAAACGTTATAAAATGCTGTATTTTATATTTTTCAAAAATGGTTTTCCACATTATAATAGTTAAAAGCATAACATTTGAACTTTGAACATGAAATTTAGTACATTGTTTTGTCCTCGGTAACACTCCACAGAGATACGTGAGTGGAGGATCATCATTTGTAATAGGATCGTTCTGTATTATTACTAGTTAATTTGTTATTCCTATAAATTGGAGACACGTCCTCGGAGAACACTCCACAGAGATACGCGAGTGGAGGACCACCTCTATAACCAGAATATCTTAGATAGGGAGTGTGACTTGAGTGTATAGATCTATACGGGGCTGACTACCCCGCACCTGGCTGCTAGCTACAGCCGAACCGAAAGGTTCAAGGGTGACGAAAGTCATCAAGTGATTTGGACTACTTATTGCCATATCTAGTCTATCGTATGGTTATGGAACTCGCAATTTGGATAACAAAGCTTTACTTTTTAGTAATAATGGATTCAGTAACTAGTTTACTTTGTACTTATTAGTTTTATATACGTGTTAAAACTAATACATTTCACAAGGATAACCAGGTTTTCAGTATACATCTTTTACATTACATTTCGGATCGGTAACCAACTTTTAGGAAAATATGGGATTTTCCTAGGATAACAATTGTACATAGCCAGAATCGTGTAACAAAACAGATAACTAAACTTTACATATAAGAAAATATGGGATTTTCTTGGGTTCGTAACTTTTTCAGAAACCGAAAGGAAACTTGTACATTTTCAGAAAACAAAACCGCTTATGAACTCACCGGCTTTATGCTGATTTTTAAAATGCTTATATTCTCAGGTCCGCATTAGACAGGTACCCGATGATCCTTTTGACGAAGACGGAGTGCGTTGAAGACACGTCTTAACTTTTGCTCATATATACTTATGTATAACAGTTGTACAACTTTATTTTCAAACAAATGTAAATTTTCATATGTAATGTAATGGTTGTTTACTTTGATTAATATGTACATTGGTTATGATATTCAACATGAAGTCACCTCCGCCCTGGGTTTCGGGGTGTGACAGATATTGAAAAACGGAGTAAAATACTAATAGGAATTAGTTAAAGTACATACTTGGACAAGCTGTTGAATCATTTCAACTTGGAGAATTCCAAGAAAGGTGACTTACCTATCCAAAGCAATACCAAGTTGAGTAAAACACAGTCCGAGTACATGGGCCGAGATAGTAGAGATGAGTCGAGTACCTTATGCTTCTGTAGTTGAATCGATGATGTATAATATGACTTGTAATCGCCTTGATGTGGCCTTTGCTTTGAGCATGGTCCGCAGATATAAAGGGAATCCTGGTAAAGCTCGTTGGACTGCGGTAAAGAACATTCTTAAGTACCTACGGAGGACTAAGGACTGGGTCCTTACCCTCGGTGGGAGTGATGACTTAAGAGTGACACGGTATAGTGACACCAAATTTCAGACCCACCATAGATAATTTTCGCTCTCAGTCGGGCTGGGTATTTACCCTGAATGGAGGAACAATAACTTGGAAAAGTTCCAAACAGGAGATTGTAGTTGATTCAACTTGCGAATCAGAGTACATAGCAGCAAGCGAAGCGTCGAAGGAGGCGATATGGATGAAGAACTTCATCAGAGACCTTTGAGTTGTACCAGCTATAAAGGAGCCTATGGAGATTTTCTGTAACAACGAGAGTGCAGTCGCCTTAGCTAAGGAACCGAGGGATCATGGCAGATCCAAACACATCGACAGAAAATATCACTTCATAAGACATCGGATAGAAGATGGAATCCTCATAGCAAAGAGGATATCATCAGAGGAGAACCCAACAGATCCCCTTACGAAGGGACTGAGTTGGGTGATATTAGTATTTTACATTTCATAATTAAATAAAAGGAGTTATATTTATGACTAAATTTATTATCTTGTGTCAATTGTTTGCTATTTGTTGGAACCTGAAAGTGAACCTCTAGCAATCCCAACCCAAAGTCAGCCAGTGTTCGAAATTGAATTAGCTGGTGTCCGAACTTGAAGCTTTACTCCGGAATTACTTTTGTATCTGGACTTGAAGATATGCTCCGAAGGAGAAGAACAGTTGAAGGCATTACAGAATGGACTATATGTCCGGAATGTTTGTCTATCTGAATCAATGTTTTGTCTTTGTGCATTTATTGTATTTGTCTTTTAGCTTGATTTAACTCATCATAGGACTTAGTCTCTTTTGTCAAAAACAGATATTTAGAGTGTCAGAATTAACTCTTTTATCTAGTCTAATGTATGTAATCAGTCAGTATTATGTACATTGTTCTCTTATTTATAAGAGCATTTAAAGGTAAATCAAATGATGGATCATTCACTCAAATATAACAATATTCTAGTTACTTCATCTATAAAGTTATTCTCAAAAACATTCTTCTTGTCCTTCATTTATTATCTTTACCTTAATCATTATCTTCCATCTTCATTTATTCCTTGAACACTTTGTTGATTGCATTAACTTAGACTTGACTGGTCTAACCAGACTTAACTGGACTATCTTTTGGTAAGCAGGCATTAATCTTAAGCATTCATTCAAGTTTGAGTTTTCAAACCTTATCCCTACGCATCTGATCGTCCTTGTTCTCACAATTGGTATCAGAGCTTGAGTGGTTGTCCTTTGAATCCATAAGATCAGATTATAGTTGATTTGAAATTACCCTGGTATTTTGATCATTTCTGTGTTAAGGATAAAAGTTCTTCTATATACCACTTTTGCTCATAGATATCTTAACTTCAACCGCTTCTTCTAATTCTCAACAAATGTATTCAATGCAAATAGCAAATAGCGTGGGCTACCCTACTCGTGCCCTACTACTAGTTGTTGAAGAATATGATCATTGGAAAGTTAGAATGGAAAATTTTTTACTTGGAAAAGAGAAAAGTGTATCTATCTGGAGATTCGTTAAAGAAGGTCCTCATGCTCCAGTTCGAAACGTGGTTAGAGATGCTGTTGCAACTCTCTTGGGACATGAGCAACAACGTCAAGCACCTCTCACTTCTAATGAAATAGAAATGTTGCATGCTGATCAAGTTGCCTTTTCGGAAATGGTATTTGGTGTTCCAACATCTCTCTTTGAGCACATTAAGCTGTGTAAGTCAACAAAAGAGATTTGGGACATACTTCAAGATTTATTTGAAGTGTCAAAGAACTTGAAAGATAAGCGCTTGACTTCGGTTGTCAATGAGTTCGACACTTTCGCTACAATACCTGGTGAATCTGTTTCCTAAGCCTCAAATTGATACCGAATTGTTGTCAACAACATGACAGCTCATAGGATAATCCGAACTCCACTTGAGTACAATCTCATGTTCATTAACAGTCTTGAAAAGGGATGAGGAAATATGAAATCATGCCTTCAGAGCAATGGATCTCAAAAAGCTCAAGCTCTATCAACTTTTTGATGAGCTTCAAAGTCATGAGTCAAATGTTGCTTAAACTCTACGAGAACACACTGGAGGTCCTCTTGCCTTAGTCAGTTCCTTTGATCCACAAACCTCAAACCAAAATGTTTCGGACCCTCCTACTGCTGTTGTTCCATATATTCCTTCTGCTCAACCCTCACCTCCTAACATTCCTACTCTCACAATTTCAAACTTTCAATCTATGAGTAACCCTAACCCTGATGAAATGGATTATGAACTATGTTTTCAACAAGAGTTTTCCCCACTCTTCATGAAGTACAATTGTCCTTTCAACAAGCCTCATAACAATCGATTCCAAACTTCTTACCAAAATAACCGCTTTTAAGCTCCTCACCAAAGCAATCAGCAACCTTTCAACAAACCTTCCGAAAACCCTCGTGCCTACAAGCCAAATCTTCCTGCCCAGAATAATACCTCAGAACCTCCACAGCTTTCGAAACCTGAGAAACGAAAGATCATGTCTCACAAGTGCGGACATGCTAACCACTTTGCCAAAGATTGCCTAGCCGAAATCCCTCAAAAACTGAAGATCAAGGACTTTGCTTACTATGCACTTCGTGCTCAAGAATTGGATGAAAGTGAAAAGACTTTTGTCACCACTGTGACAAGGGATGTGGAAGGTTATTGGTCATCTGGAGATGATGATGACGTAACCACTAGCAAAAACATGTGTCTTATGGATCGACAAGAAATTTAATGTGATGAAGGCTGTTGGTCTTCTAGGTCCGAATGAGATGATGAAGGTGCTAAACCACACTACTGCTACATGGCTACTAATGATCCACCCCGCCGAAGCATCGTTCAGCAGGTAAAATCTATGATTACTGATAATAATTTTGAGTTGTTTCTTTGTGAACTATATGTAACCCAGATCCAATTAGATATGACCATCATTTACAATGCTTATGAGTCAGCTATAGAAGCCAGTGAGAAGAAGGATAGTGAACTGATTCGTCTTAGGTTATGTTTCAAGGATAAGAAGTTAAAAATTGAGTCTTTAAAACATGAGCTTGTAATGTCAAAAGATGAATGTATCATTCTTAAAGACAAATGTGAAATCACTTATTCTGAAAGAAATATTTTAATTTCGGATAACAAATGTTTTAACGCTAAGATTGATGACATGCACCATGCCATAGACATTCTTGAAGAAAATGAATGGATGGCTCACAATTTTCGTCATCCTTGGTCAAAAGATCCTGGTCTTGGAAGCGAGTTTTAGAAACCATTTATTCATCCGTTAAAAGAATTGAAAAATCTGACTTTTATCGGAGATTTTCCGAACCGCAAAAACTTGGATATTCCTGTTTCTCCATTGTCACCTCTTAATGAGACTTTGATTATTTTTCATCCTTGATTCCTAAATTTAAGACCATAGTTGTTAAGAGTCCCGATTCGATGCAATTTCTGCCTCTGATAAACCTGGACCTGAATAGGACCTCCGAACTTAACTTTAGCACTCAAAAGTCTGTTGTTCAAAATCCGAACCTCAACCCTCCTAACAACTGTGTTGTTGAGGAAATTTTTCCGGAATCATCTTCTTCTGAACTTTCAGAGTGTGTTTGGGCATCTTTAGATAGTGAAGTCGATGAGACAATCTCATGTGATTCTAAACCTTATGTGCTTTTAAAAACAAATCTAGTTCCCATTAAGCCTGTGTTCAACAAACCCTTAGTAGGACAAAATTCTAAATCTTGATCCAAAAGAAATCCAATGTTAATTATGAAGGATATTGTAGATCCTAAAGTGGAAGCTTGGAATGCACACAAAAAGGAAGTTAAGACTAGAAAAAATTCAAGAGTCCGTTAGAACTACAAAAAGAGTATATATCGGAATTCTTGTTCATTAACCCATAGTCAAAATTCCTTCACACCCACTAAGATCCTCAAAAAACCCTCAAATCCTCAAAGTCTTGTAGAATAAAAGAAGGTGGTTAGTCCCACTTAGAAAAATTCAAGAGTAAGCCCCGCATCTGTCCGAAACACCTCTCCTCGGACTGTTTCATCGGATTTCATTGCTAAATCCGATGGCACAATTTTTAGACCTCGACTTTCAAAATCAAATGTGTCATCAAGCAAACCACAAAGTGTTAAGAAAACAAATTTTTCAAAACAAAACTTTGTGTGAAAAGTCAAAAATCACATTGATGAAATAATCACTCCAGAAGACAAAGTAGTGACCACTACTCCAGAAGTTCAAAGTCCGAAGAAAGCTATTAAGAATTCACTTGTTATTGAATATGACTATTGGATAGATAAAAGAACCATGTCATTCTGTTTATTTCTTAAAGAATTTCGAAACAAACCTTTTAAAACAATTGTTGCTCAACAGTCACTTCCAAAGCCTAAGACTCGGACCTTTGTCCCAAAACCTAACATGGAGCCTAAAAACTCCACCACTCACTAATTTTGCAGGCACTCTATGCTTTGGAGCAAGATAGAATATGGTATAATGATAGTGCTTGCTCCATGCACATGACGGGGAAGAAGGACTTTCTGCGAGATCTCAAACTTGCACCAAATGTTGGGTATGTGATGTATGGCAACAACTCCAATTCTTAGATCCGAGGTTATGGCATTCTTACCAATGGAAACTTTTCTATTTCAGATGTGGCATATGTAGCTAACTTGAAGCACAATTTAATAGGAGTGTCTCAACTCACTAATGCAAATCGTCGAGTTGAATTCTATAAGAAACATAGCTACGTCATGTCAAAAGATCAAAAGGAATGCTTGATCAAGTCCAATCGCAACACGAACATGTATCCTCTTGACATTAACATGATCATTGGAAAGCCCCAACTCTGATTACTCTCAAAAGCTGGTCCTAACGTCAGTTGGTTATGGCATATGAGGCTTGCTCACTTGAACTTTAGATATATGAATGATCTTGTTTCGGGTGAAATTGTTAGAGGTTTGCTACTCCTAAAATTCGAAAACGACCATCTATGTGCTGCATGTGAGTGTGGAAAGCAATCAAAGAAAGTTCATCCCATCATCATTGAAAAATCTATCTCGGAACCATTAGAACTTCTACACATTGATATGTGTGGACCATCAACAGTAGAGGGTCTACAACACAAGAAGTACATTCTTGTGATTGTGGATGACTTTACAAGATTCACTTGGGTCTTCTTCCTAAGGCTGAAATCAGAAACAACATCTGAGCTCATCAATTTTATAATAGGAATAGAAGTTCTCATCAAAATCCCAGTAAGGAGAATCCAAAGTGACAATGGTTCGTAATTCACTAGCTCCACCATTGAAAGCTTCCTTACCGAGAAAGGCATCGACCACAATTTTTCTGCTCCATACACTCCTCAGCAAAATGTTGTACTCGAACGACAAAATAGAACACTTGTTGAAGCTGCTCGATCTATGCTTAATTTTGAAAATCTACCACTCTATCTTTGGGTTGAAGTTGTTTCTACTACATGCTTCACTCATAATAGAAGTATTATCAATTGCCGCCTCAACAAAACACCGTATGAAGCCATGAACGGTCAGAAACCAACTATATCGTTTCTTCATGTTTTTAGATGCAGATGCTTCATCAAGAATAACTGTGATCAGCTTACCAAGTTCCAACCCAAAGCTGATGAAGCCATATTCGTTGGATACTCTTCCAAATCAAAGGATTAAAAAGTTCTTAATCACAGAACTTATTTTCTAGAAGAAAGCTTTGATGTTACCTTTGATGACAATTTTTTTTGGAATTTTGGCCTAACTCATGTTACAACTCACATTATGGAGTCCGATGCTCCCGCGCCAGGATGTCCGACCCAACTCATGTTACAACTCACATTCAGGGGGAGCATCATCCACATGTTCAAACTATTCAGGGGAGAAACTCAACCCCATTGTTGTTATTGGATCATCTGTTGCACAAGAACTTCCAAGGTTACATATTTGGACCAAGGATCATCCTCCGAACCAAGTGATAGGAAATCCAAGTTAACACTGGCGTACAAACTCGATATGCTACAAGTCTTCAACATGAATGTCATTTTTTTGACATTTATCTCTGAGGTTGAACCTAAATCCATCAAAGAAGCACTCGAACATTCTGATTGGATCACAACCATGCAAGAAGAATTAGTAGAATTTGATAAAAATGAAGTTTGGTCTCTCATCCCTCCTCCACAGAATCATCCCATTTTCGGTACTAGATGGGTGTTTCGCAACAAGTTAGATGATGTAGGAGTTATCATTCGAAACAAAGCAAGATTGGTGTCTAAAGGATTTAAAAAGATTTAAGGCTTTGATTATGATGAGACCTTTGCTCCTGTTGCACGTCTTGAAGCTATTAGAACATTTCTTGCTTATGGTGCTCACAAAGGCTTCAAGGTTTTCCAGATGGATGTAAAAAGTGATTTTCTAAATGGTGAACTTGACACTGAAGTATATCTTCAACAGCCTCCCAATTTTGTTAATCTCTCATATCTGAACTACTGCTAAAAACTCCAGAAAGCTGTCTATAGCCTTAAGCAATCTCCTCGAGCATGGTACGAGACCCTCACTGATTTTCTCAGGCGTTCAGGCTTTCAAAGAGTAATTTTAGATCCCACTCTATTCTAAAGGTCAAATGGAAAACATCTCATGTTGTTCCAAATTTATGTTGACGATATCATTTCCGGATCCACCGATTCTTCAATGGTTGCTGACTTTGCTAAGCTAATGGTCAGTAGATATCAAATGAGTATGAATCATGAATTAAGCTTCTTTCTAGGCCTCCAAGTCAAGCAAACTGACAAAGGAATTTTCATTCACCAAGAGAATTATATTTCGAGAATCCTCAAAAAGTACTCAATGGACACATGTGCCTCAGCCAAGGTACCAATGGGTTTCAGACACATGATCTTTTCCGACCCTTCAGATGTAGTAGTTGATGAAAAGAAGTAAAGAGGAATGATTGGATCCCTGCTCTATCTCACAGCAAGTCATCCGAACATCATGTTTTCTACAGTTTTATGTGCTAGATTTCAAGTCAACACAAAGATGTCTCATCTTTTGGATGTGAAGCAAATTTTACGATACCTTAAAGGTACAAAGAATCTCGGAATTTGGTACCAGATTCAAACTATGGTGGCCTACAATTGGATAGGAAAATTACATCATGTGGCCATTAATTTTTAGGTGGACGATTGGTTAGATGGTAATCCAAGAAGTAGAACTGCATTGCACTCTCTATAGCCGAAGCAGAATACATTGTTGCTGCCAGCTGTACCTCTGAAGTTCTATGGATGAAGTCTCAACTCTTGGAATATGGTTACCGATTTCAATTCATTCCTATTTATTGTGATTCTCAAAGGGTCATTGCAATTTCGCACAATCCAATTTAGCACTTCATGACTAAGCACATTGATATACGGTACCATTTCATAAAAGATCATGTCTTAAATGGCAACAGTGAGCCCATTTTTGTTCCATCTGACGATGAAATTGTTGATGTCTTTACTATGGCATTAGATGAAACCAAATTTAATCTTTTTCTAAAGAAGATGGGTATGATGATGCCTGATCCTCAGTTCTTTCAAGACTCTTGCTCTCTTTGATAGCAACATTAGTTAGAAAATTGGTTCCAAACTCAAAAATCTCTTTATCTCCGAACTATTGTCTCTTGGAATACATGGGATCATTTTACTTGTTTTTATCTCTATCCACCACTTGAGTTTTTTAGTTGTACAGTTCATCTTATCATATGATGACCACAGTCCACATAGTCAATGGTAAAATTTTCACCTCGAAATTTACTTCATAAGGTCATCCTGGAATTCAAATCCGGAAAGGTATTGTATTTCATACTTTGGAATTTGCCTAAATCCCACTCCGAAAATTTTTCAAAATCTTGTTCCGGAAATTCTTTCAAATTTCACTCCGGAAAATCAAAATAATCCTCTCGGAATTTCGCATTTTGCTCTGGACTCATTTCTCAAAACCTTTTCGGAAATAATTAAAAATTACTTACTACGGAATTTCTATAAACAATTCTATTCCAGAATTCAAATGTGTTTGACTCCGGAACCTCAAAGTTTCTCTCCGGATTGTTCAAATTCCGGACCCTCTTCTCAAAACACCATGATCCAAAATTCGCTTCTTTACCCTCCGGTTCTCAAACTGTCTGGAATCAACCTATCACATTCCTTGTAATCCGTGCCACATTTTCACGTCCTTTAAAGCAAACATCCCATCGATGTTTGATGATTTCTATTTCTCACTTCATTCCATAGAAACCTTTCGTCATCATTAGTCAACTCAACCCTAAAACAACAACATATTAAATGCGACCCATTTCCATTTCGGATCCTCATCATTACCTTTCAGACCCGACCCATTTCCGTCACCTATATAAACCTTATTGAACCCCCATTTGCCTCTTTACGCGCTCAAGCTCTCGAAAATTCCCAACTTTTCTGTGTTCATCGTGTTCATCAAGGTATCATAATCTTTCATCATTGGTGTCCCAATCTTCTTCCCAAAAACTTGCTGCAACTCCCTCAACTCCCAAGAAATCTGTCACCAAGAAGAAATCTTCCAAAGCATCATCATCCTCACATTCATATGAGCCTTTTCTTAGAGACACCACACAAATTTAATTGATGAATCCTTTGGATTTTGATGAACCCATTAGAGTGATGATTGAGTTCATTGCAAATCAGCCCATATCCATCCCACTCACCAAAATCCCAGATCGTCCACTACCACTCAGTCTCTTGCACACCGCTTTTACACGAATCAAGATCGATAATGGCGTCCTCGAAATAAAGATCATATGTGATAGAATCTTGCCCATCCACAAATCCACATTCCTCAAGGCTATCCGCTATCAGTGTCGATGAGAACCATGAAGGATTGAAGGTTCAGGAACCAACCTCTAGAGAATTGCAATAATTCTTGAATCACATTGGGTACAATCAATATTAAAGGGCCAAGGACTTCAAGAAGTCAACAGTTCAGGTCTTTGGATCCTGTTGATGCATTTCATCATTCGAGGGTTGTCAGGAAAGCATGGTGGCACGGACACTCTAAGCAAGGACTGGCTGTATGTAGTATACAACATCTAGTCCGGACGCAACAATGTAGTCGATCTTCCAGAAGTGTTATGACAGGATTTCCGAAAGTTCGCTGTCAAAAGGAAGATCAATGAAATCTCAAGCTCTAGGTTTTGGGCCCTGGCAATTCAAGAATTCTACAAGGATTGGTCAAAACCAATCCTAATTGCCATAATTCCGAAAGAGGTATATCTATCCTTCAAAACTGTTAAGCACTATAGAGTTCCGAACCAATCTTCTTTTGGTCCCGTTAGACGCCTTATGGACCCTATGTTGGCCTTAATACCTTCTGATTCAATTTACATGAAACATCATCTAGAGACTTCGATTGTGTTTAACCCAACATAACCTGCCCCTATCTCTATTGATCTTATTCCGAAAGAGGCCCATCCCACTACGTCCGGAGGAAAGATTAAAAAATATGCTAAAAGGAAAACCTCTCTCTCTCTAATGTCAAAGCCTAAAAAGAGATCCAAAGTCAGCTCTTCCTCTCGACAGGAAGGAGCTCATGACATTCAGGCTGACTCTAGCCTTCCAAACACCCCACCAACACACTTATCCGAGGTACCCCTCGATGTTTTAAAAACAGAAGCACACACCATCTCAAAAAGGTGATGCCGGTGTTGAACAAAGTTCATTGCCCCCAGGTACATACCCATGTGTCACATATGCTATCCCCAATTTTTCCACATGCATACACTATGGAACCCCTGTTCTGGAACCCAAGCATTCCAAGGCTGGAGTTGTCCCTCCATCCTCAGGTGCATCAACTAGTCTGATACCCGGTAAGGGTATAGGACGACCAGGTGTTAATGATCCTTTATCGGAAGATTTTGTGAACAAGACACATTTGAGGCACCCAGAACTTTCAGGATCTCAAGTTGAAGCCACACTCACTTCCATGAGAAAACGGGATATTCAGAGCAACCTTCCTTATGTTTCTCCTTTCGATGAGATTACTGATCTTGAGTTTACATCTAGAGAAACTCCCAAGACTCCACCTCATACTTCCAATCATTCAGCTTCGGATGATGAAATTTCTGAAGAGTTGCTGCTAACCAAAGATGATACACATGTTGCTGATACAAATGTGTTTTCTTCTATTCAACTTCACTCCCAGCCATCTTCATCCAAGCCTTCTTTTGATTTCGGATCCTCCTCCTCCACTCAAGACAATGAACCAAAATCGACTCAAAACATCATGACGATGCAACTACCAACGACCATGGTACTTCGGTTACTCTAGTCTTAGAAACACAAGCCTCAACAGTCCAATTTAGAAAATGGGTCCTCAGCAGGAGACCACATTGATCCATTTTCTCTCCTTGATATTCAATCCACTGTGTCATACACTATGAAGAAGGTCAACTCTCTTGAAACTTCCGTAGCGGGGCATAACTCCAAGGTTGATGAGAAAGTCTCCGGACTGTATTTGAAGGTTGATGTCATCCTTAAATCTCTATCTGAAGCCAAAAATTTTGGACCTACTTTGGCTAAACGTGAAGCTCAGCTGGATCAAGTCATCTCCTTACGGATCAAGCATACTGTTGAGGAAGTTGAGAAGAAGTATTATGAAAGTGTCGATCACTACCTTGACACGATAAAAAAGATGTTGAAGCCTCATGAAGATATGTTGAATGCTTCTAATGAACTCATAAAGCAAACACATATTCAT
This sequence comes from Lactuca saligna, assembly GCF_052625555.1. Taxonomy (NCBI): domain Eukaryota; kingdom Viridiplantae; phylum Streptophyta; class Magnoliopsida; order Asterales; family Asteraceae; genus Lactuca; species Lactuca saligna. The sequence goes on along the minus strand of NC_136424.1, from coordinate 245,641,055 downwards.
CATGAGAAGCAAATCCAACGTCTGGAAAAGGAGATCCAGAAAAAGGATGAGATGAATCTTATTATACAACAAGTCCTCCTCAAGCTTCTTCGTTCCTATTGGAACATTGTGGATGTTCCAAACCAAAAGTTTGATGATATGATCACTATACTTTCGTCCTTATTCATCCATCTCAAAGCTCAAGCCCCCACTACTAATGCTTATGATACCCTCACCCTTCAAATCAACACCAGCTTTCAGAAGATGTTTGAGAAATTTTTTGAAGTAAAGGAGTCACTTATGCTTGCTCCAATTGTCAGGCCTACCAGTGTAAGAGGGGGAGAATGTCCAATTCAACCTTGAAAGACTGCCTCGGAATTCCAACTCCAAGATGAAGATGAAAATTTCGATTATGAAGTCCAAGTTCTTTCTCGACTTATAGGAAATGATGATGATGATGGTGGAAGTGATGAAGAGGAAGTTGAGTTTGTTACCAATGCTATCATTGGAATCCCTGCTCCTAAAATATTTCCTACTAAATTTCTCATAGATGAAGAGCAGAGCATTTAGTCTACAATCTCATGGCCATCCACTTTGCCGGATGTATTTCAAAGAAGTGTTCAAATGGCCAAAGCTAAGACCAAGCTAACAGTTGATGCTTTTTGGGGCACTCCATCCATGTTTCCACCAATTTCGGCTCCCAAAATTGCTCCGATCGATGAAGGTTCTCCTCTTCGGACTCCATACAACATTCTGGAAGAACCTCTTCCATCCTCTCATCTAAAGTTCACAATTAATGATAACATGATGCATGTCATTTGTGTTCTCAACAAAGACAAAGCCAAGAAACCAGTCACGGAAGAACATCAAGTCCTCACTCTATACCTTTACCAAAGCAAAAGTTTGGATTGTTTCAGGAGGAAATCAACAAAGCCCTAGAGGATAGCATTCAGATCCAAGCTCTTAAAGATAATCCTGATCCGATGCATGGTATCTCTCCTCTATGTCGTGAAGGAATTCTTTGTGATTAAGACATAATACCTTTCATGTGATAAGATATCCCAACAACTGATTCAGAACAACTTGATCTGACTCTCTCATCATATAGCAAGTTCTACATCAAGTTTGCTCCTCTCCACCCAAATGACGATCCGGAGATGATCAACCGGATAAAGCGTGAAAAATTGAAAACATTATACTCCAAGAATGCACAACCTCAAAAGGAAGTGTGGACAAGGAAGAAGATAAAAAAAGATCTCTGGGTTCGGAAGAAAGATCTTAGTGAAGTATGAACTCAACTATCCATTGTTCTGATATAATATCATTCAGAACAAACCTGCATACCGCACCATCACTGATGTTGAATTTCCTGCAGTGAATCCGAACGATGTCCTTACCATTGATGTTTATCTCCGGAGTCTTCAAATAGATGGCATAAGCATGGGTGCTTACCACGCAACCTTAAAATTTCTCAAGGACTATGTCGTAGAATTTTTTCGATGCGACTATGAGTTGGCTCACTTGTTCGGAACTGAAGACTTTGTTTCCAAGATCGAATATGTGCTTCCGGAAGCTAAACTGCTAGCTGAAGGTCCTATTGATGATCTGGTTCTAGGGTTTGTGTACAAGATAAAGAAGACAAACAAAAAGGACTTTTTCCATGTCCTTGATAAACACCTAGTTCAAACAAAAGCCCTCAAAAAGTTCATCAGTCGAGCATCTAGATTCGAAGCTCCTGAACAGGTCAAGGAAAAGTTTGTAAGTCAACTACAATGGTATGTTGATGTCAAAGCCTGGCTGTTCAGAGCTTACACGTTCATCAAGGAAGAAGTAAACTAACATGACTTGATTGCTAAGTTCACTTAGGGGGGATTTTTGGAACCTGAAAGGGAACCTCTAGCAATCCCAATCCGAAGTTAGTTAGTGTTTGAAATTGAATTACCTGGTTTTCGGACTTGAAGCTTTGCTCCAAAATTACTTTTGTATCTGAACTTGAAGATATGCTCTGGATGAGAAGATCAATTGAAGGCATTCCGGAATGGACTATATATCCATAATGTTTGTCTATCCGAATCAATGTTTTGTCTTTGTGCATTTATTGTATTTGTCTTTTAGCTTGATTTAACTCTTCGTAGGACTTAGTCTCTTTTTTCAAACACGAATATTCAGAGTGTCAGAAGTAATTCTTTTATCCAGTCCTATGTATGTAATAAGTCAGTACTATGTACACTGTTCTCTTATTTATAAGAGCATTCAAAGTTAAATCAAATGACGGATCATTCAATCGAATATAACAATATTCTAGTTACTTAATCTTTCAAGTTATTCTCAAAAACATTCTTCTTGTTCTACATTTATTATCTTTACCTTAATCATTATCTTCCCTCTTCATTTATACCTTGAACACTTTGTTGATTGCATTAACTCAGACTTGACTGGTCTTACCAGACTTGACTCGAATATCTTTTGGTAAGCAGGCATTGATCTTATGCATTCATTCAAGGTTTGAGTTTTAAAACCTTATCCCTGCACATCTGATCATCCTTGTTCTCACACTATTATTTCATTTTGCATGGTTTGACTTCCAGAATAATAAGATTATTCAAATTATCCATAGTTGATCATACTTTGGAAGTAGGTATTGAGGCAAGACCATCATGAATATTGTCTAAAGTGTTTAGAATGGGAAAAAGTTTGCTACAAAATACATATGTGCTCATAAGGTCTGAGTATTGGATTAAACCCACGCTCACATGAATTGCTTCATGAAATTTATCGCGAGTGATTGTGAGATGATAATATCATATAGTCTTCAAACCAAGATGTATGAATTATTGACTATGAATAACTTGAAGTTATTAAACGTGCTATTGTGTATGATTTAATGAGTAGTTAGTACAAGAATATAAGCTGAAGTTTATCTGTTCCTTTTATACTTGGAGAATTAAAAGCGATATCTTGGGTCCCTTGATGATTTTGTTTTGACTTATATGCCTGGCCCGGTCAATACTTAATTGATGTGTTCAATTAAGTTCTATGTCAAACAAATCGGAAATCGGGAAACAAACTGCTGGACAATAAGTATGACTATGTTCCATGTATTTGTCTGCATGATATCTTGAAGAACAGAGGATTATATGATCCCTTATCTAAAATGGCACGCCAGACTTCAACAACGGCTTTTAAGAGCTACGATTGCTAGTCGAGTTTTAAGTCGTACTTGTAGTTATAGTTATTCGAATTATCCAAGTAGGAGACTATTGGATTAGGTGTCTAAGCCCATAACTATAATTGGTATGTACTTGACTCGAGAGTATCATGGTTCATTTTGGGTTTCATTCACTAGAACAATCTGATAGGATGGATATTTGAGAAAGACATTTTTTTATGATTTATTGATATATTAAAAGTATAATATATTAATTGAGGAATCATATTATTTAATTAGTATTGATCAAGCGTTAATTTGGAATTAATTTAGTGATCAAAAGAGACTAATTAAATATACATGGGCGGATTGTGTAAATCAATGATACATATAGGTTGGGCTAATAATCCATGATTGATTAGTGATGGGCTAAGCTTATGTAAGGATCCATAAAGTGTTAGTCCATTACAATCCTAAGTGTAAGAATTAGGGTTTACACATAACCCTTAGAATTCTACACTATATATATGTAACCCCTTGGCCTAAAATCAAACACACTAGTCTTCTTAGAGAAATTATAGACAATTTTTAGTGCCTCCAAGCTTTCTCTCAAGTTCTCAAACTGTTGGTGGTGTTTTGTGAACCATTTGAGGCATCACACTTGAGGTGCTAAGTTCTTAAAGGCCAAATACAACAAGCTACAACAAGAGGTATTCTTCTAATAAGTTTTTATGATTCATATACCAAATTTTGTATGCTACTTAGGCTTCATGCTTTGGAATACAATATTGCATGTATAATTAGAGAAAACTTAGATCCAAAGCATTAGGGTTGTATGCGAATCATAAGGTTGTTATAGTGCTATAAACCCATCAGAGAGGGACCCCATTGCAAGTAGGAGATGGTTAGCGGATATGGCTAACGCGTTGAAGACGTGTTTTTTCCCTGAGGAGGCGAAGGTCAGATATGCTTCCTGCATATTGAAGGATAGAGCATGTGATTGGTGAGAAGAGGTTGGTAGTGAGGTGGGTGATGATGATATTGATGCTATGTCATGGGATGACTTCTCGACCAGGTTCTGAGCTGAGTTTGCATTGATGATCAAGGTGCAACAGTTGGTGCGAGAGTTTCTGGATCTTTGCTAGACTACTGAGACTGTGATAAAGAACACTGCTATGTACTGGGGGAGGACTTTATTGGTTCCGCAGTATGCAACAGATGAGAAAATGAAGAAGGTAAGGTATCATGATATGCTGCGGGATGATATCTAGGAGTTTGTGAGTATTTCAGGGTACAAGACCCTGAATGATATGATTTATAGAGCCCGATAGTGGAAGATCGATTTGGAGCATCTTAGGAAGAGGGGGCCAGATCAGGTGCATATAGTGGAGGGTCTCGGGAAGAGACCTAAGATTTTTGGTCAGTGTTTGAGGGGCCAACAGGGCCGGAGTTAGTGCAGTGTGTGCGGGAGACTACATGATGGTGCTTGTCGTTCCAGGGGTATGGGCTGCTACAAGTGTGGCATGGTTGGTCACGTCAGTAGGGATTGTCCTCAGGGGGCAAGCCCTTTATGTTTTCTCTAAGACCAGGTGGGCCACAAGAAGGTCAATTTTCTGATGTTGAGGGGAGGAACAATGAATGCGCCTACTCTGGCTACTTTGAGGATCACCAATGGACGAGAGCATAGGGCATGAGCCCCAACACAGAGGATCTGGGCATTGCATTGTCAGACAGGATAGGTCAGGACTCTAGCAGGCGACATTGTGGGTATATTATTTTTTGCTTTCTTTTTTGTTTTTATCAGTATTTATGTTGTTTGGAATCTTGCATCAATTTGGGTAATTTTTATCTCTGATTTAATTCTCTGTTTATGTTTCTGTTATATCTTTGAGAATTGTTATATTCCATTTGCATGATCCCATATACTTCGGGTATAGGATCGATTGCATGTGCTATAATCTTTATCCTTTCTAACGTTACTTCTTCATTGTTGTGATTACATGGCTTAACCCAGTCAGAACCACGACGAGACGAAATTAAGCCTCGAGCACATATCGTAACAAGTGTAAAATATTAGGACTATTATAGAGATTTCCCTTAATTTAATAAGCACGATAAGTAAATTTGACTCGTTTCATTGTTGTTAATGGGTTTTGAGCTTTACCAATAACACATTTATAAATAAAATATAATCAAAACACTTCATTTTAATTTCAAAATACATGTAACATTAATTATAGTTTATGGTGATTCTTAATTTTTTTTTAACATCAAACAATAATTAAATAATAAGTCTAATGTCTAAACAATATATTATTTAAGAAAAATAAATTACATGTTTTCTGGAATCAATGAAACCCTAGCTTTGGATCATTGAATACATCCCAATGAAATATTGGGCTATCAATCCAGTTTTGTGGCAATTCTAATTCAAATGAAGTGTTCAAAGATTCAAGTTGATGATTATGTGACATCATCATCAATCCAATGTCTTCGATCGTTGTTGAAGTTTTATCGGTTATGATGTTTGTTTTTTCGTCTTTGATCTTGTAGTTACTGAAAATGTTATGAGAAGAAGTGGATTCGCCATTCTCCATTTTGATATTCGTGTCTGTATCATGATGTTGCTCAATTGGGGTATGTGTACGATGGTCTAATCCCAAGAACTTCATCTTCTTCTTGATTCGGGTATTCCAATGGTTTTTGATCTCGTTATCTGTACGGCCTGGGAATTGAGCTGCTATTTTTGACCACCTAATACCAGAGAAAACGATTAGTAAATAGGTTATATTACAACTTAAACTTTATTGCATATACATAACAATAATAATCACATGAAGCGGAAAAGTGTTTTGCAGTTTGAAAATATGTTTATACTACGACTAGTATCAATATTTTCATTACATCTTTGTGAATGTTAATTTGTAATACATCCACAAAACAAAGATGACTCTCTTATAACCTCCTCAAACAAAGATGATTTCTCAAAAGGCAAATGAATAACATTTGTGCAAGTGTGGGGAAAAACTGAAAATGGAGTCGTTCCCAAAAACCGGACGAGATTCTAGGGTCGGTTTAGTATAAAAATCGCAGTTTTTTTTTATTAAAATCGCTAAAAAAAATAAATAAAAATTAAGTTTTTGTTTTTTTTAAAGAAAAATTGGTTTCTTTTTTTTTTCAAAAAAAAATTTCAGTAAATTTGTAGTTTTTCATAAAAAAATTCAAAAAAAAGTTTAGTGATCTCTAAGTATATTTTTTATTCATTTTTATGATTTTTAGGGTTTTTTGTTTTTCATAGAACCTAATATATATATATATATATATATATATATATATATATATATATATATATATATATATATATATATATATATATATATATATGGGAAAAAGGAATATACATTACAGTCTCACCTAAGTTTAGATACTAAATCTCTTGAAAATACATTATTTTACTATATAAAGATTACGGTTAGTAGATTCACAATAAATACTTGAAGATGTAAATTCAAGATCAACACAATAAGATTTAGGGTTTAGGGTTCAGGATTTAGAGTTTAGGGTTTAGGTTTAGTGTTTAGGGTTTAGATAAGGAAAGAAGAATATTGATTATCTTTTCCTTTCGTGACAGTGGAAAAAAAAATAATGTTCACTTGTGTAAAGTAATAAACAATAATGAAGGAAAAAAAACAGAGATGGTAATGGTAAAACAATAATGAAAGAAAGAAATGTTATTGATGATGATATTTTACCAAGTGAAACCAAACCGGATATTTAACAAGTTAAAACGATATATTTTAGAGGTTTAGTACCTAAGTTTAGATGAAACTGTAATGTATATATATATATATATATATATATATATATATATATATATATATATATATATATATATATATATATATATATATATATATATATATAAAAGCTCTTTACAAGATATTTATTCAAGCTCTTTTTGGTTTTCATTAGACTCTCAAATATTAATTGTGTTGTTTAATGTAAATATTTAGTATGTTTTTTGCTATTATGTATTGCGGAATTCAAGTCTTTATATCTGATTTTTATCTTTACGTGGATTTTAATTTTCCTGATTTATATTGTTCTATGCAATTGATAGGCCAGTAGAAAAACCAACTATCTATCTAGTTGAACCCAAAAACTCTCCGAACCCGAAAATATGTATTTTTAGGGAGTAAAACCCGAAATTTTAGAGTTTGTGTTTCATTTTAGGCAGAAACCGAATCAAACTGAACAGTACTTACATGAAAATGGTGTCCTTAATTCCACTCAATAATATAACTTTATAAAACAAAACAATAGTGGAATTATGTAAAGATTACCTATTGCCAAGACGCGAATGAAGTTGAATAATCATATCTTCTTCTGCTTCTGTAAACGCGCCTCTTTTGAGGTCCGGCCGCAAGTAATTAATCCATCTCAACCTACAACTCTTTCCACATCTCATCAACCCTACAACACACAAACAATGAAATTAAATCCAAAACCCTCAAGAGATCCTTCAAGTACAAGAGTAAAAAAAACGAACCTGCAAGCTTGGGAACAACTCGCCAACACTGAATGCCATTGTTGAGGATAAAGTTCATGAGCTTATGATCTTCATCAATGGTCCATGGTCCTCTTCTTAATCCATTCTTGTCACAACATGGTTGTCTTCCCATCTTGATTGCATAAAACACTAGAATAAAATACGGGTAAACAAACTAAAGGTGTGATGTACTGATGTATACGTGTATGTATGTAGATATATAAGGCTTTGAAACCCGTTATCTGAAAATAAGAAAGATGGGAATAGAAACTTGTGTCGTTTGTATACTGAAATGAAAGCAAAGATTCTGACAACTATCATAACCCATGATTGAGTAAGAAAGCACCAACCTTTATCACTAAAGATTAATTTATATTTTGTTAATGATCATAATTATTGTCAAAGAACAAAAAAGTAATTAAGAAATGAAAGAGACATGAGTTACATGCTTTTTAAAATATGAGATGAATAGAACCACAAAAGTCTTGTGAAATTAATTTAATCCAAAAGCAAAACATTACTTGTAATACACTATTCGGAAAATAAAAAACATTATATAATATTATCTTGATATTTTTTTCTTTCTGTCATTTGTATTCAGGTCTAAATAAAACCCGAGTTTGATACAAGCATGCAAATAAATAGTAGAGTTTGATTTTGTGAATGACTCATGTGGCCTTTGTTAAGTCTAAAAGTTCAGGTTCTATCTAATGGATCCATATTCAAAAAGTTTAGAGTTTAATGGGTAGTTATATTCTTATTATTATACTTTTCATTCAACTATATCATTTTTTTCTTATTTAATGTTATAAAGTTCAATGGAACATGTTTTAAAAAATCATGTATTATAAAACCTAATTTATATATTTATTTAAGGATTAAATATTTTATTTTTCCATTAAAGAGTTCAATGATTGAAGTCTATATACATTGATCTTTAAGAAGGCATCCAACATTCTACATAATTTAGCTCTTCTATTATTATGGATGTTGTAAATACTAAAGTCAAGACATATATGCTAAAAGCGTCAAAATACGTTTTTCTCTTGAGAAAATCCTCCGAGTGTTTTTCAAGTTTGATAAAGATTTGAATATGACGACACGAATTAAGATCAAATATCTTATAGTCGGGTTTGTTGAGTTATGTTTTGTTCATTTATACTTAATTTGTTTAACTTTAAACAAGACTTATTTTTATATGAAATATTGGATAGGTTCCATAATTGCAAGGTCCCCCTTATGGTTGTCAAGTTTCATGAATGGGGAGCAACCTTTTTTGTTTAATTTTTTTTGGCGAGGCAGATATTTTATTCCAATATTCCTTTTGTACGAGTCTCTATTTGATAAATATATTATCATTTTGTAATTTTTAATTAAAAAGATAATCATTGCAAGAAAGTAAAACAATTAGGCTGCGCATGGTACAAATCCACTGTGGTTTTATTGAACTTTTAATGTACATTTTGCTAGTGGACTTATTTTACATAATACTTTTGGCATATTATATAACACGTAAATACATAACTCATTTAATTTAATTAGGAAGTTTTGTCATAAAAGTTTTACATTTTGACAGACTAATCCCTGCAACAAATATTTTAATTTTGAAGATTTAGTTTTGTTGATTTAGTCCTTATAAAACTTTTTGGCAGATTTAATCCCTCTTACAACAAAAGTTTTACATTTTGACATGATTTAGTCCTTATAAAACTTTTTGGCAGATTTAATCCCTCTTACAACAAAAATTTTACATTTTGACATATTTAATATCTGTAATTTTTTAATTTACAGAAAATGTCCATGTAAAGTTTTTTATTATTATTATTTTATTTTATTTTTTTTACAAAAATAGTCCGTATGCCTAAGATTTTTGCATTTTGGCAAGTATGACCCCCGTGTAGAAAACTAATTACAAAAATTATTCTCATAATTTGCTAGCGATTATTAAAGTGTATTTTTTTCAGAAACGGTCCATATGTTTAAAAAAGTACAAAAAATGTCCCCGTAATTTATAGAATATGTTATTGTGTATTTTCTTTATAGAAACAGTTCATATGTTTAAAAAAAATTACAAAAATTTTCCATATCTATACAATTTACAAGTTTTGTCCTTAAAATTTCCTATGTCAGCAAGTTTTGTCCCCCAAATAATGCACACAAAACGATAAAGGCCCTATTCTATAAAGCACAAGTATTTACTAGGACTTCTACATGGGGTAAGCTAGCGAAGTTATTTCTTTCACGGTGCCTATCTCGATTCTTAAACAACCTCTACCGTCCGGTCGAGTCAGCTTCGCTCCTTTATTCATACATTTCTTTCTCGAATGGAAATTTCCCAATAGTCAAGGTAGGACGAAGAAGAACATTAGTGGGTATAAGGAGAAGCAGTAGGAGAAGGAGTGTAATCCATATTGAATGAAGTTTATGTAGACTGAAAGCTTAGTAAACTAGCCCAATAGGCTATTCATCTAACTAGTTAAAGAAGAGAAGAGTTAGCACGAATCGTCTTTGCAGCGTAAACTCCTGCTAAATGAATGCCTTTGCTTTGGCTTTGAAATTATGTTCCTGATTCAACTCCTTCATGCCATTGATTGATGCAAGTCTTTTTCCTTGTGTAAGAGATATTCCATCAAGTTTATAGAGACTGAAAGCTGCCTAAACTGGATCAATATTCAGCCAATCCCTTGCAGCTTTATCTCACTTCTACTTCTCGTGGGGCATTGCGATAGGAAGGAATGCCCAGTATACTACTTGAGCCGAGTGATCACAGGTCCGGGGACAAGGTACTCAGTTGTGGAAGGGCACTGCCTCACATTAGTCTTTGTTACTCAGAAGTTGCGTCACTACTTCATGTCCTTCATAATTCATATTGTGACAAGATGTGACCCAATCAAACACTTAATGTCTCGAGCTATACTATACTCATAGGAAGAGCTGCTCGGCGGTTCCTCACTCTAGCAGGCTATGACATGAAATGTGTAACTCCCAACGTAATGAAAAGTAAAGCCTTAGTTGATTTGCTTGCCCGTTTCCCGAGTGGAGAATATGAATATGCACTTCCATCAGAGCAGGACTCTCAGCTGCAGTATTGGAGGAAGCAAACAAATTGAAGAAAACTTGCCTCCAATGTCAATTCTACCCATGTCCAGCAGAATGTGCCTTAGAGCATTATATTATGAAGACCGGAGAAAGCCCTATATTGATTGTATTTCTTTTCTGGATTAAAAAATCCTCCCTTCTGAAACAAAAGATGTAGTTGGAATAAAGAAAAGGCGCTATCCGACTTGTATGTGAAAAGCATTTCGTACTCGTAACTGATCCCTTCCTAGCGAAAGGTGTGCTCCAATGAAAAAAGTACACAACACTAGTAGTGTCCCTTTTGACGACCAAGTCACAATAGAAACAATGTATCTCTCTGGGGATGCAAAGAATATTTGAAAGCACTTTCGAACCATCACACGGATTCCAACCCAACTGCCCATGATATGGTAAGAACGGAATGGAAGGGAAAAAAAAGTCTTCTATGCGCAGACGTGAAAGCTCTATCAATAGAACTAGCTTCTTTTATTTAGAGAGGAACGATTCCCTCATCTGAGAATCATCATTCACGCACTATTCCTCCCCACTAAAAAAAGTGATTGAGAATCTCGAGACAATTAATAATAATAATTTTCTTTTATGTGACCAAAATATAATAAACAAAACCTCTCTGCATGCCTAAAGAAAACAATTTATAGTATATATATATATATATATATATATATATATATATATATATATATATATATATATATATATATATATATATATATATATATTAGTTTTTTATCTGTGTCAAGCGGCGGTGAATAATTTTTTCATAAATTAGATAATTTTAATAATATCAATTCTAACAATTTTAGAAATAAAAAAATAAATTGACATACAACACTAAATAAATCAACAATCAATGGCATTCAAACGAAAAACATTACACAATGTTTAAAATTATTTAATAATAAGGAAAAAAAGTTCGCCTTAGCTCGCCTATTTTACATTACATATTTATATTTTAACATCTTTTTTAGGAGGTACATTTTTTAATCCGGAAGCCTTGCAATCTCGATGACTTGTACAATACAACCACAAAATGACATCTAGAATTTGGTCTTAGCAGTTTTGTTTACTTGTACAACACATACATGCATATGCATTTAAAGGGATTTTGATGACATGTTGTTGCTACTACATCACTTTTCCTTGATAACATCAATTGCATTTTGCATTATACATTTTCATGGTTAAAGAATGCATAGTGGATTGAAATGTGTGTCAAGTCTAAACCTTACACCACCTGCATCAATGTTTACATGGTCATTTAGGCTTAGACGTTCATAATCACTGGTGAGAAACTGAGAACAAATAACCAAGAAAATACATTGTTGTGATCTTTGAGAAGCAATCAAAGTTTGGCATTGACCAGGAAAAGACTTCATCATCCACCACACCACCTTCAATATCGAGAAGATGAAAGCTTCCTTGACTAACTTAATTTCAAGATCTCTAGTTTTAACAAATACTATTCACATCGGTAACTACAACTTAAAGTTGAATAATAAATTAATATTAGTCCGTGCAGATCAAACATATTAAACAAAGTATGCAATCCATTTAATGTAGATGATCACTAAAAATGTCATTGCATATATGTTATATGTTGCCTTACTCATGCGATTCTGAAATGTCTACTATTTCGTTTTTGCACGTCCTATTCTATTTATTTAAGCCTTTGAGGACCATTCCTCCCTATAATTGCCACGTTTACTAATAACTTGCTAGCTACTTGCACCTTACTTTTTGCCTAATGTTTTTAACATTCCTACTTTGAACAACCGCATTCACTATAATACAGATCAACAAAACCGTTAACCAAAGCTTCAAATTATTTCAAATACATTACTTTTTGGCTAGAAAAACATCCACATATGTTAGCAGCAAGGTTTTAAAAATCGTTCGAGGCGTACGCCTCGAGGCGAGGCGGACGAAAAACGATTCTGAGGCTACGCTTCTTAGGGGGAGAATGAGGCGCACGCCTCAGTCTTGTGAGGCGGTGAAAAGCGGTCTGAGGCGGGGCGTTCCAAGGCGAGGCGTAAGAGGCGTTCTGGTTTTTTTTTTTTTTTTTTTTGACTTTTTGACCTTAGAAATCACGTGATATCTTTACTTGACCTAATTTTTCTCCAGCCGTCACTCCTTATTCTCTCGTTTCTTCTTTCTTTTCTCTTCTCGTCACTCCTTATTTTTCGTTTTTGTTGATTTGGCTTGATTTGAAGACTATTATGCGTTTGTTTTTACCAATTTGACATAATTTGAAAACTATTATGAATTTTAGTATCTTTTTATTTTTGGGATGATGACATTAGGTAAGACTTTTATGTTTGAAATTGGACTTTAGTATGTTTTTTATGATTAATATAATATATTATTATTATTATTATTATTTTATTCCGCCTCGAGGCTTACGCCTCGTTTCGCCTCGAGGCTTACGCCTCGTGAGGCGAGGGGTAAACGCCTTGAGGCCCGATTCCGTATTTTAAAACCTCGGTTAGCAGGTTCATTTTTTGGGTTCCAGTTATATGGAAACATATACTTGTTTTGGTTAATCCAATTAATGTCTAGTGATGACAAAAATAATAATAATAATAATAAACACTTTTACTACTTGATAAACATCTATGTTCTTTGACGTACCGTCGGTATGTCAATCATTTTTTTTAATAGATGTTGCTATGGATTCCTATTTTCAAGTGATAATCTACATTTTTTGCAAAGTATTTAAGTTCCTGCAATAAAATTACATAATATATATCACATAAATTAAGCATAAGTGATAAGACGAAAAATTAGCATCAGAATTAATAAAAATGTGCAAATACACTAAAGCTCTTCAAAAACCAACATGAACTTCATTTAATCTCCACTCAAAATCAAATCTAGTAATTTTTCTCTTTTACCCCTATTTTCAACTTCCAGTGAAGTAAATTACATAAAAAAAAAAAACAACAAATCTATGCTCTTCTTAAGTCGTTATGCCATAAAAATCAAAACTTATTGTAGATAAACAAATAAAATACAACTATCTACAACGGGATATCTGTAGAAAAATTCCGATATTTTGAGCAAATTTTTAATAAAGTCTTAAAGTTTATTTTTTTAATAAAAAAATCATGACTTTTTCACCTTTTGAATAGAAAAACCCAAGAAACCGGTTAATTTATTCACTTTAGCCCTTTTTGACCTGTTCAGCAGGTCATGGGACCAAATTGTTAATTTTTCGAAAATAACGGGACTTTTTTACAGATTTCGTAAAAAAATTTATATAATGTATAAACATATTTTTTTACATATCTATATCAAATTTTACATATTTGTGTATTTATTATGTTTTTATATGTATATATTTACGTATTTTTATGTATTTTAAATGTATAAACGTATTTTTTTACTTATTTATATGTATATTAAACAAATTTACATTTTTTTTTATGTATTTTTATGTGTAATTTTTTATGTATTATGTATTTATATGTATTATTTATTTTTACATATTTATGTATTTTTTAAGCTTTTTATATAGATGTTTATGTATTTTAAATGTATAAACGTATTTTTTACGTATTTACATCTATTTTTTTTAGTATTTTACATATTTTTTATGTATTATGTATTTATGTATTCTTTTAACTGTTTTATATAGATGTTTTTGTATATTTATGTATTTTAAATGTATAGACGTATTGTTTTACGTATTTATATGTATTTTTTTAAACTATTTTACATATTTTTTGTGTTTTTTACGTATTATGTATTTATATGTATTTTTGCGTATTTATGTATTCTTTTAGTTTTCTTATATAGATTTTTATGTATATTAAATGTTTAATTATATTATTTTTACGTGTTTATATATTTTTTATGTAAAAATAATACACTTTAACATTTAATGTACATAAAATTACATAAACATCAATATAAGAAACTAAAAGAATACGTAAATACGCAAATATATATATATATATATATATATATATATATATATATATATATATATATATATATATATATATATATATATATATATATATATATAGACACACACACACATAATACATAAAAAACACATAAAAACACACAAAAAAAATATATGTAAAGTACTTAAAAATACATATAAATACGTAAAACAATACATTTATACATTTAAAATACATAAATATACAAAAACACCTATATAAAAAACTTTAAAAAAATATATGAATACATAATACATAAAAGATATGTAAAATACTTATATATATATATATATATATATATATATATATATATATATATATATATATATATATATATATATATATAATACGTATAAAATATGTTTATACACTTAAAATACATAAACATCTATATAAAAAGCTTTAAAAAAATACATAAATACGTAAAAATATATAAAAATGCATATAAATACATAATATATAAAAAATAACACATAAAAATACATAAAAAATATGTAAAATGGTTAAAAATACATATAAATAAGTAAAAAAAAATACTTTCACACATTTAAAATACATAAAAATACGTAAATATATACTTATAAAAATATAAAAAATACAAAAATACGTAAAAATAGATATAGATATGTAAAAAATATGTTTATACATTATATAAAAATTTTGATGAAATCTGCAAAAAAGTCCATTTATTTTCGAAAAATTAACAATTTGGTCCCATGACCTGCTGAACAGGTCAAAAAGGACTAAAGTGAATAAATTAGCCGGTTTCTTGGACTTTTCTATTCAAAATGTGAAAAAATCAGGACTTTTTTATTCAAAAAATAAAATTTATGACTTTATTAAAAATTTGCCCAAAATATCGGGATTTTTCTGGAGATATCCCTATCTACAACACTAAATGGTTGATGACCAGAGAAAATACAAGAATCTAAAACACCATTTGGCATAAGGTTGGGCCTTTAATATAGGGTACTCGGATGAAACGAATGAAAATGAAGAAGATGAGAAAGGAACAAAACCTAAACGTGAGAAAAAAAAACTTTTGTATTTTAAAAATTTGTCAACCAAAATACGAATTACTTGGATGAGGGAATGAAGAAGTTGGTGGTGATGTCTAGATTTTCCCTAATTATATGTTCAAACAAAAAAAAACATACAAAGAAGAATATGTCAGGCGTAATATTTTTTATGTTTAGAAACGACAACCATGGGGTTTCAAGGTCAAGGCATAATCATAGAACATACACATATTAACAAAAATTAGAAGCATATAACATGGAATAGGGAAAAAACCTACATAAGAGAAGTGAATCCCTTCAGATATACTCTCAACATCTTTTCAAGCTTGTTTCTCAAGTTCTTTTCTCTATTTCTCACCCCACATCATAAGCATTGAATATGTTTTGGACATGAGAAGGAAGCATTGTGTAACATCCATAAAATTCGAGCCAATTTAAAACTTTTTAAATCATTTAAAACCATTCAGTTATTACATTTTTTCAAAATAGTTTAAACGTTAGAGTTCCCAAAATCATAATCATCAATCGAGGAAGTGTACAGTCATGCCTTCGCCTTCCCGCGATCATCCACTGAACCTGAAACAATAAACAAAAACTGTAAGCTTGAAGGGTTAGTGAGTTACCCCCAAATTACCAACCTCATATAACCATAATAATATCATATCAACAAATGCAAAACAACATGCAAAATGAGCCTTCAGCCTGATTAAACCGCCTCCCAAGCCTTCAGTCTATCTGGACCGCTCTCCAAGCCTTCGGCATGTTTGGACCGCCTCGCAAGGCCTTCATCCTATCCGGACCACTCACTGGGCCTTCGGTCTGACTATGTGCCCTCTTGGGCCTACAGTCTATCCGGTCCGCCCTAGGTATGTTGACCTTCAGCAGAAAGCAGGACCGCCTCAACCCAACCCCCAATCAAACAACCATGTGCATATATAACAGATAATTGCATAACAGTCTATAGATAACAAACCGATCTAACAGATCATATAGCATAGCAACATCCTGTAACCAGGATACCAACCTAACCAGTCATTAACATAGCATCATCATATATACTAGGATACCGACCTAAACCAAGTCATTAAACATAATACCATCCTATCTACCAGGATGCAGATCTAATAGATCAATAAGCATAATACCATCCTAACTACCAGGATGCAGATCTAACAGATCAATAAGCATATCAAGCAAGTACCAGTATACAATCCGAGAAAGGGTCAGCCTTGGTACCTTAGACCCTGTTGATATAGTGAGGATAACTCACTTTGCACTGTCGATCTGAATTGAAGAGTCGAACTCCCGAATTGCTGCCTCGCCAAAAATCCCGAACAGCTGATCTCTCGATTCCCAAAGCTATCAATACCAAAATATCACTTAGTTCAAAACAATAATCCTCCTTAAGGTAAAATTACCATTTTACCCCTAGTCCAACTTGGTCCATATCTAAGGCTCAAAATCATAATATAAAAAGCCCAACACTGGATGGGCTTCCCAAACCCTCTAGTGGCCCACTAATGGCCCAATTTGCTAAATTGGGCCCAATACCTCTTATAGGCCTTACCCTAAGTCCAAACATCTTCTTGGACCACATCATCTGACTCTTGATGGCCCACTAAGGCCCAAAGGACCAAAATCCTCAGTATGGCCCAAACCAAGGCCCAAAATCCATAAGGCCCATAACTAATGAGTACACTGAGCGTACTCATATGTACGCTAAACGTACTAATCAAATGGTGCGTACGATGGGTGTACCTGATTGTACGCTCAGCATACTCCCCTGTTAAGTCATTTTCCCATTAAGTGCTTAATACTCATATTTAGAAGCTACAATCACAGATCCAAGTCCTTTCCAATGTCTTAATCCATAAAGTCACAGACTTGGTGACTTTGCATGCCCTAAACAATTACAAACTCCAAAAATGATATTCTACTTCCATGAAAGTGGTCTTAACTCTTGCATGAACCCATTAAGACCACCAATATGACAACTTTCTATCCTAGGGAGTCATTTAGCACTAAGGTTTGCAACCTTTAGCCTAGAAGCTGGATTTAGACTAAAAATCTTCAACCTTTGGACAAAAATGACTTCAAAACTAAACCACACTAGATCTAAGCACTCTTAGATAAATTTTATAGCTTTATACCTCCAAGTGATCTGAAATGGAACCCGAAACTCGGATCTACTGTTTCCCCTTTAATCCAGCACCTTGCTATACTATTAACTTGCTTGGAAATGGCTTCACAATCACAAAAATGCTCTTTAATGACCTCCAAAGCTCCAAGAACACTCAAGGGAGGGTTAGGGTTTCGTGGTGGCTGCATGAAGATAAGAAAGAGGCTGATAATTAGGGTGTTATGTTCTTTATATAGTGGCATGCCCTAAACATTAGCGTTTAGGGTCTCTGAGAGTACGCTAGGCATACTCCCCCCCTTACCCGCGATCATTTACTCCACTATGTTGGGCGTACACCAGCTTATGATGGGTGTACCCATCCGAACACGTGCATGCATCCCTTGCATGCATGGGACTTGCTTGCCAAACATTTCCATTAGGGACCATTTATGCCAAATACTATAAAGTGCTATAACTTCTTCATTCTAAGTTCGTTTCCAACGAACTTTATATCCACAAAAAGGTAGCGAGAAGCCCTACGATCCTAACCACACACCCATGCCTTAAACCATCCGAATAAATCCCAAGACCCTAAAAGACCGAATCGCTCATACTCTGGGCCTCTGAGACCGCCACAAAGTGCTTTTCAAAACGGTGTGTTACACATTAAAGAGGATTATGGCTTGATTCATGGTGGGAACATTACTTTGCTGGTGGTGGTGTGAACAATGAACATAAAGAAATCAAAAAACTAGTCAAACTATCAAAACAAACCTAAAACCATAAGTAAAGTCTTCTTCATTCCATCATTGCAGCTTCTATTTCCATGCTAGGTTCAAAACCTAATAAGACATTATTTTAGTATTTTATGAAATTTTAGAATGATGGAAAAAAACTAACAAAAAAGGGAAGTTGGTTAAGATATCCAAACAACTTCCAGAAACACACATATACATATGAAGTCAGATCTGCATCAAAATCAAAGATTTATTCAGCTAAGCAAAAAAAAGGAAACTTCTAATGGTGAAGGAGAAGAATTACCTTCTCTATGGATCATATACCCTGAAATAATATATATATATATATATATATATATATATATACATACATACATACATAAAATAAAGATGAAAACTAATAGGGTCAGTGAAATATTGGAGCATTTGACAAAAATATGTTACCTATACGTTGGTGAAGATGAATATGGAAAGAGATGCAGAAGGAAAATTGAAATCAAATGATGTTAGAATTAAGATGTAACACCCCGTTTATTTAATAAATAAATTAATGAATGAATAGTAACCCCAAATCAATAATTAAATAGCAAGGTGTTGGCTTCGAGGAGTAAATTGGCATAATTTCGAAATTAGGGATTAAAACTATAACTTTCGGATTGGTTTTGTAAATATTTATGAAGGTAAGGACCACTTGGTAAATTATTGGAAATTAAGATGGATAGATTATGGGAAGAAAGGGCTAAATGGTAAATTTCAGACTCAATTTGTAAATAATTTTGAAGGTCGGGGTTAAAAGTGTAGCATATGGACTTTATTTGAGAATAATTTGTAAATAAGGGGCTGAATGGTAACTGTGAGACTAAATGTGAAAGGAATTATTTGAGCAGGGGTGGGAAGATTAAATTATGGACTTTCTGTGAAAAGAATCCTATGGGGAGGGACTATTTGTGACATTATGGAATGAAGTTTGAGTGGGTGACGAGTATTTAACTGCTGCATTACCCTAACCCTAAAAGGAGCACCAGCCGCCACCTTCACCTTTATGCCTCCCGCCACCGACGTCCATCCTCCTTCACCTCCCGGCGCCACACCACACATTTTAGTCGATTCTAACCAGTCGAGTCGTCGAACGTCGCAGTCCCAATCCTCTGGCGAGAGCAGTCAACGACGTGAATTCCACGGGTGTCCGTTGCCACCCCTTCCGTCGTCCTCCTCCTTCTTCTTTTCTTTTCTGTCGCCGCTCACAGTGCCCTCGACTATTGTCGGTTCCGTTCCGACCACCGCCCGCCATCGCCTGCTCAACCAACGATAGAGGCTCTTCCATCGTTTTCTTCTGATTTCCATAAGCCACCGTGAGGGTGGCTGTGATTGGGGTGCGTTTCCCTTGCTCAGCTTGTGTCCGTGTGTGCGTGCCTGTTTTCAGTTGGGTGGAAAAGCATGGGAACGACCATGGTGGCCGCTACCTTGCTGCCGCCGTATTGTCAACTTCTGCCGCCAAGGCGGTGGTTGTGTAGGTGAATGTTCGAGTTTACAAGCTTCTTTGGCATTCGTGGGGTTGTGTGAGAGACTTTGGCTGAGAAAAGCCACCACCACCTCCGTGAGGTGGTGACTGCCGCCACATGCCACCGCCGGCCAACATAAGGTGGTTGTGTTTGTGTGTGTGTTAGCTTAGTGTATGTGTGTTAATGGGGTTTTTGTGTTTTATGATGTATAAGGTAAAGGAATAATGGAAATGAAACTCAAGACCACCACCGTAGGGTGGTGGCTGCCGTCTCTTACCGTAGTGTCGGGTGGCGGTGTGCATCATTTGTATTGTGACTCGTTTGGGATGTTTGGACAAAGGGACTAAAACCTTAATGGGCCCAATGAAGCCCTAACTGACCTAAAAGCCCAAACATGTGATTAATGGGCCTAGTGAACACTAATGGATCTAAGGACTTAACTTTGGGCCTATTGGGTTATGATGGGTTGGAAAACCCTAATTAGGGTTTAGAAAACCCTAATTTTAGAATTATGGGCTTGGACTTACCGGGGCCCACATTTTGGCTATTACAATGGAATTGTATATAAAGCCCAATCACACCATATGATTTATTTCGAAGAGTGATGGACTTAATAGATTAAGTCCTTAATGGGTTAAGTGAGAAACACTTAACCCTAATTATCATTTTATGTGAAACACTAATTTCACTTGGGCCTTGAGTTGGGCCTTTCCATTGGGCTTTGGTGATTGGGTTATTAATGAGCCATCCAAGAACAATCGTATGTACTAGAATAATTTAATGGGCTTTAGGGTAAGGCTAATGTGAAGTTTTGGGCCCAATTTGGAAAATTGGGCCATAGATGGGCCATAACTAGACCTTAATGATTATAAGATATTGGACCATTATAATGCCACATGTTTAAACTGGACTAAATGGTTGGGCTTTTGAATAAGACCATGTAATGGTTTGGGCCCAACTTGGAAAATTAGGCCATATGTTGGGCTTTGATTCCTAGTTTGACTTTTGGGCCTTTGGATTGGGCCTTGGGCTTAAATCAAGCCAATATGGGGTAATGTAGCCTGTTACTCCAAGAACTTATGGTTATGTGTTGGGACCTAATTATTAATTGGGTGATGTTTTTATATTCACGGTTTGGGAATCTGTCATCCAGCTGTAGGGTTGTGTCTACGGGACCTTAACAGTGTAAGGTGAGTTACCTTCCAATAGAGGTGGGTCTAAGGCACCAATGCAGGCCCACTAGTAGGTGACTATGTATGAGATGATTGTCTTTGTGATAATTGTCTGTTTACAACTATCTGATATGCTCTATGTGCTAGGATGCTCTGTTATATGTGTTAGTAGTAGTATGGGTGAAATAGTCCCCGGATACCGGTTGAAAGATACCGAAGGGGTCGTCAGAACCCATGCATGCCTAGTAGTACATTATGTTATGTTATTATGTGGTATTGGTAGGGTTGAAATAGTCCCCGGTTACCGGTTGAAAGATACCAAAGGGGAGGTTAGCTCATGGTTACCGGTTGAAAGATATCGAAGGGGAGGTTGGCTCCCAAATACCGGTTGAAAGATACAGAAGGGGTAGGTTGGGCACCCAATTATGCATGATAGTATATTTATGTATGTTATACTATGTTATTATGTGGTAGTCATAGGGGTGAAACAGTCCCCGGATGCTAGTTGAAAAATACCGAAGGGGTAGCCCAACACCCATATATGCTTGGCAATATGTGTGTTGTATGGAATGTGGTATGTTGGGGGAACTCATTAAGCTTTGTGCTTAAGGTTTTCGGTTTTGGTTTCAGGTACTTCGTTTTCAAAGGAAACGAGCTGGCTTGATCGCATCGCATCATACTATGTCTTCCGCACATGAGATCTTTGGGATTACACTCTGATATTATTTCATGATAACATGTTTGACTATTGCCACTTTGGTTTTGACATGAGATGTTATTATGGTTGTTTTATTATTTATGGTTTCATAATAACTTATTTAAAAATGAAATTTTTGGCCTTAAATTTTGGGATGTTACAAGTTGGTATTAGAGCCTTGGTTTGAGGGATTCGGATATACTTTCGGGTGTACCTGGACTCAAACTAAGGGCTTGTTATGAAAAAATTTCAAAAGTAAAATCATTTTATAAAAAGAAGATTGAAAAGAGAAAAGAACTTTGAAAAGAACAAGGTGTATGATGCGTGCAATCAGCCGAGCTCAAGTAAGTTTTCTCCAAGATACCCATACATGTTATGATATTTTATGTTATGATATGATTATGAGAAATACATGCTAGATTAGGGCTGAGGATCTAGGAGGATGTCTTATATGCCTATTGTATGTGCTTGTAGACTTGCATGCTAGTACTGGAAAGTCAGTAAAAGAATAACATGTTTAGGTTATGCTTGATTGTATGAGCCTTTGAATTCCATCTACAGATTCCTGATTAGAGGATAGAACGGTTTGATTGGATTATGATGGTTAGATTTTCCATTGTCGGGATTTTGTTTGCTTTGTGCTTTGCGGGACTCTTAGTGATGTGAGTTAGCTACTAAGTGAATATGCTAAGTCACATGGGACACAGGCCGGATGATCTCAGAGTGAGGGACTTGACCCTATTGTGCAACTCTTGTCTAAGTCCAACCGTTCTAAGGATGGGTCTCTTACTCGAAGGATTATTTGATCTCTATTGCATGTGGATATATTCATGAGGTGGCTAGTTGACATTGTTGGGAATCTTTCAGGAGATAAGTACTGGGTGAGTTCGAGATCCTATGAAAGCCTAGGATATGCTTCAGTAGGTTAGTAGTGAAGTGTAGTGGGGCTTAGGTGCATCAGTTTGAGGAAGTGACTTGGAGGATTCGGGAGGATTGCTGAGGAAAGTATAGATAGGTGTGGAAGGTAGTATTGGGACCGTACTACTGAAAGCACAGGATCCATACTCAAATCGGTGAGAGTCTTGGAGAATCTGAGAAGCTTTGGTGAGAAGTTTATGACCTGGTTTGGGGACAGAGGATGTTCTAGTTGTTGCAGCTTAGCTATTGGCAGGTGAGCTAGTGAGTTTGGCAGGGTGTCAGACCCTGAAGGATATGATTTCCAAGAAAGTGCAGATGCGAGATCGATTTGGAGCACTTTGAGAAGAGAGGTTCGTGCCATGTGTGTATAGTAGAGGGTCCCGGGAAGAGACCCATGACTTCTGATCATCGGGTGAAAGGCCAGCAGCACCGAAGTCAGTGCAACATGTACGAGAAAGTGCACAAGGGATCTTGTCACTCCAAGGGTTTAGGCTGCTACATGTGTGGTAGGGTTGATCATGTTGGATGAAGGTGATCAGTATTCCTCCAGATGTTGTGGGTATGTTAACTTCTACTGCTATTAGGTGGATGTTGGGAATACGTATCGCTTCAGAATTGTGAGTGAGTTTAGATAAGTTAGATCTTGGGTCGGTTTTTTGCTAATGTTTGGGTTATCAAGGATCATATATGCCATCCTCCATGCTGAAAAGTCCTTGATGAACCCACAAAGGGATACATCTTGTGAAGTAGGTTCCGCGTGTACCGTTATCATTCTGGATCTTTGTCGACATTTGTGCAGGAGTATTATTTGGGAGATCGTTGGTCAGGAATTAGTGGGATAGTTCTCCAGTGAAGTCAGAGTTCAGTGATTCTATCATTTGTTCGTATATGGTCGACATTTTCCTGTGGAAGAACCTTGGAGTTCAAGGCACTACTGTTGCTAAGACAGGACTAGTAACATGAAGATGGTGATGTCAGTTGCGGGTGTTAGATGCAGAAGTAGTTGGTTCTTGGATGTTCAAGAGAATTTCATTTCTCGTACGGGTTGTGTTCAGTTAGTGTTCAGTGATACTGCAACAATGAAATTGGGAATGAGGATTCATCAGCTAGAGTGAAGTTAAGGCCTTCAGTTGACAACATGGGAGATAGACTGAGGTGTCAGACTGTACCATATTTCAAGAGTACTCTTCAAGATTTCAGAAGATAGGCGATCTTAAGGTTTGATTAGTAATTGATCGTTAGCATTGGTAAGCTTAGATTGTCGGTAGTGGACTATTATGAAGTAAGAAGGATTAGGAATCCTTCAATTCTTGCGTACCGTGAAGATTTAGTAAAATCTAAGTGGGGAAGATACTTTTTGTAAAGTTCTACAAATGTGAGTTCTGGTTGCGCGAGGTGCAATCTCTTGGGCACCTTGTCAACCAGAAGGGGTATTCTGGGTGATCCGGCCAAGATAGAAGTCGTGACG
Source organism: Lactuca saligna (assembly GCF_052625555.1). Lineage (NCBI taxonomy): Eukaryota > Viridiplantae > Streptophyta > Magnoliopsida > Asterales > Asteraceae > Lactuca > Lactuca saligna. Next base: position 245,616,701 of record NC_136424.1, on the reverse strand, counting down.
CAGTGGGAGATTCCGAGGTCTCCATCTGAGATTTAGAGTTTCTTAGGTCTAGCGGGTTATTACCAGAGATTTATACGGGACATCTCCGAGATTGTGGTTCCTTTGACCCGACTAACCAAGAAGTCGGTGGCCTATTGTTGGGGGTCTGAGCAGCAGGCAACCTTCAAGATTCTCAGACAACAGGTTTCGGGAACCAGGTTAGAGCTCCAATTAGGACTCAAGTTCAGTTATGTTTTAGGTCGAGTGCGTGTTCGACCGGTATGGAAAATGTTGTAAGACTATGAGGGTAGCCGTAGCATTCACTAGCGCTCAGCTAGTATGGAGAGTGTTCTAAGGCTGCGGGTGTAGTCGTAGCATTCACTAGTGGTCAGGTAGTGTGGTAACTGTTGTAAGTCTATGGGTGTAGCCGTAGCATTCACAAAGGTTAGCAAATAGTGCTATAGTGATGTAAGTCTATGGGTGTAGCCGCAACATTCATTAGGTTAGTAGATAGTATGAGCACGTTGTTAGGACGCGGAAGGAACAGTAGTACCCACCAGTTTGGGTGTAGTAATGAGGATATAGAAATCCATGGATTGGATTATGGATTTCCCCAAAGGGATTAGATCTGGTTAAGCCAGTGATAAGACCGTAGGACACTACTACAGTTATGAGATCAGGGAAGAAATGGATTTCTTAGGTTTGTGTATGATAAAATGCTACCATTGGTCATGTAGCCATCACTCTTAGCCTTGGATTTGGAGATGTTAGGATTCGATGCATGGACCCGACCAGTTGGATCAGGAGGTTGCTAGAGCCATAGTGGTAAGATAACTAATGGCAACCATTGACAAACAAGGATTTCATTCAAAAGTTGCATGGAGCGACTGCGTTTGAGTCTTTTGACTCCGCAATCGGGCTGGAACTTGATATTTTAGAGGATTGGTGAACGAATTGAGACCAGGTAGGTCTCGGTAGATTTTGGAAAGCAGCCATGAGGCTTCATACTATTTTAGGCAGTTCAATGTTCGGACAGTTTCAGCGATTGGCAGTATTAGTATTTGTGTTTTAGGCTGCAAGTTCGGATGGAATAACAGATTGCTTGGGTTATGCTAAATGACCTATAGGGATAATTGGTTATGTGGTTTCAGCTTTCTAGTAGGAGCCTCAGGTTATCATAAGTTGAGTAGTCAATTAAGGGATAAACAAACTCGATTCAATGATAATGATTCAATATGAGTGGTTTGTCATGGATTCAGATCATCTCGAAACAACAGATTTTAGACCGAGTAGATGTTATCGAGTTGCGATGAATTTATTCATCTGTGGATTTGAAGGCTTTATGAAGATTGGTCACGACTACCCTGGGAAGGCTAGGGTGTGCCCAGGATGGTGACCACGTTACTAGAGTGGTTGGGCGAGCAAGGAATGATAAGGAATGATTTCGAGGATGAAATCTAATTTAAGTTGAGGAGAGTTGTAATACCCCGTTTATTTAATAAATAAATAAAATAAATTAATGAATGAATAGTAACCCCAAATCAATACTTAAATAGCAAGGTGTTGGTTTCGAGGAGTAAATTAATGAATGAATAGTAACCCCAAATCGATACTTAAATAGCAAGCTATTGGTTTCGAGGAGTAAATTGGCATAATTTAGAAATTGAGGGTTAAAAGTGTAACTTTCGAATTGGTTTTCTAAATATTTATGATGGTAAGGACCACTTGGTAAATTATTGGCACTTAAGATGGATAGATTATGGGAAGCAACGGCTAAATGGTAAATTTCAGACTCAATTTGTAAAGAATTTTGAAGGCCGAGGTTAAAAGGGTAACATATGGACTTTATTTGAGAATAATTTGTAAAGGAGGGGTTGAATGGTAACTGTGAGGCTAAATATGAAAGGAATTATGTGAGCAGGGGTGGGAAGAGTAAATTATGGACTTTCTGTGAAAAGAATGCTATAGAGAGGGATTATTTGTGACATTATGGAATGAAGTTTGAGTGGGTGTCGGGTATTTAACTGTTGCATTACTCTAACCCTAAAAGGAGAAACAACCGCCACCTTCACCCTTATGCCTCCCACCACCGGCTGCCATCCTCCTTCACCTCTTGGCGCCGCACCAACCATATCCGTAGATTCCGACCAGTCGAGCCACCGAACGTCGAAGTCCCTATCCTCCGGCAAGATCAGTCAACGACGTGACGACGGGTGTACATTGCCACCCCTTCCACCATCCTCCTCCTTCTTCTTTCCTTTTCTGTCACTGCTCACAGCACCCTCAGCTATTGCTCGTTCCGTTCCGACCACCGCCCACTACTAGGATCATTCCACAATAGCTAGTTGTCACCGTCATCGCTTGCTTAACCAAAGATGGAAGTTTTTCCATCGTTTTCTTCTAACTGCCATGAGCCACCGCCAGGGTGGCTGTGATTGGGGTGTGTTTCCCTTGCACAGCTCGTATCCGTGTGTGCGTACCTGTTTTCTATTGGCCAGAAAAGCATGGTGTAACGCCCGAGTTTCAGGGCTAAGCATTTTTGTCAATGTAATAGTCTAGGTCAACTCTTGTAACTCTTTTTGAAGTAATAAAGATAAAATAGTTGAGTATTATGTGAATTATGTGTGTTTATGTGTTTATTATTTGATTATAAATGTATAATTAATAAAGAATAAAAATGAGCGTCAAAATTAAAGTGTGAGATAATCCTGATATCTCTACATAAACTTGTAGAATACGTCTCAAGGTTTTCGTACATATAAAGAACGCCGAAATCCGAGTTATAACGAAGAAGTTATGACCCGTCGAAGTTTCGCGACAGAACCGACACGATACCCGAAAGCGTAAATAGTGAATTTACGATAGAGTGAGATTTAGCCTTAGCAATCTAAACGAAAGTCATAGAATATGTTAAATTAAGAACATCGATAAAAAGAACGCCCAAATCTGACTTCGTATGAAGAAGTTATGATTTTTCGAAGTTTCGGAATAGCAGCGTACAACCCTAAATTTGAATATTAGATCGAGTGATTTTTAGCTGACACGACCTAAGCGAGAATCGAAGATCTCGTTGAGAGTAGCGTAACGAGAAAAAGATGGGCGAAAACGGATGTCGGATGAAGAAGTTATGAGGATTTAATGGACCAATCGTATCCCTGCCCGTTGATAATATAAAATTTAAAATCAAGCCAAAATTAGCCGATGAAGTCTAAACGAAAGTTGTAGAGTACGTTCCCACCTTCGCGTGGATATAAAGAACGTCGAAAACGGAGCTCGTATGCAAAATTTATGAATTTTTAAAGTTGAAGCATGAAATTGCCAAACCTGTTGCTAAGCTGATGACGTGGCACAATCCCAGCCGTCGCTTGCGGCCCACGGTCTTCGCTTCGGATTGAGACACGCCCCCTTCGCATTACGCCCCGCGTACCTCCGGCCTTATCCTTCCAAGTCCGAGTGCGAGCCAGCTGGTGCAAGCTGGCAACCACCTCCGAGCTACGCCCCGCATAGCGCTACCGAACGCCCAGCGTAGCGAGGCCCTCGCGGCTATAAAAGGAGGCCGAGGCTGCCTCCATTTTTCACACCTTTCCACCTTCTTTCTCTCACTACTTTCTCTCTCTACAACCCCAAACCACCCCTAATCCCTAGTTAAACCCCTAGCACCCTAAGGAAGCCCCGAGGCTCTCGGAGTCCCGAGAAAAAGGAGTTTTTCAGTTTCGAAACGCTACTCCAATTAAAGTTCCGGTTTTTGATAAAATTCGCTGTAAGTGTGCTACGCTTACGCAATTTTTAATATAACTTTCAAATAATTATAGGAATGTTATTAGGTCCTTAAAATAATTATTTGGGCTATTATTATATCGAGTATTATTAACGCTTAATAATACTCGGACTAATTAATTTGTCGCGGTTATCGTTAAACTAAACCCTAGTGGTATCGATACTAGGTTTTATCGAAGGAATATCATTTTGAGAGTATCGAAGCGTTGTCCGAGTGCTGAATCACCACCTAATCAGGTGAGTGCATAGTTACTTTCAGCTTACACATAGATATGAAGTATTTTATATAAATTACGTGCTATGTGTGCATATTATCTGAATACTTGGTATCTATGCTGGATGAACGTTGTTATACATGTTTACAATGATTTAAACTGTATATGTATTTTATATCTACGAAAATGTTGGGGTAAAACATGGGTAGATGTAATAGGTGATGTGTGATAAACTGATGAGAGGCCTCGATGTTGATGTTGTTGATTCTGTCATCTAGCGGAGTATGGATGACGACCAAGGACTCTTCTAGACAGTCCAGTGGAACACTAGCAGTCTCACAACCTATAGGTGTTTGTGAACGATGTGTTCACCGGTGTACTCCATCCCCCACATGGTTGCCTTTAGGACATTTATTGTTGAGGAACCCCCTTAGCAGTAGTGTCCGTCCCGATGATGATCCTTAGGCTAGGTCCCTTATGATAGGTGTTTAGGGACGTAAAGTGAGGATAACAGGAATGGGTAATCGGGTTATTGTTGATTGATGAAATTAATAAACTTATTTATTGTGGGTTGAAAACCCTATGTGCTCACCAGGCTCGCAAGCCTGACCCACTCAGTTTTATGTATTACAGGTAGTGGCGCATGAGCATAGGTGTGATGTTTTGGACGAGGGATTACAGATATAGGCCTGTAGATATGAAATAATGTAGTAAGGCTTATATTGTACTGTTTATGCTTTTGATCTGTACGAACATGACATCCCGAGTCTTTTAATGAAATACATTTCTATAGAAATGCTTTTGATAAATCTTTATCATATTTTTATTTGGGACAAATTCCGCAACACTTTTATTTAAAATGTTACTCTAATTTTTAAACAAAGCATAAACAAACCGGTCTTTTCTGGCCGTGATTTTGGGGATGTCACAGTTGGTATCAGAGCATTAGTTTAAGCGAACTAGGAATTTGTAGGATTTCTAGACTTAAACTTAGAATGCTAAGCGATGATTGTGAGGTGTGAGCACTAGCTTATTTTAGGAATTGTGCCTAAAATGCTTTTATGTGCTAAATACTTTATGCATGATATGTTGTTATTTTGTTCGGATCTATGGTCTGTTGCCGACCGAATCTGGAAACCTTATGTGTTTAGGATTCTAAACGTACGACTATGATATTAGAACTAGCATGTAAACATTTCGGAGTGATAAGGATGATTTAAACGTCTCTCCTAAATAAAGATCTAAATTCATCTTATTCGGTGTATAGATCAAGATGGCAAGGAACCGTAGCGGAAACGTGAACGCAAATGGAGGTAGGAACCAACCCCCAGTAGTTCAACAAATACCTATTGTTGAAGAAGTTGCACCTGAGCCAGTTACCATGGCTGGAGTTCGAGCCATGATTCAGGCTATGCTAGCTGAACAAAGGGAAGAAATGAGACGGATGCTCCACGAGAATAGGGACGAACCTACCATACATGTTGAACCGACAGAGCCAGTTCCCGAGCCATCTGAGGAAGAGAACTATAGCTGTCAAGTGAGTCAAATAGGGACTCAAGGTGAGCAGGGATGGCCCAGAAGGGAGAAACAACAAGGATGGGCGGATGTACAAAAATTTCTTGGGTGCGAAATCACCAAGTCTCTCAGGAAGCCCAAAGCCTGTTAAGATTATGGACTGGATCTCCGAGATGGAAATGGTGTTTGAGAGTTGCGACTGCAGCGAGAAGCAGAAGACTGTCTTCGCTATGAGACAATTGAAAACTGGAGTCTTGAGCTGGTGGAAGCTATTGGCAGATACAATGCCACGAGGAGAAGCGCTCAAAATGTCATGGGATGAGTTCTTGGAACAACTGAAGGCGCAATACTTTTCAGAGATAGACCTGATTTATCTGAACTGTGAGTTCCAAAATTTGAAGAAGGGGAGAATGAGCATTGATGACTATGCTGCTGCATTTACGGAAAAAATGAAGTTGTTTCCATACCTAGTTCCAACCGAACTTTCTAAAATTGAGAAATTCGTAAACGGACTGCCGGCTGACTTTGGCCCAACAGTCAAGATGGCAACCACTCTGAAATCAGCTGTTCGAGCAGCTAAGAATGTGGAAACCCAACAAAAGGAAAGAGGTCTGGAAAGGGCTGAGGTTGGTGAGAAACGGAAGTTCGATGGATCCTCGAAGTCCAACAAGAAGAATAGATTCTCGAAGTCTGGTTCGAGAGGAGGAGTATCAGAAGCAAAGTGGTGTGACAACTGCAAGAAGAAGCACTCTGGGAAGTGTGATGGAGGGGTCACTTGTTACAAATGCGGAAAGCCTGGGCACTATGCCAATGAATGCACCCTCAACCAGAAGGCCTGTTATTGGTGTAATGAAGAAGGGCACATTTTGAAGGACTGCCCGAAGAAGAAGGAGGCAGGAAGACCCAACATACCACCAAAGCCGAAGGCGAGAGCCTTTCAGATGACGCTCAAGGCTGCGAAGGAGGCAGCAGACGTCGCTTCAGGTACCTTTCTTGTAAATGGTTTGCCTGCAAATATACTATTTGATTCCGGAGCCAACTACTCCTTTGTGTCGAATAAATTTGGTGGGACATTAGTATTGCCTGTAGAAAAACTAGATAATGCCCTGATTGTGGAAGTTGCCAGTGGCAAATTCGTACCTGTTAGTAATCGTATTAGGAACATCGTCATTAACCTAAACGGAAACGAATTCCATGAGGAACTGTTACCCATAGAGTTAAACGGTTTCGACATCGTTTTGGGTATGGATTGGCTTAGCGCCAACGATGACGAGATATTATGTCGAAAGAAGATAGTTAGGATAAACCCACCCGGAAAGGAATCATTTATGGTATACGGGGACAAACACAGAGTGAATTCTGGAATCATCTCCCTGATGAAAGCCAAGAAATGTTTGACCAAAGGATGTGCATCATACTTGGCATTCGTAATCGATGCTAAGAAGGAAAAGAAATAGGTGCAGAATATACCGGTTGTGTGTGATTATCCGTAAGTCTTTCCCGAAGATCTTCCCGGATTACCACCTGATAGACAAGTGGAGTTTCGTATAGACTTGTTACCAGGAACAACACCGATAGCAAAGGCACCTTACCGATTAGCACCGACGGAGATGAAGGAGCTCATGACGCAACTTCAGGAGCTATTGGACAGCGGTTTCATTCAACCTAATTCATCACCCTGGGGAGCTTCGGTGTTATTTGTGAAGAAGAAGGACGGAAGCATGAGGATGTGCATAGACTACCGAGAGCTGAATAAGGCAACGGTGAAGAACAAGTATCCATTGCCGAGGATTGATGACCTATTCGATCAGCTGCAAGGTTCGAGCTACTTCTCAAAGATCGATCTTAGGTTAGGATATCATCAGCTGAAGGTGAGAGAGCAGGATATTGAGAAGACTGCATTCAGAATAAGATATGGACACTACGAGTTCTTGGTTATGTCATTCGGACTAACCAATGCTCCCGCAACATTCATGGATTTGATGAATAGGGTTTGTAAACCATTCCTCGATAAATCTGTGATAGTGTTCATCAACGACATTCTCATATACTCGAAAATCCAGGAGGAGCATGGCAAGCATCTACGAGAAGTGTTGGAGGTGTTAAAGAAGGAGAAGCTTTTTGCAAAGTTCTCCAAATGCGACTTTTGGATACGGGAAGTCCAGTTCTTGGGTCATGTGGTTAACCAGGAGGGAATAATGGTTGATCCAGCAAAAATCGAAGCTGTAATGAAGTGGGAACATCCAAAGCGTCCCACGGAGATTCGAAGCTTTCTAGGATTAGCCGGATATTATCGACAATTTATCCAAAGCTTCTCTTCGATAGCTGCTCCATTAACAGCTTTGACTCATAAAGGAGCTACGTATACATGGAGTGAGAAACACGATGAGGCATTCGAGAATATAAAGAAGGAGTTATGTGAAGCACCAATACTTTCTCTACCCGATGGAGTCGAAGATTTCGCGGTTTATAGTGATGCATCTGGAGTCGGTTTGGGTTGTGTTCTGACCCAAAGAGAAAAGGTGATAGCATACGCATCCCGACAATTGAAAGATCACGGAAAGAACTATCCCACTCATGATCTAGAGTTGGCAGCGGTAGTATTTGCATTAAAAATATGGAGGCATTACCTCTACGGCACAAAGTGCAAGCTCTTCACTGATCATAAGAGTCTCCAGTATCTCTTTAATCAGAAGGAGTTGAACATGAGGCAACGACGCTGGCTAGAACTTCTCAAGGACTACGACTATGAGATACTTTACCACCCAGGTAAAGCAAATATTGTTGCTGATGCTCTCAGTCGGAAAGTCAATCTTGAAAGGAAAAGGCCAAGAGCGTTAAGAATTGAAGTCGTCTCGACGATTGTGGAAAGTATCAGGAAAGCTCAAGAAGAAGCCTTAGAGAAGAATGACCGAAAGGAAGAACGTTTGGGAAAAACGTTAGTGTTCGGTACAAACAGTCGAGGACTGAAGGTATTCCAAGATCAAATTTGGGTACCTAAAACGGGAGGAATAAGAGATCTTCTGATGGAAGAAGCACATAAGACCATGTACTCAATTCATCCCGGTAGCACTAAAATGTATAGGGAGCTAAAACCCTACTACTGGTGGCCGACGATGTAGCTCGATGTTGCAAAGTACGTGATTGGGTGTGTAAAATGTGCGAGGGTTAAGGCACAACATCAGAAACCGTATGGGAGTTTAGAACCTTTACCTGTACCCATGGGTAAATGGGAAGACATCACCATGGATTTTGTGACTAAACTGCCCAGGACGAAGAATGGTCACGACACGATTTGGGTAGTCGTGGATCGTTTCACCAAGAGTGCACACTTCATAGCAGCCAACGAGAAGTGGTCTATGGATAAGCTCGCAAATTCTTACGTGAAGGAAATTGTAAGACTTCACGGTGTCCCTCTTACGATTGTATCAGATCATGACAGTCGTTTCACATCAAGGTTTTGAAGGAGTCTACAAGAGGAGTTGGGTACAAAGTTGTGTTTGAGTACTGCTTACCATCCACAAACCGATGGTCAGAGCAAAAGAACGATTTAGATGTTGGAAGATATGCTGAGAGCATGTACCCTCGAATTCCAAGGGAATTGGGATGAGCACTTACCTCTAGTAGAATTTTCCTACAACAATAGTTTTCACTCGAGCATCAAGATGGCACCTTATCAAGCCTTGTATGGACATAAGTGTCGTACGCCGTCTTGTTGGCTTGAAGCCGGAGAGAAGCAGTTTATGGGCCCCGAGATAGTCCATGAGACTGCTGAGAAGTTGAAGGTGATTAGGGAAAGAATGTTAGCAGCCCAGGATCGTCAGAAGAGCTATGCTGACAAGAAAAGACGACCGATAACCTTCGAAGTTGGGGATTCCGTTTTGCTTAAAGTCTCACCGTGGAAAGGACTTATACGATTTGGGAAATGAGGAAAGTTGAGTCCAAGATTTATTGGACCATTCAAAGTTCTTCAGAAGATTGGGAACCAAGCTTACAAGCTGGAATTACCCGAAGAACTCAATGGTATTCATAACACCTTCCATGTGTGTTATTTGAGGAAATTCACAGGAGATGTTCCCGACATAATTCCAATCTCAGAGTTAAGGATGGATGAGAATAAAAGGTTGATCGAAGAGCCTGAGGCAATTGTTGACCGTAAGACTAAGAAGTTACGATGCAAGATGGTCGACTTAGTGCTAGTCCGATGGAAACATTCGAATGGGACGAATCTCACATGGGAAACAGAGGATGACATGATGACTCGCTATCCACATATGTTTGCTGATGCATGATTCCGGGACGGAATCATCCTAAGGGGGAGAGAATTGTAACGCTCGGGTTTCAGGGCTAAGCATTTTTGTCAATGTAATAGTCTAGGTCAACTCTTGTAACTCTTTTTGAAGTAATAAAGATAAAATAGTTGAGTATTATGTGAATTATGTGTGTTTATGTGTTTATTATTTGATTATAAATGTATAATTAATAAAGAATAAAAATGAGCGTCAAAATTAAAGTGTTATATAATCCTGATATCTCTACATAAAGTTGTAGAATATGTCTCAAGGTTTCCGTACATATAAAGAACGCTGAAATCCGAGTTATAACGAAGAAGTTATGACCCGTCGAAGTTTCGCGACAGAACCGGCACGATACCGGAAAGTGCAAATAGTGAATTTACGATAGAGCGAGATTTAGCCTTAGCAATCTAAACGAAAGTCGTAGAATATGTTAAATTAAGAACATCAATAAAAAGAACGCCCAAATCTAACTTCGTACGAAGAAGTTATGATTTTTCGAGGTTTCGGAATAGCAGTGTACAGCCCTAAATTCGAATATTAGATCGAGTGATTTTTAGCCGACACGACCTAAACAAGAATCGAGGATCTCGTTGAGAGTAGAGTACGTTCCCACCTTCGTGTGGATCTAAAGAACGTCGAAAACGGAGCTCGTCTGCGAAATTTATGAACTTTTAAAGTTGAAGCATGAAATTGCCAAACCTGTTGCTAAGCTGATGACGTGGCACAATCCCAGCCGTCGCTTGCGGCCCACGGTCTTCGCTTCGGATTGAGACACGCCCCCTTCGCATTACGCCCCGTGTACCTCCGGCCTTATCCTTCCGAGTCCGAGTGCGAGCCAGCTGGTGCAAGCTGGCAACCACCTCCGAGCTACGCCCCGCGTAGCGCTACCGAACGCCCAACGTAGCGAGGCCCTCGTGGCTAAAAAAGGAGGCAGAGGCTACCTCCATTTTTCACACCTTTCCACCTTCTTTCTCTCACTACTTTCTCTCTCTACAACCCCAAACCACCCCTAATCCCTATTTAAACCCCTAGCACCCTAAGGAAGCCCCGAGGCTCCCGGAGTCCCGAGAAAAAGGAGTTTTTCAGTTTCGAAACGCTACTCCAATTAAAGTTCCGGTTTTTGATAAAATTCGCTTTAAGTGTGCTACGCTTACGCAATTTTTAATATAGCTTTCAAATAATTATAGGAATGTTATTAGGTCCTTAAAATAATTATTTGGGCTATTATTATATCGAGTATTATTAACGCTTAATAATACTCGGACTAATTAATTTGTCGCGGTTATCGTTAAACTAAACCCTAGTGGTATCGATACTAGGTTTTATCGAAGGAATATCATTTTGAGAGTATCGAAGCGCTGTCCGAGTGCTGAATCACCACCTAATCAGGTGAGTGCATAGTTACTTTCAGCTTACACATAGATATGAAGTATTTTATATAAATTACGTGCTATGTGTGCATATTATCTGAATACTTGCTATCTATGCTGGATGAACGTTGTTATACATGTTTACAATGATTTAAACTGTATATGTATTTTATATCTACGAAAATGTGGGGGTAAAACATGGGTAGATGTAATAGATGATGTGTGATAAAATGATGAGAGGCCTCGATGTTGATGTTGTTGATTCTGTCATCTAGCGGAGTATGGATGACGACCACGGACTCCTCTAGACAGTCCAGTGGAACACTAGTAGGCTCGCAACCTGTAGGTGTTTGTGAACGATGTGTTCACCGGTGTACTCCATCCCCCACATGGTTGCCTTTAGGACATTTATTGCTGAGGAACCCCCTTAGCAGTAGTGTCCGTCCCGATGATGATCCTTAGGCTAGGTCCCTTATGATAGGTGTTTAGGGACGTAAAGTGAGGATAGCGGGAACGGGTAATCGGGTTATTGTTGATTGATGAAATTAATAAACTTATTTATTGTGGGTTGAAAACCCTATGTGCTCACCAAGCTCGCAAGCCTGACCCACTCAGTTTTATGTATTACAGGTAGTGGCGCATGAGCATAGGTGTGATGTTTTAGACGAGGGATTACGGATATAGGCCTGTAGATATGAAATAATGTAGTAAGGATTATATTGTACTATTTCTGATTTTGATCTGTAGGAACATGACATCCCGAGTCTTTTAATGAAATACATTTCTATAGAAAGGCTTTTGATAAATCTTTATCATATTTTTGTATGATGTAATCGATAAAGTAATAATGGAAATGAAACTCAAGACCACCACTGTAGGGTGGTGGCTACCGCCGTGTCGCGTGGCGGTGTGCCTCGTTTGTATTATGACTTGTGTGGGATGTTTCGACAAAGGGACTAAAGACCTAATGAGCCTAATAAACCCTAATAGGCCCAGTGAATCCCTAATTAACCTGAAAGCCCAAACATGTGACTAATGGGCCTAGTGAACCCTGATGGATCTAAGGACTTAATTTTGGGCCTATTGGGTTATGATGGGTTAGAAAACCCTAATTAGGGTTTAGAGAACCCTAATTTTGGCATTATGGGCTTGGACTTATCGGGACCCACATTTGAGCCATTAGAATGGATTTGTGTATAAAGCCCAATCAGACCATATAATTTATTTAGAAGAGTGATGGACTTAATGGATTAAGTCCTTAATGGGTTAAGTGAGAAACACTTAACTCTAATTAGCATTTTATGTGAAACCCTAATTTCACTTAGACCTTGAGTTGGGCCTTTCCGTTGGGCTTTGGTAATTGGGTTATTAATGAGGCATCCAAGAACAATCATATGGACAAGAATAATTTAATGCCATTTAGGGTAAGGCCCATATGAAGGTTTGGGTCTAATTTGGAAAATTTGGCCATAAATGGGCCATAATTGGGCCTTGATGATTATGAGATATTGGACCATTGTAATGCCACATGTTTAGGCTGGACTATGGTTGGGCCTTTGAATACGACCATGTAAAGGTTTGGGCCTAACTTGGAAAATTGGGCCATATGTTGGGCTTTAATTCCTAGTTTGACTTTTAGGCCTTTGGATTGGGCCTTGGGCTTAAATCAAGTCAAGATGGGGTAATGTAGCATGTTACTCCAAGAACTTATGGTTATGTGTTGGGACCAAATTATTAATTGGGTGATGTTTTGATATTCACAATTTGGGAATATGTCATCTAGCAGCTGGGGTTGTGTCTGCGGGACTTCAGTAGTGTGAGGTGAGTTACCTTACAGTAGGGGTGGGTCTAAGGCACCAATGCCGGTCCACTAGTAGATGACTATGTATGAGATGATTGTCGTTGTGATAATTGTCTAGTTTTCAACTATCTATTATGCTCTATGTGCTAGGATGCTTTGTTATATGTGTTAGTAGTAGTAGAGGTGAAATAGTCCCTGGATACCAGTTGAAAGATACCGAAGGGGTCGTCATAACCCATGCATGCCTAGCAGTACGTTATGTTATGTTATTATGTGTTATTGGTAGGGGTGAAATAGTCCCTGGTTACCGATTGAAAGATACAAAAGGGGAGATTAGCTCCCAAGTACCGGTTGATAGATACCGAAGGGGTAGGTCGGGCACCCATATATGTCTGATAGTATACCTGTATATGTTATGCTATGTTATTATGTGGTAGTGATAGGGGTGAAACAGTCCCTGAATATCGGTTGAAAGATACCGAAGGGGTAGGCTAACACACGGATATGCTTGGCAGTATGTGTTTTGTATGGAATGTGGTATGATAGGGGAACTCACTAAGCTTTGTGCTTACGGTTTTCAGTTTTGGTTTCAGGTACTTCGTTTTCAAAGGAAAGTTGTCAGCTTGATCGCAGCGCATCACATTATGTCTTCCGCACATGAGATCTTTGGGATTACACTATGATATTATTTCATGATAACATGTTTGACTATTCACACTTTGTTTTTGACATGAGATGTTATTATGGTTGTTTTATTACTTATGGTTTCATAATAACTTATTTAAAAATGAAAATTTTGGCCTGAAATTTTGGGATGTTACACAAGAGAATATGAATATAACCTAAAAAGAGATAAGGTTGGGGATAGTGTTATGGGGGCTAAGGTTCATATATTATTAGATCAAGATCTAAGGTTCATAAAAAATCTTACTGTCATTTGAAGAGCATCGTCAAGAGGTTTTTTCCAGATGTGTTTTGGGGGGATCAAACGGGTTCCCGCGATGGTGGAAGTGGATTATACGGAACCAATGAGCGATTGATGATATTCCTACCATTCAAAACACCACTACAATTTTTAGAGTGGTCTTACCTAGAACTGATGGTTGGAAGACTTCAGTAGTCGATTAAGATGAACAAGATGAATCTAGGACGGTTGCAATGTATCAAGATTTACTGGTTGAGAAGGCAGACTAGGGGAAACGGTGGTCGACGTATGTTTCCAGCATATCAATTATATCTCAATTAACATGAAAATGAAGAATGGTCTGCGGTAATGCTATATAACGTGTATTCCTTCCTCTTGACCGATTCAATTAGCACCAAACATTACGAAATATTGGTTCATCTTTGAACGATTCTCTCATATTTGAGGTAAAAAAAAATAGGAAGATGGTCATTTGAATTAGTCTTCATGTTGAATGACCCATCCGTATCCTTATCCTTGACTTATCTATTTGTTGACCATTCGATGCATAAAGTTATTGTACATATTGCATAAGACCTTGGACGACTTAAAATTAAACATTTGTCTAAAAATGCTTTATAAGGTATTATATATATATATATATATGTATGTGTATATATATATATATATATATATATATATATATATATATATATACGTTCAAATGTGGATGAATATCTATTATGCGGACATGTGGACGGTGCTATTATGTGAGAATAACAAAGAAAGTATGTTGTTTGGTAATATGAATATGTTCAATCTTACATAACTATAAAATTTTCAAGTTTTATCTTTACACTTTCCTACGTCGGCAAGTTTTGTAGCCCTAAATCAGGCACACAAAATGATAAAACGATTAATAATATTAATTTTCTTTTGTGTGACTAGAAAATAATAAACAAAGTCTCTCTGCGTACCTACAAAGCATGAATTAAACAATTTCTAGTTATATATATATATATATATATATATATATATATATATATATATATATATATATATATATATATATATATATATATATATAGGCTCAAATGTAGATGTATATCTATTGTGCGGACGTATGGACGATGCTATTATGTGAGAGTTATAAAAAAAATATGTTGTTTGAAAATGTGAATACGTTGAATCTTACTTAACTATTGTCATTATCACGCATTCTCACTAACTAAATTGTCTATAAGGTTATTATTGATTTTTTTTTTATAATTCTCATTATATTAGAATATTTATTGAATCGTATTCTATAAGAGTGAAAATGAATAAAAAAAAACAATGTATAAGAACAAAAATGAATAAGAATTAGTAAAAAATGAATATAATGATGATAGTTGTGTGAGGTTGAATGTATTCATATTAGTAAACAACATATTCTTTTAGTCATTCTCATAGAATAACATTGTCCATACGTCACAATAGATGTTCATCCGCATTATAACCTAGTCATTTTTTGTATTTAATAAAAGAACGAAAATAAACAAAATTACATTTTTTTCTTAGTTAAATAGATGAACTAAATAGATGAACAAGAATAATGGTATCTTTCTTTCAATTATGTTCTTTAACGTTCTTTTATGTTCATTTATTTACGTTAGTTTTTTTTGTTTTTTTATTATATTATATTATAAAACTCAAGAAGTGAAAGTGAAGTTCCGAAGAGTGATTTATGTTTCACAACTTAGAGATTTGGTCAAATAAGAAGTGTTGCCGACATGTTTCATGATTCTTCATTTGAATGTTTTTGTTCATTTATATTTTTATGTTTGTTCATTTATGAACATTTATGTCTCTTTATCATCTTAACAATGTAATTTATTAAACGAACTAACATCAAAAATAAATTTTGATTCATTTATTTGTTCGTGTTTATTGTTTTGTTCGGTTAACTTAAATGAACGAACATAAACAAACATTATCCGTGTTCATTCAATTGTTTTACAACTCTAATTAATTGTAAGTATATCGCCATTCTAACAAAAAAATGTAATTACGTTGATATTATATATAAACAGATATGTACATACGTTGTTGTCATGTTTTAATATTGATATTTTTTTTGGAACGACATCAATATATTAAACAAGCTTGCCGGATACAAGCAACTACATACAATTAGTTCATAAGCAGGTTACACAACCACACTGTAAAATTTGTAAAATTTCTCTTGGACTTACAATTTCTAAAACAAAACTAGTTTAAAGAAAACGTTACCACTGACTAATAGAAAATATATTTCTTGTAAGTCTTGCCTTCGAACACCACATTATTACAACAAGTCTAAAGAACGCAAATCAAAGTCGTGGAGACCATATCAACTACCTTCCTTATGGAATGCAACACCCTTTGATTATCTCTCCAATCCAATACATTTTCCATATGCACAAACACCAGGATCAACTCTTTTAACCATACTCCCAAACGACCAAAAGTTGGACAGATGTAGGACACCAAAAAAACAAATGATCCAGGTCTTCTTGTTGATCTCCTTATACCGCGCAATGCATGGATTCGACTTGAACACCTCTCCGATCCAAATTAACCCACATAGGCAAACAATTCAAGAGAATTCGCTACATAAAACATTTACCTTAATAGGTAAACATATATTACATTGTGTCTGCACACTTCCTGATGGAAGTGTACTCACATCCAAATACATTCTCGGTGAATTAACCAAGAAAGTACCAGAAGTATTAAGAGCTCATCTCCGAATATCAACGCCTATGCCTAATAGGGTCAAAATAAGAAGGTTTAAAATATGATCCCTTTGATATGCAAGAAAACTTCCCTTGATCTCACGGTTCCAAATAGGAGACTAACCACGATCTTTACCGTAATCAAAGACCAAAGTTATTAGATCTACAACAAAAGCATAAAGTCGACGAAATCGAAAATAAAAAGGTTGATCACTGCACTAGTTATCGGTCCAGAGTATGATAGTGGAACCATCTCCATATTGTTTTATCAAGACTAATTGATCTAACACCCTAATGTTATGCATCAACAAAACTATGTCCATTACTAAGGATCAAGCACCACCTTTAAGATGATTCTAAGGACCATTCATAAAGGCTCCATCCACTACATAAAACTAGGGGATATAAAATTGCTATGCATGATTCGTTGTACTCTATTAAGAAGTTTCACCGTATCTGGTGTGAGGAAACCAAACGTATCAAATGCAAACGGTATGAACACATGTTGATTTTCCATGCATGATTTCTCATGTTTGGTGACTTTGCATGTAGCAACTTTTAAAGCAGCCTGACCCTCCGTGAAACCCTCAGACCTCAAGCCCACGAGAGGGGATACCCCTATAAGGTCCACACATGTGTGTTTCCCTCCAACCCATCAAAAAATCAAAACGTGAGCCAGTCTAAGGGTTGACCTTCTTTCTATTGAGTCAGTCAAGAAATTCATAGGTGCCTCTTTCTTGGCGAAAACCTTGGCACACTTAAATGCGTCAAATAAAACATCCCTAACCATATTGTGCCTGTATTTGAACCCGGAAGTTCTTTATAGTAAACTGTATGCTCTCCAAAAGAGTCCAAACATGCCTTGCGAAACACTAGACATATCTCGTCAGCTAAGAATATTGGAATCATGAGTCAATATTTGAGAATAGTGTGATACTCCACAAGGGACATATGTTGGCCAAAACCATCTATAGTGATAGCTAGAAGAAAATCTTGAGCATGTGGTGCACTTAAGCACTGGAAAACCGCTTTTTGTCGAGCCTTCATGTCGAGATGCACTTCCATATCTTCGACAATTTTACGAAAAAGGGCACTCGCCAGTGTATTTTGGGATCTAGGGATGTATTTAGTAGTAAAACTATTAATGTCAATATCCAGAAGCTTGTTACGAAGAGAAGCTAAGGCACAATCATAATCAGAATTAGCTTTACCATACAAAAAGCATAGCGGTGCAACTTGTTACCCGTTTGTCATCTCACTCGTTGTACGATGATAATTATATTAATGAATATATAAACCATCACATTTAGAAAATCTGGTAAAATTGCTACATAATAACTTTTAATTAATCTAACCGAGGAGTGGACCCAAAGCTTAGAAAAGTTTCCCCCGATGATTTGAAGAATTATATATTAGTTATATGTTAAATAGGATAGAAAGATATGTGTGTGTGTGTGTGTATATATATATATATATATATATATATATATATATATATATATATATATATATATATATATATAGTTTAATCCCTCAATAAATATTTAAACTAAATCTTCAAAATATGAAATTTAGGGCCACGATCCTGGTTTTTTTGGAAACGACAAACGAATTAAGCGGAAGCCTACTCACTATATTTCAGCAAGCACCCCTGGTTCGAGCTTCTTTATAGGGCACACCCAATCCCTATAGGGATTTCTAGGGAAAAATTATGTACATGTGGCACCACAAGAGGTAGTTTAAGTGAATTGAACTCCTAACGAAACATCCTATATGGGTATAAAACCCGGTGTATCAACCTATCTAAGTTGGATATCACTTACCGATCCGAGTTTTTGGTTCTCAGCAACAACAACTAACAACCAATTTTGTACCATTTTTATTAAAAAAATCCTATATATATATATATATATATATATATATATATATATATATATATATATATATATATATATATATATATATATATATATACTATGATTATTTAATATAACCCCTATTCTTTTGCTAAAAAAACCCCAATTTTATACCATTTTTTGTTTCAAACATCCAAAATGTATTAAATTTTCATAATTTTTATCTTTGTTTAATCTTTTTTTATATGAAAAACATCGTGATTGTCCTTTTTTATCCACCTTGGTATGCATGAAAGTTTAGTTTATCTATAACAAAACATTATACTGACCGGCTCGATCATATTGATAACCGCTAATCCCCCCCCCCCCCCCCCCCTACTGTCACACCCCGACCAAGGGTGGAAACGCCGGGATTGCGACTTAAACATTTGGATCATAGTCAACAACATATAATGAAATAATAATATAATTTATTTGACATTACATGCATCTGAAGTATGAATATGACAAAAACACAATGTTTAATAGTCCAAAAGCGTTATACACGGATTTCAATTTCTTACAACATAAAATAGACAAAAGGCTACTACAGATCCAACAATTTATTTTCAACGTCAAACTCATCATCCTCACACGTGGTGAGAGTTCTTCTGACCACCTTGTAAACCTAGGGACACATACATTTTGAAAATACGTCAACAATAATGTTGGTGTGCTTTATAGGTTTTCTTTTGACTCCGAAGATTTTTATAATTCAAAATAATGTTTCCAAAGACCGGTAAATTATAAAGCATATTTTCTATTCAGCCACTTTTTAAACGATAAATATTAGTCATTTTCATGACGATTTTTATTCTTTGGATCTTGTCTATTACGAAAAGTTATGTCGTAAGGAGAAGTATATAACGTCCTAACACTCGACACTCTCGGTCTCAAATTGGGAGAATTGACTCACTCTAGATCTATACATCTTCGAATAAAAATCTTCAATATATTAATTTGCCCATGATCGACACTATTCATCGCTCCTCCACAAGCCACATAGGCGCAATAAACAAGCCACACGGGCACAATACAAATAAACATAAAGGAATCGAGATCGTTACTAACGTTTAAAAAGCAATCGTATAGTAACGAAGAAAGAAACACTTGACGCATGTTGCCTCGTCAGACGAAGTTGTAGCTAGCAATCACAGACGAAAAATAACCATTTGTATAAATCTTTCCATAAGAATTAGATCTACACCAAAGTTCTTTATTATAAATCTATGCGGTGTACATAGACCTATAGTATATGATTCCTCCTGGATTAATAGTTATAGAGCTAGGTGTCGATTCCAAGATTTGATCCTTACAAGGCAAAAACACACCATCAACAAACCCTCTCCTTCACCCCTTTCGATACATTCCTCCCACAAGCACACACGGGATACACAATCTGCGAAATACATGACAATAAAAATCCATCGCTTCCAATGATCACCAACGCGAGTCTTAATTTATTTACGATTTTATTTTTAGCTAGTGCATTTAGTTAAATATTAAATTTAACCTAACTTTCGAATAAAGAGACGGTAGTGACTGAAATAATTTCAATCTACCAACTGATAGGAAAGACGTTCTGTTAGCATAGTCGAGTACTTCATACGTGTCGGTGTTACATCCGTTGACCAGTTGTCGCTTAAAACAAATATTTTTGTATTTTTAATATTTACTTAATGTTGAAAACATATTATTTTCATTTGTAAGTAAATTTTAGTCTTAAAAATACATACACATTATTTTTCGATAAGATTTCGTCTCAGACCATAGTAAATAACTACTTGTGCTTTATTCTCATACTCTTGTTATTATTATTTAATCATCTCCTTTAGTTCTTTACTATTAATACTTGATGAATAAATTCTTAGTTCCCTAGTATACGCAAGTCATAGAGTTATGCCTATTATGACAAGTTAAAAGTGTTCATCTATCAAGATTTCGACACAAGTTCTTAACGATGCCTTTATTTAATCCGACGATTAATATAACACTAGAATACTCTTATCTAACATTTTTGTTTACACAAGTGCTTGTAAATAACTCTAACATTTTATAAAATTCTTGTGTATAACCATTACTAATCACCATCTTTTTAACAAACTTTATTTGAAAAAAAAATTAGTGTTTATAATAACATTGTCTAACAGTTTTGTATCTATCATTACTATGCATGCATGTAACACATAAATTTTAGCCATATTAATATATCAAAATGCTCAGGTATGTGTTTCCCCCCAAATAAGTGTAAATGTAAAAACGGGGCCATAAAGACTCACATTTGGAGCGTGATTTTCAATTCAGTTTCGTATGAGTTCCTGAAAAATTCTTGTCATAACTCTTCACCAACTCTTGGAAGAAGACCCGGAACTACTCCATCCCGCTGAAAGGATGATTATGGGACTGTTTTAGGGTCCAAAAGGTAAGGAAACACGTGTTTCCACCGTTTTAGTGGTTCTTGACAGCATAAAGGTGGTAGGGGCTGTTTCGGCAGCCTCTTTGCCTCCTTAATTTTCTATTTTTAAAGCTGTTTCGCACAAGGGAGAGAGCAACAGGTAGGGGAGAAAACATTGGGTGTTTGGAGCTTATTTTGATAGCAAAGACATGGAAAATTAATAGCTTTGTTGCCCTCTTTTCTTGCTAGAAAAAAAGGTGCACAACACCTCCAAATAGAGGTGTTGTTGGGGATCACGATGCAGAAAAGAAAGAACAGGTAGGCTAAGTTGTTTTGGTGAGTTTGGGGCTGAAATATGTAAAGGAAAAGAATTA
This sequence comes from Lactuca saligna, assembly GCF_052625555.1. Classification (NCBI taxonomy): domain Eukaryota; kingdom Viridiplantae; phylum Streptophyta; class Magnoliopsida; order Asterales; family Asteraceae; genus Lactuca; species Lactuca saligna. The sequence continues at coordinate 245,595,422 of NC_136424.1, read as the reverse complement.
TAACATAGTTGGGTATTTATGCTTCAAGATGGATTTGATTCATGGAGGAAAGTTAGAAGTTTTGTCATACATTCATCATGCATGTGTACTAGTAACTTATATGAGTGGAGACATATGTAAGGGAGAAGAGAAGGAAGAAAGAAAAAGTGAGGTGAATGTGTTTGTGTGTTAAAGTCTCTTATGTACATTGTACTTCAAAGTGAAGCTTTAAAGCAACCTCCTTTAATGAGTGGTACTTGCTTCATAATGAGAATTTGAGGCATTTGTGGTTGGAAGGCCTTAATTACGTGAATAGGAAGAGGTAGACTCTTAGGAGTTGACTTGGCCTTCAATGCTAGTTCTAGATATATTTAGAGTTGATTGTATGTACTAGTTCTTAAATGGGTGTAGTGTCAAAAATGGACTTTTGGGTTTTTATGGATAACTTTCGAGATATCTAACCATATACACACATACATACATCTCATACTTATTTGTTTTGTTATATTTTTGTCATATAATAATCAAGTCCCCTTATTATTACATATAACCACTACTAGAAAAACAGCCTTTTACGATGCTCATTGCGCGTCGTAAAAGGCTCAGACGACGCGCAAATGCGCGTCAAGGAAGGCCTTGTCATAAAGAGAGACGACGCGCTTTTGCGCATCGTCATTACGACGTGCGTTTACGACACGCAATGCGTATCAAGGAAGGCCCTGTCATAAAGGAAGACGACACGCATTCGCGTGTCGTAACCTTACGACGCGCGTGTTAACGACACGCAATGTGTATCAAGAAAGCCCCTGTCAAGAAAGGCCATGTCATAAATGAAGATGACACACATTTTTGCGTATCGTAAATTTAAATGTTTAAAAAATTAAATTTATATATTTATAAATTTTTAAATTAATTTTGCATTTAATTTTTCATAATAGAAATAAAACACCATATACAAAAAATACAATCCATTGCACAAAAATTAATGTCATACAAGATACAAAATAAAATACAATAAATAAGTAAGATAATTCATTGTATAAAATGTCAAATACAAATAATCATCGGTAACTATATAACCTAATACTACATTGCTATTAAGGGACATCATCATAACTCACTGAAGGTCTTGGAACAATGTTCTCATCATCAACTCTTACACCAACCTTGCTTTAGTAGATGACTTTCACACAATCAATATTGAAATAGATGCTGCCCGAGCCACCATAGGTGATGCCCGAAGTTTCCGAGTTCAAACTTCCAGTGTTTGCTTCATCTTTGCTAACCTATTTCTACTTCAAGAACACAAAAGAAAATGAAACCATGAAAATATCACATGAAATTTAATACCCTCATAAAATGATATTAGGATTATGGGAGTTGAAGGTACTTGTATTCTTCGAGGAAACAACTATCATCAAGATCATCTTCTAAATCTTTGAGTTCTTCTGTCTTGTTATCGATCCGAGATTTGGTTTTAGGTTTGGAATCTTCATCTTCTGTAGGAGTGAAGGGATCGGGTTTGAAGGCAGAGGGTATGGGAGGTAAGTTCCTGAGTTTTCTTTGAATATCATCCCATTGAGTTGATACTCCTTCAACATCTTGGTAGACAAAGTGAAGATCAGCTTTATAACGTGGCTCCCAAGATCTCTACATGCATAAGGAATAATGGGTATTAAGACTTAAGAGATTACATAATAAAAGTTATAAAATCTGAATTACAATATATATCATACCTTCATATATCTTTCCTGCCCATCAAAAGCCATTTGTAGTTTCAGCTGACTTCTGGTAGAAGCTAGGATTTAAAAAAAGCAATTAAGTTAGCTTTATCAAATTTAATACATGAATTTGGTAACTTTTTAAGGAAATTGATAAAATAGTAAGAACATGTGTCTCCAAAGAGCCAAAACCTCCTTCAGAATCAAGAATGTTGATTAGCCCTTCCAATCCTCCCATGATTGACTCAATGAGCGACTCAACATATAAAACTGCATCTCGACCAATTCTAGTTAACTACATCAACCAATCAATATTCAGTAAATTTCCCTTCAAAAGATAAAATAAAATTTACATATAAAATTTAGAGTAAGTTACACTTTCAGTCCTTGTTCCAAGTATAGTTGGGAACAAGAACCAAAAATGTTACAAGCCTTCTTTTCCAGTAGATCATTCCCTTCAGATAACAAGCCTTCTTTTCCAGTAGACACTGTTGCTTTCTCCAAATGTCTTATGTTAATTGAAGATCGTGCAAAAGTAACAATCATTAAAATTGATAACCAATCTTTACATAATTCCAGTTTATGTAATTTTTTTATACATTATATACATGAGTATAAATATAAATAAATAAAACAAAACCATGTCACATATTTGAATGGATTAAAATTAAAGAGATACTTACTGATAAATCACATGTAATTGCAGAGATATTTCCACCCTGTGGTTTTGGAATATTTTCAAGATGGTCAATTTTTTTTGGAAAATCCCTTTTAGAGTGGTGTCCAGGTCAAGAGCATGATATTAACTGCATTGTCAACTGTCATTCCAAGTATAACCTTCATCAACACTTGCACAACATATTCCCTCTTGTTGTAGTTGTCATTGTGTAGCATCACTCTATATGGTGGTGCCATTTTCCTTGATTTCCTAAAAAAACAAAACAAAAAGGTAAATCGACCTAATATTTTACTATATGCATTTCAAACTTCATTAAAAGTGATACAATACCTCAAGTCAAACTCAGACTCTCTTCCAGGAGTTGTTTTCTCTATTACTGGCTTATCTAACACCTCAGCACCCTTTTCCAGCCTTGGAGGCGCCATTGTCATAACTGTGATCCATTTTGTGCTTTGTTTATGAAGCAGGTATTTGTCCCCTGTGTATGGTAGAGTAATCCGTTTATCACAATTATTTCTTAGAGCAAAGTAACAATTCTGATAACAAATAGAAATGTTCAGATGTCTGTGAAGTAAAAAGAATGATTCTTGGTTAAGATTCAGCATGCTAGGTGTATCCAGTAAAAACCGGACGCGGACCACTGAAGATGATGGGTAGGATAAACCATACCCTCTCACAGCTGTAAAAACATTGTGTAAATATTTAAACCCGAGCCTCAAGGGTAAAAAGGTAATTAAACATTTTATACCCTCACCTACAATGTATTTGTGGGATCATTTGCATTCTACACGTGTTGACAAGTCAAGCTTGTTAATTAATATTATATATATATATATATATATATATATATATATATATAGAGAGAGAGAGAGAGAGAGAGAGAGAAAACAATAATTTATGAAGTAATATCTGCCCCCACCTATTCACAGAAGCTCTCTCTTTGCATCATAAAAGTCACATGGCCTGCCATAATATGGTCTTTTGCACCCATCCTCACAAAGATACGATCAACAGGGAGACATCTTAAAGATTTGCGCAGGCACATCTGCCCCCACCTGTAACATCCATCCATAACTAACTATATGAATATTGAAAATAATACCTAATTGTATGAACATCCATCCATAACTAACTGGAGATCCTGTTTCAATATCAATTGCAAGAATAGAACAATCTGGAGAACCAGTGAGGATCACTGATGGCAAAAACACACATTCAAAATCAAGTTTAAAGAAACAGCAACTATGTTGCTACTGAGGGTAAAAAGTAAATTATATGGTTCAAGAGTATATAAATTATAAACAATGTTGGTTCATTACCAAGTCCTTCATTGATAAATCTAACAGCTCTACAAGATTCACTGTGTTAACGAACTTTCAACACCCTGAAATGATAGTTTTTAGAGAAATCACATTATAAGAACGGGTTTTAATGACGAAATTACCCCTAAAAAATGTTATCTAACAAAATGAGAGTCAACTACCTCTTAGTGAGCGGATTCTTCAAGTGTATCTTTCCTGAAAGATGAAAGCCTGGAAGAAGCTGCAGCAGCAGTAGTTGCAGTTGCAAGCACATCCTGGGCTTCCTTGTGCCTTCTCTCTTTTCTCCCATGTTTCTTGACTTCTCTAAGCTCAGAAAGATATTGGCTCACCAACACAGCATCCTAGTTTCATTTTCTTAGTGTCTCAATCTCTTCTAGAAGAACCTTGATCACCTTTGAAATCAAATCATCTAAAACAATAAATAAAAAAACATCACAAAGTAAAACATCCAACCTTCTTATTTTGATACTTAGTAAGTTGCAATGATTAAATTTTCAAACTTACATGGTATCAAGGATGTCATTCATAGGATTTAAACAATCATGGTTCCCAAGATTGGAATTCACCCTGGTATCACACTTAGATTCTATAGCCTCAGTTTGACCACTGTCATAATTATTGACCAACATATCAGAAGCAAAACAGGATTCTGCTGATATCTGCAAGAAA